>NC_141537.1:136176641-136776641 GCF_021556685.1 Rattus norvegicus | reverse complement strand
TGGGCATTTCAGATAATCTCATTCCTGTTGAGTCCTGGGAGCTTCTTGCTTTCTGGCATCTGGGACTTGCTGGTGGCTGTCCCCAGTTCCCCATCCCTCATTGCTACACACCTCTGTACAAATTCCTGACCCTATGTATATCATCCCCATCTCCTCTCATATCTTATCCTGCCTCCCTTTCCCCTTCCTCCCAAGTCCCTCCCACCCTCTATCTCCTGTGAGTATTTTGACCACGCAATATCAACCAACCAGATCCCCCAGAGCTTCCAGGGACTAAATCACCAACGAAAGAGTAGCCCATGGCTCCAGCAGCATGTGTGAGAGAAAATGGCCTTGTTGGGCATCAGTGGGAGGAGAGGTCCTTGGTCCTGGGAAGGATCCATACCCCTTGTAGGGAAATGCCAGGGCAGTGAGGCAGGAGTGGGTAATCAGTTGTGAGAGCACCCTCATAGAAGTAGGAGAGGAAGGACGGGATAAGGAGTTTCTAGAAAGGAAACCGGGAAAGGGGATAATGTTTGAAATGTAAAGAAATAAAATATTGAATTAAAAAAGAAGAGTAGGTGTGGCCATGTTTGGGAAAGTATGTTACCCGGGATAGGCTTTGAGGCTTCAGAATCCAAACCAAACTCAGAAAGTGGTGAGCTTGCTTCCCGATTCCTGTGGGTCTGGATGTAGAATTCTTGGCCACCATGTCAGCCTGCATGTCTTTCTGCTCACTGCAATGAGGATAATAGGCTAAATTTCTAATACTGTAGGCCAGCCCTAATTAAATGTTCTCCTTTGTAAGAGTTGTTATGGTCATGTTATTTCTTCAAATCAATAGACCACTGCCTACGTCAAATGGCTGGGGCCAAAGGCAAGGCTAAAAAAAAGCATCCTACAATTCTCTTTGAGGTCATACAAATGACAAGACCATCTACTAGCTCCTACATTTTTAAGTTTCTATCACCTCCTAGTAACACTACACACAGTGGCCAAATCTTTCATAGAAGCCCCTTTGGGGAAACATTCCAGATCCAAACTATAGCAACTATAGAGCTGTATATCCTTATGCAGATCTGAATCAGTACAGTTTCCTAGGATGTTCCCCCAAAATATGTGGTCTCTTAAGATGTATAGAGAACTCCCAGAGGGAGAGATTAAGTTTGGGGAAAGAAAATGACTGTGGACAAGAATACTGGGGCATCAAAAGTTTCATATGACCCTACCTCATACCTATAAAGTGATGGACACTTACATGTTGGTCAGCTGACATATGTTTAATAAAAACAGATCCTTAAAAAGTGTTGAAAAGAATCTATAAACAAGCATTATCATTGATTCACTGTATCCATTACTTAATGGACCCACATATTTCAAAATTTTGATGAAAGAAAATAAAATCGTTATTTGAAGGGGAAATAAAAGAATTGTAATAATAAGATCCAGATATGTCTGCCTTAACTTTCTCAAATATAAAGAAAGAAAAAAAGAAAGAGAGAGAGAGAGGGAGAGAAAGAGAGAGAGAGAGAGAGAGAGAGAGAGAGAGAGAGAGAGAGCAAGCAACTGTCTCTTACATAGAGAGGGTTAGGACCTGGGACATGCAGAAAATTTAATGGAGATCTATAGCCTATCTGCTTCCCACTGAATACCATTATACTATGTATCACCTTCCTCCATGAAATTTGTATGTTTTCTGTAGGGAGCGGCGCGGTAAAACAAAGATGGCGCCGACATCCAGTCCCATCCGGTAGTAAACAACTTATCGCGCATCTGCAGGCTTGTCCCCTTGCCAGGGCAGCCGTAGGATAATGAGGTGATCCTACACCCTCCTGTGGTACACAACAGTACTGCGCATGCGCGGGTTTGCACCTGGCATCAGTCTGGCCGGGGCAGTACCATGCTGGTGGGGTGATTCGTGCTCTGCCAATCCCTGGAGGACAAGTAGCAGGGGTGATAGTGGGGTGATTCATGCTCCGCCAATCCCTGAAGGACAAATAGTATGACCACAGCCTGTTGTGTATATAAGGCGAGCACCTTTGCTGCTCGAGGTCCCCATATCAGCAAAGAGGTGTTCCTTCAATAAAGGTTGTTGAGAAGAATCTGACCTTGTTGATCTTCCTTGCTGGCTGAGATGGGCGCGACAGTTTTCAACCCAACAATTTCAGGTGCCCTTGGGGAATCACTGTACCCTCCATCCTCTTTGGGACCAAACTTTCCTGGATCACCTTAAACATAGCCTTTGCATTTCACTTTGCCATTTTCTTTTCAAGATATAGTAAGATATCATGTTATTATGAACAGAACTGTGATTAAGATTTTAAAACATTATGTTTATCCAAAATTCATTTGCAAATATGCAATGTCTTACTCCTACAATATATGTAGATGGCCAAACTACACAAATGTTCTATGAAAATGAATATCTTATATTCATTGCTAGCAGAAATGAGATAATCCTGGCTACTTCTGCTTGCTGGTCTTCTGTAAGAAAATAAAATGGCGGGGATGGGGATTTAGCTCAGTGGTAGAGCGCTTACCTAGGAAGCACAAGGCCCTGGGTTCGGTCCCCAGCTCCGAAAAAAAAAAGAAAATAAAATGGCTACAATGTAGATTTACTCTGCTCTTCGTGATTCATCTCCAACCTTATTAAAAAATATGTACGTAATCTAACAAGATTTCTGCCAAATGAGACCTAGTCAAGTCTTTGAAGTAAAACCAGTTTCATACAAGGTGTCTGCTGTGTTTGTTACACAATATTCAGAGGCATGGTGCATAAGCTAGATAAGAAAATATGAAATTGTTTATCATTGAAAATTGATTTACTGAAATATTTTGAACCAATTTATTCCCCAGGAAATATAGACAATATGTTTTCTCCCTCTAACCTCAAACTATAAAAAGTTTATCTGGAGAAACAAAACAGGAATGTTATCATGTTCACATGAGCCCTTAAGCAACATCCTTTCTTTAAATGATTTACCTGAGTTGGATTTAATTAAGTTTAGAGTAGTGAACTTAGACACAAAAGGAAGAATGCAAATCAAATTATTGTCTAGACCAAGGCATCATAATATTTCCCCTTACAGCTGTATCCTGCTTTCAATGCTTTCAAGAAAAGATTTACCTAAATCAAATTTCTGATAATCAATCACACTGTAAAATTCACAGAGTGACTTTGTTATTTCAAAGACTGCCCCGGAGTGACTTGCAAGAATAATAATCCTTGGTGACATCACAATCTTCAACTGCCATCATTGCTGTAAAAATCTGCCTTTATATTTGACAAAGCTGCCTAAAGAGATGTCCACTCAGAAATGTTCAAAAGTGTGTTAAGATTATCAAGAGGGTTGTTTATCTACCCCATCTCTATCACCATTATATGTTAGTGACCTAGTCAAATACTCTAGATAATCAACTTAAGAGAGAAAAGGTCTTTTACATCATATTTCAGAGATTTTAATCTATGCTTCAGAAAGATGTTTAATTTTGTCTCTGGTGGGGTGGTTATCAAATGACTGCAGCGTATGATGTAACAAACTCTTGTATCAAGTGGTTATAATGGCAGCAGTAGGCAGGGAGTGGCAGTGGAGACCAATGTCCCCAAATATATTCATTCAATGATAGGAAGATCCCATTAGGCATCTTTTACTCAACTTTGCATTATTGTCAAATCATATCAAGCCAAAACTAAAGTCTTAATCAAATGTAAATATTTGGGGGATTTCCCAAACTAAAGCACTCCACTTTCTTTAACCATGC
This sequence comes from Rattus norvegicus, assembly GCF_021556685.1. NCBI lineage: Eukaryota > Metazoa > Chordata > Mammalia > Rodentia > Muridae > Rattus > Rattus norvegicus. Next base: position 136,772,900 of record NC_141537.1, on the reverse strand, counting down.
GAAGCCCATGAGGATCACAGCTCCAGATAAAAGAATTGATTTTCTAACTCATAAAACATTGAAAGGAACATGGTAAAACTTAAAAGTTATGTGACTTTGGGGAAATTTTCCAGAAGCAAGGCCTTGCTGAGGGTTGAATATTCTCAGAAAGTTGGGATAATTTTGATTTTGTTTGGGGATATTTTTCTTCTTCTTTTAAGTAATTTTTAAATTATTTTTAAGTGTATATGTGCTTTGTCTGCATGTTTATCTGTGTACAACATATGTGCAGTGCTCCCGGAAGGCCATAAGATCCAATAGAACTGAGCTACTTACTTTTAGCTGTTAGCTGTCATGTGGGTACTAGGCACTGGGACCCAAGGCTTCTACTAGAGCATCAAGAGCTCTCATCTACCACTGAGCCACCACTCTTCTCATCTAGAGATGAGAAGGCTAGATCTAAAGCTGTGATGTGCAGGGAAGTAGCAGACACACACACTGGACAGGAAAGTGAAGTGCTTGGCAGTTTGGATAGAATTATGTATGGTGTTTGCATGGTCTTGCCATTGTCTTGCTTTGCCATGAGCACACAATGAGGAGGTGCTGTAAAAATGCCTAAGTCCATGATACGAATATCATTTCTGACAGAGACTGTAACCAGAAGAAACAATGCCAAGTTTTTTTCTGGGGGATCATACCAGCTGCTGGATGCTAGTGACAAATTTTCTCTTTCTCACCTTGAATGTGTGAAATCTTCTGATTAGCATTTCACTAAAACATTTGCTAAAACAATTAATTCTGTGGAAAGTATGAAATACATACTATCATATTCATTCTTATATATTCATGTTATTTTTTTACAGACGGGATCTTACTATGTGTCTCTGGATGTCTGGAATTTGCACAGCTCTCTCCATCTCTGCCTCCAACAAAAACACACTATCATTTTTAAAGCATAAAGTCTGCAAGTTTGTGTGCTTAGTTTATTTGAGCAGGACTCTCAATATGACCCCCTGCTGTTTTTATGCATCGATGCAATGCATTTTCATCCATCTTACTCCTGAATGTCTCATTAATTCTGCATTTTCCAAGACATTCTCACTTCACAAATCCATCTTCTGACTTGCAGAGACCCTAATTTCTCAAGTTGGAAGTTGGGAATTACTATCACTCTAATTATAAATCCCTTCATTCCAAGGCACCTTAATTCATAAATCATCAAAAAAATTATATCCTTACTTCTTGAAAGGTATATATTTGGTCACATTCTAAGCAACTTGATTTTGGCATGATTAATATCATGTTATTTATCTAATAATTATTAACATTTATTGAGTAGTATGATACATGTCCTATGCTAAACTCTAATAAAGGGTTTGAATCTATCCTTTCCCTCTATTGTCAGTGATTGCAGTTGGACTTAGAGACACTCTGATAGCTTCAAGTCTCAAAAGAGATGCAAGAATAGTGGAAATGAACACAGAAAATTTTCTAAGTCCAGTTCTTGAAATATTATAATACTCTGGGTCATCTACCCTGGGGAACATGCAAAACTATAATATATCATTTACTTATTTACTTTCCTAATACTTCACTCAAATTGCTTTATGCTCTTTTTTAATAAAATTTACTCGCCTGAAACTATGATAAAAATAAGAATTGCTGTAGAAGCATGAGTGTTGTCCTTGTACAGGGGCTATTGTTAATTGCTAATCTTCTCTGTGTTGCTCCAAATAAAAGTATGTGTGCTGTCAATGCAAACATTTTTATGCCTAAATTCCTGTATTATACATTTCTATATGCAAAACTATTATGTATCAGACACCATAGACTGCAAGAGCTCAGAGAAAAGATGAGGTTTGTTTGAAGGAGAGTACATTAAAATGCCTTCTTATAAAGAGAACGAGAGAGACATTGAAGGTTTGAATAATTCTGAACCCTCTAGGTCAAAATCCACACATGCCGGTCCAATATAAAGGATTAACTGAATTAATCATAAAAGGGGATATTTTGGATTGAGGATAAGGCTGATGAATTACTGCATCCAAAATCAATGTAGAAAATAAAAATACTATAAAACCACATAGAGCACAATAGGCAAGAACTTAAGAGAATTGTCAAAAGAAACAACCTAAGAACCTGTGTAATGTGAGAAGAATTGCAGTAAATACTGGAGGCATAGATGGCATAGTCAGTAAAACTGAAGCAGGAACTGTCTTAAAACCTAGAGGAGAAAATAGAAATTGATGCAGAAGAGAACCTCAAATAGATAGGAATACAGAAGATGCTCTCCATAATACATTATAGTGAAGATGTTAAGTACACAAATTAATAGTAAAAGCTGTAAAGACAAAATACCAATTTACCTGCAAAGGGAGAATAATATCAGATCAGTCATCAATAACTCTAACAGTTAATAAAGACAGTCTGTATAACCAAAGCTAAGAAAAGATGAATTTCCATGAGAGAACTGGCTGAACAATAGACAGGAGGGAGTTTACTGTATTCAAAACACTGAATCAGAAAAACCCTGAAACTTTAGATGAGACAGTTTATTTTAAAAAGTGAACAAACAAACAAACAACCTTACCTTACTTCAATCAGCCAGAAGCCAGAAGACAACCAACAAAATTACAGAAAGTAGTAAAGCATCTCTCAACAACAACCCTAAAACAAATGATTTCAATCCTCCACTCAAGAGACACAAGTTGGCTGGCTGGATTAAAAATACATCAGACTTTCTATTATCCCAAGAACATACTCTACTGGTAAAGGCATCCACGGACTGAGAGTCAGAGTACAGAAAACAAGTGAAAGAAAGGTGGAAATACTCTGGGGTTATCTTTTACAGTGATAATGGGTTATTTCAAATCCCCACTCTAATCTCTAGTTAAGTCATCCAAATGAAAAACCAACAAAGAAATCTCTAAGCTTTGTATCACTTTCTTGAGGATGAATTTTGTATTGCATATACTTTCCCCTTAGAATAATACCTAAGGGGTGATCTCTACTGGCATAGCCATAACTAGTGTGAACAGCAAAAGTCATAAAACCAGCACAGCTTCTTGACAAAGTTCCAACAAATGTGGGCCAAATGATGCATTAAATTTTATGTGTTCTTCCTTGCTTTTTCTTGATCCCCAGGTGTTGCATGATCATGGGCCTTTAGTAGTTGTACAACTTGGGGATATTAGATTGACAGAAAACTTCTCATGAATCATTTGCACCTTCTCCCAGGAGTATGCTTCTAAGATTCCCCCACAACTGTCCTGAGTAGATTATTCCTCCGACTCTTAGGGAGATAACTTTTCTGGCCTATTTGCAAGTCTTCCTTATGCCCTGGAGGTTATTACTCAAATAAAGACACTTGAGATCCCCTGATGAGGGACTGACTCTAAGAAACTTGCAAATCTGCCTCTGTACTTACTCAGAAGCAAGATAATCAGAACAAAGTAAACTTAAAAGGATAAAGATTCAGTGGGCTGTAAGAGTTGGGGGCAGGTCAGATTAAAAGCTTCTTCTTACTATACACTCAAGCAATTACTTGGCATATAAGATTGGAAGTCACCCAGGGTATGTTCCTCCTGGAAGAGAAACATAACCAAAGTTATTTAGGCTGGAGTTATCTTTGCTCTACACATAGGATTATACTGATGGACAAAGAATAGGGTGAATAAATGATAAAAGAATGAAGCATTAAGACCTCTTTCCTTAGAAATGTTAGCTCATGATGGGCCACTGTGGTATTTTACTACCAATGAACAAAAGAATACCAAGATTAGACATAGAAATAAATTCTAAAAATATATAAACACTGTATTATGGCAGAAATTAAATAATAATTGTAGCTTATTTGGTTTGAAAATTTTTCTTCGGCCTAATAACAATTAGAATTTTGACCATTGAAAGTTGATATCACACTGCTTGAGACATGGAAATCTGTCCAGACTGGCTTGGAGATTTTATTTCTATCTATTGTCCTTGAAACCATAATATTATTAAGTATTTGGGTTATTGGGTTCCTGAAGCAAAATTATTCTAAAAGGTAACTGTTGTATTATGTTTTCTCAACTATGAGTAAACTTATGACCATGAAGAAGTTAAACCCATATCTGGGGACAAAAATTATATGATCTATGTTTTCAAACAATATCTATCTATCCCTGTCTACTGAGTTCTGTATGAACTAAAAAACACTCAGACTACCAGTCAATCAGGCATCAAGATTCCCCTAACCCTTGTGTCTGACTCACTCCTCCCTTGCCTACCCCTTATCATCTTTGAGGGTCCTGACCATCTTTGGGACTGTCCTCCTGCAACCTATACCAACTTAATTTCCCTAATATTATATCTTGTGTATTGTTTTTAAGTTAGTTAAAAAACAAACATTGACATGATCCTTTTATAATAATGCACAGAGCTCTTGCAGAATTACTCATGCAGATTAATAAATATGTTGAGACATTATCTCCCAAACTTCATCAGAGAATCAGACAAATTGGGACTCTAGATGTATCTAGAGCAGAAATTTGATATGTGTGTGTGTGAGTGTGTGTGTATAGTAAATATGTGAAGGTGGGAAGACAACTTTCAGTCAATTCACCATTGAGATGTATCTCTGCCCCCTATTGGCTTTAAAAACATGCATTTCTATTAGTTTTTATTGGATATGTTTTATTTACATTTCAAATGTTATCTCATTTTTTTCCTGTCCATAAACCCCCAATACCTTCTATTTCCCCTTTTGTCTTTGAGGGTGTCCCCCTACCTCCACCAACCCTGATCTGCCTCCCAGGTTTGACATTGCCTTTCACTGGGGAAACTAGCTTTGGCAGAATCAAAGGCTTCTCCTCCCATTGGTCCTCAATAAGGACATCCTCTGTTACATATGCAGCTAGAGCCCTGGGTCTGTCCTTGTGACTCTTTGGATGATGGTTTAATCCCTAGAAGCTCTGGTTGGTTGGTATCATTGTTCTTATAGGTTTGCAAACCCCTTCAGCTCCTTCAATCCTTTCTCTAACTCCTCCAATGGGAACCCTATTCCCAGTTCAATGGTTGATTGCAAGCATCTGCCTCTCTATTTGTCAGGCTCTGGCAGAGTCTCTCAGGAGACAGCTGTATCAGGCTCCTGTCAGCTTCTTGGCTTCCGCAATAGTGTCTGAGTTTAGGATTGAGAATTCATCTTGGTGGATTTTTCCTTTGATGAATATGAAATGTTCTTCCTTTTCTTTTTTGATAACTTTTGGTTGAAAGTCGATTTTATTTGGTATTAGAATGGCTATTCCAGTGTGTTTCTTCAGACCATCTTCTTGGAAAGTTGTTTTCCAGTCTTTTACTCTGAGGTAATGTCTGTCTTTGTCACTGAGGTGTGTTTCCTGGAAACAGCAAAATGCTGGGTCCTGCTTAAATATCCAGTCTGTTAGTTTATGTCTTTTTATTGGCGAATTGAGTCCATTGATGTAAAGAGATATTAAAGTATAATAATTATTGTTTCCTGTTATTTTTGTTGTTAGAGGTAGAATTATGTTTCTGAGATCTTCTTCAAGTGTTTCTTCAGAGACTTGACATTCTTGTCATACAAATCTTTTACTTCCTTTATTAGAGTCACACTGAGTTATTTTATATTACTTGTGACTAGTGTGCAGGGTGTTGTTTCCCTAATTTCTTTCTCAGCCCATTTATCTTTTGAGTAGAGGAAGGCTATTGATTGTTTTGAGTTAATTTTCTATACAGCCACTTTGCTGAAGTTGTTTATCAGGTTTAGGAGTTCTATGATGGAATTTTTGGGGTCACTTAAGTATACTATTATATGTTCTGCAAATAGTGAAAATTTGACTTCTTCCTTTCCAATTTTTATCCCTTTGACCTTCTTTTGTTTTCTGATTGCTCTGGCTAGGACTTCGAGTACTATATTGAATAGGTCTAGTCTCTGATTTTAATGGGATTGCTTCAAGATTCTCTCCATTTAGTTTGATGTTCGCTACTGATTTGCTGTATATTGCTTTTACTTTGTTTAGGTATGATCTTGAAATCCTGATCTTTTCAAGACTTTTAATATAAAGAGGTGTTGAATTTTGTTAAATGCTTTCTCAGCATCTAATGAGATGACCATATCATTTTTTCTTTGATTTTTGTTTATATAGTGGAGTGCATTGATGGATTTCCGTATATTAAACCATCCCTACATCTCTGGGATGAAGCTTACTTGATCATGATGAATGATCATTTTGATGTGTTCTTGGATTCGGTTTGCAAGAATTTTATTGAGTATTTTTGCATCGATATTCATAAGGGAAACTGGTCTGAACTTCTCTTTCTTTGCTGGGTCCTTGTGTGAAAACAGCAAGTTTTAATAATTTCTATTTTAGTTTCAGCTAACCTGGTTTTAAAAAAATCACTGGGTCACTGCAGTTAATGTTTCTTTATTATTTTCTGTCTTAAAAACAGGTTACCTCTGTACTACCTGAGCTGGCCTTAGTTCTGAGTACTCTTGTCAGACTCTCATAAGTACATGAATGACACACATGAACAACCATGCTCAGCTATCCTCCAATGCTGCACATTTGGATCTAGCAAGGCTTTGTCACTTAATAATTCTGTATTAGTCACCTGTTTTTGCTGAATCTAGATACCTAGTTCATTTACTAGGCTGGATTAGTGTATAATTAGACTGATATAAAATAATTGTAGCTGAAAAATTAATGAAAAAGAGAAATTTATTTGTTCATATTCTGGAGGCCATGATGCTTAGCATGAAGTTATGGGCAGATGTGCAATGTCGCAAGGTCTGGTTTCTCTACTTGTATTACCATAATGGGAATTAAGTTTTCAAATAAGTTTTGGAAAGACATAACATTCCAAGAAAACATAGAATCTTATATTTTCCTTTGTCCTGGGTTTCAAAATACTAGAGAATTAAAATCCAAGCAGAATGAACAGAGTAAAATTTTGACGCCTGTTCTGGAACAGAACTGAAGTGTATCTTCAAATAAATAGCACCAATGTCTTCATTTGTCTCACTAAAATTAAATAAAAAAATGCTTGTGCATTTTCTGCTTCCCCACTTTGTTTGACTTTGCTTTTAACTTTTTAGTGAATTTAATCAGCAAGTTCTTAGGGCCTGTTGTTGGGAGTTAGTCAGATATAACATCTAACTCTTTGTATATGACGTACATATACATTAGTCCATTTATTCTCTGTCATCAGTACAGGGGAGAATGGGAGATGCAGTGTCTGTTCTTGTAAAAATGTATGTGTAACACACAGGCAGTGAAGCTATATAGACATTCACGCCATATAGACTGTGTTGAAAGCCATGGTACAAGTGTGCTTAGAATTATTGAATGTAGAGATGTTTAATCTTTAACCTACATGGATAGGGCTTTAAGCATTTGAAATGATAAGTTAATTCTCCAGATCTGTTAGATTTCAAAGTTATATTTATGTTTTTTATTTCTAAAAAATGTCAGCAATGTGGTGAGATTTCATGCACATCTTTGCCCTCTATTCAGGAATTTCATCTGGCTTGAACTTGCACATGTCTTATGCATTCTAGCACAATCTCTGTGAGAACATCTATGTGTAATCAGCCTCTTGTGCCAGGGAAAACTGTTTCTGTGTTATCAACTACCTCTGACTCTTACATATTTTTCTGTTCTTCCATGAAGATCTTGGTGCTTGATATATGGGATATGATATTATGACATATTTATGACACTTAATTATTTTGCTATTGTTCTGATAAAGCACTATGATTAAGGCAATTCATAAAAGAAAGCAGTTAATTTGAGGCTTACAGTTTCAGAGGGTTAGGGTCCAAGACCATTATGACAGGGGGTATGGTAACAGGCTGAGAGGAATGGTGCTGGGGAGCTTATAACTTGATCTACAGGTACTAGTAGCACCAAGATTGGATATGGTGGAAATCTTCTGAAAACTCACAGACATACCTATATTGACACACCTCTTCCAACAACACCAAGCCTTCTCTCTAACCATTCGCAAATAATTCTTCCAACTAGGGACCATGTATACAAACACAAAATCCTCCAAGGGACTGTTCTTATTAAAACCAACACAAGGTTTACACTCCAGAGTCTACCAATTGACCAGTGAAGATTTTCTGTGTTAATCACCACCTTTTGAAAGGAGATAAGAGAAAGTCCTTTGATGAGGATTGGCATATGCTCTGATCTATGGGTATAGCAATAATTCATTGAGAATTGTTTTATTGCCATACTCTCTTAGTAGAATAATAATATTGGGGTCTCCCTAAGGACCTATGACCAACTAAGCACAGACCCTTGATCACCCCCTCCAGTGTCCTCCTAGTGCCAGGCATAGGTTTCATCTCACTAAGTGGATATTATATCTAAGCTAAAGGTGGTTGATTAATACAACAGTATTTTTAAATCTATTGTATCACTGTGTATACATTGTTAGACATGTCATTGTTATAGTTTCTAGCACCCACATCTGGGATTTGAATTATTATGCAGAGCATGACTATTTTGATGACTGGATAAAAAAAAACCAGGAAAATGAATAAAACACATTTTTTAAATTATCACAAATCAACAGTCTAGATATTTACTTAACAAGTTCCAATTCAACAGAAATGTCTATCAATAAACCTTGAGATTTTCGGAGCGCAGATTATTTTCTTTACAACTTAAAAAATCTTTTTATCAAGAAAAATTCTTGAAGTATGGCATTTTAGTCATTAGAATGCCTTGTAGATGACTTAACATACTTTTTATGATCTTACATAGGATTCATGCATCTAACTTATGAAAGCAACCATTTGAATCTCTCATCAACAAACACAAGTAATTTGGCAGGAAAAAGTGGAGTCAAATGGGTAACTTCTTCTTTAATAAGACCTACAAAGACCACACTTAAACACAGAAGGGAAATGAAAACAGAGGCAAAAGATATCTTTCTCACAAACACAGAGATGCTACTATGAAATTGATTAAATGGAGGATTTAGGACTGTGAAACAAGATTGAAAAACAATAAAAAATGATTCACCCAGAAAATTCTCCTGTGATGCCATCAGTAAGAGCCAATAGGAAAAGGTAATATTATCCCTCCAGTCAACTGAAGCTAACAGCTTATTTTTTTAACATCAACCATGATAAATGTTGAGTAATTATATGTTTTGGTGACAGAATACATACATAATTTTTCAAAAAAGTTATTTTTCATAGACAGTAGTTATGTATATTTTTATTAGTAATATTTAATTAAACACGTGAGGAATGAAGACTTTGAAGAGTAAGTGTTATGAAGAAGCAATTGACTGAAGTTCTTATTACTTGAGTATCTAAAAAATTGTCATTGAGAATAATTGTATCTTGTCAGGACCCATATAGGAAAGGGAAATAGTTAAGTTATCTGGAGATGGCCCACTGTTTTAGAAACGGTCTATGATGGGTGAACTCTGAGAGGCAAAGTCCCAAGTGACTTCATCCCAGGGTTGTTTCTTGTTGTTTATATTCCTTTCCTATCTCTATTTTGTAGCTTAATGATTTCTGGGACCAGCCCACACCCCACTGAGCAGATTTCCTACAGGTCAACAAGAAGGTGAACTTTCATGAACTAATGCTGTTTAGATGAATTAATGTCTTTATGAAATTCCTGATTTGATTGAAATAATTTTAGGAAGAAAATTTTTAGGAGATTGTTTTACTTCTTTTGCCAAAAAGATGTAATAAATTAAGAATCAAGAATAGATACTCAGCTATCAAAAACAATGACTTTATGAAATTTGTAGGCAAATGGTTGGAACTGGAAAATATCATCCTGAGTGAGGTAACCCAATCACAGAAAAACACACATGGTATGCACTCATTGATAAGTGGCTATTAGCCCAAATGCTTGAATTACCCTAGATGCCTAGAACAAATGAAACTCAAGACAGACGATCAAAATGTGAATGCTTCACTCCTTCTTTAAAAGGGGAACAAGAATACCCTTGGCAGGGAATAGAGAGGCAAAGATTAAAACAGACACAGAAGGAACACCCATTCAGAGCCTGCCCCACATGTGGCCGATACATATACAGCCATCCAATTAGACAAGATGGATGAAGCAAAGAAGTGCAGGCAGACAGGAGCCGGATGTAGATCGCTCCTGAGAGACACAGCCAGAATACAACAAACACAGAGGCGTATGCCAGCAGCAAACCACTGAACTGAGAATAGGACCCCCGTTGAAGGAATCAGAGAAAGAACTGGAAGAGCTTGAAGGGGCTCGAGACCCCATATGTACAACAATGCCAAGCAACCAGAGCTTCCAGGGACTAAGCCACTACCTAAAGACTATACATGGACTGACCCTGGACTCTGACCTCATAGGTAGCAATGAATATCCTAATAAGAGCACCAGTGGAAGGGGAAGCCCTGGGTCCTGCTAAGACTGAACCCCCAGTGAACGTGATTGTTGGGGGGAGGGTGGCAATGGGGGGGAGGGTGGCAATGGGGGGGAGGATGGGGAGGGGAACACCCATAAAGAAGGGGAGGGGGAGGGATTAGGAGGATGTTTGCCCGGAAACCGGGAAAGGGAATAACACTCGAAATGTAAATAAGAAATACTCAAGTTAATAAAAAATAAAAAAATAAAAAAATAAAAAAATAAAAAAAAAGAATCAAGAATAGAATATATTCACTGCTCATAGAATGATAAATAAAGACTGCATACTGGGGAATAAAATGAGCTTTCACAATTAAACTAAAAAGAGAAGTAGGATTGAGACAAACTTTTAATCAAAGAAAAACATTTGTTATAGGTCAGGTCCAAGGACAAAGCTAGAGGTGTGTACCATGATAAAGCAAGGCCATGAGAATTTGTTGCTTTGAACTTACAATGAGCTTATAGAATGAAACACTGCTTTGAACTTGCTATCTACATTCTTCTGTACCTCCCATTTTATGTAACACTTATTTGTAATTCTTTCTCATATACAGGACTTTGTATCTAAATGTTATGAAAAGGTGAAAGCAATAATAAAAGTTGGTGTCGTCATGTCCTCTACATCCAGAATGTGTGTGTATGACTTGGAATTTTTGCCTCATCCATCAAAATATAGGTATGTGGCTTGGAGGCGTTCTGTCCCATCCACCAAATGTATATATGTATATGTCTAATTGTCTACACATACATTGTAGGTACATGTGTATGCATGAACACTTGCAAAGTTGATGAGGCAGGTGGTTGGCCCTGACCAGAGTGTGTTTATCTATGATAGTGTGTATGATGTACATCTTGTCTGTATAAATAACTTCTTTTTTTCATTTTCTCTGGTTCACGAAGAGTTAATGAGTCCAAAACCTCTCACCTGGCCAGTCAGAGGTCCTTGAGCTACAGAGGAAGGAACCCTAACAATTAAGCTTTCCTTTATTCTAATCTCTTGATGCTAACATAAAGAGTTGATTACAAGAAGACAATGAATTTTGGCCTTAGATTAGCAAATAGTTATCGGCAGAATTGTCAAAGATATTTAAACTTTGGCCTTGCTGTTGACTCCATACCCCATTGCTGCCTTCCTCAAAGAACTGGTGCTGGCTGGACACTGACAGTATCTAATAAAATGTATAGCTAGAGTTGCAATTACAAATAAATTTTTTTGTTTGTACAGGCTTCTTATTGTCTGAGCTAAAACTATAGTTGTGAAAGGAGAGAAAGATGGTGGCTGAGTAAAGGCACCAAGAATTGTCACTCCAAGGCATGGGAGAAAAGTCATTTATGCTATTATCTGAGCAGAAGTTTCAAGGGAATCAGGTACATTACTATAGTTCTGTTTTTAAGACATCAAAATAAAAAGATATACAAAGCCCACTGTACTTATAAAGCTGAGATGGGGTGATGAATGAATCCATAGACAGACAGGAGAGTGGGGCAGAGACAGAAAGTGGGACAGAGTGTTAAGACCAGCTTTAGACTTGTAACCTAACATTAAGCTTGCCCTGAAGAATCTAAAGGTACTTAGATTACTCCCCATGCAGTGGCTAGAGTGGGTTAGACTCTTGTAGAAACTCACTATACATCAGTCACACAATAAGATAGCCAGGTTTACCCCATCTTTTAGGAGAAGCTTGAAGTTAGGTTGATATTACCAGGCGGTTTCCAGATCATTTTAGAAACACATAACATCAAGTGCTCAGATGATCTCTGAGAAAAAGTGACAATCAACAGAGCACTTAGAATATCTTAATATGGGAGACATTACTTAGAAATGATACTTTTCAAAATATGTGGTTATTTTGAAATGAAGAAGTACCTAAAGTCCATTAATAGAACCAGTTTAGGCCTTCTGAAAAAAAAGGACAGGCACAAAATGTCACAAAAGAACACAGGAACAAATGCTTTAGTCTTGATCATAGATGGGGCCAGGTGCCAACAAACATCCATAGTGTACTGATAAAGAAATTTATCTGTGGAACAAAGAAATGGAGTCTTCCTTTACTCTTATGATCAACATAGTTCTGATATTCTTTTCTGGAGAAACTGGTAAGACAAAAAATTAAAACACAACTAAATTAGAATTGAGAGAATCAAACTGACATTCTTTGCACATGGCATGATTCCACAGACAGTGAGGCAAGACAAATGAAAAACTCGAAATAAAACCCACAAATAATAAATTCTGGAGAAAAGCTGTGAAGTAATCGAATAAAACTTAGTATTATTGCTGGCTGTCAACAGTGAATTAAGTAACACCGAAATCAAAACAAATCTCACTTATAAAAGGCACAAATAAAAACATTTAATCTCTCCCAATTTACACTAGTTCTAAAAAAAATTAAACTACAAATGCAAAAATTATTGTCCAAAATGAAAATAATATAACAGTAACAAACAAAAGAAGAGTACAAAACTGAAGAGTACACAGACATCTTATGTTCAGGGGTGGACAAAGTGATACTATTAAAAGATTCATATAACACAAAGCTTTTTATAAATTAGTATAATCTAATCTAATGTCTATCAAGATACCAATAAAATTCTCTACAGAATCTGAAAAAATGTTAGAAAATTTACATAAAACTGCACAAATGCTTACATTCACACCAATACATACACACAGACAGACAGACAGACACACACAGACACACACTCTGAGAGAGAGAGACAGAGACAGAGACAGAGAGATGCATACATGTATGTATACATGCACACACAAGTGCCCACATAAAAAGAAATAAGAAATTTAATTTCTTCAATGAACAAATCTGAAGGCACTACAGTATTTGACCTCAAAACATACCACAAAGCATTAATAGTCAAAACATCTTAATTCTGACTTTAAAAACAGGTGCAGGCCAATGGAATGGAATAGAGACTGCAGAGGCAAACTGTTTCATTGACAGCCAAATGATAGCCAAATATCTTTGACACATTTAGTGAGAATATATGCTGGGAAAGGGGCAATGCTCTCAACACATGCTAGTGGGAAATTGAATGTACCCATGCTAAAATACAGATGTAGATATTTATGTATCTTCGACTTGCAAGCTCAACTCAAATACATTTAATAACTAGAATGTACGTTCTGGAACTAGTCTATTATAAGAGAACACGGGGTCAATGTTTGTCAGTGTTCTTATAAGATCATAAGAGCATAGACACAAGTAAAAACAGACATCAGGTTGCACTAAATGAGGAAGGTTTTGCAGAGCAAAGTCAACAGTCAACAGGACAGAGCAAAGTGCTGAAGTACAGAAAAAAATGCTTACAAGTGGTAGCTCTGGAAAGAAGTTATGTTTAGACTTCTAAGGACCTCTCAAAAGCTCAGCAGGAATGAAAGACCACCGCAAAGCAAATCAGAAACAAAACTGTATATCAGCTGAACAGAGTATGACTGCCATGTATCACACACCTAAAATAATTTGCTCTGTTGACCACATAGGGAAACATGAGAAAGGGCATAAAGAAGGGTGAATATGATCCAGGTACGTTATTCACAGGCACAAAAATGTGTCATAATTGAAATATATTATTCTTCACATTGATCATATATTAATTAGTAAAAATAGGACCCATTGTAGAATATCATTTGAATTAGAGATTATTTTACCCATATACAAAACAGTATGTCGTTTTCCCAACCAATTTAAAATGATAGATCCAAGAATCTTGTCTTGGTGTTCTAAATGAAATAAATAAATCATTATGTCAAACAGAACCCGTACTCCCATGTCCATTGCAATGTTCTCCAGAGCAGACAAGACTGAAACACCTTCACTGTCCACCCAAAGTCAATGGATTGAGTTTAGACTACCCTGGGTTAAAAGATAAGATACTGTCCAAAAAAATAAAAGTTAAAAGTAAGTCTGGGAAGACAGCTTGAGGGCTGCAATGATTGTTGCACAGAATGAAGGCCAGACCTTGGGGCACAAAATTCCAAGTATATTCTAGGCAGGTATGTGGCCCACCTGTTACCTAGTGTGGGAAGCAAAACTGGAAATACTTAGAGCAAGCCACCTAGTCAGACTAGCCAAAACATTAAGCAGAATTCAGAGAAAACTGCCTCAGTTCATAATGTGAGGATTGATGGATCTAAGGCTGTATGAATTCACAAACATACTCACATGCATTCATCTCTGTCTCTGTCTCTCTCTTTCACACACACACACACACACACACACACATACACACACACGCACACACACACATCTAATCTTGCTACTTATACAAGGAGAGTATGTTATCGAACCATCTAAGAGTAATGAAGTACTGCTATTTGCTACACTATGGGTGTTATATTGAAAATAAGAAATTGAGCATAGAAATATAAAAATTAATGATCTCTGCAATGCAGCCCCCAGGGCTAGGGAAATACCTCAGCAGTTAATACAATTTAATGATGCTACAGAGGATTCAAGTTTTCTTCCCACTTCAGACAGCTCACCTGTAACTCCAGTTACAGATGGTCCAGTGCCCTCTTCTGGACTCCTGGGTGCCTGCATTCACATTCCTGCCCTCTTACATGAACGTAATTCCAAGGAAGAGTAAAATTTCAGTGCAGAATTTTAAAATGTCAATTTTCTAGCAGTTAAAAATAGAGTGGTGGATATCACAGAGGAGCGAAGGGGAAGTCAGAATGGTTGACATAGCTTTAAGAATGGCTAGTTACTTATGCTTTCATTCAGATGTGCTCTGATGTGCTATTCCAGAATAAGACGACTAGTTAATTATACACTCTATATTTTAAAAGAATAAAAGAAAGAATCTTAAAGCTTTTACCGTAAAGTAATAACAAATATTCGAGGCTATGAATGTGTCTAACCTGATTTAGGCATTATGCAATTACCACAAGAATTTAACCATTATGCAGTACCTGACTATTAGCATAATTCCTATTTTGAGTATTAATTAAAAGTAATATTAGAAAGTGCATATTGTAACTGCCATGTAAAATTATTCATTAAAACAGCTTACTTTGCTAACTCATTAATCTTTACAGATTTATTATTGATTTTCTTTGAATTACTGCAAATTATTCATCCGAAAACAGTAATTTTTCACTTATGTAGTACTGAAATTATTTTGTGATATTTATTTGAAAAGTATTTCATAAAAATATATTTAATTACCTTTATATAACAAAAAAGCACCTGGAAAATAAATGCCACCAAGATTTCTGATGCTTATATTGTTTATGTAACAATGAATTACATACTATAATTTGTTCATTTATATGAACATGTGATATTCACAAGCTAAATGCATATATATACATATATAAATTATCAATATACATATCTTCTGCCTCATTGAGAAATTACTATATTAATGTAATAATATAGAAATAAGACTATTTTTTTGGTTTTTTTTGTTTTTTTTTTGTTTTTTTTTTATTAACTTGAGTATTTCTTATATACATTTCGAGTGTTATTCCCTTTCCCGGTTCCCGGGCAAACATCCCCCTCCCCCCTCCCCTTCCTTATGGGTGTGCCCCTCCCAACCCTCCCCCCATTGCCGCCCTCCCACCATAGACTAGTTCACTGGGGGTTCAGTCTTAGCAGGACCCAGGGCTTCCCCTTCCACTGGTGCTCTTACTAGGATATTCATTGCTACCTATGGGGTCAGAGTCCAGGGTCAGTCCATGTATAGTCTTTAGGTAGTGGCTTAGTCCCTGGAAGCTCTGGTTGCTTGGCATTGTTGTACTTTTGGGGTCTCGAGCCCCTTCAAGCTCTTCCAGTTCTTTCTCTGATTCCTTCAATAGGGGACCTATTCTCAGTTCAGTGGTTTGCTGCTGGCATTCGCCTCTGTATTTGCTGTATTCTGGCTGTGTCTCTCAGGAGCGATCTACATCCGGCTCCTGTCGGTCTGCACTTCTTTGCTTCATCCATCTTGTCTAATTGGGTGGCTGTATATGTATCGGCCAAATGTGGGGCAGGCTCTGAATGGGTGTTCCTTCAGTCTCTGTTTTAATCTTTGCCTCTCCCTTCCCTGCCAAGGGTATTCTTTTTCCTCATTTAAAGAAGGAGTGAAGCATTCACATTTTGTTCATCCGTCTTGAGTTTCGTTTGTTCTAGGGATCTAGGGTAATTCAAGCATTTGGGCTAATAGCCACTTTTCAATGAGTGCATACCATGTATGTCTTTCTGTGATTGGGTTAGCTCACTCAGGATGATATTTTCCAGTTCCAACCATTTGCCTACGAATTTCATAAACTCATTGTTTTTGATAGCTGAGTAATATTCCATTGTGTAGATGTACCACATTTTCTGTATCCATTCCTCTGTTGAAGGGCATCTGGGTTCTTTCCATTTTCTGGCTATTATAAATAAGGCTGCGATGAACATAGTGGAGCACGTGTCTCTTTTATATGTTGAGGCATCTTTTGGGTATATGCCCAAGAGAGGTATAGCTGGATCCTCAGGCAGTTCAATGTCCAATTTTCTGAGGAACCTCCAGACTGATTTCCAGAATGGTTTTACCAGTCTGCAATCCCACCAACAATGGAGAAGTGTTCCTCTTTCTCCACATCCTCGCCAGCATCTGCTGTCACCTGAGTTTTTGATCTTAGCCAATCGCACTGGTGTGAGGTGAAATCTCAGGGTTGTTTTGATTTGCATTTCCCTTATGACTAAAGATGTTGAACATTTCTTTAGGTGTTTCTCAGCCATTCGGCATTCCTCAGCTGTGAATTTTTTGTTTAGCTCTGAACCCCATTTTTTAATAGGGTTACTTGTCTCCCTGGTGTCTAACTTCTTGAGTTCTTTGTATATTTTGGATATAAGGCCTCTATCTGTTATAGGATTGGTAAAGATCTTTTCCCAATCTGTTGGTTGCCGTTTTGTCCTAACCACAGTGTCCTTTGCCTTACAGAAGCTTTGCAGTTTTATGAGATCCCATTTGTCGATTCTTGATCTTAGAGCATAAGCCATTGGTGTTTTGTTCAGGAAATTTTTTCCAGTGCCCATGTGTTCCAGATGCTTCCCTAGTTTTTCTTCTATTAGTTTGAGTGTGTCTGCTTTGATGTGGAGGTCCTTGATCCACTTGGACTTAAGCTTTGTACAGGGTGATAAGCATGGATCGATCTGCATTCTTCTACATGTTGCCCTCCAGTTGAACCAGCACCATTTGCTGAAAATGCTATCTTTTTTCCATTGGATGGTTTTGGCTCCTTTGTCAAAAATCAAGTGCCCATAGGTGTGTGGGTTCATTTCTGGGTCTTCAATTCTATTCCATTGGTCTATCTGTCTGTCTCTGTACCAATACCATGCAGTTTTTATCACTATTGCTCTGTAATACTGCTTGAGTTCAGGGATAGTGATTCCCCCTGAAGTCCTTTTATTGTTGAGGATAGCTTTAGCTATCCTGGGTTTTTTGTTATTCCAGATGAATTTGCAAATTGTTCTGTCTAACTCTTTGAAGAATTGGATTGGTATTTTGATGGGGATTGCATTGAATCTGTAGATTGCTTTTGGTAAAATGGCCATTTTTACTATATTAATCCTGCCAATCCATGAGCATGGGAGATCTTTCCATCTTCTGAGGTCTTCTTCAATTTCTTTCCTCAGTGTCTTGAAGTACTATTTGTACAGATCTTTTACTTGCTTGGTTAAAGTCACACTGAGGTACTTTATATTATTTGGGTCTATTATGAAGGGTGTCGTTTCCCTAATTTCTTTCTCGGCTTGTTTCTCTTTTGTATAGAGGAAGGCAACTGATTTATTTGAGTTAATTTTATACCCAGCCACTTTGCTGAAGTTGTTTATCAGCTTTAGTAGTTCTCTGGTGGAACTTTTGGGATCACTTAAATATACTATCATGTCATCTGCAAATAGTGATATTTTGACCTCTTCTTTTCCGATCTGTATCCCTTTGATCTCCTTTTGTTGTCTGATTGCTCTGGCTAGAACTTCAAGAACTATATTGAATAAGTAGGGAGAGAGTGGGCAGCCTTGTCTAGTCCCTTATTTTAGTGGGATTGCTTCAAGTTTCTCTCCATTTAGTTTAATGTTAGCAACTGGTTTGCTGTTTATGGCTTTTACTATGTTTAGGTATGGGCCTT
This sequence comes from Rattus norvegicus, assembly GCF_021556685.1. Taxonomy (NCBI): domain Eukaryota; kingdom Metazoa; phylum Chordata; class Mammalia; order Rodentia; family Muridae; genus Rattus; species Rattus norvegicus. Next base: position 136,754,393 of record NC_141537.1, on the reverse strand, counting down.
GAATTCCTATTCTTTCCAGGACTTTTATCATGAAGGGGTGTTGAATTTTGTCAAATGCTTTCTCAGCATCTAATGAAATGATCATGTGGTTCTGTTCTTTCAGTTTGTTTATATAATGGATCACGTTGATGGTTTTCCGTATATTAAACCATCCCTGCATGCCTGGGATGAAGCCTACTTGATCATGGTGGATGATTGTTTTGATTTGCTCTTGAAGTCGGTTTGCCAGAATTTTATTGAGTATTTTTGCGTCGATATTCATAAGGGAAATTGGTCTGAAGTTCTCTTTCTTTGTTGTGTCTTTGTGTGGTTTAGGTATAAGAGTAATTGTGGCTTCGTAGAAGGAATTCGGTAGGGCTCCATCTGTTTCAATTTTGTGGAATAGTTTGGATAATATTGGTATGAGGTCTTCTATGAAGGTCTGATAGAATTCTGCACTAAACCCGTCTGGACCTGGGCTCTTTTTGGTTGGGAGACCTTTAATGACTGCTTCTATTTCCTTAGGAGTTATGGGGTTGTTTAACTGGTTTATCTGTTCCTGATTTAACTTCGATACCTGGTATCTGTCTAGGAAATTGTCCATTTCCTGAAGATTTTCAAATTTTGTTGAATATAGGTTTTTATAGTAAGATCTGATGATTTTTTGAATTTCCTCCGAATCTGTAGTTATGTCTCCCTTTTCATTTCTGATTTTGTTAATTTGGACACACTCTCTGTGTCCTCTCGTTAGTCTGGCTAAGGGTTTATCTATCTTGTTGATTTTCTCAAAGAACCAACTTTTGGTTCTGTTGATTCTTTCTATGGTCCTTTTTGTTTCTACTTGGTTGATTTCAGCTCTGAGTTTGATTATTTCCTGCCTTCTACTCCTCCTGGGTGTATTTGCTTCTTTTTTTGTTCTAGAGCTTTTAGGTGTGCTGTCAAGCTGCTGACATATGCTCTTTCCTGTTTCTTTCTGCAGGCACTCAGCGCTATGAGTTTTCCTCTTAGCACAGCTTTCATTGTGTCCCATAAGTTTGAGTATGTTGTATCTTCATTTTCATTAAATTCTAAAAAGTTTTTAATTTCTTTCTTTATTTCTTCCTTGACCAGGTTATCATTGAGTAGAGCATTGTTCAATTTCCACGTATATGTGGGCATTCTTCCCTTATTGTTATTGAAGACCAGTTTTAGGCCGTGGTGGTCCGATAGCACACATGGGATTATTTCTATCTTTCTGTACCTGTTGAGGCCCGTTTTTTGACCAATTATATGGTCAATTTTGGAGAAAGTACCATGAGGAGCTGAGAAGAAGGTATATCCTTTTGCTTTAGGATAGAATGTTCTATAAATATCCGTTAAGTCCATTTGGCTCATGACTTCTCTTAGTCTGTCGACATCACTGTTTAATTTCTGTTTCCATGATCTGTCCGTTGATGAGAGTGGGGTGTTGAAATCTCCCACTATTATTGTGTGAGGTGCAACGTGTGTTTTGAGCTTTAGTAAGGTTTCTTTTACGTATGTAGGTGCCCTTGTATTTGGGGCATAGATATTTAGGATTGAGAGTTCATCTTGGTTGATTTTTCCTTTGATGAATATGAAGTGTCCTTCCTTATCTTTTTTGATGACTTTTAATTGAAAATTGATTTTATTTGATATTAGAATGGCTACTCCAGCTTGCTTCTTCTGACCATTTGCTTGGAAAGTTGTTTTCCAGCCTTTCACTCTGAGGTAGTGTCTGTCTTTGTCTCTGAGGTGTGTTTCCTGTAGGCAGCAGAATGCAGGGTCCTCGTTGCGTATCCAGTTTGTTAATCTATGTCTTTTTATTGGGGAGTTGAGGCCATTGATATTGAGAGATATTAAGGAATAGTGATTATTGCTTCCCGTTATATTCATATTTGGATGTGAGGTTATGTTTGTGTGCTTTCATTCTCTTTGTTTTGTTGCCAAGACGATTAGTTTCTTGCTTCTTCTAGGGTATAGCTTGCCTCCTTATGTTGGGCTTTACCATTTATTATCCTTTGTAGTGCTGGATTTGTAGAAAGATATTGTGTAAATTTGGTTTTGTCATGGAATATCTTGGTTTCTCCATCAATGTTAATTGAGAGTTTTGCTGGATACAGTAACCTGGGCTGGCATTTGTGTTCTCTTAGGGTCTGTATGACATCAGTCCAGGATCTTCTGGCCTTCATAGTTTCTGGCGAGAAGTCTGGTGTGATTCTGATAGGTCTCCCTTTATATGTTACTTGACCTTTTTCCCTTACTGCTTTTAATATTCTTTCTTTATTTTGTGCGTTTGGTGTTTTGACAATTATGTGACGGGAGGTGTTTCTTTTCTGGTCCAATCTATTTGGAGTTCTGTAGGCTTCTTGTATGTCTATGGGTATCTCTTTTTTTAGGTTAGGGAAGTTTTCTTCTATGATTTTGTTGAAGATATTTACTGGTCCTTTGAGCTGGGAGTCTTCACTCTCTTCTATACCTATTATCCTTAGGTTTGATCTTCTCATTGAGTCCTGGAATCCTGTATGTTTTGGACCAGTAGCTTTTTCCGCTTTACATTATCTTTGACAGTTGAGTCAATGATTTCTATGGAATCTTCTGCTCCTGAGATTCTCTCTTCCATCTCTTGTATTCTGTTGGTGAAGCTTGTATCTACAGCTCCTTGTCTCTTCTTTTGGTTTTTTATATCCAGGGTTGTTTCAATGTGTTCTTTCTTGATTGCTTCTATTTCCATTTTTAATTCCTTCAACTGTTTGATTGTGTTTTCCTGGAATTCTTTCAGGGATTTTTGCGATTCCTCTCTGTAGGCTTCTACTTGTTTATTAATGTTTTCCTGTGTTTCCCTAAGTGTGTTCATGTCTTTCTTGAAGTCCTCCAGCATCATGATCAAATATGATTTTGAAACTAGATCTTGCTTTTCTGGTGTGTTTGGATACTCCATGTTTGTTTTGGTGGGAGAATTGGGCTCCGATGATGGCATGTAGTCTTGGTTTCTGTTGCTTGGGTTCCTGCGCTTGCCTCTCGCCATCAGATTATCTCTAGTGTTACTTTGTTCTGCTATTTCTGACAGTGGCTAGACTGTCCTATAAGCCTGTGTGTCAGGAGTGCTGTAGACCTGTTTTCCTCTCTTTCAGTCAGTTATGGGGACAGAGTGTTCTGCTTTCGGGCGTGTAGTTTTTCCTCTCTACAGGTCTTCAGCTGTTCCTGTGGGCCTGTGTCTTGAGTTCACCAGGCAGCTTTCTTGCAGCAGAAAATTTGGTCTTACCTGTGGTCCCGAGGCTCAGGTTCGCTCGTGGGGTGCTGCCCAGGGGCTCTCTGCAGCGGCAGCAACCAGGAAGACCTGTGCCGCCCCTTCCGGGAGCTTCAGTGCACCAGGGTTCCAGATGGTCTTTGGCTTTTTCCTCTGGCGTCCGAGATGTGTGTGCAGGGAGCAGTCTCTTCTGGTTTCCCAGGCTTGTCTGCCTCTCTGAAGGTTTAGCTCTCCCTCCCATGGGATTTGGGTGCAGAGAACTGTTTATCCGGTCTGTTTCCTTCAGGGTCCGGTGGTGTCTCTGGCAGGGGTCCTGCCGCTCCTGGGCCCTCCCCCACGGGAGCCCAGAGGCCTTATACAGTTTCCTCTTGGGCCAGGGATGTGGGCAGGGGTGAGCAGTGTTGGTGGTCTCTTCTGCTCTGCAGCCTCAGGAGTGCCCACCTGACCAGCCGGTTGGGTCTCTCTCTCACCGGGTCTGGGAGCAGAGAGCTGCTGCGGGCCGGGATCCGCCAATACTATTTATCATATGTACCCTTCTAAATTTTTAAGATTTTATTTTTGACTTTATTAGCTTTTTGTATATGTCTGTTAGTTTGCTTGTGCATGTGGGTGTAGTATGCATGCAAACCAGAAAAGAAAATCAGAACTGCTAGAGCTGAAGTCCTAAGGGCCTGTGAGCTACCCTTCTGGGTGCTGGGAATTAAACTGAAGTCTCCTGGAAAATTGCTACATGCTTTTAAGTGTTGAATCATCTCTCTAGCACACCTTTCTAATTTTTAATTCAAGATGATGTTATTTCAAAATACATATACATACTTCAATATAAGAAAGTTAGAAGCTACTTTCTGGACAAAAAGAAGAGAGCTTCTTCCATTTGTGAAAATGTAAGAATATTTAAAGAAAAAAATCAGAATTGTTATCTTGTATTTTCATGCCAAGAGGTAGCAGAGAAGGAAGGTAAGAGGGGTGGTGGGCGGCAACAGAAACAGATGGTGGTTACAGGACAGAAACTAGGAAAGTAGAAAAAACAACTCTGTGTAGGAAAACACCCAAATTTTTTCACTATGTATTACCCTCACCAGGAAGCTTTACATGGAGTTTTAAGATTCACTGTAAATTTTATTATTAAATTATAGCTAAATCATCATGCAAATGACACCATTCCATTTCATTACTGCTTGGGGAAGATAAGACCTATTTAAGAGACATATGTGTCACTTTAAGTAAATCATTGAGTAGGTGATAGTTGATCTAACATGGGAAAACTAAAGATAATCCACAAATGGCTGAAGCTTTAATCAAAAAAAAAAATCTAAGCTGAATAAATCTTTCTGTCAGAACATGGGGTAAAAGAACTGGATGTCATTTTGTCTAAATGACCTCATTTGTTCATAGCATCTAAAAAGGAAGAGAGAGAGAGAGAGAGAGAGAGAGAGAGAGAGAGAGACAGAAAGACAGAGAGAGAGAGAGAGAGAGAGAGACAGAGACAGAGACAGAGACAGAGACAGAGACAGAGACAGGATAGAAGGAAAGAAAAGAATAAAGGCTGCCATAAAATTTGCAATAGTAGAAGAATGGAGAATGGTTGATTAACTTATTTAAATGAGAATGAGAGATTTTGATACTATTCTACTGGCAACAAAATGATAACAAATTGTGGTGGTAGCTTAATATATATATATATATATATATATGATTATATTAATTGTATTACCTCAGAAGAAAGGATTTTTGAATAATTTCATCATAAAATGATAAATATTTGGGGAGAGAGGTATATTTACCCTGATTTAAACATTACCTTTTGTATACATGCATTAAAAACCATAAACACCTGACATTTTCATTAGTCAGTTAAAACATTTTTAGAATAAATTGGAAAATGTGTCATGTGTCAGAAAGTGACTAATAACTAACTCTTTTCCTAGGTGAATTTTATAGACAAGACTCAGATCAATAAGAAAGCACTACTGTGCATATTTCTACTCAACAGACGAATGAATGGCTGTCAGTCAAATAGTGCTAGAAGGAGAATGTACTGTTTTCAATTCCCTGTCACTAGCGCAGTTTAACAAAGTCATGGCTAACTCAGCAGAGATCTATAGGAAGAGTTCAACAACTAGAAAGGTACTGGCTCAGACGATCTTGCTACAGGGCACAAACTTTGGGAGAAAAAGTATTTATGATAACAGAGTTTTCTCCCACCTTCAGGAACAAGAAAAACAAAAATGATTTGAATGCACAGAGAGAGTAACAGAAGCCAGCAACTTGGATCATAGCATTAGAGTGTAAAAGAACTGCATTTGGTTTTTGTCTAACTGTACTGAAGATATTAATTCTGTTGAGATAGTTATTAGAATCAATATTCTTGGCCCTTAAAATCAAAACTCACATATCTTTCCAGACATATAAGGTTAATAAATTATCAAATTAAACTATCCATAACAGTGTCAGTAATCATTTTTGGTAACCTAATCATGTGCTTTCATGCTTCATTCTTAATTTTTTTTCATGTAGGTAAGTTATGTTGTTTAGGGATTATTTTTCATGATGTAAAGTTAATGATTTCAAAAACTAGAATGAAGTCATTTTACTGACAAATGTCCAAAACCAGAAAGTTAAAGCTTTGTATAAAAGTTTAATAAAGCCATTGATAACTCAGGATTTCTCCATTTAGCTTTAGTCATGTGTTTGGTTTTCTTATTTTTTTTTTTATTTTAGGCTTAGTTTTACTTGCTTTAGACTCATTGCCTCATAGCTGAGACCATTAAGCATCACAATATATTCAAATGTAGAGAGGAGGAAAATGGACTGTTCTTTCTCATTCTCTGTCTTCTTGTCAGGAAATGAATACTTTGTCTGAAAGACAATCTGATAAATTTTCCTAACACTGGAACAACCTGAAAAGTTTCCTAGGGCCATGGATGTGAATGTCCCATTTCAGCAAACAAACTGAATATGATTTCAGAAGAAAGATACTGTAGGATTAGATAAGTGACCAACACCATCTGCAAGATAAATTTCTGTCCTTCAGTGTTTCTGTATTCCATGAGGATAGAATGAGTCCTTCATTTTCTATTATTCTATTTGGTAAAATGAAAAAATAAAACTTTTAGTCTGAAAAACGTTTGAACTTAAGATAATACAAAAGACAAATCTATTTAAATAATAGAGTAATAAATTCCAAAAATATAACTTGTTCGATTTATACATTACCCACTAGTAATTTCATGTGTCCGTGTAATCAATATTTCTATTTGAAATTTAAGTAACTTTACTTTGAGGATGTATTTGATACTTTTCTATTTCTATGGCAACAGACAATGAGCAAAGACAACATAAAAAGGAGTAGATATTTTGACTTGTGGCTCCAGAAGGCTAGAGTTCTTAGGAGGCCAGAGTAGCAAACTAAGAGATCCTAACCTAAAAGCGTGATGTAGGAAGGGACCTGGAAGTGGGAGAACACGGTAATCTGCCAAAGCAGATTCCCAAGGCAGCACTTATAAAGTGACTCCTCACAAAAAAACCACCACCAATCAAGTATTCAAATACTCCAGCCTATGGGAACATTCCTATTCAAATCACCACAGAGGAATTTAAAGGTTTCATCAGAAAAAAAAAAAGATGAAAAGTGAACAGAAATTGAACAGAATTGGACTTGCTGATATGCTTGGTCAGGATGTCAAGTGAGGCATGTGTAATGGGATTTATGTGTGATGGCAATAGGGTGTAAACAGTACAGAGAATGGATGGACGGCATATGTCAGAATTTAAAATTAATTTGACATATAAGTTATATGAAGGTATAAAATGTCATGACATGAACATTATTTTTATGTCACTAAGTGTCTTTAAATATGAGCTATATTGAACATATAGATTTAAAATTCTATATCCTGTAATCACTGTGCAAAAATATCCATTACCATATTATTTATTTAATGTTTTCAATTGAAATATTTATATCACTGCCCCCTCCCTTCTGTCCCTCAGCCTCTTCCGGGTAACATTTGTTCCCATTACTTCCAAGTTAAATAAAAATTAATTAAATATAACAATTAAAGTACCATGTTTATGATTATATGTGCATGTGCACAGACAAGAACATATATAGCAGTATAACCTTCAAACTCCAATGATTTTGTTTGTGTGTATTCAATCATTAATTTTTATGAGTATGTCTGCTTAGAATTTTAAATACATGGTTTAGAGTTATAATGTAAATCACCTTATCAATTTTCTTTGAACTCTTCTTTGAATTCATTGCTTTTTTCTTTCTTTTTATAAAATTTTAATTGTTGTTTAATTAATTTACATTTCAAATGTTACCCACCTTCCCCTCCTCCTTCCCCCTGCCTCTATGACAGTGCTCCCTAGGAGCTCCCTCCATCATCCCCCCTTCCTACCTCAGCAGCAGCACAGCAGTCCCCTCTCCTGTGTCATCAAACCCCCACAGGACCAAGGGGCTCCCCTCCCAGTGATGCCAGATAAGGCAATCCTCTTCCATACATCCAGCTGAAGCCGTGGGTATCACTTGTGTACTATTTGGTTGGTGGTTTAGTCCCTGGGAGCTTTGGGGCATCTAGCTGGTTGATAATGTTGTTCTTCCTATAAGGATGCCAACCCCCTTTAGCTTCTATAGTTCTTGGCCTAACTTCCTCATTGGGGTCTCTGTGATCAGTCCAATGTTTGGCTGTGTACATCCACATCTGTATTGGTCTGGCTCTGGCAGAGCCTCTCAGGGGATATCTATACCAGGAACCTCTCAGTAAGAACTTCTTGGCATCAGCAACAGTGTCTGAGTTTGGTGTCTGCAAATGGAACGGATCCCTAGGTGGGGCAGTCTCTGCATGACCTTTCTTTCAGTTTCTGATTCACTCTTTGTCCCTTCATTTCCTTTGATAGGAGGAATTCTAGAGTAAAATATTTGAGGTGGGTGGGTGGCTCCATCCCTCAAATGGGGACCATACATATCAGCTAGACATGGTCTCTACAGTTTCTATTTCCCCTTTGTTGATTATTTTGGCTAAAGACCTCCCTGTTGGGTCCTGGGAAGCTCTTGGGTCCCTGGCATCTGAGACTTTCTAGTGGTTAACTCTAGTTCCCCCTCCCCCCATGCTATACACCTACTTTCAAATTCCTGACCTACTTTCAAATTCCTGACCCTCTGTACTTCTCCCCAATCTACTCCCATATCTGAACTGGTCCCCTTTTGCCTCCCACTCCTCTCTCCCTCCCAAGTCTCTCTTTCCCTCTACTTCCCAGAGATTATTCTCTTTCCTCTCTTGAATAGTACTGTAGCATCCACACTCTGCTGTGATCTTTCTTTTGGGTTTCATATGGTCTGTGACTTGTATCGTGGGTATTTCAAGCTTCTTTTTGGCTAATGTCCACTTATCAGAGAGTGCATACCATGTGTGTTCTTTTGTGACTGGGTTACCTCACTTAGGATGATGTTTTCCAGTTCCATCCATTCTCCCCTTGAGCTGGATCCCACTTTGGGCTTCTCACTAGACAATGTGTCTATTTTATGCCAATACCATGTGGTTTTTATTACCATGCCTCTGTGGTATAGCTTGAAATCAGGAATAATGAGACCGCTAGCAGTTTTTTATATTCAGAAGTATTTTAGCTATCCAGAGTTTTCCATGAGAAGTTAAAAATTGCCTTTCAATATCTTTAAAAACTCCTTTGGAATTTTGATATGGATTTCATGTAATGTGTAGATTGTTTTCAGTATATGGCCATATTTACGATGCTAACCCTACTGGTACACAGGCATGGGAGATCATTCCGTTTTCTTTTTTTTTTTGTTTTTTTTTTAATTTATTTAATACTTAATAATAATTCTTCGGTTTCCGGGAAAACATCCCCCTCCCCCCTCCCCTTCCTTATGGGTGTCATTCCGTTTTCTAATATATTCTTTCAATTTTTTTCTTGAAAGGTTTATGTGGTTCATTTACACAGTGGAATACTTCTCAGCTATTAACAGTAAGGTCATTCTGAGTTTTGCAGACAAATGGATGGAACTAGAAAATATCATCCTGAGTGAGGTAACTCAGGCCCAAAGGAACAGGCATGGTTTGTACTCACTAATAAGTGGACATTAGCCAAAAAGAAAAAAAAGTACAGAATACCCAAGATATAGTTCACAGAACTCAAAAAGGTCAGCAAACTGAAGGGCAAAAGTGAGGATGCCTCAATCTGGGTTGGGAGGGAGAAGAAAGCAATTACAAGGGGAGAGGGAGGAAGGGACCTTGGAGGGAAAGGGAGAAAGGTGGGGAGAGGAGAGAGAAACATGATCTGGTATTGGGTGGGTGAAAAGGACTGAAGCCCTGTGGGCCAGCAGAAAGAATAGAAACAGCCAACCTCGGGAGGTAGGAGGTTGGGAGGGCCCTCCAGAATATACCAGAGACTTCAGTAGTGAGAGACTTTCAAGATTCAGAGAGGAACCTTAGATAAAATGCCCTACAGTGGGGAGAGGGAACTTGTAGAGCCTACCTCTCTAAGAAAGACAGGGCATCAAGTAAGGGATGGGTTGCTATCCCACAGTCAAAACTCTGACCCATAATTGTTCCTGTCTGAAAAAACTGCAGGGATGGAAATGAGGAAAAGTCTGGAGAAAAGATCTAGTGACAAGCCCAAAGTGTGATCCAGCTCAAGCGGAGGCCCCAAGACCTAACATTATTGCTAAGACCATGGAGTGCTCACAAAAAGGGACCTATCATGACTACCTTCCAAAAGACCCAACAAGCAGCTGAAAGAGTCAGATGCAAACATTTGCACTCTACCAATGGACAGAATCTGTTGACCTCTGAATTAGGGAAAAGCTGGAAGACGCTGAGGAGGAGGGCAACCTTGTAGGAGGACTAGCAGTCTTAATTAACCTGGACCCCTGAGATCTCTCAGGCCCTGGATGACCAACCAGGCAGAATATACCAGCTGATATGAGAACCTCAACACATATACAGCAGAGGACTCCTAGGTCTGGGTTCAGTGACAGATGAACCTAACACTCAAGAGACAGGAGACCCCAGGGAATTTGAGGTCTGGTGGGTTGGAGGGAGAAACTCATGGTGAAAGTGGGGCAGGGAACAGGTATGGGATGTGAAACAGTCGAAGGGTGGGCCACTGAGAGGGGAATAAAATCTGGAATGAAAAATAAAGATAAAAAGTACAAATAAGACTTTATGTTTTTATTATACAAGACTTTCAATTTCTTGGTTAATTACCTAACCAAGAGGCTTTTGTTTCCCTGATTTCTTTCTCAATCCATTTTTTACACCTATATAGGAGTGCTTCTGATATTTTTGAGTTAACCTTGTATCCAGCTATTTTGCTCAAAGGGTTTATATCGGTTGTACGAGGTCTCTGGTCCAATCTTCTAGGGTTAATTATGTATAGTATTCTGTCATCTTCAAATAATTATACTTGACTTCTTTCTTTCCAATAACATCTCCTTGTTCTCTCTTAGTTCACTTATTGCTCTAGCTAAGACTTCAGGTACTATGTTTTATGGGTATAGAGAGAGTGGACAACCTTGTCTTAGAATTGTAGTATAATTGGATTTTAATGCTATTGTTTTGAGTTTCTATCCATTTCATTTGATGATGGTTATAGTTTTGGTGCGAATTTCATTTATTATTATTTGGTATGTTTCTTGTATCTCTAATATCTCCCAATCTTTTATCATGAAGGGGTGTCAGATTTTGTCAGAACCCTTTGACCATCTGTTGTTTATGTGGGATGGGTCTTTCAGTTTATTTATATGATGGGTTACATTTATAGATTTACATATATTGAATCATCCTTGAATCACTTGGATGAAGCTTACTTGGTAATAGTAGATGATCCTTTTGGTGTATTATTGGGGATTTGATTTGCAAGTATTTTATTAGTTTTGCATCTATGTTCAAGGGAAAATTGGTTTATAATTCTTTTCTGTTGATATTTTTTGACTAAATTATTCACTTTTCATCTTAATAGCAGCTTTCCCTCTCTCCTCTTAGTCCTTTCCTCTCATTTTCTCTCCCCCATGCACCACTCCCCTCTTCTCCCTAGAAAAGGGAAGGTTTCCCATGTACAGCAAATGGCCCTGGCATATCAAACTACAGCAATACTAGGTATACTCTCTTCCACTGAGGCTAGAAAAGGCAGCCAAATTAGAAGAAAGGTATATAAAGGCAGAAAGTTTTATCAGAGGCAGCCCCAGCTCTCACTTTAGGAATCCCAAATGAAGATCCAGTAGACTGTTGTTACGTATGTGCAAAGGGCCTAGGTTGACCCCATTCATGCTCTGTAGTTGGCAATTCAGTCTCCATGAGACTCCATTGGTCCAGTTTAGTAGGCTCTGTAGGTTTTCTTGTGGTGTTCTTGACCCATATGGCTCCATAAATCCTTCCTTCCCCTTTTCTACAGGATTCCCCAAGCTCAACTTAATATTTGGCTGTGGGTCTCTGCATCAGTTAACATCAGTTGCTAGGTGAGGCTTCTCTGATAACAGTTATGCTAGGCTCCTGTCTGCAAGTATTACAGAATACAATCAGTAGTGCCAAGCATGGGCTCTCTCTCATGATATGGGTCTGAATTTGTACTAGTCACTGATATGCCCTTCCCTCAAATTCTGCCCCATTTCCTACTCCACTGATATTGAGAGATATCAGTGACCAATGATTGCTGGTTCCAATTATTTTGTTGTTGTTTGTTATTGTTATTGTTGGTGGGGGTAGGGGTGGGGTATGTGTGTATGTGTGTATGTGTGTGTGTGTGTGTGTGTGTGTGTGTGTGTGTTCCTTCTTTTCATTTTGCTGGTCTGTGATTATTTATTTTCTGTGTTTTCATAGATATAGTTAAGCTCCTTATATATGTGGATACGTAGATAGGCATTGTTTAAATTTACTTGTCATTTTCTCAATGTATGGTGACTAAAATTTTGCTGGATATAATAGTGCTGGATGGTACCTGTGGTATCTTGCAGCATTCAGCATATCTGTTCAGGACCTTCTGGATTTTAAGGTCTCTATAGAGAAGTCAGGTGTAATTTTAATAGGTCTGCATTTATGTGTTACTTGTTTTTTTCCTTCCACCTTTTAATGTTTCTTCTTTGTTCTACATAATGCAGGCTTAGTTTTACGAAGCCCACTTTTCAAAAAAAATTTATTGGTTATTTTATTTATTTGCATTTGAAATGTTAGCCCACTTCCTGGTTTCCACTCCCCTATCCTATAAACCCTCCCTCCTGCTTCTATGCAAGTGCTCCTCACCCACCCACTACTTCCACCTCACCATCTTAGCATTCCCCTATGCTGTGTCAAGATTTCACAGGACTAAGGGCCTCCCCTCCCACTGCTGCCAGATAAGACAATCCTCTGCTACATGCAGCTGGAGCAATGGGTCTCTCCATGTGTACTCTTTGGTTGGAGATTAGTTTTTGGGAGCTGGGGGCAGAGGGTTGGTATGTTGATAGTGTTGATTTTCCTATGGTGTTGCAAACCCATTTAGCTCCCTCAGTCCTTCCCCTAACTCCTCCATTGGGCTCCCTGTGCTCAGTCGAATGGCTGACTGCGAGAATCTGCATCCGTATTCATTAGGCTCTGGCAGAGCCTCCCAGGAGACAGCTATACCAGGCTCCTGTCAGCAAGCACTTCTTGGCATCAGCAATAGTGTCTGGGTTTGGTGTCTGCATATGGGATGGATCCCCAGGTGAGGCAAAAATGAATCAGCCACAACAGCTCAATGCAAGAATCAGCAACAGCAGGTAAGATGTTGTATTTCCAGAAGACATACCAAGACTCTGCTAATGGGCCTGAGTCTACAGAAGCAACAAGAATCTTCTGAATAGCACCACAAGTTCTGTAGTGGTATTTCTCCCTATGAAATAATGAGAAACAATGATCAGCAAAGAATGGTAAGGCAAACCAATACCATAGAGCTTCATACCTGAAGATCAACACTAGCAAAGTCCAATGAAGACCAGCAAAGAAGGCATACCAATACTAAACAGAATAGTCCAATTTCTGTTAGGTTATATTTTTATCCATTCCAAACATCATGTGTTCTTTTAAGCATTTACTTTTGTTGTTGTTGTTGTTTATTTGTTTGTTCAATTTTGTTTTGTTGGTTTTTTTCTTCCTGGTTTCTGTTTTCTCTTTGGAGTTTCAGATAGGGTAATGGCTGTGAGTTACCTGTTTTACCCTAGCAAAATATCATGTGCCCTTTTTCTGGGCTTCTTCTAGGAAAACACATGTCTGTTCTTAGAAAAACATCTTTCTAAATATCTGCATCATCTAAAACATCCTCTCATAGGACAGTTTGCAGAAAAGCATCATATGACACCACTGAGTTCTAAAGAAATACAAAATTTCCACTTCAAGTTAGTGTTTTGATTATTATGTGTGAGGGGACATTGTTTTCTGGTCCAATCTGTTTTGTGTTCTGTATGCTTTTTTATTAATTTTTTTATTAATTTAAGTGTTTCTTATTTACATTTCAAGTGTTATTCCCATTCCCGGTTTCCTGGCCAAAATCCCCCTAACCCCTCCCCGTCCCCTTCTTTATGGGTGCTCCCCTCCCCATCCTCCCCCCATTGCTGCCCTCCCCCTCAACAATCACGTCCACTGGGGGTTCAGTCTTAGCAGAACCAAGGGCTTCCCCTTCTACTGGTGATCTTACTAGGATATTCATTGCTGCCTATGAGGTCAGAGTCCAGGGTCAGTCCATGTACAGTCTTTAGGTAGTGGCTTAGTCTCTGGAAGCTCTGGTTGCTTGGCATTGTTGTTCATATGAGGTCTCCAGTGGGGTCTCCAGGCCCTTCAAACTCTTCCAGTTCTTTCTCTGATTCCTTCAATGGGGGGTCCTATTCTCAGTTCAGTGTTTTGCTGCTGGCATTCGCCACTGTATTTGCTGTATTCTGGCTGTGTCTCTCAGGAGAGATCTACATCCGGCTCCTGTCAGCCTGCACTTCTTTGCTTCATCCATCTTGTCTAATTGGGTTGCTGTATATGTATGGGCCACATGTGGGGCAGGCTCTGAATGGGTGTTCCTTCTGTGTCTGTTTTAATCTTTGCCGATCTATTCCCTGCCAAGGGTATTCTTGTTCCTCTTTTAAAGAAGGAGTGAAGCATTCACATTTTGATAGTCTGTCTTGAGGTTCATGTGCTCTATGCATCTAGGGTAATTCAAGAATTTGGACTAATATCCACTTATGAATGAGTGCATACCGTGTGTGTTTTTCTGTAATTGGGTTACCTAACTCAGGATGATATTTTCAAGTTCCAAACATTTGGCTATGAATTTCATAAAGGCATTGTTTTTGAGAGCTGAGTAATATTCCATTGTGTAGATGTACCACATTTTCTGTACCATTCCTCTGTTGAAGGGCATCTGGGTTCTTTCCAGTTTCTGGCTATTATAAATAAGGCTGCTATGAACATAGTGGAGCACGTATCTTTGTTATATGTTAGGGCATCTTTTGGGTATATGCCTAAGAGGGATATAGCTGGGTCCTCAGGTGGTTCAATGTCCAATTTTCTGAGGAACCTCCAGACTGATTTCCAGAATGGTGGTACCAGTCTGCAATCCCACCAACAATGGAGGAGTGTTCCTCTTTCTCCACATCCTCGCCAGCATTTGCTGTCCCCTGAGTTTTTGATCTTAGCCATTCTCACTGGTGTGAGGTGAAATCTCAGGGTTGTTTTGATTTGCATTTCCCTTATGACTAAAGATGTTGAACATTTCTTTAGGTGTTTCTCAGCCATTCAGTATTCCTCAGCTCTGAATTCTTTGTTTAG
Source organism: Rattus norvegicus (assembly GCF_021556685.1). NCBI lineage: Eukaryota > Metazoa > Chordata > Mammalia > Rodentia > Muridae > Rattus > Rattus norvegicus. Next base: position 136,739,378 of record NC_141537.1, on the reverse strand, counting down.
CTCTGAACCCCATTTTTTAATAGGGTTATTTGTCTCCCTGCGATCTAACTTCTTGAGTTCTTTGTATATATTGGATATAAGGCCTCTGTCTGTTGTAGGATTGATAAAGATCTTTGCCCAATCTGTTGCTTGCCGTTTTGTCCTAACCACAGTGTCCTTTGCCTTACAGAAGCTTTGCAGTTTTATGAGATCCCATATGTCGATTCTTGATCTTAGAGGATAAGCCATTGGTGTTTTGTTCAGGAAATTTTTTCCAGTGACCATGTGTTCGAGATGCTTCCCTAGTTTTTCTTCTATTAGTTTAATTGTATCTGGTTTGATGTGGAGGTCCTTGATCCACTTGGACTTAAGCTTTATACAGGGTGATAAGCATGGATCGATCTGCATTCTTCTACATGTTGACCTCCAGTTGAACCAGCACCATTTGCTGAAAATGCTCTCACTTTTCCACTGGATAGTTTTGGCTCCTTTGTCAAAAATCAAGTGCCCATAGGTGTGTGGGTTCATTTCTGGGTCTTCAATTCTGTTCCATTGGTCTATCTGTCTGTCTCTGTACCAATACCATGCAGTTTTTATCACTATTGCTCTATAATACTGCTTGAGTTCAGGGATAGTGATTCCACCGGAAGTCCTTTTATTGTTGAGGATAGTTTTAGCTATCCTGGGTTTTTTGTTATTCCAGATGAATTTGCAAATTGTTCTGTCTAACTCTTTGAAGAAATGGATTGGTATTTTGATGGGGATTGCATTGAATCTGTAGATTGCTTTTGGTAAAATGGCCATTTTTACTATATTAATCCTGCCAATCCATGAGCATGGGAGATCTTTCCATCTTCTGAGGTCTTCTTCAATTTCTTTCTTCAGAGTCTTGAAGTTCTTATTGTACATATCTTTTACTTGCTTGGTTAAAGTCACACCGAGGTATTTTATATTATTTGGGTCTATTGTGAAGGGTGTCATTTCCCTAATTTCTTTCTCAGCTTGTTTCTCTTTTGTGTAGAGGAAGGCTACTGATTTATTTGAGTTAATTTTATACCCAGCCACTTTGCTGAAGTTGTTTGTCAGCTTTAGTAGTTCTCTGGTGGAACGTTTGGGATCACATAAATATACTATCATATCATCTGCAAATAGTGATATTTTGACTTCTTCTTTTCCAATCTCTATCCCTTTGATCTCCTTTTGTTGTCTGATTGCTCTGGCTAGAACTTCAAGAACTATATTGAATAAGTAGGGAGAGAGTGGGCAGCCTTGTCTAGTCCCTTATTTTAGTGGGATGGCTTCAGGTTTCTCTCCATTTAGTTTAATGTTAGCAGCTGGTTGCTGTATATGGCTTTTACTGTGTTTAGGTATGGGCCTTGAATTCCTATTCTTTCCAGGACTTTTATCATGAAGGGGTTTTGAATTTTGTCAAATGCTTTCTCAGCATCTAATGAAATGATCATATGGTTTTGTTCTTTCAGTTTGTTTATATAATGGATCACATTGATGGTTTTCCGTATATTAAACCATCCCTGCATGCCTGGGATGAAGTCTACTTAATCATGGTGGATGATTGTTTTGATGTCCTCTTGGATTCATTTGGTTTGCGAGAATTTTATTGAGTATTTTTGCGTCGATATTCGTAAGGGAAATTGGTCTGAAGTTCTCTTTGTTTGTTGGGTCTTTATGTGGTTTAGGTATAAGAGTAATTGTGGCTTCATAGAAGGAATTTGGTAGTGCTCCATCTGTTTCAATTTTGTGGAATAGTTTGTATAGTATTGGTATGAGGTCTTCTATGAAGGTCTGATAGAATTCTGTACTAAACCCGTCTGGCCCTGAACTCTTTTTGGTTGGGAGACCTTTAATAACTACTTCTATTTCCATAGGAGTTATGGGGTTGTTTAACTGGTCTATCCTTTCCTGATTTAACTTCAGTACCTGGTATCTGTCTAGGAAATTGTCCATTTCCTGCAGATTTTCAAGTTTTGATGAATATAGACTTTTGTAGTAAGATCTGATAATTTTTTGAATTTCCTCTGAATCTGTAGTTATATCTCCCTTTTCATTTCTGATTTTGTTAATTTGGTTACACTCTCTGTGTCCTCATGTTAGTCTGGCTGAGGGTTTATCTATCCTGCTGATTTTCTCAAAGAACCAACTTTTGGTTCTGTTGATTCTTTCTATGGTCCTTTTGTTTCTACTTTGTTGATTTGAGCTCTGAGTTTGATTATTTCCTGCCTTCTACTCCTCCTGGGTGTATTTGCTTCCTTTTGTTCTAGAGCTTTTAGGTGTGCTGTCAAGCTGCTGACATATGCTCTCTCATGTTTCTTTCTGCAGGCACTCAGCGCTATGAGTTTTCCTCTTAGCACAGCTTTCATTGTGTCCCATAAGTTTGGGTATGTTGTACCTTCATTTTCATTAAATTCTAAAAAGTTTTTAATTTCTTTCTTTATTTCTTCCTTGACCAGGTTATTGTTGAGTAGAGCATTGTTCAACTTCCACGTATATGTGGGCGTTCTTCCCTTATTGTTATTGAAGGCCAGCTTTAGGCCGTGGTGGTCTGATAGCATGCATGGGATTATTTCTATCTTTCTGTACTTGTTGAAGCCCGTTTTTTGACCAATTATATGGTCAATTTTGGAGAAAGTACCATGAGAAGCTGAGTAGAATGTATATCCTTTCTCTTTAGAATAGAATGTTCTATAAATATCTGTTAAGTCCATTTGGTTCATGACTTCTCTTAGTCTGTCTACGTCTCTGTTTAATTTCTGTTTCCATGATCTGTCCATTGATGAGAGTGGGGTGTTGAAATCTCCTACTATTATTATGTGAGGTGCAATGTGTGTTTTGAGCTTTAGTAAGGTTTCTTTTATGTATGTAGGTGCCCTTGTATTTGGGGCATAGATATTTAGGATTGAGAGTTCATCTTGGTGGATTTTTCCTTTGATGAATATGAAGTGTTCTTCCTTATCTTTTTTGATGACTTTTAGTTGAAATTTTATTTTATTTGATATTAGAATGGCTACTCCAGCTTGCTTCTTCCGACCATTTGCTTGGAAAATTGTTTTCTAGCCTTTCACTCTGAGGTATTGTCTGTCTTTGTCTCTGAGGTGTGTTTCCTGTAGGCAGTAAAATGCAGGGTCCTCACTGCGTATCCAGTGTGTTAATCTGTCTTTTTATTGGGGAGTTGAGACCATTGATGTTGAGAGATATAAAGGAATAGTGATTATTGTCTCCTGTTATATTCATATTTGGATGTGAAGTTATGTTTGTGTGTTTTTCTTCGCTTTGTTTTGTTGCCAGGACGATTAGTTTCTTGCTTTTTCTAGGGTGTAGCTTTCCTCCTTATGTTGGGCTTTACCATTTATTATCCTTTGCAGTGCTCAATTTATAGAAAGATATTGTGTAAATTTGGTTTTGTCATGGTATATCTTTGTTTCTCAATCTACGTTAATTGAGAGTTTTGCAGGATACAGTAACCTGGGGTGGCATTTGTGTTCTCTTAGGGTCTGTATGACATCTGTTCAGGATCTTCTGGCTTTCACAGTCTCTGGCGAAAAGTCTGGTGTGATTCTGATAGGTCTGCCTTTATATGTTACTTGACTTTTTTCCCTTACTGCTTTTAATATTCTTTCCTTATTTTGTGCATTTGGTGTTTTTACTATTATGTGACAGGAGGTGTTTCTTTTCTGGTCCAATCTATTTGGAGTTCTGTAGGCTTCTTGTATGCTTATGGGTATCTCTTTCTTTAGGTTAGGGAAATTTTCTTCTATGATTTTGTTGAAGATATTTACTGGTCCTTTGAGCTGGGAGTCTTCACTCTCTTCTATACCTATTATCCTTAGGTTTGATCTTCTCATTGAGTCCTGGATTTCCTGTATGTTTTGGACCAGTATCTTTTTCTGCTTTACATTATGTTTGAGAGTTGAGACGATGATTTCTATGGAATTTTTTGCTCCTGAGATTCTCTCTTCCATCTCTTGTATTCTGTTGGTGAAACTTGTATCTATGTCTCCTTGTCTCTTCTTTTCTTTTTCTATATCCAGGGTTGTTTCCATGTGTTCTTTCTTGATTGCTTCTATTTCCATTTTTAATTCCTTCAACTGTTTGATTGTGTTTTCCTAGAATTCATTCAGGGATTTTTGTGATTCCTCTCTGTAGGCTTCTACTTGTTTATTTATGTTTTCCTGCATTTCTCTAAGGGAGTTCTTCATGTCTTTCCTGAAGTCCTCCAGCATCATGATCAAATATGATTTTGAATCTAGAGCTTGCTTTTCTGGTGTGTTTGGATATTCTGTGTTTGCTTTGGTGGGAGAATTAGGCTCTGATGATGCCGTGTAGTCTTGGTTTCTGTTGCTTGGGTTCCTGTGCTTGCCTCTCTCCATCAGATTATCTCTAGTGTTACTTTGTTCTTCTATTTCTGACAGTGAGTAGACTGTCTTATAAGCCTGTGCGTCAGGGGTATTGTAGACCTGTTTTCCTCTTTTCTTTCAAACAGTTATGGGAACAGAGTGTTCTGCTTTTGGGCGTGTAGTTTTTCCTATCTACAGGTCTTCAGCTGTTCCTGTGGGCCTGTGCTCTGAGTTCACCAGGCAGGTCGCTTGGAGCAGAAAAGTTGGTCTTACCTGTGGACCAGAGGCTCAAGTTTGCTCGTGGGGTGTTGCTTATGAGCTCTCCGCGGGGGTAGCAACCAGGAGGACCTGTGCTGCCCTTTCTGCGAGCCCCTGTGCACCAGAGTCTCAGATGGCATTTGGTGTTTTCCTCTGGAGTCAGAGATGTGGGCAGAGTGTAGTCTCTTCTGGTTTCCCAGGCGTGTCTGCCTCTCTGAAGGTTAAGCTCTCCCTCCCACGGGATTTAGGTGCAGAGAACTCTCTGTATGCTTTTTATACCATTAGAGTTAATATTTATTTAGGTTAAAAAAATCATGTTTTTAGAACTGTTTTCTGGGACTTTTGAGTTGGGTTTCTTCTCCCTTCCTCTATTTCTATTATGCTTAAGTTTGGTCTTTTCATTGTGTTATAAAATTTCTCAGATGATTTGAGTTAAGAATTTTTAATTTAATATTTGATTTACCTGATGAATAGATTTCTTCTATTGCGTCTTCAATGCCTGAGATTTTTTTCTATCTCTTGTATTCTGTTGGTGAACCTTCCATTTGTAATTTTATTTGAATTCCTAAATTGTTCATTTCCAGAATCCTTGAGTTTGTTTTCTTTCTTGCTTCTACTTCTACTTTCTATTTTTTTTTATTAACTTGAGTATTTCTTATATACATTTTGAGTGTTATTTCCTTTCCCGGTTTCCAGGGTTTCCAGGCAAACATTCCCCTAATCCCTCCCCCTCCCCTTCTTTATGGGTGTGAAGATTCCTTTCACTGTTCCTTTATGTTTTCTTGGCTTTCCTTAATGGACTCATTCATTTTTTAAATTTAAGAACCTCTATCACCTTTATACAGGTAGTTTTAAGGACTTCTTGTGCCTTAGCTCTTTTGGAATATTCACTGCTTGCTGTGGTAACATAGCTGGGCTCTAATGGAGACACATTGCCCTGGTTGTTATTGATTGTATTGATTGTACTCTGGTATCTAGATATCTGGGTTTGCAATGATTATAGGTCTAGGTGCTGATTCTGGTTCTATATTGTTTGGTGAGCATTTTGTTGTTGTTTGTTTTTTTGGTTTGTTTGTTTGGTTGGTTTTTTTCCTCATGGTTTCTGTTTTCTCTTTGGAGTTTCAGATAGAGTGATGAGTTGCCTGTTTTACTGGTCTGTTCTGGTGGTGTGTTCACAGGGAAAGCCTGCTGTTGTTGGAGGTTTGGATACTAGGATGAGTTGGGAGAAATAAAATTGTGATAGAAGGTCTTTATACACCCTTGGGGTGGGGTCAGGGAAAAAAAAGAAAAGGGAGCCTGATGCATGATTTCTGCTACAGAGCTTTGGACAAGAGTGGGGGTAATGGTTCTCAGGAGCAGAAAGAAAGATGTGTGTCTACCATCAGCCTGCGTGTTGCCCTGGAAGGACTTTCTTAGGATCTGCATGAGGTGCTTACTGGGGTTCAGGGTTATGGAAAATGACTGAGTTTGGAAGAGGTTAAAAGGAGATGGACTGTGAATCCACAGGAGATATGGGCAAGGGGAAAGGAAAGCTGCAGCTGGTGCACTTTTGCAGTGGGCATGAGACTGGGGAATTGACTCTGGAGTAACACAGAAAGAAGAGAAAGCCTTCATACAGCCTGCCTGATAAATTGTCAGGAGTGGTCTGTGGGTTATCAGAGAGTACCTGCTATAGTTAGAGGCTAAGACAGAGTGACAAAGTATCAGAAAGGATGTTAAAGGGGATGGTTGTTGGATTCACAAGGCATGTGGGCAGTAAGGAAGTGAGACTGGTTGATTTTCTCTTGCAATCCTGAGGACAAGACTGGAGGATTAGATTTAGAGAGTAGATAGGAGTGGTCTTCAGGTTACCTCCTTCTCTATCCTGTTTAGCTGGTGTGTCCCCATTAGATGCCTATTGGCTTTGGAGGCTGGGAGAATGGTATTAATCAGCAGAAGGAAGATTGGGGGAGAAGATCTTTGTGATCCCTTTGGGATGAGGTTAGATAGGAAAGGGAGACCACAGTATATTTCCTGTTAAAGAGCCTATAGGGACTGGGTCTTAGAAGTAGTACCTGACATTCATTAGTATTGGTGACATCATGGCATAGTCTTACTTGTTTATTCTTGCTTGTCTTCGTTCTTTATCTACAAGAGGCCTTACCTTCATAATAGATTTTCTGTGAAATTGCTCCCACTTCTCTATCTTATCTGAGTCTGATTCTATTACATTGTTTCCTCAGACTATATTTTACTTGTCTTTTAGAATGACTGTATCATTTTGATAAAAGCTGAAAGTGTTTTTCTTACCTGGTAGGAAATGGGGAATTAGGATTTTGTGTAACTTGGCTCTTCAGTAGGTTCTGTGTGAGATTTTCTGATGCTACTCTTCCAATTTTTCTATGTTCATTTTGAATACTTTGTAGACTTTATTTTCCCCATTTCTATCTTAGGGCCTTCTGTGTTTTCTGTTCGTTTATTTGTAGTCAACTATTACTGAAGGGTATCTCCTGACAGAATGATCATTGCAGGAAAGAGGTGCTATGTAATCTTTTGATGTATTCTTAGTTTTCTGAAAAGTCTGTGTGTCTGAACTGAATTTTGGTATATATTTGTCCAGAGACACAGCTTTTCTCCTAAGACAAAACAAAAATACCAGAAGAAGTCATATTGGAAAGACTAATTTTTGATACAGAAATGCTGGGTAAAATCTTCTCTTTGAAACATCCCTTTGTCATGAGACTATTATATGAATATTTTACTACATACCTGAAGGTTATTTTTCTTCTCCAAGAAGCCCCATTGATATTCCTGGAGTTAAGGTACACATAAAGATTTGAGGCTTTCTATGTACAAGACCTGGGCAAGAAGACCCAAACCTCCAGTAATTTTTTATAATCCCATTCAAGAATACACATGAGCTTGTTTATATATCCTGTGTCAGTAAAATATTATAATGTTATGATAGGGTAAGAGTAGGAGATTTGTCCAGAAAGGAAGTAGACACATCATTCCTTTTAATGAAATTTGTTTGAAAAGTCCTAAAGGGTATATTTGGTCTAGAGATGAGAGAGGAATTATTAGTCAGAAATAATACAATTTACAGAGATATAAACATGAAAGGGTCTTAGACAGGAAGAAGAGTAGCTGCCCTTTAAAGCCTAGAGAGGAGCTTCATGAGTATAAGAATTAAAAATAAGAGAGGGACCATGATTGTTTGACAAAGAGGAGCTTACCATGATGATGTGAATGGAGAAGAGCCAGTCTGACCTCTTGTGTGGTGGCAGAGGTACAGAAGAGATTCTCTCCTCCCCCTTTTTTCTTCAAAGTCCTCAGTCTTTTGTTTTTTTGTTGTGTTCAGACAAATTAAAGAAAATTTGTCTGTGCTGATTAGCTATTCACATCTTAAAATAAACTAGAGTCACCCAAGAATAAGGAGCAATAATTGAGGAATTGCCTTCATCAGGCTGGCTTGTAAGTATGATGTGTGGAATTTTCTTGATTAATGGTTGATATGAGAATGGAAAGGCTCAGTCTACTGTAGGTGGTGCCACCCCTAGGCAAGTGGTCCTGGGTTGTATAGAAAGTAAGGTGAGCAAATTATGAAAAGTAAGCCAGAAATCTGTTTCCAGCTATCATCTACATTTCTTTTTTTTTTTTTATTAACGAGTATTTCTTATATACATTTCGAGTGTTATTCCCTTTCCCAGTTTCCGGGCAAACATCCCCCTAATCCATTCCATTCCCCTTCTTTATGGGTGGTCCCCTCCCCATCCTCCCCTCATTGCCACCCTCCCCCCAACAAACTAGTTCACTGGGGGTTCAGTCTTAGTAGGACCCAGGGCTTCCCCTTCCACTGGTGCTCTTACTAGGATATTCATTGCTACCTATGAGGTCAGAGTCCAGGGTCAGTCCATGTATAGTCTTTAGGTAGTGGCTTAGTCCCTGGAAGCTCTGGTTGCTTGGCATTGTTGTACATATGGGGTCATGGGCCCCTTCAAGCTCTTCCAGTTCTTTCTCTGATTCCTTCAACGGGGGTCCTATTCTCAGTTCAGTGGTTTGCTGCTGGCATTCGCCTCTGTATTTGCTGTATTCTGGCTGTGTCTCTCAGGAGTGATCTACATCCGGCTCCTGTCTGCCTGCACTTCTTTGCTTCATCCATCTTGTCTAATTGGATGGCTGTATATGTATTGGCCACATGTGGGGCAGGCTCCGAATGGGTGTTCCTTCTGTGTCTGTTTTAATCTTTGCCTCTCTATTCCTTGTCAAGGGTATTCTTATTCCCCTTTTAAAGAAGGAGTGAAGCGTTCACATTTTGATCATCCGTCTTGAGTTTCATTTGTTCTAGGCATCTAGGGTAATTCAAGCATTTGGGCTAATAGCCACTTATCAATGAGTGCATACCATGTGTGTTTTTCTGTGATTGGGTTACCTCACTCAGGATGATATTTTCCAGTTCCAACCATTTGCCTACAAATTTCATAAAGTCGTTGTTTTGAGTAATATTCCATTGTGTAGATGTACCACATTTTCTGTATCAATTCCTCTGTTGAAGGGCATCTGGGTTCTTTCCAGCTTCTGGCTATTATAAATAAGGCCGCGTATCATCTACATTTCTACTTTAGTTCCAGCCTTTAGGCTCCTGTCCTGAGTACCTGTCTTGTTTTCCCTCAATGTACTAGGCAGTTCATAATGTCTCAGGCTATAAGCTGCATCATTAATTGTAAGATAAACCCTTTTTTTCCCCAAGATGTTTTTGGTCTATGTTTCATTACAACAACAGAAAGCCAACAATCTTATGTTTTCATCTCATGTTCATCTCATATTTCACACAAATACAATTTCTTCTCATTTGTCCATTAAGAGGCAGAATTAAAAGCCCATACTTCATTCTATGCCACAGTATCTCCATAATGCAAACTATAAGAATTTGTTGGGCATTATGGGATCACAGAATAACCTAAATTATATTAATAGTCATTTACTAGGTTTGGAAAAAATTGTTTCCTTCTTCCAAGACAATTTCACTCTTAAAACTAACTTTGCAATTTTTAGCAGTTCAGAATTCTGTGCACATTCTCATATTACTTCTCTTTTGAAAATTGTCTCAAGTGATGGGATAGTTATCGTTATTTCAAAAGTGTTTCAGAAAAAAATTAAAAGTTGCAAAATATGATTGAAATTATTCAGGCCCAGTGGCACAGCCTAGAACTCCTTCCCCTCGGGATGCCAAAGGATGGATATTACAAATTCAAGGTCAGTCTGGTGTACGGAATGAGCTCAAAGTAGACTTGGAAATTTAGACCCTCCCTTAAAAAATAAAACAAAGGCCTGGAGAAGTAGCTATGTGCTCAAGTACTTGTCTGGCACATACAAAGTGTCAGTTTCAAACTATAGTGCTGAAAATAAAATAGTAAAGTCAGCTGGTATGAATAACAGTAACATTTTTTGAATCCATTTTTATGCCAGGACATAAGTTGGACTTCTTGAGTTGCCAGGAGAACAGACACACCTGAGAACAAAGGTAAGATCAATTTTTCTGCTCCAAGAAACACACCTGGTAGCCTCAGAACACATAAAGGCAGAAGTCATCTGGGACAGAACACTTCTGGTTTCTGCCTCAGCCCAGAGCTGAACTGATGTAACAGCTCTCTATACCCAAATCCTGTGGGGGATATAGCTGGACTCTCAGAACTGTGGACAATCCTGAGAGCTCAGGGGAGACCACCACTTCTGCTCACATTCCTGGTACAAGAGGAACCTGCCTAATGCCTTCTGGATATGGGGACCTAGAAGCATTCAAGGGCAGGACCCTTCTGTTTCTGCCTGAAGCCAGAACTAAACCATTACCACAGCTCTCTGTACCCACATCCCATGGAGAAAAGAGCTGGACTCTCAGAAGTGCAGACTTCTGAGAGCTCAGAGGACACAACCACTTCTGGCACATTGCTGATCCAAGATAAACCAGCCTAGGGCCCTCTGAATACTGGAAACTAGGAGTAGTTAAGGGCAGGACCCTGTGGTTTCTGCCTCCACTGAGAACCGAAAGCCAATCACCTGGAGTGCTGACATACCTGAAAACAGAGGTTAGACAAATTCTTCTGCTCTAAACAACCTGACTGGAGGCTTCAGTACACACAAACACAGGAGCATCTCTCTATTCACAGATCAAGCTGAAAGAAAAAAGGTCTACAGGAGTACTAACACACAGGCTTAAAGCAGGGTCAAGCCACTGTCAGAGAAATCAAGACAAGCTAACACCAGAGACAATCTGATGGCAAGAGGCAAATTCACGAAACTAAGAAAGAGAAACCAATACTATTGGCAACATCATAGCCCAGTTCTCCCACCAAAAAAAAACACTGGATATCCAAACACATTGGAAAAGCAAGATTTGGATTTATACTCACACCTAATGATGGTTATTGAGGAATTTAAGAAAGACATAAATAACTCCTTTAGAGAAATACAGGAAAACACAGTTAAACAAGTATAAGCCCTTAAAGAGAAAACACAAAAATTCCTTAAAGAATTCCAGGAAAACACAACGAAACAGGTAAACAAAACCATTCAGGATTTAAATATGGAAATAGAAACAATAAAGAAAGTACACAGGGAGACAACCCTGGAGAACCTAGAAAACCTAGGGAAGAGATCAGGAGTCATAAATGCAAGCATCACCAACAGAATACAAGAGATAAAAGAGAGAATCTCAAAGGCAGAAAATATCATAAAAGCATTAATACAATCATCAAAGATAATGTAAAATGCAAAAAGCTCCCAATTCTAAACATCCAGGAAATCCAGGACACAATGAGAAGATCAAACCTAAGGATAATAGGTATAGAAGAGAACAAAGACTCCCAACTTAAATGGCCAGAAATATTGTCAACAAAATTATAGAAGAAAACTTCCCTAACCTAAGGAAAGAGATGCCCATGAACATACAAGAAGCCTACATAAGTCCAAAGAGATTGGACCAGAAGAGAAATTCCTCCCATCACACAACAGTCAAAACAACAAATGAATAAAACAAAGAAAGAATATTAAAAGCAGTAAGGGAAAAATGTCAAGTAACATATAAAGGCAGACCTATCAGAATACAGCAGACTTTTCACCAGAGACTATGAAAGCCAGAAGATCCTTGGCAGATGTCAGATAGACCCTAAGAAAACACAGATGCCAGCCCAGACTACTATATCCAGAAAAACTCTCAACTAACATGGATGAAGAAACCAAGATATTTCATGACAAAAACCAAATTTATACAATATCTTTCTACAAATCCAGCCCCACAAATGATAATATATGGAAAACTCCAACAAAAGGAGGGAAACTAAAGTCTAGAAAAAGTAAGAAAGTAATCTCCTTGCAACAAAACCAGTAGAAGAGAGACACAGAAACATAATTTCATGTCTAAAAACAAAAATAACAGGAAACTACAATCACTATTACTTAATATCTCTTAACATCACTGGACTCAATTCCCCAATAAAAGGACATAGACTAAAAGACTGTATATGTAAAGAGGACCCAGAACTTTGCTGCATATAGGAAACACACTTCAGAAACAAAGACAAACACTACCTCAAAGGAAAAGGCTAGAAAACAAATTTGTATGCAAATGGTTCAAAGAAACATGCTGGAGTAGCTATTTTAATATCAAAAATAATTGACTTGCAACTAAAAGGTATCAAAAAAGTTAAGGAAGGACAATTCATATTGATCTAATAAAATATTCACGAAGATAAACTCTCAATCCTGAATATCTATGCTCAAATGCAAGGGAACCTACATTTGTAACAGGAACCTTACTAAAGTTCAAAGCACACATTGCACCTCACACAATAATAGTGGGAGATTTCAACACTTCACTCTCATCAATGGACAGATAATGGAAACTGATACTATACAGAGACATAGAGAAAGTACCAGAAGTTATGAAACAAATGGATTTATCAGATATTTATAGAACATTTAATCTCAAAACAAAAGAATACACCTTCTTCTTAGCACCTCATGGTACCTTACCCAAAACTGACCATATAATCAGTCAGAAAACAGGCCTCAGCAGATATAAGAAGATTGAAATAATCCCATGCATTCTATCAGATCACCATGGACTAAGGCTAGTCTTCAATAACAACAAAAACAACAGAAAGCCCAAATATACAGGAAAACTAAACAATGCTCTACTCAATGAAAACTTCTTCAAGGAAGAAATAAAGAAAGAAATTAAAGACGTTTTAGAATTTAATAAAAATTAAGACACAATATACCCATACCTACGGGATGCAATGAAAGCAGTGTTAAGAGGAAATTTCATAGCTCTCAGTGCCTCAAAAAAGAAACTGGAGAGAGGATGCATAAGCAGCTTGACAGCACACCAAGAAGCTCTAGAACAAAAAGAAGCAAATACACCCAAGAGGAATAAACAGGAAAAAAATAATCAAACTCGGGGCTGAAATCAACCAAGTAGAAACAAAAAGGACTATACAAATAATCAACAAAACTAGAAACTGTTTCATTGAGAAAATCAACAAAATAGATAAACCCTTAGCCAAACAAACAAGAGGGCAAAGAGAATGTATCCAATTAACAAAATCAGAAATGAAAACGGAAACATAATAGCAGAATCTGAGGAAATTCAAAAAGACATAAAAACCTACCCCAAAAGCCTATATTCAACAAAACTGGGAAATATGGAGGAAATGTCCAATGTTCTAGACAGATACGAGGTACCACAATTAAATCAAGATCAGATAAACCATTTAAAGAGACCCATAACTCCTAAAAAAATAGAAGCAGTTATTAAAGGTCTCCCAACCAAAAAAAGCCCAGGACCAATGGGTTTAGTGCAGAATTCTATCAGACCTTCATAGAAGACTTCATACCAATATTGTCCAAGCTATTCCACAAAATAGAAACAGAAGGAGCACTACCAAGTTTCTTCTATGAAGCCACAATTACACTTATACATAAGCCACACAAAGCTCCAAGAAAGAAGAGAACTTCAGGCTAATTTCCCTTATGAATATCAATGCAAAAATACACAATAAAATTCTCACAAACCAAATCAAAAAACACATGAAAACAATCATCCATCATGATCAAGTAGGCTACATACCAGGGATGCAGGGATGGTTTAATATATGGAAATCCATCAATGTAACCACTATGTAAACAAACTCAAAGATAAAAAAAAAAAAAAAAACAAAACCACATGATCATCTCAGATGCTGAGAAAGCATTTGACAAAATTCAACACCCCTTCATTTTAACAGTCTCGGAAAGATCTGGAATTCAAGGCCCATATCTTAACATTGTAAAAAGCAATATACAGCAAACCAGTAGCCAACATCAAACTAATTGGAGAGAAACTTGAAGCAATCCTACTCCCACTTAAATCAGGAAATAGACAAGGCTGCCCACTCTCTCCCTACTTATTCAATATAGTACTCGAAATCAGACAATAAAATGAGGTCAAAGGGATACGAATTGGAAGGGAAGAAAATAAAATATCACTATTTACAGATGATATGATAGTGTACTTAAGTGACCTCAAAAGTTCCACTAGATTGCTACTGAGCCTGATTAAAAAAAAACTTCAGCAAAGTGGCTGGGTATAAAATTAACTCTGCACAAAAGATGAACAGGCTGAGAAAGAAATTAGGGAAACGACACCCTTCATAATAGTCACAAATAACATACAATACCTTGGTGTGACTTTAACCAAGCAAGTGAAAGACCTGTATGACAAGAATTTCAAATCTCTGAAGAAAGAAATTGAAGATCTCTGAAGATGGAAAGACCTCACATGCTCATGGATTGGCAGGATTAATATAGTAAACATGGCCATTTTGCCAAAAGCAATCTATAGATTCAATGCAATCCCCATCAAAATTCCAACTCAATTCTTCATAGAGTTAGAAAGAGCAATTTGCAAATTCATTTGGAATAACAAAATACCCAGGATAGGGAAAACTATCCTCTTCAATAAATGATTCTAGGGAATCTCCATTCCTGACCTCAATCAGTATTACAGAGAAATAGTGATAAAAACTGTACGGTATTGGTACAGAGATAGGCAGGTACATCAATAAAACAGAATTGAAGACCCTGAAATGAAACCACACACCTATGGTCACTTGATCATTGACAAAGGAGCTAAAATCATCAAGTGGAAAAAAATATCAACAAATGTTGCTGGTTCAACTGGAGGTCAGCATGTAGAAGAATGCAAATATGATCCATTCTTATTGCCCCATACAAAAAATAAGTCCAAGTGGATCAAGGACCTCCACATCAAACCAGGTACACTCAAACTAATAGAAGAAAAATTGGGGAAAAGCCATGAACACTTAGACACTGAGGAAAATTTCCTAAACAAAACACCAATGGCTTTTGCTATAAGATCATGAACCAACAAATTGGACCTCATAAAACTGCATAGCTCCTATTAGGGAAAGAACACTGTCATTAGGACAAAATGGCAACCAACAGATTGGAAAAAGATCTTTACCAACCCCTCCATCCAATAGAGGACTAATATGCAAAATATTCAAAGAACTCAAGAAGTTAGATTCCAGAGAGCCAAATAACCATATTAAAAATGGGGTACAGAGCTAAACAAAGAATTCTCAACTGAGGAATATTGAATGGCTGGGAAGTACCTAAAGAAATGTTCAACATCCTTAGTCATCTGGGAAATGCAAATCAAAACAACCCTGTGTTTCTACCTCACACCAGTCAGAATGGCTAAGATCAAAAACTCAGGTGACAACAAATGCTGGTGATGATGTGGATAAAGAGAAGCACTCCTCCTTGTTGGTGGTCTTGCAAACTAGAATAAGTACTCTGGAAATCAGTCTGGAATTTCCTCAGAAAATTGGACATTCTATTACCTGAAGATCCAGCTATAACTCTCCTGGGCATATACCCAAATGATGCTCCAACATACAACAAAGACACATGCTCCAATATGTTCATAGCAGTCTTATTTATAATAGCCAGAAGTTGGAAAGAACCCAGATGCCCTCCCACAGAGGATACAGAAAATATGGTACATCTACACAATGGAGTACTACTCAGCTATTAAAAACAAGGACTTCATGAAATTCATAGTCAGATTGATGGAACTAGAAAATATTATGAATGAAATAACCCAAACCTAAAGAAACACGCACACACACACACACACACACACACACACACACACACACACACACGATATGCATTCACACATAAGTGGATATTAGCCCAAAAGCTCGAATTACCCAAGATACATTCCACAGACGAGATGAAGCTCAAGAAGAAGGACTACTAGAATGCAGAACAAAAAATTCATAGCAGTGTGTATGGATAGAAAATTTGGAGCAGAGACTGAAGGAATGGCCATTCAGCGGCTGCCCCACCTGTGGCATATATATACCAAAACTAGACAATATTGATGATGTCAAGAAGTACCTGTTTATTGAAGCATGATATATCTGTCTTCTGAGAGGTTCAGCCAGAGCATGACAAATACAGAGGTGAATGCTAGCAGCAAATCATTGAACTGAGAATGGATTCCCAGTTAGCGGAGTTAGAGAAAGGATTGAAGTTGCTGAAGGGGTTTGCAATCCCATAACAAAAACAATACCAACCATCCAGAGCTCTCAAGGACTAACACACTACCCAAAGTGTACACATGGACAGACCTGTGGCTCCAGCTGCATATGTAGCAGAGGATGGCCTTGTTGAGCACCAATTGGATGAGTAGCTCTTGGTCTTGCCAAGGCTGAACTCTCCAGTAAAGGGTAGTTCCTGGTGGGGAGATATGTAGAGGGATTGGTTGGGGAGGGGGAACACCCTTATACAAGAAAGGGAGGGGGATTGGATATGGAGCTTATGGACAGGAATCTGGGAAAGGGAATAACATTTGAAAAGTAAATAAAAAATATCCAATAAAAAAGAGAAAAAATAAGCTGAACTTCTCATACAATTTACTGCATTGAAACTCTAAACTGTTGTTACATTGTAATTACTCCCATTTTGCTATCAAAAAATGAGGAAACAGTACAAGCACAATTACTGCCTTCAACTGAGCTATAGAAAAACAAATGCTTAGAAAAAATTACCTTCCTAGGAACTATAGCCAGGTTCACATTAGAAAATTGCAAACAGATATTGGTTTATCCTTAAAAAGGACAACAATGTAAATTGAGTGCATGTGACTCAGAGTCATTCTCAATATTCAACTTTCAAAGCTAAGGCAGGGTCTGTGGAGAACAAGACCCATTTCCTTGTTAATTTACTAACCACATTTGTTTGAGATCCCCAAGGCTCTTCTTACAAATAGCAGGCGGCTTACTTCAGAGCCCTGTATTTATTTTCATTTTTATAGTTATTGACATCATTATTCTGTAGGCACAAATATTTTCTCCATTTCTAATTCATCTCTGCATAAATATTTACTTATAATCAAGCTCACCAGCATTTGTGCTTCTCCAAAGATCTCCTTATGACAATGGTCTCATCTGCTTAACTCTAGACACGAATTTGGTTTTGTTCTAGCACCTCCCAATGCCCTTTTCACAAACTGTAGTACCATTCATTATGCATTCGCTGAATAAATGAGTAAATGCAATAAATAAGTAATGAAAGCCTGAAGCCCCACGTCTGCTCTCCAAGTTGTCTCTGCCAATTACTTACTCTCTTTTACTTATCACAGAATTCCACTTCTCTAAATCATAGAGCGAGCACTTCCAAACAGACCTTAAATTCTAACTTTTTACTCATTTTTTGACTATACTCCCCTCATTTTCTCAACTGCAGACATGTACACACACAGACACACAGACACACAGACACACAGACACACAGACACACACACACACACACAGAAAGAGAGAGACAGGGAGAGAGAGAGAGAGAGAAAGAGAGAGAGAGAGAGAGAGAGAGAGAGAGAGAGAGAGAGAGTTGCTCCTACTCACGGTGTTGAGGGGCCTGCATGTGTGTGTGTGTGTGTGTGTGTGTGTGTGTGTGTGTGTGTGTGTGTGTGTTGTCTATGTAACTTATGGTATGGATTTAATACTATTAGTAGCATTGTTATTTTATGCTATTCAAACCTCAAAATAATGCAAAATACCCAAATTACAGAATGAATGAGTGCAATAAGACTGTATCACACAGCTGACTACTTCACAGACTAAACATTTTAATGTTTCTCTAAGTACACAGTATTTTCTTTGACTTCTTAGGGAATTTTAAGTTCCTTTAGTATTTTATTTTTTAGATTATAAGTGCAGCATCTACCCCTCTTTCAGGTCCTCAAATATATTTCCCTTTGATATCTCTCAAATTCATGGCCTCTTTATTATTTATTTTGATATTATGACACAATACAGATCTATTCTTTCTTTTCTTTTTTTCTTTCTTTAAAAGAGTATTCTCTCATATATTACGTCCATACTAAAGTTTCCCCTCCTTCCTCTGCTCCACAACCTCCCCTCTCCCCCAGATTCAACTCCTTTCCTTTCCCTGGTACATCAACCTATCTTATCTCTCAGGGACATCAACCAAACTGGCCATAAGACCAGGTGCATAACAAGGTTGGACAAGGTAATCCAGTACAAGGAAAAGTGTCCCAAAAGTACACAAAAGAGTCAGGGACAGCACTGCTTCCACTCTTAGGATTCCCACAATATCACGAAATTACTCAGCCATAACCTATATGCAGGGGACCTAGGTCAGACTCATATAGGCTCCCTGATCTCTGAGAGCCCCCAAGAGTTTCAGTCAGTGGATTCTGTGTGCCATGAGTGGACCTACTCATATGCCACATATTGAGTTATTTTTCTTTGTCTTTCCATTCAGTTCTACAATTATTTTGTGTACATTTTAGAAGAAAGAACATGCTATGCTTCTCCCTCTTAATTCCTGTAGACTCTCTTAGAAATTAGACAGCTACAGAGAGACAGAAATAGAAAGAGTGACTCTGTCTGACCTTATGTAGGACAACAGATTTTTTTTCATAGCAAAGAGGCATCTTTGTTACCTATGTTTGCATCTGGCCAAAATACCTATAGGAGAAGATAGGATAAGGTCACTTATAGGGTGGAAATGACTTCCTTGGTCCACCAGGGAAACTTGGAATTATAGTCTTTGTGCAGGAAATTATCAGACTCAGAACTGTTTTTATAAAAATTTTGTCATAGTGAGGGTTAGTATAAATTGCGGTGATGAAACACTGTGACCAAAGAAACAGAAGAAAAAAAAGGTTTTATTTGACTCACAGTTCTATATAACAGTTCATTATTAAAGGCAGTGATAACAAGAACTCAGGAACTTGGCAGGAACCTAGAGGCAAGAGGTGATATAGAGGCCATGGAGGGGTGCTGCTTATTGGCTTGTTCTTCATGGCTTGCTCAACCTGCTTTCTTATATAAGCCAGAACCACCAGGCCCGGGATGGCAGGCTTGGTCTCCCCAAACAGTTTTTAATTACAAAAATACATTAAAGGCTTGCCTGCAGCTAGATCTTATGGTGACAATATCTCTATAGAAACTTTCTCCATTCAGATGATGTTAGCATAAAATTTTATTTCTGTATATGTGTTTGTGTTTATACATGTTCACATATGTGTATAGATGGTACAGAAGCAGAGTTACAGCAATTTGGGGACAGCCTGATGTAAGTGCTGGAAAAACTCAACTTCTCTAAGAGAAGGAACACTGTTAACTGCTGATACATTTCTTTGCCCCTAGGAACTACTTAATGTCCTCTCAAACTGGAGTTACATATGGCTCTCATCCTCCTTGTGGATATTGGGATCCAAACCCAGGTCTTCTGCAAAAGCAGCAAGTGGTCTTAGCTGGTGAGCTGCCTTTCTAACTCCGAGAATTATTTTTAATGACAGCCTTTTAGCTTTCATCGAACATCAACTTTGTCACCAATCAAGTGGTCACATGTCTGTAGCTTACTAGGAAAGCTGTTTTGTGCTATTGGCTACTTTACCTCTGGTACACTGTCTTAGCTATAGAATTATGCATCCTCCATTATTTCTGAACAATATTTCCTTAGATGTTCTTCCCCATACAATACCATACTAATTAAGTCAGTGGTCAATTTTTTCAACAAGAGACTGCTGGAATATTTAGAAATTACATTGGAATTACAGACAGATTTGGAGAAATCTAGATTTTTGTAATATTGAATGTTGCAGCCCATGAAAATAATAACAAAATTACTTTTAATGTCTTCTCAGGAAAATATGCATTTGTTATGTAGAAAAATACAAATGTTTAAATATTAATAGTGGTTTATATAGATTAACCCAAAGATAATCATTAAGTCTAGATTTCAGCATCTACTTTATTTAGTTCTAGATGAAGAAAGTTGAACGACCAGTAGGGATATGAATGGTGTAATATACAACACAGCAGGCAAGTTACCAATTTTCTCTCCTGTTCTAATCTTCACAGTATCAGTGATTTGGTCTTTGGAGGGGACTATTTCAGTGTTGGCACTATATATGGTGTGTTTTTTTTTGTTGTTGTTGTTTTGTTTTGTTTTGTTTCTATAAATCCTATCTTTGGATAAAAGAACCATGTGCTTGATTTCAAATCAAAGGGATTTAAATGGAATAGAATAAAACCTGAGTCCTATTTTTCAGAAATATAATTTACTTTTGAATTAGGTGTGAGGTTGGTGGGGTTTCTTTCAAGCTTCCAAGGAGGACTGATTTCTTTGATGCATCTTTTCTCCAAAAGACTATCTAGAAAGGAAAATTGTTTTGGAACATTAATGTTCTGGGCTTGGATTTCAAGTAGGAACTTTTATATTAATAAAGATAATGTAGGGAGCTGGAGAGATGGCTCAGTGGTTAAGATTGTTTGGTGCTCTTGCAAGGGACCTAACTACAGTTTCTTGCACCTATACCATGCAGGTCACTTAGCTATGGCTTCAGGTTCAGAGGATTCTCTTTTATCCTCAGGATGTACAAGCATAACACACACACACACACACACACACACACACACACACACACACACACACTTACTATATATCCTAAAACAATTAATAAATGATATAGTTGTTATCATTCTCTATGTATCTATCTAAAATATTTTTCCATCTTTATTAACTTGGGTATTTATTTACATTTTAATTGTTATTCTCTTCCCTGGTTTCCAGGCCAACATCTCCCCTAACTTCTCCCCCTCCCTTTCTATATGGGTGTTCCCCTCCCCATCTTCCCCCCATTACCGCCCCCCCCCAAAATCACGTTCACTGGGGGTGGTATGGTTGAGGATTGGTCTTTTGCTATGTATTGTAATGCTAAATACTGGCTCCCAAGATCTGGTGGTCCCCAGGGATGAGAGAATCTGCACATACACAAAGTAATGCTATGTAACCTGGATCTTTAACTTAAAACTATTGGTTGAATAAAGATGCCCGAAGCCTATAGCTGGGCAGAGGAGAGGTAGGCTGGGTTTTCATTTCTGGGCTTGAGGTTTGAGGCAGGACTAGCAGGAGGAGAAGAAGGTGGAAAGAGAAGACACGATGGTATAAGAATCTTGAAAACATATTCCTGAAGGCTGGCCAATTGGAGTTAAGAGCAGCCCAGACAATATGTGGCATGTCATATTGTGAGGTTATTGACAGGAAAGTAGTCATAATAATTTAGAGGTTAGATATTTGCCAATTCTAATCCTTTAAAGACTTATTAAAAATGTGCAGTTTTTGTGTCTTTTATCTGAGAACTGAAACAAAGGTGTGGTAGAACCCTCTAATTGAGATTAAAGAATTACAACAACAATGCTGGCCATAACTCACCTGTTTTATCCATGATGAAAATATTCCCTATATACAGGAGCAATATTTCTTCTCCCTTTTCTTCCATTCACTAAACAAGCATAGACATCTATGTGTCAAAGTAGAAACATGGCATGAGAATTGTAATATATCTCAAAGAGTATCTGCAGAAGAATGGTTACAAAAATAAATAAGAACAGTCATTATCAAAGTTTTTTTCTGTGCATTTAATGATTTAGCGAAAACTATTGGCAAAACGTCTGTCTTGCCTTGTTACAACCACAGAGCAAAGAAATGCAGTGCAGAGAAATAATTCAGGTTCTGAGACTCTTAGTAATTAGAGTGGGGTTCAATAAGAAGAGACTAGCACTGTGAAAGATCTAAACTGGGTTTATTCTCTTCAGCAGCTGTGTCTTTTGACACATTACCATATATCACAGGATCTAACAAAAACGTGCTTATTTATATATTTGTCTATATACTTCAACACCATTTCACTTTGTATCCCTGGCTTGGCTCAAACTCTGTTTTTCTGCTTCCACATCCCAAGCCCTGAGAATCAGATTTGTAAATGATATCACATTTGTATAAACATGTACCATATTTATGCATTTATCATTTGATTGAAAGATAGGTTCATGTTCATTTAAAAATTATCAAACAAACTACTCCAAAATATGCATATCTATAAATGAGTGTGTTAACATGTATTCTTTGCTGGTGAACTCATTCCAGGAGTGAAATTGCTTTGTAAATGAAAAAGAAACTTTGAAAGAACTTTCAGATTCCTTTCAATGTAGCTCTACCATTCGCATCTACTGCACTATCCTGTCAGGTTCTAAACTACGTCATCATCTTGACAACACTTGCTATTGTTACTTTCATTTTCCCCATTGTATGTGAGCGTAATATAGTCTATTGCTTTGCACTTTTAATGTTAGTAGTGATTAATAATTATGAGAGTATACACATTTGTATGTATTGCTCTTTCAATTCAACTGTTTATTATATGTTGAAATTGCTTTCTGCTTTAGCATTGAGATTTAAGTCATTTTATACTCCAGACTGCTAATTTTATCACCATGTTTTACAACTCTTCTCCTCTATTCACTGATTTATCTTCCCCTTTACAAAATTATCTGGTAGAGTAATAGTTCTCAATTTTGTTAAAGTCTAATTTAGTAATTGTATCTTTTATATCAGTTTTAATGTCTAATCTATGGTAGATGTGGTCTTACTGTCATTTTATATATTTTAAAAACATATTTTCTGGTCTATTATAAGTTTCTAGTCTTCTATCATGTAGGGTTAGAGTGAAGATTTGCTTTATTTTGCATTTAGATTGAGACACCAGAAACAGGACAATGAAAAAGGGAAAGGAACACTTAGGAACATGAGAATAGACTCTGGGAGAGGAAAATTATACAAGTGCTGATAAGGAATGCAGAGGGCAGTAACATTAAAAAGATCTGTGAAAATGTCATAAGTAAAACTGTTGCACTGTAGCTTAATTTAAAAAAAGTAAAGAGAAGAAAAGTAGGTAATGCAGTAGTTTTAATGTCATTATTTTAATAGGGATTTTGGAATGTCCTTGTCATTTTTGTAAAGAAATCAATGAACTCCACAATTATGTGCCTATTTCTGGACTCACTATTTTAGGTTCTATTGATCAGTGTGTCTGTTTATACTCTTATTTATTGAGTTCTCTAGCTTGTTAGTAAATACTGAAACCAGGTAGTTAAGCCTTCCAGTACTGTCACTTTTTCTCACATGTGTGTATGTGTCTGCCAGCTAGTGCTGTCCTTCATTGTTTTAATGAGGTCTTTTGATTTCTATAGACAGTTCCCTAAAATGCCCTTCAGGGACTTTTACTGTTTTAATTCTGAATCTTCATATCATTTGAAGGGAAATGACAATATAATGTGAATATTGTTAGGATTTCTAATCTTTAAGCACAGTTCAATTTTACATTAGTTTAGATGTTTGTAAATTATGCTTGGCAATATGTAGGTATGAGGGAAAGGTCTCAAATACATTTTGTGAAATCTATTGCTAACCATTTTTATTTTGAAGCTTTGATAAATAATAGTCCTATAATATTTGATATTTGAATCAGCCTTTGATAGTATATAGAAACACCATGAACTTTTTATATTGACTTTCTTAGTTAGTGATTTGCTGCAATAAACAGACACCATGACTGTAGCATCCTGCAGGACAGTCAACAAGGGTCCAGAGGGTACCTGGAAGCAAATGGGAGACAAGAGATGCAAAGAAGGAGGCCAAGACAAGAATCTGATCAAGGCAACAATTTTATTTTTTCCCAAGACTGAATTTATACCATAGCAGGGGTAACAGAGGGAGAGGGGACATGGGAAAATTTTATGCAGGCCAAGGACACAGTGCTCTTGTGGTCAGACAATCAGCTGAGTCAACAAGACGTCAGAGAGGTCACAAGTTTGTCATGTCGTTAGGCATCCTGACCACAACAAGTTCGTCATATCGCTAGTCATCCTGACCACCAGATGTATTTTTCAGAAAGGTCACAAGTTATTCTATCACTAGTCATCCTGACCACCAGATTTGTATTAGTCATCTGCAGCTGGCTAGGCATTTTCCATGAACCCAGTCATACTTAACTCTAACTATAATATTTACATCAATATTGGAGGCTTTTAAGGGCATCTCTCCCAACACATGACCAAGGCAACTTTTGTAAGGGCAACATTTAATTGAAGCTGGCTTACAGGTTCAAAGGTTCTGTTCATTATTATCAAGGCAGGAGCCTGGTATGGAGCAGGAGGAGCTAAGACAGGAGAAGACTGGCTTCCAGACAAGGTTCTTAAAGCCCACCTCCACAGTGACACACTTCTCCGACAAGGCCACAGCTACTCCTATAAGGCCATCCCTCTAAATAGTGTCATTCCCTGAGCCAAGCATATTCAAACCACCACATTGACTATATACTTTTGGACCTTGAGAGGTTTTGGGTTTTTTTTGTTTTGTTTTGTTTTTGTTTTTGTTTTGTTTTTGGTTATTGTTGTTACTTCTTTTAGCTTTCTCATAACTCCTACAGGATATTCTCTAGTAGCAAATTTATTTTTCATATGGTTAGATAAAGTTACATTCACTTCTTCTGGACTATACAGAGAAAGCAGATAGTTTGTCTTTTAGTTAGGTTTCAAAGGATTTCAGGCAAGTTTGTACATTAGACATACAGACTGCTAATAAATAAAAGACCTGTTTTGTTTTTATCCTTAAAGACAGCAATCAGTTTAAAGCTCAACTGACCCTTCTACCCCATTCCTTAGAATGCACGTAACCACCCAATTATATACAACTCTCTTATTACTTAATGAGACTACTAGGCAAAGCACTGCTGTTCAGCAATTATACATATGTGAAAACACACACACACACACACACACACACACACACACACACACGTACACATGAACTACATGTTAAGTTTCTCTATTTCTGTCAGGCTCATGGCATTCCAATAGAACAACTGTACTACATTTTCTATGTAATCATTCTCTCATGTCTACTAGCCTGTCCCTTACCCTGAGAACTAGATGACGTCATATTTTCCTGAGCGTTCTATCGTTTTGTGTTTCATGACATCATCTGGTCGGTGAGACATTGGTTGTTTTTAGCATCACCAATCTCAATTTTTCTGTTTCTCTTTCTGGATATTCTAAGCAGACTTCCTACTGACTCTGTAATCACTTGCAAAGCTTCAGCAAAGGACTACACCCAGATTTGCTTGGTGTTTGTTGGTTGGGTATGGTTATACTTTCAGTACTAGAGTGAAATCCCGGTCCCCATTTGTCATTCCTGGTGTCAGTTGGTGTGTTGCTTAGAAAGAAACATCTGAGCAACTTAACCTTGCAGTTTGGATCAGTCTAGATGATTTGTCTAGAGGTACCAGTACATAGTCATAAACTCCGAGATCCTGGAAATTTACCAGTTGCAACTTAATAAGTAATATTTATATGATGTAAAATTGCAAGCTCACAGTCCCCAAGATTAGTGCAATATTAGAGTAGGAAAATGGCCCATAATATTCTATGATACTATGGTTAATGGTGTCTCCTGGTCCAAAATGACCATGCTGGAATGGAAGCATTATAGACTTGGAGCAAGTCTTTCTCTGACATGTAGGAATTGTAAGAATCTTGCTTTGTAGGCAGGCTTCAAGATATGGACCAGAACCTTGTGTTCAGTTTCACCAGCAACTAAGTTCTATGAAAATTCTTGCATGAATATCTTGACTTATGTGGTTTTATACATTGATATATGGCCTGAATTTGGGGTTGATTGGTGAAAACATTCTATTAGCCATTTAGGCTAATATAAAGTTGGGTTCTAACTTGGTCTCAAAGACATAAGGCCTAGTAAAATCTTAGGTGGTATTCTGGGACCCACACAATAGTTGGTAGTAACTCAGACCTGTGAATAAAAGTTCAGGGCAAGTATGTTCCCCACCCAAATTGGCCCTTGTGTACCAGTGGTCTTAGGATATGGCGTAGCTGAGTTGGTTGGCACTGAGTACTACAAGGATGAATGGACTATAGAGACTAGTTTGGAGAATAGTTCATTTATTGAAATGGTGGTGCTAGCTTATATAGCTGAAATCAGAGCAAAGGTAGAAAACAGGACAAGGGGGAAGTGTTGAAATAGGGGCATGAGCCTTCCAAGATCATCAGTTAGTTTAGCAGACTGTTTCTGGTCACATGATTTTTGAGAAGTCAAAAAAGGGAAAAGCCTGACAGGCTTTATCATGACATTGCCTTTGTCTCTATGGAGTTGAGTAGGCCCAAGCTTAATTTGCATAGGGAACTGCCTCACTCCGGATGTGCTCTCTGAGAGATTTATGTACTCAGAATATAGCAGTGCTTTATTGTCCCTTATCTGTCTTGGGAACCCATTGTCAAGAAGCTGACATTTTGACAAGAACTTAGCATAACTATAATCTGATACACTATCCAGCAGCTAATGGAAACAGATGCAGAGAACCAGAGTCAAACATTGGCTAAGCTTGGGGAAGGTTGTGGAGAAAGGGGGTGTGTCTTAGTGTTTTGTTGCAGTGAAGAGACATGATGACCCAGACAACTCATAAAGAAAAACATTTAATTGGAGCTATCTTACAGTTTCAGAGGTTCAGTCCACTATCATCATAGTGGGACTCATGGTAGTATGCAAGCAGACATGATGCTGGAGGAGCTGAGCGTTCTATATCTTGATTTGAATGCAAGAGAAGAGAACATTTCCACAGGCAGCCAGGAAGACACTACAATCCAAACTCTGCAGAGCCTGAGCATAGGAGACCTCAAAGCCTACCTACACAATGAGGTACCTCCTCCAATAAGGCCATACCTCCTATTAGTGCCACTCCCTATGGCCAAGCACTGAAACCATGAGTCTGTGGATCCCAAAATCTATACAAATCACCACATGGAGGAAGGATTGAAGGATCCAAAGAGTTCAAGAACATCACAAGAAATTCTACAGGATCAACTAACCTGGACCCATAGTAACTCACAAATATTGAACTACCAAGCAGAGAGTGTACATGGGATGGACCTAAGCCCTGTACATGTATGTAACAGCTGGAGCCAGGGCTGTATCTGACTCTGTTGCCAGTCTATGGGCCCTTTTCCACCAATTTGGTTGAGCTATCTAGCCCAAGTAGGAGACAATGTGCCTAGATCTCCTGCAGTTTAGTAGGCCAAGGAGTATTGATTTTCATGGGAGACGTCCTCTTTTATGAGAAGCAAGGGTGTAGGAATGGAGGGATGGGATGTGAACGGGAATGACTAGGAGGAGAGAAGAAAGGGGAAGCTGTGATGGTGATCTAAAGTAAATAAATTAATTAGTGGGAGAATTATTTGCTACTGGGGAAAAATTAAGAAGTTTCACTTTCCACTGAACCTTCTGCAAGGCAAGGTACCTTGAATTTTAAGGATTACAGAGAGTTCAAATTGTTACAAGGTCAGATCCAAATTATCTTGGACCATTTATAGTTCTCTTAACAGCCATTTACATGCCCATTTGTATGTAAGCTAGCATCTCTGTGACCCTTATGCAAACCTTTGGGATATACAAACAGACATACAGAAGCTCCACCAACCAAACACACACATTCACACACACACACACACAAACACACACACACACACGCACACGCACACGCACACGCACACGCACACGCACACGCACACGCGCACGCGCACACACACACACACACACACACACACACACACACACACACACATTGCAGAATATAACATCAGATAGCACCTGAGATCTACCATCTGGGATTTCTAGGTTTGCTTTAAGGTATCTAAAATGTCTACTAATGTAACTTGACTTTTGACTATTTTTGTTTTGGCACTATATTTTCATCAAACTGTTAATCACACTTAACTCAGAATTTGGGGTAACTTAAATCAGTGTTCTAGGGCTTTGACTAGTCATAATTCTCTGTGGCATGAACTGTCTGTTTTTCTCTTTATGCTGTATAATCATGCCAACAGACGAAAACATTAGTCTGTCCCAGTAGGGTGCAGGAGTTAGCCTGGTGCTGGTGGAGTTTTAGAACATGGTCCAAACAGTAAAAGTTGTGGGACAGGTATTATTAACAGGTCCTTGAACATTAATGCTGAAGCTAAACTCAGCCAACCTAAGTCTATTAGTCACTAGGGACTAAAGTCTCAGAGGATAGCTGTGCCTCAGGAACATTACAGACAAGACTCATTCCTGAGGATACCTGAAAGCACAGGCACACTGATCTGCAGCCTCATGCTTGGTATCTGGTGTTACAGAGATGTTCTTGCTTCATTCATTGAGAGGTAAGACAAGGCCTTGTTAGAGATGGGAAAATGAACCTTCTTTCTCTCCATAACTTAATTGAAAAAACATTTGTGCAAAAAAAACTACATGCCAATTTTTTAGCAAGCATAATTATATATATATATATATATATTATATAATATTATATTATTTCCACCAAAACTAGACAATATTGATGAAGCCAAGAAATGCATGCCAACAGGAGCCTGTTACAGGTGTCTCCTGAGCAGCTTAGCCAGAACATGACAAATACAGAGGTGAATGCTAGCAGCAAACCATTGAACTGGGAACAGGGTCCCAGTTGGAGGAGTTAGAAAAAGGATTGAAGGAGCTGAAGGGTCTTGCAACACCATAAGAACAAGGATACCAACCAAACAGAGCTCTCAGGGACTAAACAACTACCCAAAGTCTACACATGGACAAAGACCCATGACTCCAGCTGCATATATAGAAGAGGATGGCCTTGTTGGGCACCAATCAGAGGAGAAGCCCTTGGTCCTGCCAAGTCTGGATACCCCCACTGTAGAGGAATGTCAGGGTAGGGTGGTGGGAATGGGTAGTGGTTGGGGAGGGGGAATACCCTTATTGAAGAAAGGGAGGGGAATGGGATAGGGGCCTTATGGATGGGAAATGGGGAAAGGAAATAACATTAGAAATATAAAGAAAAAAAAAGAATGCATACCTCCAAGAAACTTACAGCCAACCACTGAGAAGGATTGAAGAAACTGAAGGGGAGAGCAACCCCATAGGAAGACCAAGAGTATCAACTTCCTGAAACTCCTGGGAGCTCCCAGAGTCTACACCACCAACGGCAGAGCATTCATGGGCTGATCTTTGGCCCACAACGTATATGTAGTAGAGGACTGCCTTATCTAGCTTCAGTGGGAGGGGATGTGCTTAATCCTGTAGAGACTTCATGCCCCAGGAAAGGGAGATGTTAGGGGGTAAGGTGAGGGTGAGTGGATGGGTACTGGAGGCTGGTGGGTGAAGGAGCACTCTGTCATATGGTAAGGGGAATGGAAAAGGGGTGAAGAACTATGGGGAGACACCACCAGGAAGAAAGCAACATTTGGAGCATAATTAAATAAAATAATTGAAAGAAAATAGAAAACATACTAAACAGGGGGATTAGAGAAATAAGCACAGAAGAAGAGAAAGAGTAGGGAAAGGAAGAGGAATAACAGGAGGAGGAGGAAGAAGAGGAGGAAGAGGAAAGGGAAGAAGAAGAAGAAGAAGAAGAAGAAGAAGAAGAAGGAGGAGGAGGAGGAGGAGGAGGAGGAGGAGGAGGAGGAGGAGGAGAAGAAGAAGAAGAAGAAGAAGAAGAAGAAGAAGAAGAAGAAGAAGAAGAAGAAGAAGAAGAAGAAGAAGAAGAAGAAGAAGAAGAAGAAGAAAAGAAGCAGCAACAGAAGAGAAACAGAAGCAGCAGATGAAGCAGAAGTAGAAACAAGAAGCAGGAGGTGGAAGGAGGAGGAGAAGAGAAGAGAAGGAGAGGGGAGGGGAGGGGAGGGGAGGAGGGGATGGGAGGAGGGGAGGGGGAGGGGAGGGGAGAGGAGAGGAGAGAAAAATGCAAACCTCTTGTCACTTCCTTGGGCTTAAAGTCATGAATTATCACGAAGTGTCTTGAAGACAACCTGTGATCACTGTCTTTTTTGTTCCTCTTTATAATATATCACATTGTTTAAATATTTCTTTGCTCCTTTCTTTTACTGGGGATTGGAGAGTTTACCTGGAGTTCCTTTGTTGAACTTATGGAGGTGGAACCTTTACCATTAAACTCTGCTAACCAAGTTTCATTTTTTTTTTATTTTGTCACTTTCCTTTTTAAAAACTGCTTATTGGTTATTTTATTTGCACTTCAAATGTTTTCCCCTTTCCCAGTTTCCACTCAGCAAACCCCCAACCCATACCCCCTTCACCCTACTTCTATGAGGGTGCTCCCTCACCCACCTACCCACTCCTGCTTCACCACCCTAGCATTCCCCTACATTGAGGCAACAAGTCTCCACAGGACCAAGGGCCTCCACACCCTTGGTGCCAGATAAGGTCATCCTCTGCTACATAAGTACCTGGAGCCATGGGTCCCTCCACGTCTACTCTGGTTGGTGGCTTAGTCCCTGGCAGCTTTGGGAGGGTCTGGTTGCTTGATACTGTTCTTCTCCCTATGGAATTGCAAACCCTTTTTGCTTCTTCAATCCTTCCCCTAACTCCTCTGCTGGGGTTCCAGTGTACCGTCCAATGGTTGGCTTCAAGCGTCCACATCTGTATTGGTCCTGCTCTGGCAGCAGCTTTCAGAAAACAGCCACACCAGGCTCCTGTCAGCAAACTATTATTGGTATCAGCAATAGTGTCTCGGTTTGGTGTCTGTAGATGGGATAGATCCCTCCTTTAACAGAAACATTAAGAAATATTGACATGAATTCAATTTTCTATGTACAGATTCTCAAGTCAACATATTTCTGGTAGTTTTTCTACAGTCTAGACTGAACAATACAAAGGTAAGATCTGTGATTCTGGGGTATGTAGTCTGCAATTCTACATGAAGTTTTAGTCATATATATCTTATTATAAGCAGATTCCAAGAGTTAAATAAGTCAGAGTCATTATATAAGGCATCAGCCACCTACCCTAGTTTAGATTGAACCTGAGGAGTCTTGAGGGAGAGCTGAGGGCCAGAAAGAGGGAAGAGGCATTATGTCTTCTTCACATTTATGCCAGCAGAGATGGATCTACAACTGTCCTTCCTTCCCCTGACTGTTTCTGTATCACCTTCAGTTCAGGGACAGATGTATAAGTTCAGTACCATGATGAAAGGCTTCATCTTTTCTGTTATATTTTTTTTCCTGGAGAGACAGGAATGAATATTTTTCACCCTAGATGGAAGACCAATGACAGACTATAATACAAGCAAACAACAAGCTAGTCTAAGACTAGCAATGGCTTTCTTACTGGGATTACTTACAGAAATGTGGGTGACTCAAAGACAAGCATTTCACCCAAAAGCCTCCTCTCCCCTCAGCATGCACAACACTTTACCCATACTTCATCCCAAGTATTTCTTGCTCAGCTTATAGGCAGCTCTATAGAACAGGCATTTTTTTACCCTCAGTGAATGCTCACTGCTTAACTTTTGGGGAAGATTCTTTTAATCTTGAGATTTTCTAAGCCTGTGACCATTTTAAGTATCCTTAGCTTTCTGAGTTTATGAACTACTTCCTCCTGGTCTCTCTTGGAGGAGATTGTTTCAATTTGGAAAACTAGTAACACAAAAATCTACATGAAATAGTAAGATTGCTGACAATCTGATTCTCTTTAATTAGATAAAACAATGGATCCTAGCTTGTTAGGTCTCCACAGAAGTGAGTCTATCTTCCTTTTTGAATTACCTACATTAGATAGTAAAACAGTAGCCTTGCAGACAAGGAACAATGTCAAATCCTTATAAGAATTCCTTTGACATTTTAATAATAATAATAATAATAATAATTTAATATTATATTTGACATAATATAATTAGTATTATATAATAATTATACTCATAGAAAATGCTAGTTATTCTGCATAACAATTTCTGAATATGACTATTTGTCTTATAGATAGAATATTAAATGCCCATCTACGACACAATTTTGCATATTAACTGAGAAATATCCATATATTTAGACTTCCGTTGAGAGAAGTTTCATACATACCAAACCTGTGATGATGGGCAGCTTGTACAATCTCTCTGAAGTTTGTTTTCCTTATGGGCAAAGAAAGTTGTGAGGATGACATGAGATAACATATCAACTGACTAATAGTGTCATAGCACTTAAAGAAATGAGAAATGCAGTCATCTGTATTGTTATGGGTGTCAGAATCAGCACTAAAGATGTGTAATTGAGTCTACAAAATTATCGTGCTGTATAACAATATTGAATGGGACACAATGATGACACTTCTTTCTATCTGATAGTATCTGAATGCGTTTTGTTTCAGACAAAGGGTTTTATTGCTGCAGTACCAAAAATTCTTTTCTAAGTCAAAGACAAATTTAGAAGAATAACTCAAATTAATGATAGGGGTTTAAAAAGACAATAGCCATGTTCTTTGAAAATGAGTGCAAGGCTCTCATTCACATTTTAAAACTGAAATATAATTACCATGTTTTACAAGTTACAGCTGTCAAATGTTAATTTTGACACACTAAATATAGGTATTTTTCATTACCTATATGCAACGTACACTGACCACTTTAAATACTCGCCTATCAATCTTTCCTACTCCATTCCTCCCTACCGATCTATATTTCACATTGCTCCCTATTTATTTTATACTATGACCCCTAAAGTTAGGCAGAACATGGGTTTGAAGCCATCCCTTGGAGCCTGGTGGGGTCAGCAGTGGATAAACAACTGAAGATGGTGATTTTCCCTTTCCCAGCAAAGTAGGGCTGGAGTCCCTTCCTCTTCTCTGATTGAGTGTTTAGAGAGCGAGTCTTATGTGGGCCCAGAGCACGAAGCACAGTTATTCTGAGTTAATGATAGATGATGAGTACCTTTTGAACAATTTTGCACATCTCAATTTAAAACTGGTTTCAATATCTTCTACCTTTTTTCCAGCTCTTTCCTTCCTTTTGTCTACACTTTCTGATTTCTGTCATAGTAGATGGTTATACGGTTCCTACACTGGTGAATGACTTTACTACCTAGCTTCTTACAACAATGAATGTTGGGATTGATCCACTCCATGTTTGTTCCTGTTTTTTGTCTTCTTTGAGAGAGTCTCGTCCTATAACTCTTGCTGACATCAAACTGGAGGTCTTTCTGTCTCAGCCTTCCAAGGCTGACAATATGGGTATGAATCACAATAGCCCAGTATGTTTTACTTCTTTATTTAGAAAGATTTCATTGCATGAATCTATGAAAAGTATAGTTTCCTAAGGAAAGCATTTGAGTTATTTCTGTTTCACAGTTATTAAACTGAGGCTTCTACAACATTCTCAGATAATTTTCTTCATATTTTTATGTGCAGAATCACCATGTCTCAGGAAGGCTGATGATTCTTGATTTTATAAGAAATTTCATATATGTGCCCTAAATTGGCATAGTAACCTATATTCCCATCAGCATGAAAGTTCTAGCTACTGTGTCTGCATTTGCCAGCATTTGCTATTGCTGCTTATTTTATATTTAGGCCTTTTATTTAATATTTTACCTTTATACATTATTTCATATAAAACTTAATTTATATTTAGGCCTCAATATTTATAGGTGCATCCTGTCAAGGCTGGGTTTGATCCCATGGACCCACATGGTAGAAGGAAAGAAACCAAGAAAGGAACATGGGTTGTGGCATGTGACCACACCCCCACCTTCACAAATAAATATAGATAAAATAAGTTAAATTTTAATCATTTTTACAGCTATAAATTTGAATCTCCTTCTGCATTTACTTTGTCTTTGCCTAGTAACAAGTGATGCTGAAAAACTCATCATGTGCCCATACTTCATTTGCATACCTTTGATGGTGAAGGGTTTATTCAGAAATTCACTTTTTTTTCCTGTTTCATAGTCATTTATAGCATATAATATCCACTGGACAATATATGTAAAATAAAACTATAGATATATAATCTGAATATGTTCGCAAGCATGTAACACTTGTCTCTAATTTCTTACTAAGAGTTTTGAACAACTCCCAAAAAGATATGTTAAATCAAACATTCTTTAGAATTTTGAACATGTTAAACAATAAAACTATTCCCAGCTGTCTGTATGATTTCACTTTTACCATTCGGTCAATGATTCTTAACTTTGTATAATGTTTTACCATAGAAGTAGAAATCATTTTCTTATTTTTTTTCTCTTAAACAACTTTTCTTAGAATACTTACTTAAACATTTTCCTTTATTTCTGATCTGTTGATCTGTTCCACTGATCTATCTTCTAGCTCCATCTACACAGGCACGCATTGATATTTACCTATTTATTTTTCTATCTATCTATCTATCTATCTATCTATCTATCTATCTATCTATCCATCTCTCATCTCCATACATCTGTCTTCTATCTTTCTGTCTGTAGCCTATGTATATCAGTTGAAAACTTCTTTTATATATGTATATATATATATATATCACACATTGTACCTTTATTTCAAGATTGCTTTCAATAAAAAAAGATTGTTAGTATGTTATTATTAATTTAGAAACACTTTGTCTATTTTTTTAACAATCTTGCTATGATTTTGATTCAAATCTAGGTTATTACCTGAAGACTGTTCAGCCTATGAGGAGCTACATCTTTAAATTAAACTAATGTCTGCAGTCTGCACTTCTGCACTGCCACTGAGGATCATGTTGAGGTCCATGGCCCATGCTGCCAACAGAGGCCATGCAGATGTTTGTGATTTGTGCTGTTGCCAGAAATCATGTAGAGGCTCTGTGCTGTCAATCACTTTAAAGGGGCATAGAAGCTTTGATTTTGATGGTATTAATGACTCACAATTGAGAAAGAGAAATATAGAAGACTTCTGTGGTACTCTTACACTGCTCCCCCAAAGAAACAGCCTATAAAGGAAGCCAATTAAGAAATTTCTTAAATATTGTGATAGGGATGCTGAAGTGTAACTCTGCACAGTTGATAACTTCTGATGGGTTGGGGTGGGGAAGGACTGTTTTCATTAAGGAGCTGCTGGGCAATGGGAGTTTGACCATGCTCAAGTGAGTATGAGTATATGAGGGACATCAAGTAAATTGTTATTTTATTCATTTTGGGGAGGTCGCAAGAGTTGCAGTTGGATTGGGAGTCTTTGAAAATACATGTAAACAGGATAACATATGAAATTCTCAAATAATTAGTAAAGTTATGTTGGAAAAAATTAAACTGACTCTTTTTTCCCCAGAAGCCACTGTCCCATAAACTCCTTCCCACTCGATGCTAGAATGTCACTTGGTTTGACCTTGGTTAATTGAAAGATTTTGGTGAGTAGGGTTAGGACTTAGAGTTTAACTCTAAATTTTTATTATTTAGAGTTTAACTCTAAATTTTTATTATTATCATGTATATATTACGTGAACAGATGTGGGCATACTGTAGTATGTGTAGATGTCAGAGAATATCACCTTAGAATTGACTTCCTTTTTTCACCTTTATAAGAGCTGTAGTGATCAGACTCAGATCACGAGGCTTGAGCTATGAGCATTGTACTAGGTAAGCAACCACACTGGCTACCCTGAGGTTTACAACCTGACCTCCTAGTCCAGGAGATTTTTTGACCTACTTACATGTGATCAAGCAATTCCGTGATCCTGGAGCACAGGCAACAACTGCTTCTGTTGCTCCATTGAACTGTATCTTGAAAAATGTAAACCCTTTCTCTTAAGTTGCTTCTTGCTTTCTTTCGTCATGACCGTGAGAAAAGTAATTAACATGTACTGTGTTGTAGAGTCAGCAAATAAAATTTTATCTTGACAACGAAATGTCTCTTCCAAAGCCCACAGGAGCAAGAAGTAGTAGGATGAGGCATTGAGCATTGAGTTAGTAGTGGGGATGTGGCTGAGCTATGATGACATCTGTTCTCCACTGAGAACTTCGGTACAGTCGATATGGTACCCAAAAGAATGGAAATCATTTCTAAATTAGATTTTAAGACATAACTGTACAATAGCAGTGGAAAATAAATATCCCCTTTAATGCCTATATAATTCATAGTATAGCCAAATTTGTTCTAAAACCTGCTAATTTATAAATAATAAGGGTTTACCAATTTTACTCAACCATTTAGTTTAATGGGTAGTTTTATTCCTCCCAAGTGACACTTAAAATATAAAGATTAACAATAAACCTCTCAAGAAATAATGAGCTACAATAATATTATAAAGTACATTAGAGGAAATCAGAATGAACTTCAACCACACAGCATAAAAGAGATAAAATTCATTTATGTAAGTTTGCTGAAAACTCAAACTGGGAGATTAGAATGCTTTCACATTTCTTTCCTCAAAACCACTTTGATCTTAAGACAGAAATGCAAATATTAATAAACAAAAGTGATAAATAGGACATATGTGTAACCTGTCTTAAGGTAATAAACTCTGTGGCTTGAATGATGTATCTATTTAAAGTCTGAAATGCTGGAGAAGAGAAAGTAGTTCTAGAAGACTCTAAAGAAGATGAGCTTCATCAAGAAGCCCCCAAATCTCAGAAAGTCATTGCAGTAAAAAGATAAAATAGAGAAAAAGTAAGGATTGATGTAGGAACATAGATTCATCTGGGGAGATACTAAGGTTAACAGAATTTTTTACTGAGTTACTCAGATATAAGAATTGAGCTTGTTATTGCATTTGAGGACGTCATTCTTTGGGGAAAATATATGTATGGTCTGTTGGTTGTCCATTTGCCATTAATAATACCAGCATATGTCATTTACTTTATCTATCTCCAATTTTTCTATCACCTATACTTTTCATATATTATCTTTTATTTATATGTTATCTATCATCTTTTTGTCAAGTCATCTATCACTCATTTATCTATCATCTCCCTACTTTGCTATCAACTCTTCTGTTATCTATTATTTCTCTATGATTTTATGTGTCATCTCTCTATATGTCTATCATCTATCTTTATATCTCAATCATCTACCCTCTATCAAGCTATAAGTATTTATCTATCATCTAGCTATTATCTATAAGCTACATCTATCTATCTATCTATCTCTCTATCTATCTATCTATCTATCTATCGATCGATCTATCTATGTATCTATCTCTCCATCTATCTATCATTATGCCCAATAACATAACCATATATTATCTCTCTGTAATCTACCAATCAATCATTTGTTATTTATATATGTATATTGCATGTATTAATTAATCTGTGTATTTATGAGACAAATTTGTTATAGTGAATCATATTGATATTTAATTTGTTGACCAACAAGATTAAGAGCTGACAATCACAAAGCTCAGGACAAGCAAACTTTCTATGAGAAACTCCTTGTGCAAATATGGATCAAACCAGGACACAAAGTGATTTGAAGCCAAAGAATATGTGGGAAACAGTCTTACTTGGCAAGACATATTTTTAGATTGGCTTTAATACATAAAATGTGATATAATGGGATATATTTCCATTAAAACATCTTAATATAACTAAATAAAGGGAAAGTCACTAAAAGCTCAAGGACTTAATCTTTATACTTACCAGTTGGGAGACCATACAAGGTCTCTAGAAGTATCAGTTACGTAAAAATAATAATTGCAAGTAGTGAAATTAGTGACATGCTTATTTTGTATATGTCATTTAATTTTGATTTTGCTAGTGCTAAAGTTTCTAAAATAAGATTATTGATTTGTCCACAACACAGATAAACAGTTGCTTGCATTTTATATTATATTATATCTTACATGATACTTTATTCAATAGCGATATTTTAAGAGCATAATGAATTCATGATAGATAAAAGATGACTGCAGTTATAGTTGCTAAAAAATTTTATCACCAAAAATGGTAATATGTGAAATATGACAGGCAAATGGCAAAAGATTCAAATTCTAAATTTAATTTGGAAAAAAAATTAAAAGAAAGTAAAACTTGCTACAACAAATTTCAGCCCACAGGTTGCCTATTGTTGAACAATTCACTGTGAAATCCTTAACTCATTTAAAAGGAAAGGTGATGTAACTAATTTTTCTAATACTAAATCGTTTTCTCTATTCAGTCACAAATATTACTCTCTGTGATCATGCATCTATCATCTGTTTTCAAATTGAGAATATATGCTAGTTTCTGTTTAAAAAAAAAAAACTCTTGACCTGAGACATTTACCTTATAATATCTATGCATTTGCAAATTGTTGTATAAAAATGGAGATTTAGTTTTCGAGGTGTGTAGTAAAATTCACTCAATTCTAACTCATTGTTTCACATGTCTTTGTCTATTTAGGCATGGATCTATCAAAGACATAATGGGAGAAGATTTGTAGCAATCTAATGTGCTGGGCTTCAATTCTGTCATCTGTTGGTATGGTTGTATGCTCTATGATGTGGATTTGCTGCTTAACAGAGATGTGGGAGGACTGGTGAGTCAGTGAAGAGGATGGATGGACTAATAATGCAACGGTCAGATGTAGAAACTGGGATTTTGTTGGCAAACTCTGACATCGGAGAAATAACAAGTTATTTCTTCCAC
Organism: Rattus norvegicus; assembly: GCF_021556685.1. Taxonomy (NCBI): domain Eukaryota; kingdom Metazoa; phylum Chordata; class Mammalia; order Rodentia; family Muridae; genus Rattus; species Rattus norvegicus. Next base: position 136,700,980 of record NC_141537.1, on the reverse strand, counting down.
TTTAAACAGGCAACCGTGTGTGAGTCATGAAGGAGACTTGACTTTCCGGGAAAGGGAATAACACTCGAAATGTATATAAGAAATACTCATGTTAATAAAAAAAAAGGGCTATTTTAGAATGACCAAAGTTATCTTTTACAAACACAGTGTATACTTTTCAGTAAGACTAGTGCAGGAAAGTATTATCTTAAAATAGCCTAAATTGAAGAAAGAAAATTTCAGAAGAGATATCGCAAAGGAAAAAAAAGTTAACTGTTAAGTTATATAGCATATATATATGAAAATCAAAATGACTTTCTATACGTTTTTAAAACATAAGAAGGTAATTCATAAGAGGAAAATGTGTGTGTTGTGTGTTTAGAAACAATGAATTACTTTCAAAAAGTAATTCGCAGTCAGTCTTTCGGTTTTAGAAATGCTTAGATCAGCTGTTATGCCTTTAGTCATGTCTCCTCTCATTCTGAGGTGTCTACGCTTAACCTTCCCTTAATCCAAAATAAACTTTATTTTGGCTCCTCATCTTTATAGAATCTTTGTATATACTGTTGCCTTGTACGAGAACATTGTCCATCTCGTTTAAGCTCCTCATGCTGAAAATACCACTTTCTGTCAGAGGTGTTGATTGATTGGCTCTGTCAAATGACCATGGTTTGCATGGAGGTAGTAGAAAGAAAGGCTGGCATTTCACATCCCTAGGCATTCACTTCCCCGTTTCATCTCCTCAGTCTACTTTCTAATTACAGAAGATAAAATCTAAGTATTCAGCATGAATATGTCCTAGGTGCTCAGACATAGACTCTAGGACAAGCAGGAAGTCTTAAAACACAGATGAATCCTACAAAGGAATGATAATTTTTACTCTCTTCATTAATGTTTTTATCTGAATTCATTGTAAGTGATACTTAGGGACCCAAGAGTTAAATGTATGGCTCTTATACCATGTGTTTGTATGGGAAAGAACAGGGAATGCCATCACTTATCTATGCACACCTCACTCTCTACTCAGCACCATTCTTTGCTTGGATTTTATTTTGAGAGTTGATAAAGTCCTTTGTATACCCATAGTTTTTTCTTTCCCAGTTAAATTCAGATTATAGGTAATCTTCATTAGGGTAGGCATAATCTACACACAGTAATCAGCACCACCTTGCAGACAGTAAGCACCACATAAGATGATGAAGGAGCTGAAAATTTCATATCAATTTTATTTTATTGTACTTCTTTCATATGTCAACATGTCTATGTGCATAAACATTTTCAGTTATACTGAAAATCCCCACGGCACTCAGTAACATTCTGTATAGTTTACAATTTCACAACTTAGTATATCTATCTATCTATCTATCTATCTATCTATCTATCTATCTATCTATCTATCTATCTATCCATCCATCTATCCATGTGTGTGTGTGTGTGTGTGTGTTAGTCTACATGCACAAGGTCCCAGCTGATCCTTGTTGATGTAACTGTACTCTATTATGTTAACCTAGTGATGAAATTGCCTAGTGACACATCTCTTCAGAATATATTTAACTAACGAATAATTGCAATTTAGATATAGACTGCTGGGATGATAGGAATGTTAAAAACAATGCAACATAATGCAAAATCAATAAACAATATTAAGAATTCTCTTTGTATCGAACATCTGACATAGCAGCTTTATTCCCTATGTTTGCTTTTTTGTCAGTTGGATTGATAATATTTACCTCGTTTGCTGGGCTGATGGCTTAGAAGTAATAATGAAATAGTTTCCCAAATTGTCTTAAAAAAAAGAATGAGGAAATGACAAGTACATGCATTGTTTGTATTAATACAGCTCATGCAGCACAGAAAAATTTCAAGCAAACTTGATTTTCACACAAACAGAAAATATTACATATGATTCTGGATAAGAAGCTTTCCTGTCTTTTAGTCTTCACTGTGCTTTTATTTGTGAGGTGTTTGGACTAAGATAGGATCGCATTGTTTGGTCAATATGGTAATGCACAGATCCATTTATTATTCAGTTATATGAAACAAAAACCAAAAGTCATTAAAATAAAAGAGTATGCCTTTCTCAGTTGCAGTCTCTCATACTCCTAGACAGCCAGTTTGCTGTTCAATTATTAAATCCTGAGGTAAGCTCACTTAGCCACTTTTTTAGCTAAGTGGTAGAAAAAGTCATAGCCTTGTACCACTTTCATTGGGCAAGAAGAAGAAGTTGGGAGTCCTGCAGAAAAAACTTCATGTTCTTAGGATGAAGAAAGTTTTAGCATGGTCAGATATTACTGACAGCATTTATCTTAGTACTTGGACAACCTTAATCTGTTAAGTGTTTCTTTCTTCTCTGTATTTTCACACTTCTAAAATATTGTGTGATGATAATAAGATGTTGTGAATAATAATGGAATATAAATAAGGCACTTGTTCAACTGTCCATCCAGTGATAACTAGGAATTAAGTTTGACTGTACAATTTTTTTCTAATGCTGAACGTAAAATAAGCTGAAACCTCAATCTTAAACCAGTCTTAATTCTCAGAATTTTAGGACTGATTATTATTTTTAAATGCCCAATCTCAGGAAAGAATTTGAAATACTTTTCCTAGTGTGAATTTGTTACTGTCTCTAAAATATTTTATCTGTTTCTTTGCTCAAGAGAATAAATTACTCTGGGTTCTTATATTTCAACACTTGTTTCTCTATGTGTCTTCAGGGCAGCTGAGTGTTTTTCCAATTTCAAATCATGCTCTATTATTTTTATATTTGGCACCTCAGATGATCAGTATATTTAGACACATACATTAATCTTAGAGTTTATTGGGTCTTGACAGAAAGAAGCATTCAACACTATCATTTGACTTTCAACAGACAGATGAATGTTTGAATATGTGTTGTTATTGTTTTTCTTCTTCTTCTTCCCCTTCTCTTCCTCTTTGTCATCTTCCTCTTCTTCCTCATCTTCCTCCTCCTCCCCTTCTTGTTTTCCTTCTGTCTTTCAATTTTCTAGGAACTCGACACTCCCACCTGAGTTTGCTCAAGTAACACAGTAGGTATAGGGAATTGCTGGAGACACCTTTGGAACAGCACCTATGAGGCACTAAGGAATAATTTTCTTCCCTGGGAAAGCTGTGTTTTGAGATAGGGTTGGTAAAAATCGGCAAACATTTAGGTAGGGCATGGGTTACACCATTTTATAATGACTCCTTTTAAAACCATGTCATTCATTTTTTTTTTTTTAGAAAGCTTCTACAGTAGTAGGTTTAATTAAGTAAATCATTGAACTCACTCAGCAACAAACACTGCTACCTACAACAATGACCTGCCTACAAGATATACTGATGCAATAGTGTCACCAAGGCTATGTTATTAACCCTTCACTTTTGATTGGATTTAAGATTCACTCCCTGAGTTTGAATCTATACCTAACACTACTGAAGTGACTGATGATATGAGACTAGTTAGTTTATGAGGTCTATTTCTATTACTCTACTAATGGAACACAGCAATAAAAATGGTTATGTACCAATATATTGCTGTACATATATATCAGTGACTCACTCAGTCTTCATCAGAGAAGTTTCTTCTTTCAACAAATAGTAATTAATACAACAGATTTACAGATGAACACTGAGCAGAAGATCAGAGACTTTGGAACTCTAAGCTCTAAAAGATAAGATTTTATCATACTTCTCCCCTCAAGGCACAGATACCTGTTCAGAAGGGGAAGTAGAAAGAATGTAAGAGCTGGAAGTGGAAGATGACTCCAAGAAAAGAGTACATTCCCAAAGCAAGGCAGATATACATATGAACCCGCAGACACTGTGGCAACAATCATAAGACCTAAACACATTCAAACAACATGAAATTCCGGCACTGAGAAGGAGAAGTAGACACAAAGTCCTACCTCTAGCCAAAAAACCTATTACCTACTTACAACTGATGCCTACAAGACATTTTCTCCAATGGAGAGACATTGGGTATAGCAACCATACTCCAGGTCAGGCCCCATCTGTAGTCAGGAAAAGATGGTCACTCAACACATACTCTGTGCTGCTTGTTTGATGGTGGGAGTGTGGTGAGGGTGTTTCATTCATTTTTTCTGCTGTTGCTTTAATTTTATTTCAGAGAAAGAGTGATACAGACACACAGAGAGAGACAGAGATTGAGAAAGAGAAAGAGACAAAATAACTTTGCTTAGGTAGGTACAACGAGATCTTGGAGAAGTTCGAAGACAGGAAAGAATATTAACAAAATGTGTTGTATTAAAAATAGTTTAAAAGCCACCAAAAGGTCCCTAATGAAGGTTGCTAAAGAACTACAATGGCCTTCAGAGATGTTTCTGGCTTACAGCCAGCCAGTTGTTGCCTTGAATCCCAATCGTGACCTCTTGCTAAATACAGGGCATGCATGGGAAAAGACAGATTGCAGGTGGTACAGTCCTTCTGAGAGGATGATTCATCATCAACTCTAACCCAAGATCCTTGAGTGGACAGTATTCCTGTCATCTGGGAAAGAGGAGTAAACCACAGCTTCTTTAAATGATATCTAGTCAATTCATGGATTTATGTAGAAATGGCAACTAAAACACCATTTGAACACTCAAAAATAAGTACTAAAATCCAATTTATGGTGTTGATACTTGTATCAAGCTGTGTGAAGTGTGTTTGTGTGTGTGTGTGTGTGTGTGTGTGTGTGTGTGTGTGTGTGTGTTGAGCATGTCCATGTGAGTGCAAGTGCCAAGATGGACTGAAGTGGGATTTGTTCCAGTTGAACAGGAATTAAAAGCAATTGTGAGCTACTATGTGGGTTTGTGGATCCTGCAAATCAAATCTAGGTCCATGCAACAATAGTAATCCTCTTAACTACTGAGCCATCTCTCCAGTTGCAGTTAACTTTTAAACAATAATTTTTGTTACATATTTCCTTGTCATGTCATTCATAATTTAAAACTATGAGTTGTTTTGTTTTATTTTGTTTATTCTTGTAGAGTGTTTTATTTTTACCCTGAGATGACTCTTACATTCAGTCTTATAGTTGAGATCTGTCTTAGACATGGTTTCTATTCCTGCAGAAAGCATCATGAGCAAGAAACAAGTTGGGGAAAATAATTTATTCAGCTTACATCTTCACATTGATGTTCATCACCAAAGGATGTCAGAACAGAAACTCACACAGGGTAGGAACTTGGAGGCAGGAATGGATGCAGAAGCCATGGAGGAATGCTCCTTAATGGTTTGCTTCCCCTGGTTTGCTCAACTTGCTTTCTTATAAAACCCAAGACTTGTTGGGGGGAGGCCGGTAATGGGGGGAGGATAGGGAGGGGAACACCCATATAGAGGGCGAGGGGGAGGGGTTAGGGGGATGTTTGCCCAGAAACCGGGAAAGGGAATAACATTCGAAATGTAAAAAAGAAATACTTAAGTTAATAAAAAAAATAAAACCCAAGACTACCAGTCCATTGACGGCACCACCCACAGCAGACTCTCCTGTCCTTGATCACTGATTGAAAAAATGCCTTACAGCTGGATCTCATGGAAGCATTTCCTCAAAGGTGGCTCCTTTCTCTGTGATAACTCCAGCTTATGTCAAGTTGACACAAAAAAATTAGCCAATACAAGTTGGTCTGGTATCAAATTTGTCTTGTTACTCCTTGATTTGAAAATGCATTTATTTTATTTCTCTTCTGATATATCTCCTCTTCACTGCATATAAAAACAAAATCACAAGCTTCCTGCTGCTGTGTAGACATGTATTTGACATGCACAGAGTAATGCCACTGTCACAGGTAATGATGGGGTTTGGTAAGAAACTTAGTCTTTCAAACTGTTATTGTTCTGTAAGTCACCTGTTTATTCTTTTCGTAACATCTTTATGTTTTGGTAGCATAATTCCCATTTGTCTCTGCATAGTTTCACTAGTCTTGTTTCACAGATCTTGTCAATTCTATAAGTTTAGGATACTTCTAAATACAGTGTGGCCCCAATCTCTTTATCTCAGTTTGAGAATCTCATCCTTCTTAAATTTTTGTTTTGTATTGTTTCAGTGTTTCAAAGGTCCCCAGGCTTCTTCAATTTTTATGAAGTTTCTTTCCTGTTCTTGGGCTATGTAATTTCTATTGATCTAACCTTAAGTTGACTGACATTTTCATCTGTCATATAGTCTGTTACTGAGTGAATCCACTGAATTCTGTACTAAGGGTAGAACACTTATGATTTAAATTTTTTATTGAGTTGCTTTTTTCATATTTCTATTGGTGGAGTGTTCTCAGCCCTTATTTGTTTCAATTCTCATATCAGACAGTTATAATAGAGTTATGAGCATTGTTTTCAGATAGTTAAAACATCAGGGTCATTTGTGGTTTAGGATTCATTGGTTGTTTTGTTTCCTTAAATCATTATAGATTTCTGTGTCATATGTTTTGGATGGTGTTTTTGTTCTCGCAAATCTTTTGTTATATAGACTCTAGTTTCTCTTCTAATCTCCTTGGAAACATAGATGTTTTTATTTTATAAAGCACTTAGTTTTGTTATATGTGTCTTTTGATGGATGAAAATTTAAATTTTGGGTCAGTCCCTTTAGCCTTTGCTGGCTCGAAATATTTTCTAATACACATTTCACTATAATCAAAGCAACTTGCTTTATTCACTGTATTTTAAACTTGTGACTTTAACTTTTCCGTTATAACATAATCAACTTCAAAAACTTCTTTTTATTTTTAATTTTAAAGTTAAAATTAACTTTAACATAATCAAGTGATTCCATAATTACCAGTGTAAAATTGACATATACCAACTAAAGAACTGGAATATACAAGTTAATAAGAGTCTCAGCTGATATAACTGAGTAACTCCCTTATTTAACTGAATTTCAAGCAAAACTCCTAAAGAAATAACTGAGAGCATAAAAAGGGAGGGTGAACCTTGGCATTTTATGTGTTTGAGGGAAAGATGGAGTTATAAGTTTGTTTAATACTCTAGGCTTTCTCTTGGGGTCTGAAGGTCTTATATCCTAAATGTCACTGAGAATGGGAATCATGCTGGCTCTAATGCCTGATGCTTAGTTTAACAAAATATTGCTTTCTGTCTGATGAAGGTGACATGCCCTAACTTGATGGTAGTAGTGATATTCCTTATTGACAGGGAATTGCATTAGAGAAAGCTCCCAAATATTTGTAAAAGATTTAATTCTGTTGAATGTAGATTATAATAAACAATACACCATCAACAGCAGCAGTAGTAACACTAATAGGAAGGAAACATGAGAAAAACTGACATTAAGCATAAATGTATATAAGTATATTCAAGTTGTAATTTATAAGTTTATATAAACACACACAAATATACCTGTGTGTGTGTGTGTGTGTGTGTGTGTGCGTGTGTGTGTGTGTGTAGATGAATGCAAGTATGCTTGTTATAGCTCTTGTGCAAAAGCCAAAGAACAACTTTGGGAAGACGGTTCTTTCATTCCCCTTTGACATTGGTTCCACGGATATAAGTCAGGTTGTACTTAAGTGATGAACCCTCTTGTTATACCTGTAATCCATTGCCTTTAGTCACTTCGATTCACAAGCTTATGACAAAGAGGGCAATGTCACAGAAATAGGAAAACTAAAGAATTAGAAATGATAGAAATGTTCAAGGTAGAACATTAAGAATCTTATAAAAACCCAAGTAGTATAGACACAGAGAAAATACATAGAACTTTCCCATAAAAACTATTCCTAAAAACAAGGGGCTGGGGAAAAGACTTGGTGATTAGGAAAGTACTTGTTGCTTTTGTAGAGATTCAGTTGCCAGCGCCCACATGTTGGTTCACAACTACAGATCCAGGAGATCTAATGCCATCTTGTCACCACTGCAGGTACCAGTCACACACATGGTACATATACACATATGCACACAAAATACCCAGACACATACAAATGTAAATAACAAAAGAACAATGATGAATCTTAAAAGCATCCAGAGGTCTATCAGTGATGGTTCATCACAGTCAAAATGTCATAGATTGTGTGTGTGTGTGTGTGTGTGTGTGTGTGTGTGTGTGTGTGTGTGTGTGTGTGTTTCATTCATGAATCCAAAGACTTCCTAGCCAGGTGGCAGAAGTGTGGGAACCACCAGGAAAACAAAGAGGTATAGAAAGACTCACCACTACAGATAGTGGCCAACATGGTAGGGGAGTACTCGTTTTTAAAATTATTAAGAGATTAAAAGATAGAATACATACACACAATGATAGAGTTTTGGAGGAGAGAGAATTAGTTTCTAATGAGCACAGTGAGTTACAAGCAAGCTGAGAAACAAGAACAAAGAAAGACAGCAGTCAGAGAGAGCCTAATCTGAGAATCTGGGAGCCACTTCTATGAAAGAAGGCTAACCTGTTCCCTGTCTGGATGCAAGGAGAAAGGCAGTGAGAAGAAGACATTAAAAGCTCCCTGTCTTCAGCCACCAGACAAATAAAGGATAGGGATAATACTATTTTATTTAATTGTTTTTAAGGATAGAAGGGGGTGTAATGGTAATTCTTTAAATGTTCTTAAATATACAGGGATATTAACTGTCACATAAAAGAGAATTTAGGGAAATTGAATGAAGAAATGCTTTAAAGACACTTACAAGACAGTAAGTACAATGAGTGCCTAGCTGCTTTTGTTGGGTACCATCAGTACCCAGGTTAAGCCAGGAACCATCAGCTCTGGCTTTAATTGCCCATTGCCATCAACAGAGGCTGATATTGGGTACCATCAGTGCCTAGTTGTCCCACAGATAACTCCACAATGCACCCCCCAGGAAGCCATGCAGATATATAAAATAATGAGGCTTTTGATCTTGAATTATAGGTCAAAAAGCAGAAGATGGTGAACAAGCACTGTCTCAATGATTAATATATTTTTTTTATTTTCTTTTTTTTTTATTAACTTGAGTATTTCTTTTTTTTTTTTTTATTTTTACAGATTTTTTTTTTTTATTAACTTGAGTATTTCTTATATACATTTCGAGTGTTATTCCCTTTCCCGGTTTCCGGGCAAACATCCCCCTCCCCCCTCCCCTTCCTTATGGGTGTTCCCCTCCCAACCCTCCCACCATTGCCGCCCTCCCCCCATAGACTAGTTCACTGGGGGTTCAGTCTTAGCAGGACCCAGGGCTTCCCCTTCCACTGGTGCTCTTACTAGGATATTCATTGCTACCTATGGGGTCAGAGTCCAGGGTCAGTCCATGTATAGTCTTTAGGTAGTGGCTTAGTCCCTGGAAGCTCTGATTGCTTGGCATTGTTGTACTTTTGGGGTCTCGAGCCCCTTCAAGCTCTTCCAGTTCTTTCTCTGATTCCTTCAATAGGGGACCTATTCTCAGTTCAGTGGTTTGCTGCTGGCATTCGCCTCTGTATTTGCTGTATTCTGGCTGTGTCTCTCAGGAGCGATCTACATCCGGCTCCTGTCGGTCTGCACTTCTTTGCTTCATCCATCTAGTCCAATTGGGTGGCTGTATATGTATGGGCCAAATGTGGGACAGGCTCTGAATGGGTGTTCCTTCAGTCTCTGTTTTAATCTTTGCCTCTCCCTTCCCTGCCAAGGGTATTCTTTTTCCTCATTTAAAGAAGGAGTGAAGCATTCACATTTTGATCATCCGTCTTGAGTTTCGTTTGTTCTAGGGATCTAGGGTAATTCAAGCATTTGGGCTAATAGCCACTTATCAATGAGTGCATACCATGTATGTCTTTCTGTGATTGGGTTAGTTCACTCAGGATGATATTTTCCAGTTCCAACCATTTGCCTACGAATTTCATAAACTCGTTGTTTTTGATAGCTGAGTAGTATTCCATTGTGTAGATGTACCACATTTTCTGTATCCATTCCTCTGTTGAAGGGCATCTGGGTTCTTTCCATTTTCTGGCTATTATAAATAAGGCTGCGATGAACATAGTGGAGCACGTGTCTCTTTTATATGTTGAGGCATCTTTTGGGTATATGCCCAAGAGAGGTATAGCTGGATCCTCAGGCAGTTCAATGTCCAATTTTCTGAGGAACCTCCAGACTGATTTCCAGAATGGTTTTACCAGTCTGCAATCCCACCAACAATGGAGGAGTGTTCCTCTTTCTCCACAACCTCGCCAGCATCTGCTGTCACCAGAGTTTTTGATCTTAGCCAATCGCACTGGTGTGAGGTGAAATCTCAGGGTTGTTTTGATTTGCATTTCCCTTATGACTAAAGATGTTGAACATTTCTTTAGGTGTTTATCAGCCATTCGGCATTCCTCAGCTGTGAATTCTTTGTTTAGCTCTGAACCCCATTTTTTAATAGGGTTATTTGTTTCCCTGCGGTCTAACTTCTTGAGTTCTTTGTATATTTTGGATATAAGGCCTCTATCTGTTGTAGGGTTGGTAAAGATCTTTTCCCAATCTGTTGGTTGCCGTTTTGTCCTAACCACAGTGTCCTTTGCCTTACAGAAGCTTTGCAGTTTTATGAGATCCCATTTGTCAATTCTTGATCTTAGAGCATAAGCCATTGGTGTTTTGTTCAGGAAATTTTTTCCAGTGCCCATGTGTTCCAGATGCTTCCCTAGTTTTTCTTCTATTAGTTTGAGTGTGTCTGGTTTGATGTGGAGGTCCTTGATCCACTTCGACTTAAGCTTTGTACAGGGTGATAAGCATGGATCGATCTGCATTCTTCTACATGTTGCCCTCCAGTTGAACGAGCACCATTTGCTGAAAATGCTATCTTTTTTCCATTGGATGGTTTTGGCTCCTTTGTCAAAAATCAAGTGACCATAGGTGTGTGGGTTCATTTCTGGGTCTTCAATTCTATTCCATTGGTCTATCTGTCTGTCTCTGTACCAATACCATGCAGTTTTTATCACTATTGCTCTGTAATACTGCTTGAGTTCAGGGATAGTGATTCCCCCTGAAGTCCTTTTATTGTTGAGAATAGCTTTAGCTATCCTGGGTTTTTTGTTATTCCAGATGAATTTGCAAATTGTTCTGTCTAACTCTTTGAAGAATTGGATTGGTATTTTGATGGGGATTGCATTGAATCTGTAGATTGCTTTTGGTAAAATGGCCATTTTTACTATATTAATCCTGCCAATCCATGAGCATGGGAGATCTTTCCATCTTCTGAGGTCTTCTTCAATTTCTTTCTTCAGTGTCTTGAAGTTCTTATTGTACAGATCTTTTACTTGCTTGGTTAAAGTCACACCGAGGTACTTTATATTATTTGGGTCTATTATGAAGGGTGTCGTTTCCCTAATTTCTATCTCGGCTTGTTTCTCTTTTGTATAGAGGAAGGCAACTGATTTATTTGAGTTAATTTTATACCCAGCCACTTTGCTGAAGTTGTTTATCAGCTTTAGTAGTTCTCTGGTGGAACTTTTGGGATCACTTAAATATACTATCATATCATCTGCAAATAGTGATATTTTGACCTCTTCTTTTCCGATCTGTATCCCTTTGATCTCCTTTTGTTGTCTGATTGCTCTGGCTAGAACTTCAAGAACTATATTGAATAAGTAGGGAGAGAGTGGGCAGCCTTGTCTAGTCCCTGATTTTAGTGGGATTGCTTCAAGTTTCTCTCCATTTAGTTTAATGTTAGCAACTGGTTTGCTGTATATGGCTTTTACTATGTTTAGGTATGGGCCTTGAATTCCTATTCTTTCCAGGACTTTTATCTTGAAGGGGTGTTGAATTTTGTCAAATGCTTTCTCAGCATCTAATGAAATGATCATGTGGTTCTGTTCTTTCAGTTTGTTTATATAATGGATCACGTTGATGGTTTTCCGTATATTAAACCATCCCTGCATGCCTGGGATGAAGCCTACTTGATCATGGTGGATGATTGTTTTGATGTGCTCTTGAATTCGGTTTGCCAGAATTTTATTGAGTATTTTTGCGTCGATATTCATAAGGGAAATTGGTCTGAAGTTCTCTTTCTTTGTTGTGTCTTTGTGTGGTTTAGGTATAAGAGTAATTGTAGATTCGTAGAAGGAATTCGGTAGGGCTCCATCTGTTTCAATTTTGTGGAATAGTTTGGATAATATTGGTATGAGGTCTTCTATGAAGGTTTGATAGAATTCTGCACTAAACCCATCTGGACCTGGGCTCTTTTTGGTTGGGAGACCTTTAATGACTGCTTCTATTTCCTTAGGAGTTATGGGGTTGTTTAACTGGTTTATCTGTTCCTGATTTAAATTTGATACCTGGTATCTGTCTAGGAAATTGTCCATTTCCTGAAGATTTTCAAATTTTGTTGAATATAGGTTTTTATAGTAAGATCTGATGATTTTTTGAATTTCATCTGAATCTGTAGTTATGTCTCCCTTTTCATTTCTGATTTTGTTAATTTGGACGCACTCTCTGTGTCCTCTCGTTAGTCTGGCTAAGGGTTTATCTATCTTGTTGATTTTCTCAAAGAACCAACTTTTGGTCCTGTTGATTCTTTCTATGGTCCTTTTTGTTTCTACTTGGTTGATTTCAGCTCTGAGTTTGATTATTTCCTGCCTTCTACTCCTCCTGGGTGTATTTGCTTCTTTTTGTTCTAGAGCTTTTAGGTGTGCTGTCAAGCTGCTGACATATGCTCTTTCCTGTTTCTTTCTGCAGGCACTCAGCGCTATGAGTTTTCCTCTTAGCACAGCTTTCATTGTGTCCCATAAGTTTGAGTATGTTGTATCTTCATTTTCATTAAATTCTAAAAAGTTTTTAATTTCTTTCTTTATTTCTTCCTTGACCAGGTTATCATTGGGTAGAGCATTGTTCAATTTCCACGTATATGTGGGCATTCTTCCCTTATTGTTATTGAAGACCAGTTTTAGGCCGTGGTGGTCCGATAGCACGCATGGGATTATTTCTATCTTTCTGTACCTGTTGAGGCCCGTTTTTTGACCAATTATATGGTCAATTTTGGAGAAAGTACCATGAGGAGCTGAGAAGAAGGTATATCCTTTTGCTTTAGGATAGAATGTTCTATAAATATCCGTTAAGTCCATTTGGCTCATGACTTCTCTTAGTCTGTCGACATCACTGTTTAATTTCTGTTTCCATGATCTGTCCATTGATGAGAGTGGGGTGTTGAAACCTTCCACTATTATTGTGTGAGGTGCAATGTGTGTTTTGAGCTTTAGTAAGGTTTCTTTTACGTATGTAGGTGCCCTTGTATTTGGGGCATAGATATTTAGGATTGAGAGTTCATCTTGGTTGATTTTTCCTTTGATGAATATGAAGTGTCCTTCCTTATCTTTTTTGATGACTTTTAGTTGGAAATTGATTTTATTTGATATTAGAATGGCTACTCCAGCTTGCTTCGTCTGACCATTTGCTTGGAAAGTTGTTTTCCAGCCTTTCACTCTGAGGTAGTGTCTGTCTTTGTCTCTGAGGTGTGTTTCCTGTAGGCAGCAGAATGCAGGGTCCTCGTTGCGTATCCAGTTTGTTAATCTATGTCTTTTTATTGGGGAGTTGAGGCCATTGATATTGAGAGATATTAAGGAATAGTGATTATTGTTTCCCTTTATATTCATATTTGGATGTGAGGTTATGTTTGTGTGCTTTCATTCTCTTTGTTTTGTTGCCAAGACGATTAGTTTCTTGCTTCTTCTAGGGTATAGCTTGCCTCCTTATGTTGGGCTTTACCATTTATTATCCTTTGTAGTGCTGGATTTGTAGAAAAATATTGTGTAAATTTGGTTTTGTCATGGAATATCTTGGTTTCTCCATCAATGTTAATTGAGAGTTTTGCTGGATACAGTAACCTGGGCTGGCATTTGTGTTCTCTTAGGGTCTGTATGACATCAGTCCAGGATCTTCTGGCCTTCATAGTTTCTGGCGAGAAGTCTGGTGTGATTCTGATAGGTCTCCCTTTATATGTTACTTGACCTTTTTCCCTTACTGCTTTTAATATTCTTTCTTTATTTTGTGCGTTTGGTGTTTTGACAATTATGTGACGGGAGGTGTTTCTTTTCTGGTCCAATCTATTTGGAGTTCTGTAGGCTTCTTGTATGCCTATGGGTATCTCTTTTTTTAGGTTAGGGAAGTTTTCTTCTATGATTTTGTTGAAGATATTTACTGGTCCTTTGAGCTGGGAGTCTTCACTCTCTTCTATACCTATTATCCTTAGGTTTGATCTTCTCATTGAGTCCTGGATTTCCTGTATGTTTTGGACCAGTAGCTTTTTCCGCTTTACATTATCTTTGACAGTTGAGTCAATGATTTCTATGGAATCTTCTGCTCCTGAGATTCTCTCTTCCATCTCTTGTATTCTGTTGGTGAAGCTTGTATCTACAGCTCCTTGTCTCTTCTTTTGGTTTTCTATATCCAGGGTTGTTTCCATGTGTTCTTTCTTGATTGCTTCTATTTCCATTTTTAATTCCTTCATCTGTTTGATTGTGTTTTCCTGGAATTCTTTCAGGGATTTTTGCCATTCCTCTCTGTAGGCCTCTACTTGTTTATTAATGATTTCCTGTGTTTCCCTAAGTGTGTTCATGTCTTTCTTGAAGTCCTCCAGCATCATGATCAAATATGATTTTGAAACTAGATCTTGCTTTTCTGGTGTGTTTGGATATTCCATGTTTGTTTTGGCGGGAGAATTGGGCTCCGATGATGGCATGCAGTCTTGGTTTCTGTTGCTTGGGTTCCTGCGCTTGCCTCTCGCCATCAGATTATCTCTAGTGTTACTTTGTTCTGCTATTTCTGACAGTGGCTAGACTGACCTATAAGCCTGTGTGCCAGGAGTGCTGTAGACCTGTTTTCCTCTCTTTCAGTCAGTTATGGGGACAGTGTGTTCTGCTTTCCGGCGTGTAGTTTTTCCTCTCTACAGGTCTTCAGCTGTTCCTGTGGGCCTGTGTCTTGAGTTCACCAGGCAGCTTTCTTGCAGCAGAAAATTTGGTCTTACCTGTGGTCCCGAGGCTCAGGTTCGCTCGTGGGGTGCTGCCCAGGGGCTCTCTGCAGCGGCAGCAACCAGGAAGACCTGTGCCGCCCCTTCCGGGAGCTTCAGTGCACCAGGGTTCCAGATGGTCTTTGGCTTTTTCCTCTGGCGTCCGAGATGTGTGTGCAGGGAGCAGTCTCTTCTGGTTTCCCAGGCTTGTCTGCCTCTCTGAAGGTTTAGCTCTCCCTCCCACGGGATTTGGGTGCAGAGAACTGTTTATCCGGTCTGTTTCTTTCAGGTTCCGGCGGTGTCTCAGGCGCAGAAGTCCTGCCGCTCCTGGGCCCTCCCCCACGGGAGCCCAGAGGCCTTATACAGTTTCCTCTTGGGCCAGGGATGTGGGCAGGGGTGAGCAGTGTTGGTGGTCTCTTCCGCTCTGCAGCCTCAGGAGTGCCCACCTGACCAGGCGGTTGGGTCTCTCTCTCACCGGGTCTGGGAGCAGAGAGCTGCTGCGGGCCGGGATCCGCGGGTGTGGGACTTCCGGTAAACACAGACCGTGCCTCCTAGAGAAATTCTGCTTCCGTGTCCCAAGCTCACCAGGCAGCTTTCTTGCAGCAGAAAATTTGGTCTTACCTGTGGTCCCGAGGCTCAGGTTCGCTCGTGGGGTGCTGCCCAGGGGCTCTCTGCAGCGGCAGCAACCAGGGAGACCTGTGCCGCCCCTTCCGGGAGCTTCAGTGCACCAGGGTTCCAGATGGTCTTTGGCTTTTTCCTCTGGCGTCCGAGATGTGTGTGCAGGGAGCAGTCTCTTCTGGTTTCCCAGGCTTGTCTGCCTCTCTGAAGGTTTAGCTCTCCCTCCCACGGGATTTGGGTGCAGAGAACTGTTTATCCGGTCTGTTTCTTTCAGGTTCCGGCGGTGTCTCAGGCGCAGAAGTCCTGCCGCTCCTGGGCCCTCCCCCACGGGAGCCCAGAGGCCTTATACAGTTTCCTCTTGGGCCAGGGATGTGGGCAGGGGTGAGCAGTGTTGGTGGTCTCTTCTGCTCTGCAGCCTCAGGAGTGCCCACCTGACCAGGCGGTTGGGTCTCTCTCTCACCAGGTCTGGGAGCAGAGAGCTGCTGCGGGCCAGGATCCGCGGGTGTGGGACTTCCAGTAAACACAGACCGTGCCTCCTAGAGAAATTCTGCTTCCGTGTGTCCCAAGCTCACCAGGCAGCTTTCTTGCAGCAGAAAATTTGGTCTTACCTGTGGTCCCGAGGCTCAGGTTCGCTCGTGGGGTGCTGCCCAAGGGCTCTCTGCAGCGGCAGCAACCAGGAAGACCTGTGCCGCCCCTTCCGGGAGCTTCAGTGCACCAGGGTTCCAGATGGTCTTTGGTTTTTTCCTCTGGCGTCCGAGATGTGTGTGCAGGGAGCAGTCTCTTCTGGTTTCCCAGGCTTGTCTGCCTCTCTGAAGGTTTAGCTCTCCCTCCCACGGGATTTGGGTGCAGAGAACTGTTTATCCGGTCTGTTTCTTTCCAACTTGAGTATTTCTTATATACATTTAAAGTGTTATTCCCTGTCCCGGTTTCCGGGCAAACATCCCCCTCCCCCCTCCCTTTCCTTATGGGTGTTCCCCTCCCAACACTCCCCCCATTGCCCCCATACTCTAGTTCACTGGGGGTTCAGTCTTAGCAGGACCCAGGGCTTCCCCTTCCACTGGTGCTCTTACTAGGATATTCATTGCTACCTATGGGGTCAGAGTCCAGGGTCAGTCCATGTATAGTCTTTAGGTAGTGGCTTAGTCCCTGGAAGCTCTGGTGGCTTGACATTGTTGTACTTTTGGGGTCTCGAGCCCCTTCAAGCTCTTCCAGTTCTTTCTCTGATTCCTTCAACGGGGGACCTATTCTCAGTTCAGTGGTTTGCTGCTGGCATTCGCCTCTGTATTTGCTGTATTCTGGCTGTGTCTCTCAGGAGCGATCTACATCCGGTTCCTGTAGGCCTGCACTTCTTTGCTTCGTCCATCTTCTCTAATTGGGTGGCTGTATATGTATGGGTCATATGTGGGGCAGGTTCTGAATGGGTGTTCCTTCAGTCTCTATTTTAATCTTTGCCTCTCCCTTCCCTGCCAAGGGTATTCTTTTTCCTCATTTAAAGAAGGAGTGAAGCATTCACATTTTGATCATCCGTCTTGAGTTTCGTTTGTTCTAGGGATCTAGGGTAATTCAAGCATTTGGGCTAATAGCCACTTATCAATGAGTGCATACCATGTATGTCTTTCTGTGAATGGGTTAGCTCACTCAGGATGCTATTTTCCAGTTCCAACCATTTGCCTACGAATTTCATAAACTCGTTGTTTTTGATAGCTGAGTAATATTCCATTGTGTAGATGTACCACATTTTCTGTATCCATTCCTCTGTTGAAGGGCATCTGGGTTCTTTCCAGTTTCTGGCTATTATAAATAAGGCTGCGATGAACATAGTGGAGCACGTGTCTCTTTTGTATGTTGAGGAATCTTTTGGGTATATGCCCAAGAGAGGTATAGCTGGATCCTCAGGCAGTTCAATGTCCAATTTTCTGAGGAACCTCCAGACTGATTTCCAGAATGGTTTTACCAGTCTGCAATCCCACCAACAATGGAGGAGTGTTCCTCTTTCTCCACATCCTCGCCAGCATCTGCTGTCCCCTGAGTTTTTGATCTTAGCCATTCTCACTGGTGTGAGGTGAAATCTCAGGGTTGTTTTGATTTGCATTTCCCTTATGACTAAAGATGTTGAACATTTCTTTAGGTGTTTATCAGCCATTCGGCATTCCTCAGCTGTGAATTCTTTGTTTAGCTCTGAACCCCATTTTTTAATAGGGTTATTTGTTTCCCTGCGGTCTAACTTCTTGAGTTCTTTGTATATTTTGGATATAAGGCCTCTATCTGTTGTAGGATTGGTAAAGATCTTTTCCCAATCTGTTGGTTGCCGTTTTGTCCTAACCACAGTGTCCTTTGCCTTACAGAAGCTTTGCAGTTTTATGAGATCCCATTTGTCGATTCTTGATCTTAGAGCGTAAGCCATTGGTGTTTTGTTCAGGAAATTTTTTCCAGTGCCCATGTGTTCCAGATGCTTCCCTAGTTTTTCTTCTATTAGTTTGAGTGTGTCTGGTTTGATGTGGAGGTCCTTGATCCACTTGGACTTAAGCTTTGTACCGGGTGATAAGCATGGATCGATCTGCATTCTTCTACATGTTGCCCTCCAGTTGAACGAGCACTATTTGCTGAAAATGCTATCTTTTTTCCATTGAATGGTTTTGGCTCCTTTGTCAAAAATCAAGTGACCATAGGTGTGTGGGTTCATTTCTGGGTCTTCAATTCTATTCCATTGTTCTATCTGTCTGTCTCTGTACCAATACCATGCAGTTTTTATCACTATTGCTCTGTAATACTGCTTGAGTTCAGGGATAGTGATTCCCCCTGAAGTCCTTTTATTGTTGAGGATAGCTTTAGCTATCCTGGGTTTTTTGTTATTCCAGATGAATTTGCAAATTGTTCTGTCTAACTCTTTGAAGAATTGGATTGGTATTTTGATGGGGATTGCATTGAATCTGTAGATTGCTTTTGGTAAAATGGCCATTTTTACTATATTAATCCTGCCAATCCATGAGCATGGGAGATCTTTCCATCTTCTGAGGTCTTCTTCAATTTCTTTCCTCAGTGTCTTGAAGTTCTTATTGTACAGATCTTTTACTTGCTTGGTTAAAGTCACACCGAGGTACTTTATATTATTTGGGTCTATTATGAAGGGTGTCGTTTCCCTAATTTCTTTCTCGGCTTGTTTCTCTTTTGTATAGAGGAAGGCAACTGATTTATTTGAGTTAATTTTATACCCAGCCACTTTGCTGAAGTTGTTTATCAGCTTTAGTAGTTCTCTGGTGGAACTTTTGGGATCACTTAAATATACTATCATATCATCTGCAAATAGTGATATTTTGACCTCTTCTTTTCCGATCTGTATCCCCTTGATCTCCTTTTGTTGTCTGATTGCTCTGGCTAGAACTTCAAGAACTATATTGAATAAGTAGGGAGAGAGTGGGCAGCCTTGTCTAGTCCCGGATTTTAGTGGGATTGCTTCAAGTTTCTCTCCATTTAGTTTAATGTTAGCAACTGGTTTGCTGTATATGGCTTTTACTATGTTTAGGTATGGGCCTTGAATTCCTATTCTTTCCAGGACTTTTATCATGAAGGGGTGTTGAATTTTGTCAAATGCTTTCTCAGCATCTAATGAAATGATCATGTGGTTCTGTTCTTTCAGTTTGTTTATATAATGGATCACGTTGATGGTTTTCCGTATATTAAACCATCCCTGCATGCCTGGGATGAAGCCTACTTGATCATGGTGGATGATTGTTTCGATGTGCTCTTGAAGTCGGTTTGCCAGAATTTTATTGAGTATTTTTGCGTCGATATTCATAAGGGAAATTGGTCTGAAGTTCTCTTTCTTTGTTGTGTCTTTGTGTGGTTTAGGTATAAGAGTAATTGTGGCTTCGTAGAAGGAATTCGGTAGTTCTCCATCTGTTTCAATTTTGTGGAATAGTTTGGATAATATTGGTATGAGGTCTTCTATGAAGGTTTGATAGAATTCTGCACTAAACCCGTCTGGACCTGGGCTCTTTTTGGTTGGGAGACCTTTAATGACTGCTTCTATTTCCTTAGGAGTTATGGGGTTGTTTAACTGGTTTATCTGTTCCTGATTTAATTTCAGTACCTGGTATCTGTCTAGGAAATTGTCCATTTCCTGAAGATTTTCAAGTTTTGTTGAATATAGGTTTTTATAGTAAGATCTGATGATTTTTTGAATTTCCTCTGAATCTGTAGTTATGTCTCCCTTTTCATTTCTGATTTTGTTAATTTGGACGCACTCTCTGTGTCCTCTCATTAGTCTGGCTAAGGGTTTATCTATCTTGTTGATTTTCTCAAAGAACCAGCTTTTGGTTCTGTTGATTCTTTCTATGGTCCTTTTTGTTTCTACTTGGTTGATTTCAGCTCTGAGTTTGATTATTTCCTGCCTTCTACTCCTCCTGGGTTTATTTGCTTCTTTTTGTTCTAGAGCTTTTAGGTGTGCTGTCAAGCTGCTGACATATGCTCTTTCCTGTTTCTTTCTGCAGGCACTCAGCGCTATGAGTTTTCCTCTTAGCACAGCTTTCATTGTGTCCATAAGTTTGGGTATGTTGTACCTTCATTTTCATTAAATTCTAAAAAGTTTTTAATTTCTTTCTTTATTTCTTCCTTGACCAGGTTATCATTGAGTAGAGCATTGTTCAATTTCCACGTATATGTGGGCATTCTTCCCTTATTGTTATTGAAGACCAGTTTTAGGCCGTGGTGGTCCGATAGCACGCATGGGATTATTTCTATCTTTCTGTACCTGTTGAGGCCCGTTTTTTGACCAATTATTTGGTCAATTTTGGAGAAAGTACCATGAGGAGCTGAGAAGAAGGTATATCCTTTTGCTTTAGGATAGAATGTTCTATAAATATCCGTTAAGTCCATTTGGCTCATGACTTCTCTTAGTCTGTCGACATCACTGTTTAATTTCTGTTTCCATGATCTGTCCATTGATGAGAGTGGGGTGTTGAAATCTCCCACTGTTATTGTGTGAGGTGCAATGTGTCTTTTGAGCTTTAGTAAGGTTTCTTTTACATATGTAGGTGCCCTTGTATTTGGGGCATAGATATTTAGGATTGAGAGTTCATCTTGGTGGATTTTTCCTTTGATGAATATGAAGTGTCCTTCCTTATCTTTTTTTGATGACTTTTAGTTGGAAATTGATTTTATTTGATATTAGAATGGCTACTCCAGCTTGCTTCTTCTGACCATTTGCTTGGAAAGTTGTTTTCCAGCCTTTCACTCTGAGGTAGTGTCTGTCTTTGTCTCTGAGGTGTGTTTCCTGTAGGCAGCAGAATGCAGGGTCCTCGTTGCGTATCCAGTTTGTTAATCTATGTCTTTTTATTGGGGAGTTGAGGCCATTGATATTGAGAGATATTAAGGAATAGTGATTATTGCTTCCCGTTATATTCATATTTGGATGTGAGGTTATGTTTGTGTGCTTTCATTCTCTTTGTTTTGTTGCCAAGACGATTAGTTTCTTGCTTCTTCTAGGGTATAGCTTGCCTCCTTATGTTGGGCTTTACCATTTATTATCCTTTGTAGTGCTGGATTTGTAGAAAAATATTGTGTAAATTTGGTTTTGTCATGGAATGTCTTGGTTTCTCCATCAATGTTAATTGAGAGTTTTGCTGGATACAGTAACCTGGGCTGGCATTTGTGTTCTCTTAGGGTCTGTATGACATCAGTCCAGGATCTTCTGGCCTTCATAGTTTCTGGCGAGAAGTCTGGTGTGATTCTGATAGGTCTCCCTTTATATGTTACTTGACCTTTTTCCCTTACTGCTTTTAATATTCTTTCTTTATTTTGTGCGTTTGGTGTTTTGACAATTATGTGACGGGAGGTGTTTCTTTTCTGGTCCAATCTATTTGGAGTTCTGTAGGCTTCTTGTATGTCTATGGGTATCTCTTTTTTTTAGGTTAGGGAAGTTTTCTTCTATGATTTTGTTGAAGATATTTACTGGTCCTTTGAGCTGGGAGTCTTCACTCTCTTCTATACCTATTATCCTTAGGTTTGATCTTCTCATTGAGTCCTGGATTTCCTGTATGTTTTGGACCAGTAGCTTTTTCCGCTTTACATTATCTTTGACAGTTGAGTCAATGATTTCTATGGAATCTTCTGCTCCTGAGATTCTCTCTTCCATCTCTTGTATTCTGTTGGTGAAGCTTGTATCTACAGCTCCTTGTCTCTTCTTTTGGTTTTCTATATCCAGGGTTGTTTCCCTGTGTTCTTTCTTGATTGCTTCTATTTCCATTTTTAATTCTTTCAACTGTTTGATTGTGTTTTCCTGGAATTCTTCCAGGGATTTTTGTGTCTCCTCTGTATGGGCTTCTGCCTGTTTATTTATGTTTTCCTGGAATTCTTTCAGGCATTTTTGGGATTCCTCTTTGTAGGCTTCTACTTGTTCTCTAAGGGAGTTCTTCACGTCTTTCTTGAAGTTCTCCAGCATCATGATCAAAAATGATTTTGAATCTAGATCTTGCTTTTCTGGTGTGTTTGGATATTCTATGTTTGTTTTGATGGGAGAATTGGGCTCCGATGATGCCATGTAGTCTTGGTTTCTGTTGCTTGGGTTCCTGCGCTTGCCTCTTGCCATCAGATTATCTCTAGTGTTACTTTGTTCTGCTATTTCTGACAGTGGCTAGACTGTCCTATAAGCCTGTGTGTCAAGAGTGCTGTAGACCTGTTTTCCTCTCTTTCAGTCAGTTATGGGGACAGAGTGTTCTGCTTTCGGGCGTGTAGTTTTTCCTCTCTACAGGTCTTCAGCTGTTCCTGTGGGCCTATGTCTTGAGTTCACCAGGCAGCTTTCTTGCAGCAGAAAATTTGGTCTTACCTGTGGTCCCGAGGCTCAAGTTCGCTGGTGGGGTGCTGCCCACGGGCTCTCTGCAGCGGCAGCAACTAGGAAGACCTGTGCCGCCCCTTCCGGGAGCTTCAGTGCACCAGGGTTCCAGATGGTCTTTGGCTTTTTCCTCTGGCGTCTGAGATGTGTGTGCAGAGAGCAGTCTCTTCTGGTTTCCCAGGCTTGTCTGCCTCTCTGAAGGTTTAGCTCTCCCTCCCACGGGATTTGGGTGCAGAGAACTGTTTATCCGGTCTGTTTCCTTCAGGTTCCGGCGGTGTCTCAGGCAGGGGTCCTGCCGCTCCTGGGCCCTCCCCCACGGGAGCCCAGAGGCCTTATACAGTTTCCTCTTGGGCCAGGGATGTGGGCAGGGGTGAGCAGTGTTGGTGGTCTCTTCTGCTCTCCAGCCTCAGGAGTGCCCACCTGACCAGGCGGTTGGATCTCTCTCTCACCGTGTCTGGGAGCAGAGAGCTGCTGCGGGCCGGGATCCGCGGGTGTGGGACTTCCGGTAAACACAGAACGTGCCCGGTCCTAGAGGAATTCCGCTTCCGTGTGTCCCAAGCTCACCAGGCAGCTTTCTTGCAGCAGAAAACTTGGTCTTACCTGTGGTCCCGAGGCTCAAGTTCGCTCGTGGGGTGCTGCCCACGGGCTCCCTGCAGCGGCAGCAACCAGGAAGCTGATTAATATATTTTTACATTCTTTTAATTGCTTTGAATTGCTTTAATTATCAAAATACATGTGGTTATGAGTTTGGTGGTTACATTAAAATTCCTCTGGTCCAGGAATATCTTTAATTATGTCCAATTACTGGACCAAGTACATTCTATTATGTGACAGCAGCCCTGTACTTGTGTTGACACGAAAGGAGAAGAGGCTTTAGACCCGTTCCAGAGTTATTTGTATCACATATGACAGGGGTAGACCCCTGAAGTTCTTGAAAATTTAGAGATCAAACCGGACAGGTAAGTTGATCTGCTGAGTTCTCAACATGGTAAGAGCCCACTAACTGGCTTAGACATCAAATGTTTCTAGCCAAAACTCCAGTTTAAATGAGACAATAAATCTTGTTGGTTATGGAATCCTTAAGACTCTTCATCCCCTCTTTCATATGGCATGAATGAAGATTTATTACAATTGAGTTTTGAAAGAATTTAACTTATAAAAAGGGCAGTTGTCTTTCATTTGCTCAAACAACAATCACAATTACATCCTTAACTGATCTGTGCACCATGCATGATCCTTACAAATACTTTTTATATTCCTTTTTCAATTTTTTTTAAACTCCAGATTTTATTCCTCTCCTAATCAACCCTCCGATTATTTCACACCTCATATTTCCTCCCCATTCCCCTGTTGTGGTTTGTCCTGGAGTTTTCTGTATTTTGATGCTAATTCTACTGCTTAGTCATGTACTCAGAACTCAGGTGACCTCACTGGAACCTTCTCCCCATTGAATTTGTAAAATACAGGTGAGGGGCAGGTACAGAATAGAAGAAGCCCTGTCATTGGAGGAGAAGGAAGGATGGGTGGGAGAGAAGTTTGAAGGAAGAGGAGGAGACTGGTATGAGAGAAGAGACAGGAAGGAGTGGGAGAGAAGCCATGGTAGGTGACGTTAAGATTCCACTCTGTGTATTTACAGGTTGTTATGAATGTTCTTAAGGGATGGATGTACTGGGCTTTGTATGACTAGGTGGGCAATTATATCTTATAAATTGGATCTAAGGTTACTGTGTTGTGTGTTCTTTCATATGTAGATTTAAGTGTAATGAAGTATGGGATGGCTGTTCTGAGCCACCGCAGAGTAGGGATGTGTTTCCGCCAAGATATCTAGCAGATATCTTGGGGTGTGGTGCCGAACCTAGCAAGGTAAAAGACAACAGTACCTTTTTTATTTTTTATATTTTTACAACAGCATTCCCCTCTCTCCATAAGGATATCCTCACCCCCAAATCCCACCCCACCAAATCCCTAAATGCCCTTGAGCTTCTAGGGCCAACAGTCTCTTGAAGGTTAGGTGCATCTTCTCTGGCTAAAGCCAGACCCATCAGTCCTCTGTTGTCTGTGTTTGTGTATGCTGCCTGGTTGGTGGCAGAGGCAAGTACAAAACCATAAGCAACAGAAGCCAATATACATGGATATCACCAGAACCCAGTTCTCCCACCACAGCAAGCCCTGAATACACTAACACACCTGAAATCAGGAAGCTGACCTAACATCCTATCTCAGGAAGATAATAGAGTTCTTTAAGAAGGATATAAATAGCTCACTGAAAGAAAAACAGGTAAATGGGTAGAAGACCTTAAAGAGGAAACAGATGAAGCTCTTAAAGAAATACAGGAAAATACAATCAAACAGGTGAAGGAATTGAATAAAGTTGTCCAAGACCTAAAAGTAGAAGTAGAACCAATAATGAAAACACAAATAGAGGCAAGCCTGGAAAGAGAAAACCTAGGAAAGAGATAAGGAATTACAGATGTATGTATCACCAACAGAATACAAGAGATAGAAGAGAGAATCTCGGGCACAAAAGATATCATAGAAGAGACTGACACAACTGTCAAAGAAAATTTAAAACGGAAAAAACTCCTAACTCAAAACATCCAGGAAATTCAGGACACAATGAAAAGACCAAATCCAAGAATAAGTGGAATAGAGGAGAACGAAGATTCCTAGTTCAAAGGACATAAAAATGTTTTCAACAAGATCATTGAAGAAAACTTCACCACCCAAAGAAAGAGATGGCTATAAAGGTACAAGAAGCCTATAGATCATAAAGTAAATGGGACCAGAAAAGAAAATCCTCTCTTCACATAATAAAACACTAAACACACAGAACAAAGAAAGAATATTTAAAGCTGCAAGGAAAAAGGACCAAGTAACATACAAATATAGACCTATCAGAATTACACCAGACTTCTCAATAGAGACACTAGAAGCCAGAAGAACCTGATCAGAGATCATGCAATCTCTGAGAGAACACAAATGCCCGCCCAGGCTACTAAACCCAGCAAACCAATCAACACAGATGGAGAAACCGAAATATTCTCGGACAAAACCAAATTCAAACAGTATCTATCTACTAATTCAGCCCTACAGAGGATCATAGAAAGAAAACTTCAGCACAAGGAAGGTACTACACCAAAGACATGATATTAAATATCTTACGCAAAGGCGAAAGGAGAGAAGCACAAGAACATAAAGCCACCTACAAAACTGAATATAACAAATATAACAGGAACCAACAGTCATCTGCCTTTAATGTCTCTCAATATTAATAGACACAATTCACATATAAAAATACATAAGCTAAAAGACAGGATATAGAAACTAGGTCAACATTTTGGTCCATACAAGAAATACACCTCAAAAACAAAGACAGACACATTCTCAGAATAAAAGAATGGAAAAAGGTCTTCCAGGCAAATGGTCCCAAGAAACAATGTAGAGTTATGATCCTAATGTTCAATAAAATAGAATTTCATGCCAAAGTTATCAAACATGATGAGGAAGGACCTGTCATAATCATCAAAGGGAAAATCCACAAAGAGAAAGTCTAAATTCTGAACATTTATGACCCAAATACAAGGGCACCCACATTCATAAATGAAATTTTACTAAAGCCCAAAACATACATTGAAACCCACACATTAATAGTGGGAGATTTCAAAACCTCAGTATCACCAAGTGGAGAGGTCACTGAAACAGAAACTAGACAGAGAAAATAGTAGAAGTGATGAAACAAATAGATTTAACAGCTATCTACAGAACATTTCACCATAAAACAAAAGAATACACTTTTTTTTCAGTACCTCATGGTACCGTCTCCAAAATCAACCATATTACTGATCACAAAATACCGTTGCTTCCAGTTTCCATCTGCGTACATATCTAAGGCTGTCCCATAGCCCTCAGGACCCAAAACCTGCCCAGAGAGAGCTGGTCTCCCAGGAGTGATCTCACACTTAATCCCACAGATAAGAACCCACTTTTGCTCCATTAACTGTCCAACAAGGGATCTACCAGGAGTACACAGGGCACAGAAACTGCAAAGCCGTCTGTGACAGAATCCTTCTTCCACAGCCATCTGGAACCAAAGCCTGCTCAGAGAGAGCTGGTCTTCCAAAGGTGCTCTCACTCCTACGATCATAGGCTCAAAGACCCACAGGAGGGATAATATTGGACAGCAAGACCAATTAACATCAGAGATAAAAAGATAGGAGAGACAAATGCAAGAACCTAAACAACAGAAACCAAGACTATTTGTAATTATCAGAACCCAGTTCTCCCACCGCAGCAATTCTGGAAACCAAACACAACAGGAAAGCAAGATTTGGATTTAAAATCACATCTCATGATAATGATAGAGGACTTTAAGAAGGACATAAATAACTCCCATTAAAAAAAATACAGGAGAACAAAAGTAAAGAAGTAGAAGCCCTTAAAGATGAAATACAACTTCGAACGAACTTTCAGGAAGAATTCTTTTTTATATATATATCTCAAGATTCCCATGACCGGTATTTTGTTCTGATTGCAGCCTCAGCTCTTGGTCAGTCTTGCTTTCCAGAATATGCATCAACTATTAACATTTTTAAAGTCTGTGTTCTCATTGTTAGATAAAATGAACAATGTCAATGCTATTGAAAGGAAAATTATACAGATTTGAGGTTTAAAAATATGAAGTTAAAACAATAAGTTTTAAATTCAGACTCAGGGCTAAACACTGTGAAAAGCAAGTCCAGGCAGCCCCGCCCTGCCGCTAGAAGTAACAGACCATAAAAGGAAAGGAATGCAGAACAGACCAGGAGTACCGGATCTGACTCACAGGCCACCTGGCAGGAAGAGATAAGCCCCCAGCCCCCGACATCCAGGACACCCCAAACCTGCCAATGTGTGTAGCTATACCTTATTACCTCATCATGTGAAATAGCCAATCATATGTGAACATGTCTATGTGCCTCGTTTGAATCCACCAGTCCCCGTAACTATGCATCTGCTTCTGTACGCCCGCTTCTGCTTCCCCAATCCCTATAAAAGCCCCATGCTGGAGCTGCTGGGCGTGCAAGTCCTCCGAAGAGACTGTGTGCCCGCAGGTACCTGTGTTTTCCAATAAACCCTCTTGCTGATTGCATCCGAGTGGACTCGGCTCGGTCATTGGGCGCTTGGGACTCCTCCTGAGGGAAAGGTCCTCTCCGGGGGTCTTTCATTATGAAAGTTGTGAAAATTCATATAGATTTGCTCTTCAGCATAATTTTTTTCTTTTGTAACAAACTTAAAAACTTGAACTGAAAGCAAAACAATTATTACATACCCTGAATCTGTGCTGAAGCCACAGAGTAGAGCATCTTTGGATCCCTCCAAGTAATAAAAATATTCTGTTTAAGAAGAATTTGAACAACTTAGCATTACAAGATGTAATCTGTAAGAGTCATGTAGCAAGTGAGTTATTGAATATAGACATACAGACAAACACTTAGGCCTGATGCCTGCTAATCAACATTTGTTCATTTTTGCATTCTCCTGCTTTATTCATAAAATATCTAAGTTTTTGTGGGCCAGTGAATGGTTATGAAGATAAAAATGATAAATTCACTAGCTTTGGGAAGTTCCTTTGGTATATATGGATGTTGGTGTAAATAGGAAAACAATTTGTAAGTAAATAAATATGTGTAGTGACTTCAAAAAAAAAAGATGAAACACAAAAATCACTTAAACAATTACAGGAAAATACAAACCAACAGGTGAAGGAATAAAAAGAAATTATCATGGATCTAAAAATGGAAATAGAAACAATAAAGAAATCACAAAGGGAGACAACCCTGGAGATGGAAAACCTAGGAAAAAGATCAGGAGTCATAGATATGAGCATAAACAATGGAATATGAGAGATAGAAAAGATAATCTCAAGGGCAGAATATACCATAAAAACAGTGACACAATAGTCAAAGAAAAGGCAAAATGAAAAAAGCTCCTAACCCAAAACATCCCAGAAATCCAGGACACAATGAGAAGAGCAAACCTAAGGTATAAAAGAGAGTGAAGACTCCCAACTTAAAGGGCCAGTAACTATCTTTAACAAAATTATAGAAGAAAACTTCCCCAACCTAAAGAAAGAGATACCCATAAACATAGAGGAAGCATACAGAACTCCAAATAGATTGGACCAGAAAAGAAATTCCTCTCTTCACATAATAGTCAAAACACCAAATGCACAAAAAAAGAAAGAATATTAAAAGCAGTAAGGGAAAATGGTCAAATAACATATAAAGGTAGACCTATCAGAATTATACCAGACTTCTCACCAGAGACTATGAAAGCTAGAAGATTCTGGGCAGATATCATACAGACCCTAAGGGAACACAAATGCCAGCCCAGGCTACATATCCAGCAATGTCTATGCCCACACTGACACAGCACCGAGAACTGGGCATAAACCTGTGGGATTAAAACATACACAGATACGCGCACACACACACACACACACACACACACACACACACACACACACACACACACACACACGGGTTATTCATGTTAAGAAAGAATGCCCTTCTGTAGCTTTATTTTCCGAATATATATCCCAAGTTGACCAGGTGGAAAAATCTAGGAAGCACAGTGGGAAACCGGCTTAAGGCTTTGGTAACAAAAGACCAAATACTTCCCCAAATTTACTAGGAGAAATCCAGGAAGACCATCCTAAATCCCAAGAACAAAAGACAGAAACTAATTGACCATAGCCAGGTGTGTCCCTACCAGTACAGGCTGTTTCTTTGTTAGGAACAAAAGGCTTCCACATATATCAGCAGGACTCAGCAGGGGTCAAACCCTGCAAGGGACCTAGAAGGATCTGACAAGGGAGTCCAACACTGCAGGGGACCCAAAAGGCTATGACACAGCAAAACTATCAATAAACATAGATGGGCAAAACAAGATATTCCATGACAAAACCAAATTACACAATATCTTTCTACAAATCCAGCCTACAAAAGATAATAGATGGAGAACTACAACACAAGGAGGGAAACTAAACCCTAGAAAAAGCAGAAAATTAACCCTTTTTCAGCAAACCCAAAAGAAGATAGCCATACAAATTTAATTACACTTTTAACACAAAAATAACAAGAAACAAGCATCACTATTCCTTAATATCTCAACATCAATGGACACAATTCCACAATTCCTCTGTTAGTAGACTAAGAGACTGAACACATAAACAGGAACCAGCATTTTGCCTCATACAAGAAATGAACCTCAGAGAGAAAGACAGACACTACCTTAGAGTAAAGGGCTAGAAAAAAATCTTTTTCTAAGCAAATGATCCCAAGTAAAAAGCTGGAGTAGACATTCTAATATCAAATAAAATCGAATTTCAACCAAAAGTTATCAAGAAAGATAAGGAAGGACACCTCATATACTTCAAAGGAAAAATCTACCAAGGTAAACTTTCAGTTGTGAACTTCTCCAACTGCAAGACCACCCGAATGCATAAGATAAACTTTATGAAAGCTCAAAGAGTACATTGCACCATACATAATAATAGTGGGATACTTCAACACTCCATTCTCATCGTTGAAAAAGTAATGGAAATGGAAACTAAACAGAGACATGATAAAACTAGCAGAAGTTATGAACCAAATGGATTTAACAGACATCTATAGAAGATTTCATCCTAAAACAAAACAATATGCTTTCTTCTCAGCACCTCATGGTAACTTCTAAAAAATTGACCATATAATCAGTCACAAAACAGTCCTCAACAGAAAAAAAAGGGGACTATAATAATCCCATGCATCCTACCAGAACACCATGGACTAAGGCTGGTTTTCAAAAACAACAGAAACAACAGAAAGCCCATTTACACGCAGAAGCTAAACAATGTTCTACTCAAAGGTAACTTGGTCAAGGAAGAAATAAAGAAATTAAAGACTTTTAGAATTTAATGAAAATGAAGGCACAACATGCCTGAATAGATGGGATACAATGAAAGCAGTGGTAAGGGAGAAGTCGTAGCTCTCTGTGCCTCAAGAAGAAAATGGAGAGAGCACGCACTTGTAGCTTTATAGCACACCTAAAAGATCAAGAACAAAAAGAAGCAAATTCACCCAAGAGGAGTAGATGGCAGGAAATAATCAAACTCAGAGCAGAAATCAGCCAAATATTAACAAAAAGAACTATACAAAAAAAAAAAAAAAACAACAAAACTAGGATCTGGTTCTTTGAGAAAGTCAACAAGATGAATAAACCCATAGCCAGACTAACCAGTAGGGACAGAAACAGAATCCAAATAGAATACTCAAAAATGAAAAGGGAGAGATAACAGAAACTGAGGAAATTCAAAACATTATCGGATCCGACTACAAAAGCTTATACTCAACCAATCTGGAAAATATGGAGGAACGAACAATTTTCTAGACAGATAAATGGGACAACAATTAAGTCAGGATCAGAGAAAGCATCTGAACAACCCCATAAACCCTAAAGAAATAAAAGCAGCTATTAAAAGTCTCTCAAACAAAAAAGCTCAGGACCATATAGGTTTAGTGCATAATTCTATCAGACCTTCTTAGAAGACACAATGCTCTTCAAGCTATTCCACAAAATAGAATCAGAAGGAACACTACCCAATTCATTCTATAAAGCCTCAATTAAGCTTATATACTGAAGCCACACAAATACCCAACAAAGAAAAAAGAACTTCAGACCAATTTCCCTCATGAACATTGATGCAAATATAGTCAATAACATCCTAGCAAACGAAATTCAAGCACACAATAAATATTCATTCACCGTGAACAACTAGGCTTCCTCCCAGGAATCCAGGAATGTTTCAATATCTAGAAATCCATCAAAGTATTCCAATATATAAATAAATTCAAAGAAATAAACCACACGATCATTTCATTAGATGCTGAGAAAGTACTTGACAAAATTCAACACTCCTACAAGATTAAAGTTTTGGAAAGATCAGGAATTCAAGGCCCATACCCAAACACAGTGAAAGCAATATACAGCAAACCAGTAACCAACCTCAAACTAAATGCAGAGAAATTTGGAGCAATCCCACTAAAATCAGGGAATAGACAAGGCTGCCCATGCTCTCCTTATTTATTAAATATAGTAATCAAAGTCCTAGGCAGAGCAATCTGACAACAAAAAGGTATAAGAAATAAAATTGGAAAGGAAAAAGTCAAAATATCACTATTTGGAAATAATATAATAATATACTTAAGTGACCTCAAAAATTCCACCAGAGAACTCCTATACCTGAAAAACAACTTCAGCAAAGTGACTGGATATAAAATTAACTCTAACAAATCAGTAGCCTTCCTCTACCCAAAGGAAATCATGCTGAGAAAGAAATTAGGGAAAGGACACCTTTTACAATAGTCACAAATGATATAAAATACCTTGGTGTGACTTTAATCAAACAAGTGAAAGATCAATATGACAAGAACTTCAAGTGCCTGAAGAAAGAAATCAAAGATCTTAGAAGATGGAAAACTTTCTCATGATTATGAATTCACACAGTTTATAATGTAAATGACTGTCTTGCTGAAAGCAATCCACAGATTCAATACAATCTCTATCAAAATTCCCACTCAATTCTTCTTCATAGAGTTAGAAAGAGCTATTTGCAAATTCAAGCTCCATTACACAGCAATCATGACTAAAGCTGCATGATATTGGTACAGAGACAAGCAGGTAGATGAATGGCATAGAAATGCAGACCCAGAAATGAACCCACACACCTATGGTTACTTGATCTTTGACAAAGTAGCTAAAACCATCCAGTGGAAAAAAAGGCAGCAATTTCAATAAATTTGTGCTTGTTAAATTGGTGGTCAGCATGTAGAAGAATGCAAATCGGCCCTTTCTACTTGTACAAAGATCCAGTGCAAGTCGATCAAAACCAGATACACTGAAACTGATAGAGGAGAAAGTGGGAAAGAGCTTTGAACACATTGGCACAGGGGAAATTTTCCTGAACAGAACACCAATGGCTCATGCTTCAAGATCAATAATTGATAAATGGGACCTCATAAACTTGCAAAGCTTCTGTAAGGCAAAGTACACTAACAAATAGGACACAATGGCAACCAACAGATTGGAAAAAGATCTTTACCAACCCTAGATCTGATAGAGGGCTAATATCCAATATATACAAAGAACTCAAGAAGTTAGACTCCAGAAAGCCAAATAATCCGATGAAAAGTGGGGTACGGAGCTAAACAAAGAATTCTCAGCTGAGGAATATTGAATGGCTAAGAAGTACCTAGAGAAATGTACAACATCATTAATCATCAGGGAAATGCAAATCAAAACAACTCTGAGATTCCTTCCAGCTCACACCAGTCAGAATGGCTAAGATCAAAAACTCAGGTGACCACAGATGCTAGTGAGGATGTGGAAAAATAGGAACACTCCTCCATTGTTGGTGGGATTGCAAGCTTGTACACACACTCTGGAAATCAGTCTTGTGGTACCTCATAAAATTGGCTACCTAAGGACTTAGCTATACCATTCCTTGGCATATACCCAAATGATGCTACAACATATAACAAGGACCCATGCTCCACTATGTTCATAGCACCTTTAATTATGATAGCCAGAACCTGGAAAGAACCCATACGTCCTTCAACAGATGATGGGATACAGAAAATGTGGTACATTTCATAGTGGAATACTACTCAGCTATTAAAAATAATGAATTCATAAAATTATTGATGGAACTAGAAAATATCATCCTGCATGAGATAACCCAATCAGAAAGGAACATACATAGTATGTACTCACTGATAAGTGGATATTAGCCCCAAAGCATGGAATACCCAAGATATAATTCACAGACCACATGAAGCTCAAAAGAAAGAAGACCAAAGTGTGGACAGTTCAGTCCTTCTGAGTGGGGGAAACAAAATACTCTCAGGAGGAAATACAGGAACAATGAATGGAGAAGAGACTGAAGGAAAGGCCACTCATAGATTACCCCACCTGGGGATCCATCCCATATGCAGCCACCAAAACCAGTCTCTATTTCTGATGCCAAGAAGTGCTTCCTGAGAGGAACATATTATATCTGTCTCCTAAGAAGCTCTGCCAGAGCCTTACTGATACACATTAATATGCTAGCAGTTAACTTTCAGACTGTGCATTTGAACCCAATGGTGGAGTTAGAGAAGGTGTAAAGGAACGGAAGGGGAACAGAAGAAAAACAATATCAACCAACCAGACCCTCCCCCCCGAGCTCTCAGGGACTAAACCACCAACAAAAGAGTACACATGGGCATACACATGGCTCCAGCCAAATATGTAGCAGTGGATGACATTGTCTGGCATCAATAGGAGGTGAAGTCTTTGGTTCTGTGAAGGATTTTTTCTTCAGTATTTGGGATGCCAGTGTCTTGAGGTGGGAAAGGGGTGAGTTGCAGAGGAAGCATTCTTATAGAAGCAAGGGGAGGGAAGATGGGAGAAGGAATAGGGAAAGGGGATACATTTGAAATGTAGATACATTAACTATCAAATAAAAATGAAAGAATAAAAACATGGTACATGCATACAATATCATATTACTTAGCTGTAAAAAATGAAATAAAATATTTGCTAGCCTCAAAAACAAAACCAGCCCTCAACAAATGCAAGAACATTGAAATAATCCCACGCATTCTATCAGATAACCATGACCTGAGCCTGGTCTTCAGTAACAGCAAAAACAACAGAAACCCCACATCCATGTGGAAACTGAACAACTCTCTACTCAATTGTAACTTGGTTAGGGAAGAAACAAAGAAAGACATTGCAGACTTCCTGGAATTTAATAAAAATGTTGACACGCCATACACACACTATGGGACACAATGAAAACAGTACTAAGAGAAAAATTCATAGCACTAAGTTCCCTGGTTAAAAAAAAAAAACTGGAGAGTTCTTACACTAGCAACTTAACAGCATACCTGAGAGCTCTAGAACAAAAAGAAACAAACACACCCAAGAGCAGTAGAAGGCACAATAGTTAAACTCAGGGCTGAAATAAACCAAGTAGAAACAAAAAGAAAAATACACAGAATAAGAAAAACCAAAAGCTGGTTCTTTGAGAGAATCAAGAAGATAGATAAATCCCTAGCTAACTAAAGGGTTCAGAGGCGGTATTAAAATTAACGAAATCAAAAATTAACAGTGAGACATAATAACAGAAATAGAGGAAATTCATAAAATCATCAGATCCTACTACAAAAGCCTATACTCAACAAAACTAGAAAATCTGATGAAATGGGTTGTTTTCTAGGAAGATACCACATAACAAAGTTAAATCAAGAACAAACCTATATCCCATAAGGAAAAGAAGAAGTCATCAAAAACCTCCCAATCAAAAAAGCCCAGGGCTAGAAGAATTTAGTGTAGCGTTCTACTATACCTTCAAAGAAGACCTAATACCAATATTCCTCAAACTATTCCATAAAATAGAAACAGAAAGAACACTACCAAATTCATTCTATGAAGCCACAATTACTTTAATAACTAAACCACGCAAAGATGCAACCTAAAAAGAGAACTTCATATCATCTCACTTAGGAATATCAATGCAAAAATACTCAATAAAATTCTTGCAAAACAAAATCAAGAACACACCAAAACCATCATTCACCAGGAGGCTTCATCCCAAGGATGCAAGGTTGGTATAATATATGAATATATATTATATATGAATATAATATATGAATATATGAAAATCAACAATAAAACCAAACTCAAGAAAACATCACATGATCATGTCCTTAAATGCAAAAGGAGCATTTGAAAAAATAAAACACCCCTTCATATTAAAAGTATTGGAGATGACAGGAATTAAATGTCCATACCTAAACATAATAAAAGCAATTTACTGCAAACCAACAGTCAATATCAAAGTAAATGGAGAGATAGTTGAAGGAATCCCACTAAAATCAGGGATTTTAGTAGACAAAAGAATTCTCACTCTCCCTGTATCTACTCAATATAGTACTTGACGTGCTAGCTAGAACAATAAGACAACAAAAAGAGATGAAGGGGATACAAATTGGCAGAGAAGAAATAAAGGTAAAACTATTTGCAGATGACGTAATCATATATATAAGCGACCCCAACAATTCTACTAGAGAACTTTTCCAGCTGATAAACAACTTCAGCAGAGTGGTTGGATATAAAGTTAACCCAAATAAATCAGTAGCCTTCCCTTATACAAACAATAAACAGGCTGAGAAAAACTTAGGGAAATAACTCTCTTCAAAACAGTCACAAATATTGTAAAATAACTTGAGGTTAACTCTATCCAATCAAGTGAAATATCTCTATGACAATAACTTCAAGTTGAAAGATCCTAGCTCCAGGTTGGGGATTTGGCTCAGTGGCAGAGCGCTTGCCTAGGAAGCGCAAGGCCCTGGGTTCGGTCCCCAGCTCCGAAAAAAAGAACCAAAAAAAAAAAAGAAAGAAAGAAAGAAAGAAAGAAAGAAAGAAAGAAAGAAAGAAAGAAAGAAAGAAAGATCCTAGCTCGAGTCTCAAGATGGTGCGCCCCAGGAAACACCGATCCCGGACGAGCCCCCAAATGAAAGATCCCCGAAGAGAGACCCTTTCTAAAGTCAAGGGAAATCGAGGACCCCAGACACAGAGAGACCATTTTGGATGTAATAAGCAAAGGCGAGATTTATTATGGAGATCTATTACGGGGATCTCCGGGTCGACACGTATCCTGCGCAGGAGACAGAGGTGTCGACCCCGAAACTCAAAAGTCAGGGGTTTATATAGGGAAGGCTAGGGGGTTTGGCGCGGTTACACACAATTGGCTAATTTCTGGCGTGGCTATAAGTGATTGGCTCACTCAAACATGGCAGTGAGATTACAGCACAGCAGAAGAGTACATGCTGACTGGGGCGTTCAGGATTTTAGAAGCTAGGGGTGTATCAGGGTTTGAAGGACATCTGGTTAAGGTGTGACTCTGAGTAAGCTGGGGGAGGTGCCCTTCTGCATCTTTATGGCTTGTCAGTCTTGGCTTTAGGGCAGGCCCCGCCCTGCCTGGACAGTGTTTAGAAACTTACTCTTTTAATTGTATATTTTAAACCTTAAATCTGTATAATTTTCTTTTCAAAGTCTCTCAAGAATAACATTGAAGAAGAACTCAGAAAATGGAGAGATCTTCCATGCTCATGGATTGGAAGAATTAATATAGTAAAAATGACCATCTTACCAAAGGCAATCTACAGATTCAATGCAATACCCACCAAAATCCCAACAGAATTCTTCAAAGACATAGAAAGAGTAATTCTCAAATTCATCTGTAAAGGCTAGAAACCCAGAATAGTGAAAACAATTCTTAACATTAAAAGAACAACTGGGGGAATCATGAACACTGACCTCAAGCTCTACTACAGAGCAATATTGATAAAAACTGCATGGTATTGGTACATAGACAGACAGGTTGATCAATAAATTAGAATTGAAGAAACAGAAATAAAAACCACACACTTATACACACTTGTTCTTTGTCAGAGAAGCCAAAAATTTATAATGGACAAAAGAAAACACCTTCAATAAATGGTGCTGGTCTAACTGTCTGTATGTATGTAGAAAAAAGAAAACAGAACCATATTTATCACCTTGCACAAAGCTCAAGTCCAAGTGGATCAAGAACCACAACATAAAATGAGGCACACTCACTCTAAAACAAGAGAAAGTGGGAAAAAGCCTTGAATTCATTGTCACAGGGGACAATTTCCTAAACAGAACTCCAATGGCTCTGGCTCTAAGAACAAGAATTGGTAAGTGGAACTTCATGAAACTTAAAAGCTCCTGTAAGGCAAAAAATATAGGCAATAAGACAAATTAGCAACCTATAGATTGGGAAAAATTCTTCACTAACTTAACAACCAAGAGAGGGCTAATATCCAAAATATATAAAGAACTCAAGATCCATCCCATATAAAGCCAAGAACCCCAATCACTATTACTGATACTAAGAAGTGATTCCTGACAGGAGCCTGATATGGATGTCTCCTGAGAGGCTCTGCCAGAGCCTTACTGATATAGATGAGGATGCTTGCAGCTAACCATCTGACCGAGCATGGGGACTCCAATCAAGGAGTCAGAGAAACAACTGAAGGAGATGAAGGGGTTCACAACTCCATAGGAAGAACAACAATATCAAACAACCACATGCTCCCAGAGCTCGGAGGGACTAAACCACCAGCCAAAAGGTACACATGGAGGGACCCTTGGCTCCAGTGCCTATGTAGCAGAGGAGGGCATGTTCTGGCATTAATAGGAGGAGAAGCCCTTGGTCCTGTGAAAGCTCATTTCCCCAGTGTAGGAGACGCCAGGGTGTTGAGGTGGGAGTGGGTGGGTGGGAATGGGAGCATCTTCACAGAATCAGGAGGACGGGGAGGGAGGATGGAGGAAAAAGATAACATTTGAAATGTAAATACATAAAATATCCAATAATTTAAAAAAAAAAGAACTCAAGGAGCTACCCACCAAAAAATCAAGCAACCCAACAAAAAAATTAGGAATAGAACTAAACAAAGAATTTACCACAGAGGAATTTTGAATGGCTTAGAAGCACCCGAAGAAATATGCAAAGTCCTTAGTGATCAGAGAAATGCAAATAAAAATGACCCTGAAATTCCACCGCACTTCGATCAGAATATCTAAGGTAAAAGCCTCAGGTCACAACACATGTTGGTGAGGATGTAGAGAAAGAGGAACACTCCTCCATTGCTGTGGGGATTGCAAACTGGTACAACTTCTCGGAAAATCAATATGGAGTTTCCTCAGAAAATTGGAAATACATCTACCTGAAAACCTAGCAATACCACTCTTGTGAATATACCCAAAGTATGCCCAACCAAGCCACAGGGATACCTGTTCCCCTATGTTCATAGAAGCCTTGTTTTTGATATCCAGAAGCTGCACACAACCTAGATGTCCCACAAAGGAAGAATGGATACAGAAAATGTGGTTCATTTACACAATGGATATTAATATTCAGATATTAAGAACAAGGTCATCCTGAGTTTTTCAGGCAAATGGATAGAACTAGAAATTATCATCCTGAGTGAGGTAACTCAGACTCAAAATGACATGCACAGTATGGGTATGTACTCACTAATAAGTGGATATTAGCCAAAAAAAGCAGTACTGAATACCCAAGATACAATCCCCAGAACTCTAAAAGTTCTACAAACTGGCCCAAGTGAGGATGCCTCAGTCCCAATTGGGAGAGAGAAGAAAGCAATCACAAGAGGAGAGCAAGGAAGGGACAGGGGAGGGGAAAGGGACAGGGCCAGGGTAAGAGGGGAACATGATCTGGTATTGGGTTGGGGGAAAAGGACTGAAGTCCTGAGGGCCAGCAGAAAGAATAGAAACAGGCACCTCGGGGAGGTAGGAGGTTGGAGGGACCCTATAGAATGCACAAGATGTGCGTGTGTTTTCTTAGCTCATGTTTCTTTCTTTCTAAATTTGTTGCCTTTATGTTTGCCTTGCCCATCTATGCTGTCACCTTCTTAGAGAGGTTAAAAATA
This sequence comes from Rattus norvegicus, assembly GCF_021556685.1. NCBI lineage: Eukaryota > Metazoa > Chordata > Mammalia > Rodentia > Muridae > Rattus > Rattus norvegicus. The sequence continues at coordinate 136,662,151 of NC_141537.1, read as the reverse complement.
CAGTTCAACATGATCCTGGCTCTTTAAGTAGCTCTTGTTCTTCTCACTGCCTTCTGTACTTCTCCTCTTTTAATATATATATATATATATATATATATATATATATATATATATATATATATGATATCTCCTTACAGATTTTGTAACAACCAAATAAATTCCTGGCAATAAATTGAATTATTCTGCTATATTTGTATATACTGTACCATAAATAGTATGTCTGTACCTGGAAGGTATTTTTTTTGAGAAATGATTTATATGAAATACACTGAGGGTAATGAAGCTTGTCCTTTTTAGTTTCAAGTTCTTATTTGTAGGCAGATGTTTTCAACCTTAATTCTTTGTGGTAGATGCTTTTCAGTGAGGAAGCAGGATTTGTTTCTTGGTCTCCCTTCTGGTTTTTCCATGTCAAGTCTGTCTGCCAGCATCACCCATGAGCTGCATGATGTCTCCTACCAAATTGCCCAGAGATAGCCATAACTGTCCTCTGACCTGTTTTCCCTTCTATCCTGCTTGTGGCATTACCAGATCTGGGCAGAGGTGGGCATCCTATTCTCCTTTCCTAAGAATTTGGACAGACTCACTGGCTTAGGATCCCAAAACTTGTCAGTCAGTGAAGACTGGGTCTTCATTTCTTTGTCTTGTGCATCCAGTGCCTTGTGTTAGCCAAGCTTCACCAGTCACAGATCACCTCTCAGAGACAAACTCCATGGTAGTGGGTGTGAGTTTGGCTTTGGATTTCAATCCTTTGGCCTTATCAGTCAGTAGCTCAGAGTAGTTTCTTTAAGTGTTGCTCTTCGGCCCTTTGCTTTATTCTGTGCACCATCTAGCATAGTATGTACTGAAAGACCATCCACAAGCCAGCCATGGCAGTACATCCCTGTAACCCCAGTCCTTGGGAGACGGAGGCAGGAAAATAATGAGTTCTAGTCCAGTCTGAGCTACATAGTGAGATCTTGTCTCAAAAAAGTACCTGGCTTAAATATGACTGCAGTGACATTCAAGCGGGGAGCAGAGCAATGGATGCTTGGCACTTAAGAATGGGTATAATGCAGAAGAGCTGAGGCGGACAGCTCACTTCTCTGCCAACTCTTTTCCCTTCCATTTCAGTTTGCTCTCTACCATTACTGGACACAACCCCATCAGCCCCCCTCCCTGGTCCCAGCGTCACAGTTGAAGGTTTTGACTGTGATGGGCTCACACTCATAATGGCCTATTGAGTTGTTTTTAGTGACACCTTTCGCTTGCTCCACACCTCATTGGCTTGCTTACCAACCATCTAGATGTGGTCCCTTCTCTCATATTCAAGCCAGAACACATTTGGGTATTCCTGAGACTTTAGAGGGAGCGTATTGTTTGTTATATAAACCTAACCTACCTTGTTTTCTCATATAAAGAACTGTAAATCTACTTTATATTAATGGAACTATTTTGGTAATATATAAGCAATTTTGGTTCTGTTTAGAGAGTGGATTCAAGGTTTCCATGACTTCATTTGAACTTTACTTATTTCCTATCAATATAGCCATTTTAATTTATCTATACAAAACATCTCCTTTCTCTCTCACAAAAAAAGAGACTCTCATGACTCAAAGGGAGGGACCTTAGATGAAATGGTCTACAGTGGGAAGAGAAAACTTGTAGAGCCCACCTCCATTAGAGAGACAAAGCATCAAGTGAGGGATGGAGTTGCCATCCCACAGTTAAATCTTTGACCCTGAAAAAACTGCATGGATGGATATGGAGAGGAGTCTGAGGAAAAGAAGGTCCAGGGACAGGCATAAAGTAGGATCCATCACAAGGGGAGGCCCCAAGGCCTGGCACTATTACTGAGGCTACAATAAAGGACCTATCATGACTGCTTTCCAAAAGACACAACAAGCAGCTGAAAGAGTAAGGTTCAGATATTTGCACAAGTATCTCAATGGTACTAAAATTTTGGTTGCAATATTCATATTTTACTGAATGTACAGCTTTGTTAAGATTCATCCTCAGAGTTGCTGAACTGAATTGTTTTTCCAGCTCCCTGCTTCCTGATACTTTCCAGAGATTTGCTTACAGAACAGCTTTAGGAATCGCTATTGACTCAAGGTGACTGTATATGTATTGGCCACATGAGGGGCAGTCTCTGAATGGCTGTTCCTTCATTATCTGTTCTAAACTTTGCCTCCCTATCCCCTCCTCAGGGTGTTCTTGTTACCCTTTTGAAGAAGGAGTGAAGCATCAGCATTTTGGTCATCCTTCTTGAGTTTCATGTGGTCTGTGCATCTTGAGTAATTCGAGCGTTTGGGCTAATACTCACTTATCAATGAGTACATACCATGTGTGTTTTTCTGTGATTGGTTTACATCACTCAGGATGATATTTTCCAATTCCATCCACTTTTCAATGAATTTCATGAAGTCATTGGGTTTTTTTTGTTTGTTTGTTTGTTTGCTTGTTTGTTTTTTGGTTGTTTTTTTTTTTTATTATTAACTTGAGTATTTCTTATATACATTTCGAGTGTTATTCCCTTTCCTGGTTTCCGGGCAAACATCCCCATCCTCCCCCTATTGCCGCCCTCCCCCCAACAATCTAGTTCACTGGGGGTTCAGTCTTAGCAAGACCCAGGGCTTCCCCTTCCACTGGTGCTCTTACTAGGATATTCACTGCTACCTATGAGGTCAGAGTCCCAGGGTCAGTCCATGTATAGTCTTTAGGTAGTGGCTTAGTCCCTGGAAGCTCTGGTTGCTTGGCATTGTTGTACATATGGGGTCTCGAGCCCCTTCAAGCTCTTCCAGTTCTTTCTCTGATTCCTTCAACGGGGGTCCTATTCTCAGTTCAGTGGTTAGCTGCTGGCATTCACCTCTGTGTTTGCTGTATTCTGGCTGTGTCTCTCAGGAGCGATCTACATCCGGCTCCTGTCGGCCTGCACTTCTTTGCTTCATCCATCTAGTCTAATTGGATGGCTGTATATGTATGGGCCACATGTGGGGCAGGCTCTGAATGGGTGTTCCTTCTGTGTCTGTTTTAATCTTTGCCTCTCTATTCCCTGCCAAGGGTATTCTTGTTCCCCTTTTAAAGAAGGAGTGAAGCATTCACATTTTGATCATCCGTCTTGAGTTTCATTTGTTCTAGGCACCTAGGGTAATTCAAGCATTTGGGTAATAGCCACTTATCAATGAGTGCATACCATGTGTGTCTTTCTGTGATTGGGTTAGCTCACTCAGGATGATATTTTCCAGTTCCGACCATTTGCCCACGAATTTCATAAAGTCATTGTTTTTGATAGCTGAGTAGTACTCCATTGGGTAGATGTACCACATTTTCTGTATCCATTCCTCTGTTGAAGGGCATCTGGGTTCTTTCCAGCTTCGGGCTATTATAATTATGGCTGCTATGAACATAGTGGAGCTATGTTGCATGTTGGGGCATCTTTTGGGTATATGCCCAAGAGAGATATCACTGTGTCTTCAGGTAGTACAATGTCCAATTTTCTGAGAAACCTTCAGACTGATTTCCAGAATGGTTGTACCAGTCTGCAATCCCACCAATAATGGAGGAGTGTTCTTCTTTCTCCACATCTTCACCAGCATCTGCTTTTGCCAGAATTTTTTATTGAACTTATAGCATAAGCTACTGATGTATCATTCAGGAAATTTTCTCCAGTGCCCATGTGTTCGAGATACTGCCCTAGTTTTTCTTCTATTAGTTTGAGTGTATCTGGTTTGATGAAGAGGTCCTTGATCCACTTGGACTTAAGCTTTGTACAGGGTGATAAGCATGGATCGATCTGCGTTCTTCTACATGTTGCCCTCCAGTTGAACCAGCACCATTTGCTGAAAATGCTATCTTTTTTCCATTGCATGGCTTTGGCACTTTTGTCAAATATCAGTTGACCATAGGTGTGTGAGTTCATTTCTGGGTCTTCAATTCTGTTCCACTGGTCTATCTGCCTGTCTCTGTTCCAGTATCATGCAGTTTTTATCACTATTGCTCTGTAATACTGCTTGAGTTCAGGGATAGTGATTCCCCCTGAAGTCCTTTTATTGTTGAGGATAGTTTTAGCTATCCTGGGTTTTTTGTTATTCCAGATGAATTTGTAAATTTTTCTGTCTAACTCTTGGAAGTAATGGATTGGTATTTTGATGGGGATTGCATTGAATCTGTAGATCGCTTTTGGTAAAATGGCCATTTTTACTATATTAATCCTGCCAATCCATGAGCATGGGAGATCTTTCCATCTTCTGAGGTCTTCATCAATTTCTTTCTTCAGAGTCTTGAAGTTCTTATTGTACAGATCTTTTACTTGCTTGGTTAAAGTCAAACCGAGGTACTTTATATTATTTGGGTCTATTATGAAGGGTGTTGTTTCCCTGATTTCTTTCTCGGCTTGTTTCTCTTTTGTGTAGAGGAAGGCTACTGATTTATTTGAGTTAATTTTATACCCAGCCACGTTGCTGAAGTTGTTTATCAGCTTTAGTAGTTCTCTGGTGGAACTTTTGGGATCACTTAAATATACTATCATATCATCTGCAAATAGTGATATTTTGAGTTCTTCTTTTCCGATCTGTATCCCCTTGACCTCCTTTTGTTGTCTGATTGCTCTGGCTAGAACTTCAAGAACTATACTGAATAAGTAGGGAGAGAGTGGGCAGCCTTTCTAGTCCCTGATTTTAGTGGGATTGCTTCAAGTTTCTCTCCATTTAGTTTAATGTTAGCAACTGGTTTGCTGTATATGACTTTTACTAGGTTTAGGTATGGGCCTTGAATTCCTATTCTTTCCAGGACTTTTATCATGAAGGGGGGTTGAATTTTGTCAAATGCTTTCTCAGCATCTAATGAAATGATCATGTGGTTTTGTTCTTTCAGTTTGTTTATATAATGGATCACGTTGATGGTTTTCCGTATATTAAACCATCCCTGCATGCCTGGGATGAAGCCTACTTGATCATGGTGGATGATTGTTTTGATGTGCTCTTGGATTCGGTTTGCCAGAATTTTATTGAGTATTTTTGCGTCGATATTCATAAGGGAAATTGGTCTGAAGTTCTCTTTCTTCGTTGGGTCTTTGTGTGGTTTAGGTATAAGAGTAATTGTGGCTTCATAGAAGGAATTCGGTAGTGCTCCATCTGTTTCAATTTTGTGGAATAGTTTGGATAATAATGGTATGAGGTCGTCTATGAAGGTCTGATAGAATTCTGCACTAAACATGTCTGGACCTGGGCTCTTTTTGGTTGGGAGACCTTTAATGACTGCTTCTATTTCCTTAGGAGTTATGGGGTTGTTTAACTGGTTTATCTGTTCCTGATTTAACTTCGGTACCCGGTATCTGTCTAGGAAATTGACTATTTACTGCAGATTTTCAAGTTTTCTTGAATATACGCTTTTATAGTAAGATCTGATGATTTTTTGAATTTCCTCTGAATCTGTAGTTATGTCTCCCTTTTCATTTATGATTTTGTTAATTTGGACACACTCTCTGTGTCCTCTCGTTAGTCTGACTAAGGGTTTATCTATCTTGTTGATTTTCTCAAAGAACCAACTTTTGGTTCTGTTGATTCTTTCTATGGTCCTTTTTGTTTCTACTTGGTTGATTTCAGCTCTGAGTTTGATTATTTCCTGTCTTCTACTCCTCCTGGGTGTATTTGCTTCTTTTTGTTCTAGAGCTTTTAGGTGTGCTGTCAAGCTGCTGACATATGCTCTTTCCTGTTTCTTTCTGCAGGCACTCAGCTCTATGAGTTTTCCTCTTAGCACAGCTTTCATTGTGTCCCATAAGTTTGGGTATGTTGTACCTTCATTTTCATTAAATTCTAAAAAGTCTTTAATTTCTTTCTTTATTTCTTCCTTGACCAGGTTATCATTGAGTAGAACATTGTTCAATTTCCACGTATATGTCGGCATTCTTCCCTTATTTTTATTGAAGACCAGCTTTAGGCCGTGGTGGTCTGATAGCATGCATGGGATTATTTCTATCTTTCTGAACCTGTTGACGCCCGTTTTTTGACCAATTATATGGTCAATTTTGGAGAAAGTACCATGCGGAGCTGAGAAGAAGTTATATCCTTTTGCTTTAGGATAGAATGTTCTATAAATATCTGTTAAGTCCATTTGACCCATGACTTCTCTTAGTCTGTCTACGTCTCTGTTTTATTTGTTTCCATTGATGAGAGTGGGGTGTTGAAATCTCCTACTATTATTGTGTGAGGTCCAATGTGTGTTTTGAGCTTTAGTAAGGTTTCTTTTACATATGTAAGTGCCCTTGTATTTGGGGCATAGATATTTAGCATTGAGAGTTCATCTTGGTGGATTTTTCCTTTGATGAATATGAAGTGTCCTTCCTTATCTTTTTTGATGACTTTTAGTTGAAAATTGATTTTATTTGATATTAGAATGGCCACTCCAGCTTGCTTCTTCCGACCATTTGCTTGGAAAGTTGTTTTCCAGCCTTTCACTCTGAGGTAGTGTCTGTCTTTGTCTCTGAGGTTTGTTTACTGTAGGCAGCAGAATGCAGGGTCCTGGTTGCTTATCCAGTTTGTTAATCTATGTCTTTTTATTGGGGAGTTCAGACCATTGATGTTGAGCGATATTAAGGAATAGTGATTATTACTTCCTGTTATATTCATACTTGGATGTGAGATTTTGTTTGTGTGCTTTTCTTCTCTTTGTTTTGTTGCCAAGACGATTAGTTTCTTGCTTTTTCTATGGTGTAGCTTGCCTCATTCTGTTGGGATTTACCATTTATTATCCTTTGTAGGGCTGGATTTGTAGAAAAATATTGTGTAAATTTGGTTTTGTCATGGAATATCTTGATTTTTCCATCTATGTTCTTTGAGAGTTTTGCTGGATACAGTAATCTGGGCTGGCATTTGTGTTCTCTTTGGGTCTGTTTGACATCTGTCCAGGATCTTCTGGCTTTCATAGTCTCTGGTGAGACTTATATAATTCTGGTAGGTCTGCCTTTATATTTTACTTGAACTTTTTCCCCTTACCGCTTTTAATATTCTTTCTTTGTTTTGTGCATTTGGTGTTTTGACTATTATGTAACGGGAGGACTTTCTTTTCTGGTGCAATCTATTTGGAGTTCTGTAAGCTTCTTGTATCTTTATGGGCATCTCTTTCTTTAGGTTAGGGAAGTTTTCTTCCATGATTTTGTTGAAGACATTTACTTGTCCTTTGAGTTTGGAGTCTTCACTCTTTTCTATACCTATTATCCTTAGGTTTGATCTTTTCATTTTGTCTTGGATTTCCTTTATATTTTGGGCTAGTAGCTTTTTTTTCATTTTACATTATCTTTGACAATTGTGTAGATGATTTCTATAGATTCTTCTGCTCCTGACATTCTCTCTTCTATCTCTTGTATTCTGTTGTTGATGCATGCATCTGCAACTCTTGATCTCTTCCCTAGGTTTTTTGTCTCTAGGCTTGTCTGCCTTTGTGGTTTCCTTATTATTTCTATTTCCATTTTTTTACTCCTGGATGACTTTGTTCATTTCCTTCTCCTGTTTTGCTGTTTTTTCCAGTTCTTTCAGTGATTTTTGTGTTTCCTTTTTAAGGACTTCTAGTTCTTTAATTGTGTTGTCCTGTATTTCCTTAAGGGATTTATTTATGACCTTCTTAAAGTCTTCCATCATCATGATAAAATGTGATTTTAAATCTAGATCTTGCTTTTCTGGTGTGTTTAGATATTCAGTGTTTGCCTTGGTGGGAGAATTGGGCTCTGATGATGTCATGTAGTCTTTGTTTCTGTTACTTGGGTTCTTGCTCTTGCCTCTGGCCATCAGGTTGTCTCTGGTGTTACCTTGTCTTGCTGTTTTTGACAGTGGCTTGACTGTCCTATAGGCCTGTGTATCAGGAGTGCTGTAGACCTATTCTCCTGTTTTCTTTCAGCCAGTTATGGAAACAGAGTGTTCTGCTGTCAGTAATTCCTTTCTGGGCTTTCAGCTGTCCCTGTGTTTGGGAACCAGAAAGTACTGCCCCTACTTCTTCTAGGTCCTTGTGCACAGGGGGCCCAGATGGTACTAGGTGTTTTCCTCTAGAGTCAGAAATGTGGGCAGAGAGTAGTCTCTTCTAGTTTCCCTTGTGTCTGCCCCTCTGAAAGTCTAGCTATCCCTCCCATGGTATTTGGGTACAGGGAGTTTTGACTACTTCCTTTCAGATCCCGGTTCTGTCTGGACTGCAGGGCTCCTAAAGCTTGACTGCTCCTATCTTCCTGTGTTCAGAGGCACTATACAATTTCCTCTTGGGCCAGGAATTTGGACAAAGGTGGGCAGAAGTGGTGGTCTCTCCTGTCCTGCTGTCTCACGATTGCTCACACTTCTGGGCAATCAGCTCTCTCTCCTACAGGGTTTGGGAGCAGGGAGCTGTAGGGCCAGGATCAGTGAAGTTCATCTTTTCTTTTTTCTGAATGTATTCTTTTTCTGATCTCTGTTGGATTTGCCCTTCACACCTAAGTCTGGGAATTACATTCCTTGTTGAAGAATTTTTTAAGAAGGCAGGCACTGAATCTCCACCATAACTACTCTCTTATGTTCTTATCTTGCCAGGATTGGTTAAATCTTTAGTAGGAGGATATATAAATGGAAGCAGGTGTTGAATTACTCCTGGTGGTTCGGTCTCCAAGAATATTTTCAGCTCTTTTGGGTTAGCTACTGTATGTGCCAATGGCATCACTGCACTCCAAGGGTGTACTGTGTCATCCAAAATGCTGACATCTTTGACTGAATACTCATGTTCAGCAATCCTTCATGGAGAATTCTTTCTGGAAAACAAGACATCAAAAGAAAGTAACAGGAAGGAAAGTAAAAGTACAAATGGAAGCCTGGAAAAAGGATGGAGCTAATCCCTGGAAAGTTAGGAATTCCATGGTTTAAAATGCAAAATGGATTAATCGTTGTTATTAGAACATGTTATAGCTTGGTGTTGTTTTATATGGTTCTATCAGTTTTATAGCACTGGTGCTGAAAGATAAATCAAAAGTCAGAGACATACAGTAAAGTCAATCAACTGGAGAAATTGAAATGACTCAAATATGTGCTGACAGTGACCAGAATGAGATCTTATCCAGATAGTGAATGAAAACTAATTGTTACAGAGATGGAGTAAATGCAAAATGAAGTCACAACAAAGGTAGAGTAATAACAAGAGTCACTAAAAGCACAAGACTATAAGCAACTGAGTTTATTTCTCTCAAGAAAAGCCAACTGTGATTTGAGAGATGCTTGCTTTTAATAGCTGAATAGTGCTCCATTATATAACTCTACCACATTATCTGTATCCATTCCTCTATTGGAGGACATCTGGGTTCTTCCAGCTTCTGGCTATTATAAATAAAGCTTCTATGAATATAGTGGAGCATGTGTTCTTTTTATATATTGAAGCATCTTTGGGTATAGGATGGAACTAGAAAATATCATCCTGAGTGAGGTAACCCAATCACAAAAATACACACATGGTAGCACTCACTGATAAATGGATATTATACCAAAAGCTTGGATTACCCAAGATACAATCTACAGACCAGATGAAACTCAAGAAGAAGAATGACCAAAGTGTGGATGTTTCAGTCCTTTTTAAAAAGGGGAACAAAAATATTTATAGGAGAAGATACAGAGACAAAGTTTGCAGCAGAGACTGAAGGAAAGGCCATCCAGAGACTCCTCCATCTGGGGATCCAGCCCATATAAATAGAGCCAGCAAACCCAGACCATACTGCTGATGCCAAGAAGTGCAGGCTGACAGGAGCCTGATAAGGATGTCTCCTGAGAGGCTCTGCCAGAGCATGACAAATACAGAGGCAGCAAACAATTTCAGGTTTATTAGTGGAGCTCTTGGAGAGGTTCACCCATCCTGGTGGAAGGGCCAGAGAAATGGGCTTAGGACCCAAGGCAGTCAATTCTTAGAGTTAGTCCTGGGAAAAGGAAAGGGTGACTTGTCAGGAAAGATCTGGTTTTGTTCCATATAAGGTAGTGTTTTGAATTTCTGATGGTCATTGTGGGGCATGGGTGGAGGGGCAGGCAGAACTGGCAACACATGTTGATCTTTGTCCTGGACCTAGTCTCATAAGGAGCAATAAAGAAAACAAAAATAACAACAGCAAGTACAAAAAACAAGACACTGACAATTAAAGGTAGAAAGGCGAAATCAGTTTTTGTGCATGTAAGTGTCATTGGGACATGAAAATGCAGTAGTCATGATGAGGTTAAATAATTAAGTGAATCTCATTTGAACTGCAATACAAGAATGTGCATATCCTTTCTAGACATAATTGGATGGAGCGAACATAATTTTGAAGCCAGTCTCAGACATAGTAAAGTAATGGCAATATGGCAAAATTCAGCCTTGTAATTAGAGTTTAGTTTTGGAAAGCAAAACAGGAGAATAAAGTCTTAAATAATCACAGATTTTTTTCCACAAGACTTCTGTCAGCACTTCCTTGAATAAATGGAGAAGCATTAGATGTTTCAAGCCAGGGATGTTCACGAATCAGATTTGTATTTTAGGAACTCTGTGATAGCATCAGGGTTGATCAGTAGCGATCTGACTAGGAGATGGGGAAGAGTGTCCTGAATGGAGCTGCACGAGAGTATAAAGGCAGTGGGTGTATCAAGTAATGGAGTATCAAGTAAGTGAGGGCAGGCTCTTAAGTATGGGGTGACAAAACAGATCTTAAGAGGCACATGAAATGGATAAAATAAATAGTTCCAGATGGTCTTTCATTCACAGATCCAAAGAGTTTCTGGAAGGGTGGGATCCGCAAAGGGTGGGAGCACAAAGACCTGTAGCAAAATTCACAGCTATGTATACAGGAAAAAAATCTGATATACATCACAGGGGAAAGAAGACAACGTTCACACTGAATCATTGTTTCAGATATTTGAGACACATGATTGACTGATTCACCCCTTCTGTGATTGCGAAGAGTCAGAGCAACGTTTTGGTTGTACAATAGATGTATTAAAGGGGGAAGGTAGAGGAAAAGAATGGGAGGGAAACAGACAGAGACAGAGAAAAGGAGAGAGAGACAGAGAGAGACAGAGGGGGGGTGTAGGTGGCCTCCTAATTAATGTTTAACCCTATAACTATTCAATGACCATCTGGAACATTCTCTCCCTTTAACTGAGGACCAAGTTTTCAACACATGAGATCATAAGAGCTTATTCCATTCAAATCATAACATACCAATACCAATCATGACCACCAAAGGCTTATGTCTAACTTATAATGTAAAACAGCTTAAGTCTATTCCCAAGAGTCTCTGAAGTCTCAATAGTTCCCATATTATTCCTTTGAACCCTGGGTGGCCTAAACACTTTGAAGATTAAAGATGAATATTTACAAAGCTCCGGCCTGGTAATTTTTCTCCTAGTTATATTTCAAAATAGAAACATGTGTAACAGAAGTCTAATCCAACTATTCTAATAGCATTATTTGAATGACAACACATGTGCTGTATTCTTATAAAGCAATGAAAAGGACTTGAACATTTAATAAGATGGAGAGATCATGAACAAGACAGTTAAAAGAAACTTAGGCAAGAAACAATACATGCCACGAGAGCCCATTATAACTATTCAAAGACAGATATAAACTTATCTGCTTTTTTGCATTTTTTTTCAATTTCAGAAAGTGCATTGTGAAAGAAAAGAGGTGATGCTGTGGGATTGTGCTGAGGTAAAGAGGAAGAGGAAGCATAGGCCAAAGGTAAGGGAGTTTTCTAGTCTAGTTTCCATTTCTGTGAGAGAAAAGTATAGCATCGTCATGTGTGTGTCCATTTTTTTCTTCATAATTTTTTCTCTATGTTCTCTCCACAATAAAGTCAGAATCCTTGAATATCAGGGAATCTCTTGACTCTTCTCTTCTATATGTGCCCTATACCTCACTTTTACCATTCTCTGTCACAAGATTACTGTGTTAGCACTTTTACACCCCTGCTGCCTCTCTGTTGTCTATTAGATACGGCCCTTTCTGTGGTGCTAAGATTTCTGCTTTTAAAGAAATTTATCAACCTTTATGATTACACTATTAAATATTGTGACTAATGCAAAAATTTTTAAATTAGGACATAAACATACTCTAAAAGATGTAATAATTTAACTAGATTACTAATTTCCTACTTAATTAATGTCTAGTATTTTTTCTTAAGAAACTACTATAGTGTCAGATTATTGCTGACATTTAATTACATCTTACTCTGCTGTTTAATAACTTAATGTGAATAATTGTTTTACAATAATCTAATGACCTAAGCAAGAGGATGGATTAATTCACTATCTGTATGATTTGAAACATCATTTTCTTTTGAAACTCCGATACTTAAATAGCGACCACATGAGGTTTGGAAAGCTCAAAGACTCCGAGGCTCATAGATATTCCATTGTATTATATGTTCCTTGGAAAGTAGCTTCAGTCTTACCACTGTTTATAAATGAAAATATAGTAGAAAAATAAATAAAACATATGTACTGGAAACAAATCTGCTCTTATTTATTTGATACATCTTATGTTACTTCATGGAGATTTTCTCACAGAATTTTATGGTGATAGTAGTTTTCATTTTTTATGTCTATAGTATATATTACTCTATTTGGCAAATGAGGAATGCGGAATTTAAATAGGTTAAAAATCTTGAACCAAATACATGTGTGGTTGTGGTATTTCTAACTGATGGCCAGTGACTTCTTAGGATATTTATCTCCCCTTGATCCCCCCTGTTTATGCAGAGATGGGGAAACATCAGTAATTCACCAAGGTAGTTGAGAAGTTTGATAGAGATGTATTAAAGGTGTTTGCTAGTATGTCCAACACTGGACAATAGATATTAATGTGCTTAGCATTCTACCACCTGACAGAGGTGAATGTCAGCGAAAATAGTTTGAATATTAGAACTTTATCACTACATAAAACAGTAGGGTGTCTCTTATCCATTTCACCATCCTGTTTTCCTTTCCAATTTTCTTATTTCTGAATTTTGTTACAATTTGGTCTTTATTTAGACTTGCTAATTGCTTTATTTTACTGCCTTAGTTTACCTTTTTTTCCCTTTGGAACACTTAATCTTTTTTATTCTATTTTTATTTAATAATTTATTAGTTTACATTTCAAATGTTATCCCCTTTCCCAGTTTCCCTTACAGAAACCCCTATCCCATCTTCCCTCCCCTTGCTTCTATGAGAGTGCTCCCCAACTCTCCTACCCATTCTTACCTCCCTGCCCTGGCATTCCCCTACACTGGCGCATCTAGCTTTCACAGGACAAAGGGTGTCTCCTCCCACTGATGTCTTATCTGACAAGGCCATCCTCTGCTACAAATGTGGCTGGAGTCATGAGTTCCTCCATGTGTACTCTTTGGTTGGTGGTTTAGTCCCTGGGAGCTCTGGGGGATCTGGTTGGTTGGTATGGTTTTTCTTCATATGGGTTGCAAACCCCTTCAATTCCTTCAGACTTTTCTCTAACTTCTGCACTGGGGATCCTGGCTCAATCCAATGGTTGGCTGCAAGCATCTGCCTCTGTATTTGTCAGGCTCTGGCAAAGCCTCTCAGGATTAAAATCAAAATTGAGGGAGAGGCATCTGTACATTTATTTTGTCTGTTGATTAACATTCTTGAAAATTTTCAAATTTATATCTTTAGTCTAGAATTTTTGGAAATACAAAAAAGATGTAAGCATAAGGTAAAACATGAACAGTTTATTTAAATATCACAGCTGAAATATCTCTGAGAAACGTATGCAACATCAGAGATCTCCATCTGATGTGTCAGCATGTAACTGCTAGAAATTTGATCAAAGATTCCTTATGAAGTTCAGAAATCGAAATTTACATCAGTAAATCCCTGTCCTCCAATCCAATCAGGCTAGGTTAAAGTAACCCATCTTTGTGCGGTGTAAAAGAATTTTATCCCTAGAGTTTAATTCAGAGTCAGTCAGAAAATAATATCCTCTATTGCAAAGCAAATTCTTTCTTAATTGAATATGGGTCACTCAAAGCCAAAACTGCTTAATGAAAAGGGACAAAATACAATAATCTGGAAAAAAGAGACATAAATACTGAAAGCCTAGATAATTCTTCAAAGAATGAATGAATATGAGAGTCCTTCAATCCCCAAGCAGTGCTATAACTACATGTAGAACATAACTGATGTGTGTTTGTGTGTGTATGTGTGCGTGTGTGTGTGTGTGTGTGTGTGTGTGTGTGTGTGTGTGTGCAGGTGTGTGTGATTTAGTGTGAGGAAACAAGCCATGGTTGGTAGAGAGAAGGGTTTAAAATTTAAAAAGAATAAAGAAACTTTTGCAAGGATAAAGAGGTATATGTCAGCTCCCAGTTGACAGTTTTCAGGAAAGTGCAAATAATAAGTTCTCAAGACATTTACTGTTTGTTTTGAGGATACAAACTACCATAAAATAAAAGGAAGTAAGAAGCCCAAAGCAGGAGAGGACAGGCCTGGACTTGTAGGTCAATTTCCCATTGCTCTGAAACAACTATACTGGTAAATACACCATTGTTGTAAATACTAATAATTCCAGATTTTATAAATTTTTAAAATGTCATACCTCTTATAAAACTGTATCACCTCAGAACAGAGGTGCCATTTCTCTGCAAAGGACTTCACAGCAAAGATTTTTGACTTGTTGGGTACCTGTTCCAAATTTTCAACTCTGGTTTAATAAAATGAAAATAAACCCTGGAATATATAAACTGCAGAAAACTGTTCTGATGATTAAGTATCCAAAGTCCCATGTGCTATTACTCTGGGTGTTATTTTGGGAGGCTAGGAATGTTGGGAGCTGAGACGATTGGGAGCTGAGCCCTTGTTGGAGGAAGTGGGCTACAGGAGTGAGGCTTTGCCAGACTCCCAACCCATTCTTCGTTCCCTGCTTCTTATCCACCGGAAGGTAAAAAAGCCTTTTCTACTACATGCTTCCTTGTGAGGGACTAATCAACCATGTGCTAAATACTATAAGTGTGAGCCAAATAAATCCGTCTTCCTTTATGTTGTTACCTTGGGTTTTAATCTCAGCAAAAATAGAAAAATAGAGCTAATACTAACTGCTTGAAGCTTTTTTTTTTTTTAACAAACCAAGTCAAGAGAAATTGTAGACAAATCTAATCACTCAAATAAAGAACCAGGCTTAGGCCAAGGCTACTACTTTAACAGAACTATGAGTATAACCTGTAGAAAATACGTAAAATAATGTGTGTGATTGACTATATCTCTTTGATCAAAGAGGCAGATGGATGGATTTAGCTTCTCAGAGGCAGAGGGCAGGATTTTCCTTCTCAGCCGCTGATTGCCAACTGCTACAGAAAAATGAATTGTCTTGGGATATAACCTTTCAGTTCCTTAAAATTAAAGATTTGTAGTTGGTTGACCATCAGCATATAGATTTCAATTTTAAATGTTATTTAGTACTGCCTGGTGCCTAGATGATCAAAGACAGAGAACTGGCTGTGTGGTGACCAATGCCAAGCAATGTCTAAGAATAACATTACAATATCAAGACCAGTTGAAATGCCAACATAAATAGATAATATTTCACATGATCTAACACCTAATTAATGGACCCTAGGTACTTAATGTCTGCTGAGAGAAAGATATCCAATATTTTTCAGGGACAAGTACTGAGATAGATTTTCCATTCTCAAACAATCTACTCTAAACACATGCATGTACATGCAAGAGTAAATGGCTTATTCAGGCGTATTTACATATCAACATGCATGTGTGTGTGCATGTGTATATGCCTGTGTATGTGTATGTGCATGTGCATGTATGTAATATTAGTAGTTATGAGGATATAATGAATTTGAATTGGAATAGGAAGGACATGCAAGGATTTGGAAAGGAATGGAAATGATATAAACACAGCGTTCAGGTGTGTACTTTGTGATTTTTTTCTTTTCTTATTCCCTATAGAAGCCAGTCCCATATGAGTTCTTGTGGAAAGCAATACAATAGTTGAGACTCTTAGCTTTATGTACTTGATGGGAAAGATAGTCCTATATTCTCTCTGTGTCTCAGTTCATGCTTTTACTAGCTAGTGTGTTTATAGCTAATGATGTGACTTGATTGAACCTTGAGTTTTTTATCTTTATGATCAATAAAATATGAACTAAAGTTAAATCATTTAGCAGGGCCTCTGGAGTACAGACTGTTTGCTGATTTACTGATATTATCTAGTACCTTTAGTAAGACAAGTGAAACTACTCTGCAATTTAGATTATTTCAGTACTATTGTCATTGTGTTTGATGAGGTGGGTGACTTTTATTTCTGCTTTCCAAATACTCATTTTCTCCTCATTTTCCTGTGGTTTTATGTGAGTTTCTAGGTGGTTAAGACTGAGTCTGTCCTTCATTCTAGTTCGAAGCAGAGAAACCTCCTATCTTGGTTTTAGGATTCATTTAAACATGAGTCAAAGAACCTACTTTCCGCCAATACAATTTAATCTCAGAATAATGTTGAGAATTGAAAGCATGTCTCTTGGTCGTGACTACAGGCCTCTCAGCTTCAAAATGCATCTGTCTTTGACCTTTTCATTTGTAGGAATCAATAAATTCTGTTTTTGGTTGCTGTATGCTTTGTACATTTTGAGTTGAGTTTCTGTTACTTCTTGTTGGACAAGTGGTGATAAATGCAACTGATATCTGATTTCTTCTCACAGGACAGATTTTGTCAACTAACGGGTATTTCCAAAGTATTAATTCGCTCTGACAAAATTGCCTTGCCTTTCTGTCTATCCTTCTTTCTTTCAACTTTTTTTACCCTTAGGAATCAAGATTATTATTAATCTTATCATAGAACCTATACCTGTGATGACCACCAGATTCTTTTGTGGGATTGAGTTGATGAGATTTTTTTTGTTAAGAATATACAGTAAGAGAGAGTCATATCTGAAAAATATTAAGCTTTTCCCATAGGGAAGCACTTTGTCCTAAAGTATACAATGACCATGTCAGAGTCACACAAAACCAATACAAAAATAGAATAGAACTCAGTTTTTTCCATATGCACAATTTGTCTTTTTAAGTTCATGAGTGTTTAGATTCCTATTTTGTTGTACAGCAAAAATACAGAAGAGGAAGCCTTCTCAGACCCAAGCAGGAAATATCCTCAGTTTTACTGTTTAATGCAAAGAACCCAATTTATATCTATAGAGGTAATGGTGTTTGTTTAGATACAGATTAATAGATTTAAAAAGCTATAGAAATGCCTTAGCCACATGTGACAATAACTACTTGGGATGGCCTTTGGGCTATCGTTGTTATGCATATGGAAAAATCTTTGCCAGTTTCTTTGTGCTTATTAAAAGTAAACAATGGAAGGCCTTAAAGTGATTGCACTGATCTTAGGAGGTTACTTAACTGCTGTAAGCTTCAGTAGTATTACTGAGGCTAGGAAACACTCACAAAAAGGGACCTATCATGACTGCTCTCCCAAAGACCCAAGGAGCAGCTGAATGAGTCAGATGCACATATGTGCACCCAACCAAGAAACAGAAGCTGCTCCCCCTTCTGGTTGAATTAGGGAAAAGCTGGAGGAAGCTGAGGAGGAAGGCAACCCTATAGTAGGACCAGCAGTTTCAATTAACCTGGACCCGTGAGATCTCTTAGACACTGGATTACCAACCAGGGAGCGTAACCCAGCTTATATGAGGCCCCTAATCCATATACAGCGGAGAACTGCTGGGTCTGGGTTCAGTCAGAGACAATGCACCTAAACTTCAAGAGACTGGAGGGACCAGCAAGTTTAGAGGTCTGGTGGGGTGAGTGGGGTGGGGACCTCCTTGAGACAGTGGGGAAGAGTGCAGGAGAGGTGGGGAAGAGGTATGGGATGTGGAACCCTTGGGGGTTGCACCAGGAAATGAATAAAATCTGGAGTGTAAAAAATATATATATATATATTTTTTTTTTTTTTAAAAAAGTAAGTGTCTTGGCTTTTATTTCTCAGAACTATGGCAGCCTATGGAAGGGGTGGGAGGTAACTGCCAGCATTTCATCAATAATGCATTAGAGGTTGCTGTGCATTGTTATATTATAACTGTTTTGTTACAGCTTTAACGCTAATTTTAAAATTAAATCTCAACATAATCTAGCATTTTAGGAAGGATTTTATCCTGGGGTACTGTTATGATGTTTTCCTTAAACAAGTCTGAAATTTTGGTGGCCTTTGCCCGCTGTTTTGTCTTGTTAACAAACTGCAATCAGGGTGGAGGATGGGAGGACATCTCTGGAAGGGGTAAGAACCACAAGTTGATCAAGTTGTATTGTAAAAGTAAAAATAAGGAAAGAAAAGGCTACCATAACCCTGAAAAATAGAGGTACAATTGCTGGAAAGTTGAGTTCATTACTTTAAAAAAAAAACTAACGGAACAAATAACATTTCACACGTTATAGTGTTCTTCTGGGGATCCTAAAAGAAGAAAATTAAGCTTTGTATGTCACAGCCCGAATTCTATTGGTGTGGTGTGCAGCCATCCTACTCACAACAGAAAGACATTAAAGAGAGATAATGTAGGGAATGAATAGGGACAGCCCAGCAGCAAGGACACTCCTGAAAATAGTGTTGGGAAAGAATTGTAAAGCTATCATTTCTCCCACTTCCAGCACAAAGCGTTTGATATGAAGCAGGTGCTCTATGTTTTTCACCGTTTCAAAAGGGATTTCAGTTCTCGTAAAGCTGAGGTCCAAATTGGTATTTGACCCAGCAATATTGGCATTTCTTCAGTCATTATCCTCGCTATGGCCATTTAATGATGTTTGTCTCCCGACTCAATGTAGTGAATTACCAATAGGATTCCATTAAAGGACCACTTACCTCCTAGAACTATTGTTCTAAAGCATGTACATACAAGTTGCCTAAGAATAAATTCAGACCCTAGAGTAGGCATGTGGCCTGGTGCGTTTCTATTTGGATCTCAGGAGGTCTCTATGCTAGGGTCCTGAAATCAACCCTGGAGCAGTGCTGACAATAGAAAGCTACGAGGAATCAGATATTTTGTATTTATTGCATATGAAAGTACTTAGTAGCCACAGGTGTCTCTTTAGCTCCTGAAATGTGGTTAGTATGATGAAAATTAAATTTTACAATGTATTACATTTAAATTTAAACAGCCATATATAATTTGTATCTACAACAGGGTTCTGCTGTCTGCTCTTCCCTTTAAAAGGCTTCCAAGGCTTTTCAATGTATTTGCTCCAAGGCAGTCTGAAAGGGGCTGAAAGGCTCTCCAAAGGTGAGTCTCAAAGACTGCTGACTTTTGCAAGTCTGTTTGGCACCTCACATCCTGCTGGGCTTCACCTAGTTGCTCACACTACACACTGGTTCTTTGACCTCAGCATATAGGTTCCTCTAGCCCAGGAATTCGCCATCTTTTTTCCTTCTATCTTCAATGCACCCCACTTCGTTAATGAATTTTATGCTTTTAGCATATTTTTAAGGAATCCTCCTTTGGAATCTTGGTAAAATCATTTGTCTTTGCTGCAGATTTCTCTTCTTTTGGCCTTTGTCCTTGTTGAGATTCTGCATTCACACGCGTAGTTATTGGCTTCCCTATTGGGATAACATCCATTGAGAGCAGGGGCTATATATTTCTCATTATCATTTTATTCCCAACAATGATCATAGGACATTGTACATAGTGACTGATGAATATTTACTTATTGAATAACTATAATGTTGAACACACAGACATTCTTAAATAATTTTAAGTGTTGACTAAGAACAAAGAGTCCTTTTTATTCCCTTTGATACAGTGCATCTCCTCTCTCTTGAAAATTCCTCTTTCTGGCCTTTTTATAATTTCCAGACCACTAAAGACATTCCACTTGAAACTCCTAAATCTGAAGGTTGAAACCTTCACAGGTGAGAGAAAATAAGTGATGTTTTTCTTTATGGACCCAAATTACATAACTTAGAGTTATTGTTTCCAGCTCTATTCGTTTTCCTACAAATTTCATTTTTAACAATTGGATACATTCAATAAATTGTGAAAGTATAGTAATTTTTCTTTATTCATTCATCACTTGATAGACATCTAGGCTGTTTCTAATTTCTGGCTATTGTGAATAGAGCAGTGACGATATTTTTTTATTTACTTTTCAAATGTTATTCCCTTTCCCTGTTTCCCAGACATGAACTCCCTATCCCATCCCCCTCCTTCCTGCCCCCTGAAATACCCCAACACTGGGGGGGGGCAGGTCCAGACTTGGCAGGAGCAAGGGTTTCTCCTTCTATTGGTGCAAAAGAAGGCTGATACATATGCAGCTGGAGCCATGAGTCAGTCCATGTATAGTCTTTGGGAAGTGGTTTAGTCTGTGGGAGCTCAGGTTGGTTGGTATTGTTGTTCTTTTGGGGTTGTTAGCCTCTTCAGCTCTTTCAATCCTTTCTCTATTTCCTCCAATGTGGGTCTTGTTCTCAGTTCAATGGTTTGCTGCTAGCATTTGCCTCAGAATTTCACATGATCTGGCTGTACCTCTCAGGAGACACCTATATCCAGCTCCTGTCAGCTTGCACTTCTCAGCATCATCAATCATATATTGTTTTGGTGGCTGTGTATATATGGGCCACATGTGGGGCAGGCTCTGAATGACCATTCCTTCAGTCTCTGTTCTAAACTTTGCCTCCATATCCTATGGATATTTTTGTTCCCCATTTAAGAATGAGTAAAGCATCTGCACTTTGGATGGCCTTCTTCTTGACCTTCATGGGGTGTGTAGATTGTATCTTGCGTAATTCAAGCTTTTGGACTAATATCCAATTATCAGTGAGTGAATACCATGTGTGTTTTTCTGTGAATGGGTTACCTCACTCAGAATGATATTTTCAAGTTCATTCCATTTGCCTATGAATTTCATGAAGTCATTGTTTTTGATAGCTGAGTAGTATTCCATTGTGTAGATATACCACATTTTCTGAAACCATTCTTTGGTAGAAGGACATCTGGGTTTTTCTAGCTTCTGGTTATTATAAATAAGGCTGATATGAACATAGTGGAACATGTGTCTTTGTTGTATGTTGGAGCATCTTTTGGTTATATGCCCAAGAGAGGTATAGCGGGGTCCTCAGGTAGTGCAATGTCCAATTTTCTAAGGAACCTCCAGACTGTTTTCCAGATTGGTTGTACCAGTTTGCAATCCCACCAACAATGGAGGAGTGTTCCTCTTTCGCTACATCCTCGCCAACATCTGCTGTTACCAGAGTTTTTGATCATAACCATTCTGGCCTGTGTGAGGCAGAATCTCAGGGTTTTTTTTTTATTTGCATTTCCCTTATGACTAAAGATGTTGAACATTTCTTTAGGTGCTTCTCAGCCATTCGACATTCCTCAACTGTGAATTCTTTTTTGAGCTCTGAACCCATTTTTTTTTGGTTCTTTTTTTTTTTTTCGGAGCTGGGGACCGAACCCAGGGCCTTGAGCTTCCTAGGCAAGCGCTCTACCACTGAGCTAAATCCCCAACCCCCTGAACCCATTTTTTAATAGGGTTATTTGGCTCTCTGGAGTCTAACTTCGTGAGTTCTTTGTTTATTTTGCATATTAGTCCTCTATCAAATGTATGATTGATAAAGATATTTGCCCAATCTGTTGTTTGCCATTTTGTCCTAATGACAGTGTCCTTTGCCCTACAGAACTTTTTCAGATTTTATGTGGTCCCATTTGTTGATTCCTGATTGTAGAGCATAAGTCATTGATGTTTTGTTCAGAAATTTTTCTCCAGTGTCCATGTGTTCAAGACTTTTCCTCATGATTTCTTCTATTAGTTTGAGTGTATCCAGTTTGACGTGGAGGTCCTTGATCTACGTGGACTTAAGCTTTGTACAGGGAGATAAAAATGGATCGATTTGCATTCTTCTACATCCTGACCTCCAGTTGGACCAGTGCCATTTGTTAAAAATGCTATCTTTTTTCCATTGGATGGTTTTGGCTTCTTTGTCAAAAATCAAGTGACCATAGGTGAGTGGGTTAATTTCTGGGTCTTCAGTTCTATTCCACTGATCTATCTACCTGTCTCTGTACAAATACCATACAGTTGTTTTTTGTTTTTTGTTTTTTTTTAATCACTATTGCTCTGTAATACTGTTTAAGGTCAGGGATGGTGATTCCCCCAGAAGTTCTTTTATTGTTGAGTATAGTTTTTTGCTATCCTGGGTTTTTTGTTATTCCAAATGAATTTGAAAATTGCTCTTTCTATCACTATTAAGAATAGAATTGGAATTTTGATGGGGATTGCATTGAATCTATAAATTGCTTTTGGCAACATGGTCACTTTTACTATATCAATCCTGCCAATCCATGAGCATGGGAGGTCTTTCTTTCCTCTGAGATGATCTTCAAATTCTTTCTTCAGAGACTGGAAGTTCTTGTCATACAGATTTTTCACTTGTTTGGTTAAAGTTACACTGAGGTATTTTATATTACTTGGGACTTTTGTGAAGGGTGTCATTTCCCTAATTTCTTTCTCAGCTTGTTTTTCCTTTGAGTAGAGGAAGACCTCTACTCAAACTGATTTGTTTGAATTAATTTTGTATCCAGTCACTTTGCTAAAGATGTTTATCAGGCTTAGTAGTTCTCTGGTGGAACTTTTGGGAAGTCACTTAAATATACTATTATATCATCTGCAAACACTGATATTTTGACTTCTTCCTTTCCAATTTCTATCTCTTTGACCTCCTTTTGTTGTCTGATTGCTCTGCTAGGACTATGAGAACTATATTGAATAAGTAGGGAGAGAGTGGGAGGCCTTGTTTTAGTCCCTGATATTAGTGGGATTAATGTCAAGATTCTGTCCATTTAGTTTGACGTTAGTTTCTGGTTTTCTGTATATTGCTTTTACTATGTTTAGGTATGGACCTTGAATTCCTTATCTTTCTAAGACTTTTATCATGAAGTGGTATTGAATTTTGTCAAATGCTTTTTCAGCATCTACTATAATGATCATGTGGTTTTTATCTTTAAGTTTGTTTATATAGTGGATTACTTTGATGGATTTCCACATATTGAACCATCCCTGCATCCCTGGGATGAAGCCTACTTGATTATGATGGATGAGTCTTTTGATGTGTTCTTGGATATGGTTTGCAAGAATTTTTTGAGTATTTTTGTATTGATATTCATAAGGGAAATTGGTCTGAAGTTCTCTTACTTTGTTGGGTCTTTGTGTGGTTTGGGTATAAGAGTAATTGTGGCTTCAAGAAGGAATTTGGTAGCACTCCATCTGTTTCTATTTTGTGGAGTAGTTTGGACTGTATTGATATGAGTTCTTCTATGAAGGTCTGATAGAATTCTGTACTAACACATTTGGTTCTAGGTTCCTTATGGTTTGGAGAATTTTAATAACTGCCTCTACTTCTTTAGGAGTTATAGGGTTGTTTAGATGGCTTATCGGTTCCTCATTTTACTTTGGTAGCTCGTATTTGTCTAGAAAATTGTCCATTTCATCCAGCTTTTCCAGTTTTGTTGAATATAGGCTTTTGTAGTGGGATCTGATGACTTTTTTGAATTTCCACAGATTCTGTTATGTCTCCCTTTTCATTTCTGATTTTATTAATTTTTATACATTCTCTGTGCCCTCTGGTTAGTCTGGCCAAGTGTTTATCCACCTTGTTGATTTTTCTCAAAGAAACATCTCCTGATTGTTTGATTCTTTGTATAGTCCTTTTTGTTTCTACTTGGTTGATTTCAGCACTGAGTTTGATTATTTCCTGCCTTCTACTCATCTTGGGTGTATTTGCTTCTTTTCATTCCAGAGTTTTTAGGTGTGTTGTCAATGTGCTGATGTGTGCTCTCTCCTGTTTCTTTTTTCAGGCACTCAGAGCTAGGAATTTTCTTCTTAACACTGCTTTCATTCTGTCCCATATGTTTGGGTGTGTTGTACAATGTGTGATTTTGATCTTTAATAAAGCTTCTATTATGAATGTATTTACCCTTGCATTTGGAGTATAGATATTTAGGATTGAGAGTTCATCTTGGTGAGTTTTCCTTTGATGAATATAAAGTGTCCTTTTGTATTTCTTTGGGTCGAAAGTCAATTTTATTCAATATTAGAATGGCTACTCCAGCTTATTTCTTTAAACCATTTGCTTGGAATGCTGTTTTCAAGTCTTTTTCTCTGAGGTAGTGTCTATCTTTGTCTCTGAGTTATCTGAGTTATGCTGGGTCCTCTTTATGTATTGAGTCTGTTAGTCTATTTTGTTTTATTGGTGAATCGAGACCACTTATGTTAAGAGATATTAAGGAATAGTGATTGTTGCTTCCTGCTATTTTCTTTGTTAGAGATGGAATTATGTTTGTGTGTCTCTCTTCTTTTCATTTAGTTGCAAGGAGATTACTTTCTTGCTTTTTCTAGGGTATTGTTTCCCTCCTTGTGTTGGAGTGTCCCATCTATTATCCTTTGTAGTGCTAGATTTGTAGAAAGATACAATGTAAATTTGGTTTTGTCATGGAATATCTTTCTTTCTTTATCTATGTTAATTGAGAGTTTTATTAATTTGTGTTTTCTCAGGGCCTGTATGACATCTGCCTAAGATCTTCTGGCTTTCACAGTCTCTGGTGAGAAATCTGGTGTAATTATTATAGGTCTTCTTTTATATGTTTCTTGACCTTTATCCCTTATTGCTTTTAGTATTTTTTCTTTGTTTAATGCATTTGGTGTTTTGGCTATTATGTGACAAGAGGAATTTATTTTGTGTCCCAATCTATTTGGAGTTCTGCATGCTTCTTGTGCATTTATGGGCATCTCTTTCGTTAGGTTAGGAAAGTTTTCTTCTATACTTTTGTTGAAGATATTTACTGGCTCTTTAAGTTGGGAGTCTTCACTTCTACACCTAGTACCCTTAGGCTTGATCTTCTCATTGTATCCTGGATTTCCTGGATGTTTCAGGCTAGGAGTTTTGTTCATTTTACATTATCTTTGATGGCTGTGTCGATATTTTCTATAGTATTTTTTGCCCCTGAAATTCTCTCTTCTATCTCTTGTATTTTGTTGGTGATGTTTGCATCTGTTACTCCTGATCTCTTTCCTAGGTTTTCTATCTCCAGAGTTTCTATCCCTTTGTGCTTTCTTCATTGTTTCTATTTCCATTTTAAATCCTGGATGGTTTTGTCCATTTCCTTCTCCTGTTTGGTTGTGTTTTCCTGTAATTCTTTAAGGGATTTTTGTGTTTCTTCTTTAAGTGCTTCTGTTTGTTTACTTGTGATGTCTTATATTTCTTTAAGGGAGTTATTTATGACTTTCTTAAAGTCCTCCATCATCATCATAAAATGTGATTTTATATCTAAATCTTGCTTTTCCAGTGTGTTTTTCCAGTATTTGCTTTGGTGGGAGAGCTGGGCTCTGATGATGCCAAATAGTCTTGTTTTCTGTTGCTTAGGTCTCTTGCCATCAGGTTGTCTCTGGTGTTATCTTGTCTTGCTATCTCTGACAGTGTCTTAACCCTCCTGTAAGCCTGTAGACCTTTTCTTTCAGCGGGATCTGGGGAAAGAGAGCTCTCTTCTGAGTTGTGTATACGCTCCTGGCGACTGGCTTTCAGCTCTTGGTGCAGGCAGAAACTGGAGCAGTCCTGCTCCTGACTGTTCACTAGATTCCTGTGCCCAGGGGACACAGATGGCACTATGTGATTTCCTTTCAGCTCTGTAATGTAGGAAGAGAGTAGTCTCCTCTTAGTGTCCACACTTCTGAGGTTCCACCTCTCTCCCTCATGGGATGTGGGTACAGAGGACTTTGTGACCAGTTCAGTTCAGTTCCAGGCACAGGTCAGACCCAGTAGATTCCTGCCACTGACTGCTCCTATATTCCTGTATCCAGAGGCACTGTGCAGTTTCTCCTTGAGCCAGGGATATGGGACATGTGGACATGAGTGGTGGACTGTCCTGTGGTCTCAGGATTGCACTAATCTCTGGGTATTCAGCTCTCTCTCCCAAGGGACTTGCGGGCACGGAGATCAGTTCAGATCAAAAACTCACAAGTCTTAAAGAAGTAATAAAAAAGTAATGATGAAAATTATTAAATATTTGTGGCTAAAAGTTCATATCAATAGATATATGTGTCTACAGAAAAAAGTAATAATGAAAATTATAAAATATTTGCAGCTAACAGTTAATATCAATAAATATGTGTCTATACATAATTAAAATTAAAAATTTACAGGCTAATAATAAAAACATTTATATTAAAAACTAGCAGATGACTGAAAATTAATGTTCTATGCATTCTATTCAAGTTATTACAGAAACTGGTGGTGTGATACATGAATTTGGCAAAATAGATGATACAATAAAATTTTAAATTAACAAAGAAAATGGATGATTGTAAATCTGAAGCTAGTTCTTGTTATTAATTTCAATGAAACACAAGTAACCAGTATATGAAAACTAGGGAAAAATCCAGATTTAGAAAAGCACTCTAAAAGCAATGTTTTAATGAGAAGTCATCGACTATATTATCTAATCAGTGTTAAATGCAATGAGAAACTAGAGAAATATAACTCACAAAAATCAGTTCAAAAGGATGTAATAGCTCACAATAAATATATAAGCATTAAGTTAATTGAGCCAACTTTTGCTTATAACTTAAGAATAATTGCTAGAATATAAGATATAGTATCCTTCATGGTAAAAAAATATATACAATGTATCAATATGGAACCAGTGAGATGGCTGAGCTGGTAGAAATCTTTGCCTCAAAGCCTGATAGAATGAGTACAGTCCCCTACAAGCACTTCATGGCTTGCATAAGTGTGTGCACACTCACACTTACACACACACACAAAGAAGAGAGATGTAGGCATGCAGATAGAGAGAATAAAAATAAATAAATGTGACTATATAAAAAGAATTATGGGAAAGGTATCCAGCTATGTTCTAAGACTCACAGATCAGATCTTCAAATTGTTTCAATGATAGAAAGTCAGACAATCAAAAGAAAGAATAGCCAGAAGGAAGCATCAGAATGACTCTCACTTATCAAAAGTCATGACTCTACATTGGGGGATGAAATATAAGGTCTGAAGGAGGTGATTGTGGACTAAAGAAAAGGATGACCAACTTATTCAATATGTAACACATTCTAGATATCATCACCTCAGCCAAGTACCTAGATGCTAATATTCACCTTTAACAGAAGCTGTGCATAAGTAAGCACTGTTGAGTTGACAGATGGTCTTATAAGGAGAGTAAGGAATTATGAAAATAGTACTTCCAATGTGTAAGAAAATGTAAAATAAGTGAAAGTTTGTCTCACCTCCTGAAATGCTCCAGAATTCCATGTTTTTTTAAAACTTGTTTCTGGACTGATGTTAATGTTCGCCATCTGGGGTGGGGGAGCTCTTTATTAAGAAGTCATGTGCTAGGTATCCTTTAAGGACAGGGACAAATTCAGGTTATGCGTACCATAAAAAGCTGAGTAGTTTTGAACATTAAAGGAGATGCCCCTGTCCGTTCCTATATAATACATTTGAGAACTAGAGCAGACATGAATGAAGGTAAAAGAGGCTTGCTTTAGTAATTCATATCTGTGTGCTTCTATAATGCAACCAGCCAGCAACTCTTAGCATAAAAAAATATGTGATATTAAAGTCCAGCTGGTATGGGACAGGAAGAAAATGGGGTATTCTGGTAAATTTCAGAATTCTGATGTCAACGTTAAAAATGTCATTATTAATAGCAGATTTTTGAGTTGTGTTATATAATAGAGAAGGTAAAAGTAACACACCTAAATAATGTACTAATTTTACATTGGCCAGCAGGGTTATTTGCTTCCTGAATGAAATCATTAGTACAGAGGAGGATGCCTCCATGATGATGATGATGACGATGATGATGATGATGATGATGATGATGATGACGATGACGACGACAACAAGGATGACAGCAACAACAATGACAGTGATGGTGATGGTGGTGATGATAAAATGAATATGGGGTAGTGAGTACAGTGAGAAAACTGGCTGAAGAAGGGAACCTTGAACATCTCATGATAGAAGCAGGATGGGGAAATGAAAGTATCAATCTTCTATGTGTTTTGGTGTATTTTCCTGACTCATAATGTTCAATCTCTGGGTTGGAGAGCAGACTCAATGTTTAAGTGCACTGGCTGCTCATCAAGATTTCCTAAGTTCAATTCCCAACAATGACATGGTGGCTCACAATCATCCGACGTGGGACCTGGTGACCTATTCTGTTGTGTCTGAGAACAGCTATGGTGTACTTATGTAAGTAAAATAAATAAATAAATCTTTAAGAACAAAGGTTCAATCTCAAAAGAAATGCATTTGTTTCCTAGAGGTCCAGGAATCTGAATGCTCTTGGTCCTCTTGATATGAAAGAGCTCTCTGTCTTCATCCATCTTACCTAGTTTGGTGGCTGTAAATGTATGGGCCACATGTGGGGCAGGCACTGAATTGGCGTTTCTTCAGTCTCTGTTCTAAACTTTGCCTCCCTATACCCTCCTAAGAGTATTCTTGTCCCCCTTTCAAAGAAGGAGTGAAGCATTAGCCTTTTGGTCATCCTTCTTGAGTTTCATGTGTTCTGTACATTTAAGGTAATTTGAGCATTTGGGTTAATATCCACTTTTCAATGAGTGCATACCATGTGTGTTTTTCTGTGATTGGGTTACCTCACTCAGGATGATATTTTCCAGTTCCATCCATTTGCCTATGAATTTCATAAAGTCATTGTTTTTGATAGCTGAGTAGTATTCGATTGTGTAGATGTACCACATTTTCTGTATCCATTCCTTTGTTGAAGGGCATCTGGCTATTATAAATAAGGCTACTGTGAACATAGTGGAGCATGTGTCTTTGTTATATGTTGGGGCATCTTTTGGGTATATGACCAAGAGAGGTATAGCTGGGTACTCAGGTAGTTCAATGTCTAATTTTCTGAGGAACTGAGGCAAAGAAATGCAGGCTGACAGGAACCAGATGTAGATCTCTCCTGAGAGACACTGCCAGAATATGGCAAATACATAGGCGAATGCCATCAGCAAAACACTGATCTGAGAATGGGACCCCCGTTGAAGGAATCAGAGAAAGGGCTGAAAGTACTTAAAGGGGCTTGAGACCCCTTATGAACAACAATGCCAACCAATCAGGGCTTCCAGGGACTAAGCCACTACCCAAAGACTATACAAGGTCTAACTCTGGGCTCCAACTGCATAGGTAGCAGTGAATAGCCTAGTAAGGGCACCAGTGGAAGGGGAAGCCCTTGGTACTGCCAACACTGAACCCCCAGTGAATGGGATTATTGGGGGGAGGGTGATATTGGAGGGAGGATGGGGAGGGGAACACCCATATAGAATGGGAGTTGGAGGGGTTAGGGGGATGTTGTCCTGGAAACCAGGAAAGGGAATAACAATTGTAATGTAAATAAGAAATACTCAATTTAATAAAGATGGAGGAAAAAAAAAGAAAGAGCTCTCTTAGTTGACTCAATTCATTCAGTTACTGAATAACTCTTAAGAGCCCACATCCCCTACTCTCATCCCATTAGAGCCACAGGCCCTGAGTTCAAAAGCATCCCTTAATCCTTATTAATATTATAGGGTAGGAAAGCTGCTTCAGAGTCTGAAAGTTTTGTTTCTTACCTTTCAAAGGAAGTGATAATAATACCTTTTTCAAAGGGACTATGCTAAACTGTAAATAAAAACATGAGAAAGTGGGACAGAATGATAATATTCTAGCTACTATATTAGTATTCATTTTGTGTCGTTCGTTTATAATTATGTGGTGTGAAAGCCTGCAACATTGTAGAGGCCCTCAAGCAGACAAATAGACAAAATAAAATCATGACTCATAAGCATAAATAATATTAGTTAGTGATGATAATAATACTCATTAATTAGAGAAAAATGCACATAACCCTTAAGAGACTGGAGGCCCCAGGAAATTTAGAGTTCTGGTGGGATGGGTAAGATGGGGACATCCTGTGCATACTGGGAAGGGGATATGGGATGTGGAACTCTCAGGAGGTGAACCAGGAGGGGAATAAAATCTGGAGTGTAAAAATAAATACATAAATACATAAATAAATAAATAAATAAATAAATAAAGCGTTCTAAGCCAACCAATTGACTGTACAAAAGTAAAATTAGGTTTGTAGATGCCGTGGTAGATATGGAAGAGCTTTCCAACATAGATGTATTTACCTCTGGCAACAAGTGTATGGGGATAGTATTATTTATTCTTCAGTGCATTCTTAAGGTCAGGCAAGTGGTATGAAAGTCTAATTCAGGGACTACAAAAGAGCTAATTGGTAGGTCTCAGTGGTGTTGCCTATGGAGTATGATAGAACGACCATCCCAGAATCACTCTAGAGGTGTTATGGTGAGACCACACTGGTAGGTTGGAGGAAGAGCAAGAGTTGTGCTAAAAACAGCATGAAGTTCTAAAGGAGATACTTAGGACAGCATGATCATGGGAAGATGACATTCTCAGAGGACATTCTTCAGGAATGAATGTTTGTGCTCTCTCAAGTCAGTTTGAAGTCCTGAGCCAAATTTTGATGGTAAATTAGAGTATGGAGCCTCAGAGAAACAGTTGCACAATGAATCAAATTTATGCTCTTAAATGACACAAGAGGGTTTGCTTCCGCTTTGCTGTCTGTCTTGTGAGAATATAAATGGGTGGCTATCTGTCAGTCAAGAAAAGGACCCTCACCAGAGCCTGGCCATGTTTTTACCACAATATTGACTTTAGCCTTCAAAAGTATATGAACATGATTCCATCTCATCACTATCTTGTGGCACTGTTGACGGCAATTTCTTATAACAAATCGAAGCAAGATGCCATTGTAGAAATTGCTATTTATGTAGAATAGGATTATTGAGAATGCTTCTAAATTTATCTTAATGGGAAATCCTTAAACATAATGAGAAGAAAGTCCACACAAAGATTTTAATGATATTATTCTAGAAATGAAATGCTATACAGGCATGCAGTCATACAATAGCAAATGTCTTGAATTTGGAACATGGCTAATCTTGTTTCCTGTTTGTTCAGTAATTTTCAAGAATATAAAATAAATACTACATTTGTAGTTAGAAATTTGTGAGTTATATCTAAAAACAAGTTATAAAATGTAATTAGAAATACAGTATTACCATCAAATATAAATATTTAGATATTTGGTGGTGCGTATGTGTTTAAGTAACTTAAAGCAGAGTATTCTAATATATCCCAGACAAGTCTGGGGTTCATGATACTCCTGCCATCAGAATTCCAATTATTGATGTACCAGCAGTAGTCGTGTGTGTGTGTGTGTGTGTGTGTGTGTGTGTGTGTTGCATGTATATGTGGTATCTGTATGTGTATGTGTATGGGAATATATTGGAAGGAGTGGTGAGTGTCTGTGTTTGTGTGTGTTGTGTGCTTGTGTGAGTTTGTGTCTGTGTGTACTTGGGTCCGTATGTGTGTGTCTGATGGTCACTAAAAAATTCCTGAGTTAAATATTCTAATCAGCTCTGAATTTTAAAAAACACTTCACGCAAAACTATGAATTTGATTTCAAACATGACATCCATTTTCCCCTCTATTGTTAGAAATTGTTTTGAGTCAAATATAAGTAAAAGATGGGATTAAACTTGTTCATTGAAAACTTACCATAGTTAAAATTTAAGGATTCTACCTTGAATTACCTAAGAAATTTGGGAGATTACAAATTTATTCCAAATATATAAAACATTACGTCTTGTAGGAAAATATTACAATTCTATTATGTCTTTGAAATGTTAATTTCATGTTGGGGCTTGGATAAACTATAATTATGTCATAATGATATTCACTTTTACAAGAAAATTATACAAATAGAAGATTTAAATATCTATTTTGCATATGCTTTTATAATTGTTCCCTTAAGCAATAAATTCTTTTATCCACATTATAAAATTGCTGAATGTTGATGTTCAGAGGAAATTGTACTTGAAGGTAACATATTTTCTATTTCTTCGACATTTGAATTGAAATCTGGCTTCATGTTGTATCCAACAGAAGTCTTACTTGAGTCAGCAATAGACAATGTAGTTAAGGCAAAGAGGTGGAAATCATGCTTTTCTCAAAACTATGTAAGTGAATACATACGATTGTGCATGATGATACTCAGTTTCACACATATGTGCCCTATTAATGCAGTAGGTACAGTCAATCTCATCAGGTCAAATATTTAATTGAAATCAAACTACAGTGAGCAAGTATATGGAGATACTCATTCCCCTAAGAAACTCAGGCCTGGCTGGGGATTTAGTTCAGCCAGAAAAGTGCTAGCTTTGCAAATAATGAGATGTTAAGTTGGGTCCATAGATCCCATATAAAAGTGCATGCACAGTAGCGTGTGCTTTTAGTCCCAGTATTGAGGAGGTGAATAGAGGACCCATATGCATTAGTGATCAACCAGTACTACAAACCAGTGAGCTTCAGGCTAGTGAAAGAAAGACTGTCAAAGAGTAAGTGATATTACTGAAGGTAACACTTCAGGTTATTCTCTGATCTCTACATATTTATGGCTATTATACATGGTATACAGGGTATTATATAGGGGCTCACCCTAGACTCCAGAAGATACACATATGCATAATTTGTTTGTAATTGTATAAAGATCAGGTCTGGACCTCTTTTGTAAATGATCTCCTATGGCAAATAAGAGAATGACTGTTAGGGTGTTAAGTGCCACACACTCATAGTATAAAC
Organism: Rattus norvegicus; assembly: GCF_021556685.1. Classification (NCBI taxonomy): domain Eukaryota; kingdom Metazoa; phylum Chordata; class Mammalia; order Rodentia; family Muridae; genus Rattus; species Rattus norvegicus. The sequence continues at coordinate 136,629,499 of NC_141537.1, read as the reverse complement.
AATGTTATAGAAACCTTTTATTTAAGATTTATTTCTATGTGAATGCTTCACTCCTTCTTTAAAAGGGGAACAAGAATACCCTTGGCAGGGAATAGGGAACAAAGTTTAGAACAGAGGCAGAAGGAACACCCATTCAGAGCCTGCCCCACATGTGGCCCATACATATACAGCCACCCAATTAGATAAGATGGATGAAGCAAAGAAGTGCAGGCCGACAGGAACCGGATATAGATCTCTCCTGAGAGACACAGCCAGAATACAGCAAATACATAGGTGAATGCCAGCAGCAATCCACTGAGCTAAGAACGGGACCTCCATTGAAGGAATCAGAGAAAGGACTGGAAGAACTTGAAGGAGCTCGAGACCCCATATGAACAACAATGCCAACCAACCAGAGCTTCTAGGGACTAAGCCACTACCCAAAGACTATACATCGACTGACCCTGGGCTCCAACCTCACAGGTAGCAATGAATAGCCTAGTAAGAGCACCAGTAGAAGGGGAAGCCCTTGGTACTGCCAAGACTGAACCTCCAGTGAACGGGATTGTTGGGGGGAGGGCAGTACTGGGGGGAGGATGGGGAGGGGAACACCTATACAGAAGGGGAGCGGAAGGGTTAGGGGGATGTTGGCCCAGAAACCGAGAAGGGGAATAACAATCGAAATGTAAATAAGAAAAACTCAAGTTAATGAAGATGGAATAAAAAAGATTTATTTCGTGTGCGTGTGTGTGTGTGTGTGTGTGTGTGTGTGTGTGTGTGTGTGTGTGTGTATGCAGGTTAGCATGATAGTATGTTAGTAGACATGTTAGCATGTTAGTAGACAGCGGTTGTAATTCTAACTCAAAACAGGTATGAACAACGAAAAAAGAAATCCAATAAATCAGAGTCAGTTTCTAGTGCTCCTGAAATGCATTTAGTTTCCAGAAGACTTTTTTTCACCTCAAAGTTTTTTAGAAATAGAGTTCGTGGTCAATGTCAAGTAGAGTTTTTAATCCAAGAAATTAAATACACATCCTTATAGCACAGTCTACACTCATGTCTTTGTAGACAACTATTGTTGGTGCCCATGGAGTATTGGTTCTAAATCCTCTTCAGTATTCAAAACTAGAACCTGCTAGAAATGCCAGATGCATTTTGAAAATAGTGAAATAGACTATGCCCATCTTTTATATATTTAAACCCATCTCTGCGTTACTTAATGCACGTACTACCATGTAAACACTATGCAAATAATTGTTATATATCATTTACCAAATAGTCACAAGATATAAAAGTTCTGTACCTGGGTATATTGATGCCATGCTTTATTCAGATCTTTGCTGTTTGACATAAACCAAATCATTAAATACAGAATGTTAAGATACTTAGGGTGAGGCATTATATTTAAGTACAAACAACTCAGAGTGAAACAACATATGTAATTCATGTTTCAAATTATTACAAATGATTTTAATTTCATAATTTCGAATATTACACTTGACTGGGTATAATATGGTCATTCTGGAGGAATTTAGATATAAATTCTTGGTTTTCTACCAATGTTTTTACCTTCCCATGGATTAATTTACTTACAGCATTTTATAAAACCCACAGAGGAAATTTAGGTTAACTCGCCATCAATTTAAGTGCCATGGGGCTTAATCGGAGGGAGGGTGTCAAAACTTTAACATGAGTTAAGTGTATTTTTATGTAGTGATTTGTAAATCACCACAGTAGATCATTGCAAATTACCTACCATTGTTCTGCCTGACAGATAATGTGTTTGAGATGAGCAATTAGATATTAGTTAGACGCAGCTGCAGCTTGTTCAACAAATATGGGTTTCAATCATATTTTTCTCTCCCCTTTTCTGGATAAATTGGCCACTTGCCTTGTACAGGTCTTTCAAGTAATATTTTTTGCCATTCCTATTTGCTAGTTTAAAGGACATTTGTAAAAATTATTCACAATTTCATCTTGAACTGTAATTCTAGGTTTTACAAACATGATTTATTTTATGTGTTTGGGTATTTTGCCTTTAAGTATAGCTGTGTGCTACCTGCATGCAGTGTCCACAAAAGCCAGAAGAGGACAGCAGATCCCACGCATCAGTAATTGCAGATGGTTATGAACTGCTCTGGGGTTTCTGGGAACTAAATCTGGCCGTTTGCAGGGGCAGTATATCCTCTTAACCAATGAGCCATCTCTCCATCCCCCTGTTTTTAATTTACACTAAGTAATACTAAATGAACTATGCTTACTATTATTGATGTTATTGATATTATTCACATATCTGTATGCATATGTACATACCTGTGCTTGTGAACAGTAATGTGTGTAACTGTGGCAGACCAAGGTTATTAACAAGTGTATTCCTCAATTGCTTTCCATCTTACTTTTTGAGACCATCACTGGCATTAAAGTTTATTGATTGGCTAGATTATTTGGACAGTAAATACAGTGCTAGGATTACAGATGTCCATTGCCATTCTTAGTTTCCATAAGTTGGTGCTGGGGGATTGAATTCAAGTCTCCAGTCTTCGATGACTGGTATATTCCTGAGTAAGTTATCCCCCCCCCAAGCCAACATAATTCCTGATTTATTTATGTTTCTTTTCTTTATCCTACAAATGAGTACGGTTTTTGAAGGGTGGTGTACCTTGTAAATACAATAATTTATGTATGCTTCTTCATGGCTTTGTAAGTTACACTTACCCACATGTGACTTCTGTATTTGGTGACAATGACATTGACTAGAGTATCATCATTACAGTGGTGTTCCGTTAAAATAGGAATTGTCAAACAGCACTGAAATTCTGGTCCTGATGTTTATTTGAGGTGGAGTGTGATACCTATGCACTTGACAGGTCGTGTGCTTCTCTAATTGGCTTATTTAAGTGTGTGCTGTCTCCATGCTTCAATATGTTCATTATAAACCACCTGCACTTCTTCCTCTCTAGAGTGTGACAGTCACAAACCCTTAACTTGTAAAGGTTCCATAAGATGTGAAATTATATGTCCTAAGTAGTAATACTATAAAGTAATAAAACAAAATAATAACAAAAATCAGGACATATGGCCATCCCCAAATATCCTGTCACTTTTGAAATTTCTTGATTTAACATCTGAAAAAGGAATGAAAAAAATATTTAATATCAGCCATTAAACTCCTACCTCAATGTCATTAAAACCTTTCTCACTCTAAATTTAGGTAAAACTTGCCAGGTAAATTTAGGTAAATTTAGGCCAGTAGTGTATGCTACTGTGATGTATCTGTGTAGATATCAATGCACATGGATGTGCATGGTTGCGGAAGAAATAATTCGACCTAGCTTGTTACTCCTCAGGGGCCATCTACATTGTGAAATGTGTGTGTGTGTCTGTGTGTGTGTCTGTGTCTGTCTGTCTGTCTGTCTGTCTGTCTGTCTCTCTCTCTCTCTCTCTCTCTCTCTCTCTCTCTGTGTGTGTGTGTGTGTGTGTGTGTGTGTGTGTGTGTGTGTGTGTTTATTTTGAAAAAGAGTCTCTTCTCTCTCACTGACTTGAAACCTGTCCAGTTCCCTAGGCTGGCTAGTCAGAAAGTCCCATGGATTTTAGCTCAAGAGCAATGTTTTCCTTTTTTAACTTAGGTTTACTGTTTACAAGTCAAGCACTTTATAGTCTTAGATATCTCTCCCATCCTGACAGTGTTTTTTTAAATCATCCATTCCTGTGTCTAAAGCAAAAGATTGGCAAATGTTTTGGCAAAGGACCAGAAAAATGCTTTGTGTCTTCCTGTGATATAGATGTGTCTCTAATCCTCAGTTCTGTAATCACAAGTAAAGTGACCTCGATGTTGAATATTGAAGGCACAATAAACATAATGAAGGGGATCAAGTACTTTCAGAGAACTACAAGTTAAAAGTCACGGTTGTCTAGGATACCGATCAGATCATGAGATAATTATCTTGAAAAATATTCTATAGCTCACGTCTCTATATTTACATGCAAGTTTCAGTCACATAACTGATACTTTGTCTAGTCTGTATTTCCCAAAGAAACACAACCAATAGGAAAGATACAAATTCATTCTTACATGCATCCACACATATACAGGCCTGCAAACATTTTGTATACACATATGTAGAGAGATTAAACAGTTTAGGTTACACATTGTTGAGGGACATGTACACTATATCAGTATACCATTCTCAAGCTGAGGGGCACTGAAGATAGTGGTATAATTCAATTTGAACTGAAAGGCTCAGAACTAGAGATCCTTGTATCTGGAGACATAAGGAGATATCTAGCCCAGAAAAAGGTAATCTGCCTCGTATTTGCTTGTTTCTTCCATTGTTCTCATTATAGTGAGTGATGCAGGTGTTCAGTGCTGAGATGAACAGTACATTTTGCCTTTTGCTTCAGCTTACTCACCTCTGAAAACCCCTCACAGACATATCTAGAATAATACCTACATGCAAACAAGGCAAGTAGGTATATAAACCTACCCATCACGCTATGAATGTTTGTATGAGAGTTTTACCTTGGACATTTTGACTTAGCCTAATTAAAAAATGTCTCTTTGCAGTATACCTTAACATATTGTTTAATTAATATTGTTTTAAGTACCTTGAAATTTCATCACAGTACTGACTGTAAGCATACAGCTTTACATTGTACATGCCGAGGTCATTCAGCAGCCCACCTTACTCAGCTCCCACACCACATCTATACACTACAGCAAGGCCTTCATAGATTCTAGAGTGACACAAACACATGGCTATTACAGCAACCCAACATCATTATGAAAGCAATGTTTAAAAAAATGATTTAGCAATGTCAACAATGTACATAAAAAATAAATGGCATCTTGAACACTTGAAAAAAAGTTTCCTTATATATATATATATATATATATATATATATACTATAGCTCAAACATTATAATCATGTGAATAATAATAGTGAAATCTAGGTATAAATATCTTAAACTATTAAGTAAAAATTATACCTTTGATTCTAACCAAAATGGTCAGATAAGACTTACCATTTTCTTCTGATGTTCATTCTTTTATATTCTTTCTTATACCTATATAATTTTATTTATACAAAAACACTACATCAAGCTCTGCTTCTCCTTTGCATTAAATTATAGAATCTTGGCTTTAACTGTTTCTCAATATGAAACATACATGCACATGAAGATAGTTATTATTGTACATTTATTTGAACACATGCACTCCATTTCTTTTAAGTACAAGGCTATTTTAATGCAAAATGATACAGCCTTCAATTCAAAGGAAAAAATAGATTATACTACAGACAATTTCAGTTATTATGGCCTGGAAAAATGGATTTAGGTTTCCCTAAAATCCAGGTTTCAATATAGACACAGCTTCATAAAGTTTTATAGTAATAGAACAAAGAAAGTCATGAGTCAAGTAACTTTCAGTTACATTGGTGGGCATATATTTTTGAAAAAATGGTTACAATAAAACTCTAAAATCTCTCCAAAAGACCTCAAATGCTATCTGATTACATTCTTAGCATTGGGTTTGTGAATGGTAGTGGATAAGAAGCTAATAGTTTCCAAAGACTTTCTATCTACTAGTCACAGGACTTTAGTTTTGATGGAGAGATTGTAAGGAATGGCTGTGGAAGGACTAAAACTTGTTCAAAGTAATTAGGCTCTGCACCTGAAACATTCCAGTCTCTCTACATCATTGCTGTTCTAATCTGTCAATCAATCTTGGCATACACATTCCCTTTCTGGGTACTCACATCCATGCATGAAATTGTTTTCTCAGTATTTTGTACTATATATACTTTGGCTTCATATGTATTTAACACGTTAAGAAAGTTCTCCAAATGTATTTGCTCTGGAAATAAAACTTTGCAGGAAATTACTTTTAGAGAGTTTGTATGTCAGTATATGAATGGCATGAATCCCAGCCCAGAGCATTGGAACCTCGAAAGTGTCCCACTGCTCAGCCATATCTGTTTACTTGTGGATCAGAACAAGAGCCCTGGATGGAGGAGACTGTAGCAAAGGACAGAGGAGACATGAGAGGAAATGGATGGGCCTAGAACTGTAAGTTTGAGTAGCTGTAAGGAGGCACTCTAGCCTCCCCTGTACAACTCCTACAATAGTGGATCTACCACTCATCACCCCACACAACAAGGCCTGCTCCAACCCAGCTTCCTACCTCCTGGGAGACCTGCTTTAACCAGGACACACAGGTGCAACCACTCTCAATCTCCTTGTCAGCTGGAACTCCAGCTCCATATTCATTCAGGTCCACCTACCCAACTGAAATCTTGGGAAAGTAAACGGCTCCCTAACCCACAGTTCTACTGCCACACAGGACATCAGGTCAGCCAAAACCAGAGAAAACCAGATAGAAAAAGAAAAATATAAGATTATGATCAACAGAAGCCAGAACAATATGTCACTATCAAGCCCTAGGTGTCCTAATACACATGAAGAGCAAGACTGTGACCTTAAAACTCATCTCATGAAGATGATAGAGGCCCTTAAAGAAGACATCAATAAATCCCTTAAGGAAATACAGGGGAAAAACAGGTAGAAGTTTTTAAAGAGGAGAAAAATAAATCCCTTAAATAAATAGAAGAAAGTACAATCAAACAAGCAATGGAAACCTAAAAATGAAAATAGAAACAATAAAGAAAATACAAAAAGAAGTAACCCTGGAGATGGAAAATCTTGAAGAGAGAACAGAAACTACAATTAAAAGCATCACAAACAGAATGAAAGACACGTAAGAGAGAGTCTCAGGTATAAACGATAACAAAAGAAGAAATTGATACATCAGACAAAGAAAATACCAAAAGTAAAAGGTTCCAATCAAAATATACAGGAGATTTGAGACACTATTAAAAGGCCAAACATAAGAATAATAGGTAAAGAAGAGGGTAAAAAATCCCAGTTCAAAGGGCCAGAAAACATCTTCAACAAAATCACAGAAGAAAACTTTCCTAACTCAGAAAATAAATTGACTATAAACCTACAAGATGCTTACAGAAAACCAAACATATTGCACCAGAAGGGTGCCTGCCACATAACAAGCAAAACACAAAATATACAAAACAAAGAAAAATATTAAAAGCTGCAAGGGCAAAAGGCCAAGTAACATATAAAGGCAGACCTATGAGAATTACATGTGATTTCTCAATAGAGAATCTAAAAGCTGGAAGATCCTAGACAGATATCTTGTAGAACCAAAGAGGTCACAGATGCTAGTGATGACTACTGTAATAAAAAAAAAAACTCTCAATTATCCTAACTGGAAACACCAACATATTCCATGACAAAAACAAATTAAAACAGTATCTTTCTACAAATCCAGCACTACAGAGTATATTGGAAGGAAAACAACACAGGAGGATACTACACTCAAGGAAACACAAGAAATTAAACATCTCACAGCAAAACCAAAATAAGAGAAACACACACACACACACACACACACACACACACACACACACAGCACCAACTCCAACATCAATAATAGCATGAGCAAACATTAGTCATTAATATCTCTCAACATCCATGACTCAATTCACCAATAAAAGGACACAGGCTAACAGACTTGATATGTAGACAGGGTCCATCATTCTGCTACATAAAAGAAACATATCTCAACAACAAAGATAGATACTATTGCAGAGAAAAGAGCTGTAAAAATGTTTCCAAAGCGAACAGACCCAAGAATCAAGCTGGAGTACACATTCTAATATATAATAAAATAGACTTTCAACCAATGTAATCAAAAGAAATGTGGACGGACACTGCATACTCATCAGAGAAAAATCCACCAAGATGACTTCTCAATTCTCAGCATCAATGTCACAAATGCCCATAATTGTAAAAGAAACTTCACTAAAGCTCAAATCATACACTGAACCCTGCACAATAATAGTTGTGGCTTTCAATGCCCCACTCTCACCAATGGACAGGTCATAAAAACAGAAACAATGAAACTAACAGATGTTATGAACCAAATGGATTTGACAAATATCTACAGAATCTTCCAATGAAAAACAAAAGAGTACACCTCATGGAACCTTCTACAAAATTTTCATATACTTTGGCACAAAACAAGCATCACCAGATACAAGTTTGAACTAAACACTTGCATTTTATGAGATCGTCATGGAATAAGGCTGAGCTTCAACAGCCACAGATACAAGAGAAGGTCCACATACTCATGGAAACTTAACAATTCTCTACTCAATGATCATTTGTTCAGGAAAGAAATAAAGAAAAGAAATTAAAGACTTTATAGAATGAAAATGAAGGAACACCATATCCAAACTTATGGAACATGATTAAAGCAGTGCTAAGGGGAAAGTTCATAGCATTAAGTGCTATCATAAAGAAAGTATAAATATCTTATATTAGCAACCTAACAGCATACCTGAATGCTCTAGAATAAAAAGAAGTAGATATCTCCAAGAGAAGTAGAGGGCAAAAACTAGTCATACTCAGGGCTGAAATCAATCAAATAGAAACAAGGAGAACAATACAAAGAACTGGTTCTTTGAGATAATCAACAAGATAGAAAAACCCCTAGCTAAATTAACTGAAAGCTACTGAGACCATATCCAAATTGACAAAATCAGAAATGAAAAGGAAGATAGAACCTGAGGAAATAAAAACAAAATTTAAAAAAGTCTATGCTCCACAAAACTGGAAAATTTAAATGAAATGGATGATTTGTCTAGACAAATACTATGTACCGAAGTTAGATTAAGATCAGGTAAACAGGGGCTGGGGATTTAGCTCAGTGGTAGAGTGCTTACCTAGGAAGCGCAAGGCCCGGGGTTCGGTCCCCAGCTCCGAAAAAAAGAACCAAAAAAAAAAAAAGATCAGGTAAACAATCTAAATAATCCCTTAAAATCTAAAGAAATAGAAGCAGCCATTAAAATTCTTCCAATAATAAAAGCTCAGGTCAAATGATTTTAGTACAGAATTCTTACACACTGTCAAAGAACAACTAATACAATACTCCTCAAGATATTTATTCCACAAAATAGAAATGGAAGGAACACTACCTAGTTCATTATATGAAGCCACAGTTACCCTGATACTTAAACCACACAAACTCTACAACAAAAGAGAATTACAAATCAATTTCACTTATTAACATCTACACATAATTACTCAATAATATTATCTTAAACTGAATCTAATAACATATCAAAGACATCATCCAACATTATTAAGTAGGCTTCATCCCAGGGATGCAGGAATGGCTCAGTAAATGAAAATCCAGTAATGCAATCCACCATGTTAACAAACTGAAAGAAAAAAACCACATGATCATCTTATTAGATGTTGAAAATCCTTCAACAAATTCTAGCACCCCTTCAAATAAAAGTCTTGGAGAGATCAGGAATTCAAGGCACATACCTAAACAAAATAAAAGCAATATACAAGTAAATAGAAAACATCAAATTAAATTGAGAGAAACCTGAAGCAATACCACTGAAGTCAGGGACAAGGCAGGGCTGTACACTCTCTTCCTATCACTTCAGTATAGTATTTGAAGTTCTAGTTAGATCAGTAAGAATACAAAAAAAGATCAAAGAAAAAATTAGAAAGGAAGAAGTCAAGATATCACTATTCATAAATGATATCATGGTATACATAAGCAACCCAGAAAATTTTATGAGATATCTCCTATAGCTGATAAATATTTTCAGCAAAGTGTCTGGATATATAATAGAAAGAAATAAATGACCTTCCTTTATATAAACAATAATCAGGTTGAAAAAAGAAATAGACACAAACAATACAAAATATCTTAGTGTAACTCTAACCAAACAGGTGAAAGATCTGTATGCCAAGGACTTCCAGTTCTTGAAGAAAGAAATTGAAGATCCCCAATGCTCATGGATTAGTAGGATTAGCATAGTGAAAATGGCCATCTTACCAAGAGCAATCTACAAATTCAATGCAATTCCCATCAAAATTTCAACACAAATTTTACACTTTTAAAGAGATATTCTCTACTTCAACACAAAACCAAAAAACCATGATAGCTAAAACAATCCAGAACAATAAAAGAATTTCTGGAGGAATCACTATCCCTGACCTCAAGCTATACTATACAGCAGTAGTGATAATAACTGCATGATATTGCTATAGAAACAAGCTGATCAATAGAATATAATTGAATACCCAGAAAGAACCCCATACCCATTGATACTTATGCATTTTTGACAAAGAAGCCATAATCATGCAGTGGGAAAAAAAACCCTTCAACATATGGTACTGGTTTAACTGGATGTCTCATGTAGAAGAATGCAAATAGGTCTATATTTATCACCCTGAATAAAACTCCAGTGGCTCAGGATCTAAGATCAATAATTGGCTAATGGGACTCCTTGAAATTAAAAAGCTTCAGTAAGGCAAATGACACTGTCAATAGGACAAAAAACAACAACAACAACAACAACAACAAAAAAAAAACACGCTACGAATTGGGAAAAGATCTCCACTAATCCTATATCCAACAGAGGGTTAATATCCAAAATATCTAAAGAACTCAAGATGTTAGAATCATACAAACCAAATAACCCAATTTTAAAATTGGGTACAGAGCTAAATAAACAGAGAATTCCTAACAGCAGAATCTCAAATGGCTGAGAAGAACTTAAAGAAACATTCAAAATCCTTAGATATCAGCAAATCAAAACGGCCCTGAGATTCCACCTTATACCAATCAGAATGGCTAAGACCAAAGTCTCAAGCAACTGCAGTGTTGGAAAGGATGCGAAGAAAGGGGAACACGTCTCCATTTTTGGTGGTATTTCAAACTTGTGCACCCACTACAGAAATCAATCTGGTAGTTTTTCAGAAAATCAGAAGTAGTTGTAGCTGAAGACCCAATTATATGGCTGCTCCTGGGCATATACGCAAAAGATGCTCCACAATAGTGTAAGGACCCATGTTCCACTGTGTTCATAGAAACTTTTTTTCATAATATCCAGGAACTGAAAACAACCTAGATGTCTGTCAACCATAGAATGGATACAGAAAAATTGGTTCATTTACATAGTGGAATACTATTCACTTGTTAAAAACATCATGAATTTTGTAGGCAATAAAGAAATGTTCAACATCTTTAGTCATAAGGGAAATGCAAATCAAAACAACCCTGAGATTTCACCTCACACCAGTGAGAATGGCTAAGATCAAAAGCTCAGGTGACAGCAAATGCTGGCGAGGATGTGGAGAAAGAGGAACACTCCTCCATTGTTGGTGGGGTTGCAGACTGGTACAACCATTCTGGAAATCAGTCTGGAGGTTCCTCAGAAAATTGGACATTGAACTGCCTGAGGATCCAGCTATACCTCTCTTGGGCATATACCCAAAAGATGCCCCAACATATAAAAGAGACACGTGCTCCACTATGTTCATCGCAGCCTTATTTATAATAGCCAGAAACTGGAAAGAACCCAGATGCCCTTCAACAGAGGAATGGATACAGAAAATGTGGTACATCTACACAATGGAATATTACTCAGCTCTCAAAAACAACGAGTCTATGAAATTCGTAGGCAAATGGTTGGAACTGGAAAATATCATCCTGAGTGAGCTAACCCAATCACAGAAAAACACACATGGTATGCACTCATTGATAAGTGGCTATTAGCCCAAATGCTTGAATTACCCTAGATGCCTAGAACAAATGAAACTCAAGACAGATGATCAAAATGTGAATGCTTCACTCCTTCTTTAAAAGGGGAACAAGAATACCCTTGGCAGGGAATAGAGAGGCAAAGATTAAAACAGAGACTGAAGGAACACCCATTCAGAGCCTGCCCCACATGTGGCCCATACATATACAGCCACCCAATTAGACAAGATGGATGAAGCAAAGAAGTGCAGACCGACAGGAGCCGGATGTAGATCCCTCCTGAGAGACACAGCCAGAATACAGCAAATACAGAGGCGAATGCCAGTAGCAAACCACTGAACTGAGAATAGGACCCCCGTTGAAGGACTCAGAGAAAGAACTGGAAAAGCTTGAAGGGGCTCGAGACCCCATATGTACAACAATGCCAAGCAACCAGAGCTTCCAGGGACTAAGCCACTACCTAAAGACTATACATGGACTGATCCTGGACTCTGACCTCATAGGTAGCAATGAATATCCTAGTAAGAGCACCAGTGGAAGGGGAAGCCATGGGTCCTTCTAAGACTGAACCCCCAGTAAACTAGACTGTTGGGGGGAGGATGGGGAGGGGAACACCCATAAAGAAGGGGAGGGGGAGGGATTAGGGGGATGTTTGCCCGGAAACCGGGAAAGGGAATAACACTCGAAATGTATATAAGAAATACTCAAGTTAATAATAATAATAAAAAAAAGAAAATATCATCCTGCATGAGGTAACCCAGACCCAGAATGATATTCATGGTATATACTCACTGATAAGTGGATATTAGCCATAAAGTTCAGGATATACATTTTACACCCCAGAGACCCAAAGAAGTTAAGGAAGGCCCAAGTGAGGATGATTGAATATCAATTAGAAGGAGTAATAAAATAGTCATAAGAGGCACAGAAAGGGAGGAAACTGAGTAGTAGAGGGGAAGGGGAGGGAAATGGTGGGAGGCAAATCAGGTGTGGGTAGAGATAGGAAAGAGGACAAGAAGACCAGGACAAAGAATGAAAATCTGTAGTTGCTGAGGATGGGGATTTGGTGGAAACTAGGAAGTCCTAGAGACCTGTGGTGGGGGAGGCTTCCAGGGGTCACTGTGAGTGATGTTAGCCTAAATCCCTAATAGTTGCGACATAGAACTGAAGAACCACCTTCTATAACAGGGCAAGATACACCCCCCCAGTGGAGTGATAAGCACACCAATCCACCCACAAAGCTTTTGACCCACAATTGCTCTGTCTTTAAAAAAAAAACAAACAAACAAACAAAAAAAAAACATAGGGACAAAGATGACTCTGAAACTAAGGAATGGCCAAACAATAACCAACCCATTTCCCCATGGTCAAGCCCAAATCCCTGATACTATTAACGATGCTCTGCTATGCTTTCAGACAGGATCCTAGCATAACTGTCCTCTAAGGAACTCTACCCACCAGCTGACTGAGACTGAGACTGATACGGCTACCCATAGACAAACATTGGACTGAGGTTGGGGATTCTTGTGAAGAGCTGGCGGGGAGGACTGAAGGCCCTGAATGGAATAGAAACTCCACAGGCATTCCAACAGTCAAATAACATTTACCCCTGGGAGCTCTCAGAGATTAAGGTACCAACCAAAGAACATACACAGGCTGGAGTGAGACTCCGGCACATATGTAGCAAATGTTCACATATGTAGCTTAGTGTTTATGTGGGTACCCCAACAACTTTAGGCTGTCCCTAAAGCTGTATCCTGTCTATGGTGTCCATTCTTTAACATGGTTGCCTTGTCTTATCTTAATGGGAAAGGATACAGGTAATCCTGCAAAAACTAGATTGGCCACAGTAGGTGGGATATCCAGAAGTGGGGCATGCTCTCTAAAGAGAAAGGGATGGAGATAGGGTAGGGACTCTGTGAGGGGGGCTTAGGAGGGGGATATAAACAAACAAACAAACAACTAAATGAAAGTTTAGTTTGTATGTCAATGAAACAAAAGTCTAGATAAAAGAAAAGAGAAAGTGTAGACATTTTTGGGAGGCTTACTCTGCTTAATCTGAGTGTTGGAGTTAAAGGATGTCATTTTTATAGAATATACCCTATTGAAAGGGCCCTAGAGAGTGAGAACACTCTTAATATTTCAGTGGGTTGGACAATCTGCCCTGCCATATGAGCAAAACCACAGGTTTTTTTTCCTGAAGATTTCTCAGTGCTATTTAATGCCTCACTAGCCATGGTTTTATTTGTCTAATTTGAAGGCAAAAATTGTGTACACGCACACACACACATATACAGCTTATATATATGCATATGTATGTATGTATATACTAAATACATATTATAATATACAATATATATATACATTTGTATTATCTAAAACACTAATCTGCTATAAGATTTTTTATTTGTATTCAGAACCTTTTACTAAGTGATATAAAGGATAATGATTGTTCACTAAATGTTAGCCATGATGGAAAAATGTATTCTAAACACACAACGCTTAAAAGACATCAAACTCACATAGGGAGATGACTACTTTTGTTATTTATAGAAATATAACAAACTTTTAAATTTGATAATTTCATGTATGCATACTTTATTTGAATCTCCCCTCCCTTCTTTCTCTCATGCAGCTTCTCCTATACCCCTTCTACTCTCTCTCAAATTCATGTCCCCTTCTTCTTTAATCATTTTTGTTACACACATTGTCACACTTATATTTATTTAGTTCCTCTATGGTTGTTGATATATTCATATGTTTAGGTTGACCACCTTAGAGTGGATAAATTTCCAAGGAGTTAATCTCTAGGGAAAACTGACTTTCCATCTCTCAGCACCTGTCTATTGCATGTAGCTCCTCATCTAGGGGCAGGACCACCTGAATGCTCCCATCCACATAGCTGTCTCCTTCTAAAATGATGGCTTCTATGTGTGTCCCCACAGAAAAAGAAAGGAATAATTCTAGTAGGACCAAATTTATCTTACAAAATGCTATATTCTCACTTGAGAGAAGATGGGCAATCAAAGCATTCTCAGTCTTCTGTGAAAATACTAGACCCATTCAAGAGTTCCCACCTCAGGATATCACAATAAAGGTGTCACCTTGGAAGTCTGCTTTTTTTTTTTTTGGCGGGGGAGTGTTATGGCTTAATATGTTCATTTTGATAGTAAACTATTCAGATCAATAAGAGAACCACATATCCAGTGATCCACACATGTAGATTGACAGAGGAATGCATTGAATATATGAATATTATTCTATACCTACCTTTAAGCTAATTTATTTTTGTTATTAATTTTAGTTTTACTTAGATTTCTGCTTATTTTCACTGGTATATTAAAATTATAAAAATACATCATATATATTGATATTTTGCCACATCATATGATGGTTAAACAAGGTTAAATATGTATCTCTTAAAATATTTATTTCCTTTTAGCAAAATATCCCAAAGCTCCTTTTCTAGTTTTGTGAAATTTACAGTCTGGTGCCACTATCTGCAGTTATCTCACTGCAAGACACACCAGAAGTGACACTTAACTCTCTCTGATCATCCTTTCTTGCCCCTTTCTCCTCTCCTTGCCCCAGCCTGTGTTCAACCCCATGTGCTTTCAATGTGCACGTGTCAAATCTACGAGATTCTATGCATCACTCAAACTTTGCAGTTCTTTCTGTGCCAGGTTTATTTCACTTAAATATGTGCTCATTTTTATTTCCTTCCTATTTCTTTTTAAAATGCCCTTGGCTGCTAGGACTTTTTATCTCTCAAGTCCAAATATTCCACCATTATTACAACCACATGCATAGACAAAAGCAAACTGTATTAGCATTGTCCTATAAGGGGGTTAGATTCTACCGCTTCCTTTCTTCTCTTTGCCCTCTCCTGTTAGTTATTTACAATTTATATTGGCATTAGAGCAAGTATTTTATCTTCAAATTTTCCCTAAGACAAAAACCGTGGTAACCATAGCAGCACCACCATCCAATCTCTTGAATCCACAACAAAATGTTGCTCAAAATTCTCAACCCAGCCTCCCAAGGCAAACATTGCTGTATTGAGTGACAAACTAAAACAATAGGAGATGTGCCTGTTGCCATGGAAACAAACCTTTCCTTCTGAATGATTCCAACCCAGGATTCGCGGCCCAAAGTTCTGTAAAGGTATGCTGGTCTCAACTCCCCTACTGGTTAGTACTCACTACTAGACTAACACTGCTGAGAAGACTGAAAAGAGGAAACAATGGGAGCTTCTAATCATTGCCATGGTAACCCAGGTTTTCAGTAATTTGCATTGATGGGAATTTAAAAAGACCTGTGAGACAGATGTTGACCAAAATCAAGTGACTCTTAAAGAGGAGAAATATGTTTTATGAAACTTAAACATACAGTTTATGAATATAGTACTAACAATAGCCAAGTTTATCTTTATATAATAAGTAAATTCTTGACAATACTTTAGTAAATCATAATTTAGGTCATGAGACACTGCAACAAAATAAGCATCTTCATCTTGAATAGATATTTACAAAAAATTTAAGATGCTATCCTAACTGTAACAAAAAGTATTAATTGCTTTTAAACACTGATTTCTTTGGGAGTCCTTAGGAGGAATAGAATTTGAGAACGCGAGACAGAAATCTGAGAATAATGCGTTGACTTAAATGTGTGTCTAACGTCTTATCTGAAGGGCATATTATAAGCAAATGACTAGTCAAATATTAAACTTTTGTAAAGTTATAATGAGCATGTAATATGTCTTAGGTTTTTTTTAATATTTAATGTTTTGATAATCTCACACAGTGTATTTTAATCATATTCTTTCAACTTCTTTAAGAGTTCTATGTATTCATAATGCATCCAGCTTCATATTTTTTTCTCTTACTTAAAGGCAACAACAAGAGCAATAACGAAAAACACAGAGTATCATGTGTATGGACCACCAACTCCTGAGCATGGGTCCTGCCCTGGAGTGTCTTTGATATACTTAATATATCTCTATTGAAATTAAAGTGAGACATTGACTTTAAAAAATATTTTATGCCCAATGCATTATCTCCAGAGTTAACCAATGGTTAGATTGTGAGGCAGATATTTTAACTATTCCCATTCACTAGCCAAGGGAATGGTACCTGTGGGTAATGGCAGTTACTGTGTCACAATATCTCAGTTCCTGAACCAACCCATGTGAAATGACTTACTTGGTAATGGGGACACTGAGCCTCTAAACTCAGGTTGTTTCTGCAGCTTCCTTGTTTCTTTTCCCATCTTGTGCCAATCAGCACAATATGTCCTTATTAAAAACTGTCAAGAGATTTTAACCAGTGTGTGCTTTTGGTTCAGGATGCAATAGTTCCTAGGGACCCACCTGTTGGCTTCCCTCTACGGTGTGCTTTGTGAACAATTTTTTCTGTAACTAAAAATCTGGTTGTAGATGAGGAAGCTAACTTACGCAACAACTAGTCAAATAGGATGATGGTGACTGGCCTATAGTAGGGACTCGCTAAAGTTTGGGTCACATTAATTTGTCCTTGAAATGAAAGGTTAAAAGAGAATATATCACATGTCCTCTTTAATAACAAAGAAAGCTAGTAGAAATAGCTATCCCAGGAGAAGGATCCAGTTAGGCATGAGCTACAGGGAAAAATGTTCTCGGTATCCAGATTTCTCTTTGTATAGGGATGTCGGTCACATTAGACTACGGCTGTTACTTGAAGTATCCTGCTGATAGATATGAGTAGAAAGCAAACAATATCAATTTGTGAAAAAGAAACATTCATTGAAGCCATCATTGACTCAAAGTTTTGCCCTACTACAACGGTAAATTTCATTGCAGAGGATGTAAGAACTGTCAGTTTTTTAAACATTAGAAACATGCACTGTGTGCAAAAGGTACCTTGCTTCCTCAACAAAATTGTATGTTAGCTGACATAACATTGAAAGGCTATTTACCAAGAATGGGTTTGGTTTTATCTAGATTACTATAAATGAATTGTTATTGACAGCTTACTCTATTCTCACTACCTTCAGATTTAATTTTTCATGCAGACAGTGATGGTTTTCTGCTACTTGCTGACATTAAACTCTTTGAAGTCACAAGATCTCTAGAATTTATACTTTCACAAAAGTAGAGTAAGAATACCTATGAAACCTTGAAGGAAAGATGATAATGGAATATAAAATGCAGAAAAATAGTAATTAGAAGCTTTACTAACATCATCAAATTTTAAAATAGAAACTTAAATGTGATTTGATTTCATCTGTGTCAGCTACTCTAACAAAACAAATTAGCTTATAAAGAACATAAATTCACTCATCATAGCTCTGAAGACTGATAAGTCCAAATCAAAAAATCAGCTGATTTCAGGTGAGTTTAGAAGCCCTCTTTCCTTATGCATGGTAAACCCTGTTCTCTGTGTTGTCACATTGAAGAAGGGTAAGCTGGCCCTCTGCAGTGTCTTCTAAAGGAACTAATTATAATTATATAGGTTTTTCCTATAAGGCCATTTTACAAAGAACTGGACTTTTAGTACTGCCATAATTGGTGCTAATGTTTTAGCATATACATTTTGAAGGAAATAACAAGATGCCTCATTAGAACACACTTATCAAAGGTTCTTGGCTTTTGGGAAGGAGTTCTACAGTTTGTTTTAAAATAGATTGTGCTCTGTGGGAAGCTGGCACATACTCTGTTTTTACAAATCTACTGTAATGCAGTTCTGCCTTATTGATTAGAAGGTGAAAGAGGAGTAGATCTAAATATGTAAATAAAAAATGCTTCTTGTTTTCTTTTTCTGTATTCCTTGGCTTTCCTTGTTCTTATTTTTGTTACTAGTGTCCTCACATGAATTTAAAAATAAGTTCATAACATATTTTCATAAGCAACCTCAAAGTGATTTTTTAGTAGTTTTAATCAAAGAAGTCATTAGCACATGAATGGAGTTGGTGTCTTTCACAACCAAATTATCTTGCCAAAAATAAAATAGAAATTTTGGGCTTTATTTTTTGGACATTATAAAAGGATATTAAAGAAAAATAACTCTCTGATTATAGAGTAAGGGCTTCTTTAGTGGGAAATATATGGTCACTCTAACCAGTCTTCCTAGAGTTATAGCATTAATTGAGGTTCTATTCTTAGAAAACAGGTGTTTCGATACCCATTTTCCTTTTGCTGTGTTGAATAATAACAGTTGCAAGCAAAAAGATTATCTTTTTTCTATTACTTGATAAAAATATGTTTCCTGTTTGTGTGATTAGCACAGTAGTGCTTTAAAAGCAAAATTACAGTATTAATTATATTATCTTTAAAGCAGTCAGTATTTCCAGCTGCCTTGAAATACTGATATTGGTGTGGGATGGCTTTTCAGACCCACATGATTTTCCTCTCTGTTTGCTAAACTCACTTCTGTCTTGATAGAACCCATTCTCTCATTTCTTACAGCTCTGTGAGGCATTCCAACTCCAGGTACTATAGCTTGCTGGGAAGGCCCGGAGCTCCCATCCTCTATTTCCTGTTGTAGTTTCTAGGTTTTCCATGCCCTAGTGTGGCAACTTTACTGCACACTAGTGAGATGACACATTTTTTTTAGATATCCTTATGGCAAATGCAATCCACTGTGCAAAATGAACTCTAAGGGCAATAATTCCTGTCTCACTCTTAACAGTGGAAGTCAGGAGTGTCTCTGAAGCTTTGCTTGTTCTTGGGATGCTTTTTCTCCTATTGAGTTGTCTAGTCAAGCCATGATATGAGGGTTTGTGCATAGTCTTATTGAAACATATTATGCTGTGTTTGTTTGATATTCCTGTGATACCTGCTCTTTTCTGAACAGAAATTGAGGAAGGGATCCAGTGGAGAAGGGAGGTGCATGCAGAATGGAAAAACCACCACTGTCCCTCATTAAAAATAGTGCTAATCTATGATCTTAATTAACATTGAGTGGATAGACAGATAACCTAAATCAACTGTTGGTATGTCGAGAATTTCTTCAGTCATTATTGGTTATTCTGAAGTACAGAATTTTTTGTTTTAGATTTCATGCTGTTCACATTTGATTACCATTTTAGATTTACTGTTTACTGTAACTCTTTCTCAGCATAGCAGAGGGAATGTGTCCACTAAGCCAATATCTTAATTATTTTTGATTGATTATTTATTTCAATAATATCTAAGATCTTGTAAAAAGCAAAGAAACATTGACAATAAAAAAATCAATAAGAAAATACAACAAACAAACAACAGTGGCACTATCTTCTTACTTGAGTTTCAAGACATGCAGTAGAGTTCTACAGAATTATTTAAAATATTTGAAAAATGATAACATTTTGGATGATTCCTTTCTATTTAAAAAATTCACTTTTGCAATGCACTCAAAATGTACATATTTATTTACATTTCTTTTTAAAAAACTAATCTGAATTAGTCACCCAAGAACAAACACCTAATACACAAGCATTCAATTTTCTAGATTTTCAAGTATTGGAATAATATTTAAACATGACAAAAGTAAGAACTGAATTTATCTGTGTGTTTGAAGGTAGAGGTTTGTCTGTGGGTGCATGTATGTGTATGTGTCTGATTTTTTTTTGTCTCCTTTTGGGGAAGGGAAGGGAAATGGCTCTATCACAGAACTAAATTTGGCACTTTAGTTTTAATTTCAATATATCTGACTACTTTTTTGCATAAACATTTTCATTGATTCCGAGTTCTATTGTACAAGTTGTGCCTCAGAAAGGGCTTTAACCGTGCATAAAAATCCTTCATATTATCTAATGTTTAGGAGAATTTTAGTGCTTTCTGTAAGCATAGAATAATATTTATGCACCCATCATTTAAATCCAAGAATCATCAAACAATAGCTAGTATTTCTGTATAATTTTATTATCTACTTCTACAATATTTATAATATTTTAACATAAATTTGAGACATATGTATTTCTGCTATAAAGTATATATTTGTTCAGTTGTGTTTATTTTAAAATTCACAACATATGTCAAACATATTGGGACTCCATTTCTGGTAATGGTGAAATAGAGTTATCAAAACTACTGTGCTTCTAAAATGATAAACTCTACACAGAACATATGGAAAACAATTAGTTGAATACAAGAGGGAGATAGAAAAAGCAGAGACATGCAGGAATAAAATTCTTTAACTGAGAAGAATAAGTTGAAAACAATACTTGAGATAACTCCTCAGCTGTTATGTTCTTATACAAATTGAAAGAGATGGACAGAACAATTTATCTGACTAAAGAGTCAAATATCAGAGAATGAAGAAGTTAGAGAAGGGGAAACACTTAGGAGCAGACCCTGTGCTCTGGATCCCCACTCACTCAACCTACAACCAAGGCAGCTTGAACCCCAGGCATTCTGATACATCCAGGATCACAGGTGAAGCACCAACCCCCATCCGAATACCTCACCTAATTGGGACTCACCACCAGGGGACCCAGGAGACTTAGGAAACCCTGCCCAGCCAGATGGTACATTCCTGTTTGCAATTGCACCCAGGAACAGAGGCTGTACTCCAGCCTCACTCAACCCACCTACACCCAGAGGTAGCTTGACATCTAGAGTTCTGACACACCAAGGATTACAGGGTCGCAGGAGAGACAGACTCCAGTCAGAGACAGAAAGGCCAGTTAACACCAGATAAAACGAGATGCCAAGAGGTGAGCACAAAAACATAAGCAACAGAAACCAATGTTACTTGGCAACATCAGAATCCAATTCTCCCACCACAGTAAACCCTGGTTACCTGAAGACACCTGAAAAGCAAGATTCAGATCTAAAATCCCAACCTATGAAGATGATAAAGATTTTAGGAAGGACATAAATAACTCCCTTAAAGAAATATAGGAGAACACTGGTAAACAAGTAGAGGCCTTTAAAGAGGTAAAATATGAATATCTCAAAGAAATACAGGAAAACTCAATCTAATAGGTGAAGGAATTGAAGAAAACCATCCAGGATCTAAAACTGAAATGGAAACATTAAAGAAAACACAATGAGAGACAACCCTGGAGGTGGAAAACCTAAGTAAGAGAGAAGGAGCTATAGATGTAAGCATCACCAACAGAATATAAGAGACAGAAGAGAAAAATCTCAGGTGTAGAAGTTACCATAGAAGAGAAAACAGTCAAAGAAATTACAAAAAGCCAAAAGCGCTTAACTCAAAACATTCAAGAAATCTAGGAGACAATGAAAAGACCAAACCTAAGAGTGATAGGTATAAAACAGGTGAAGATTCCCAACTCAAAGGACCAGTACAAATAGTCAACAAAATTATAGAAGAAATCTTACCTAAACTAAAACAACAGATGCCCATAAAAAATCCTAAAGAACACCAAACAGATTGGAACAGAAATCCCTCCCTTCAAATAAGAATCAAAACACCAAATGCACAGAATAAAGAAAGAATACTGAAGATGGTAAGAGAAAATGTCAAGTGACATATAAAGGAATACACATCACAATTATACCAGACTATTTACAGAGACTCTAAAAACTAGAAGTTCTTGGGTAGATGTCATGTACTATAGCCAGTAAAACTTTCAATTATCACGGATAGAGAATCCAAGATATTCCATGACAAAACCAAATTTAAACAATATCTTTCCACTATTCTAGCACAACATAGGAAAATATAAGGAAAATTTCAACGCAAGAAAAAGCAAGAAATTAATCTTGTCACAACAAACTCAAAAGAAGGGAACCACAAAAACAAAATTGTACCTCTAATAACAAAAATAGCATGAAGCTCAAAAATTATTGGTCCTTAATATCTCTCGATGTCAATGGACTCAAATTCCTAACAAAAAGACACAGAATAACAAAGTGGGTATGTAAACAGGACCCAGCGTTTTGCTGCACACATGAAACACACCTCAGTGAAAAAGACAAACAGTACTTTAAAGTAAAAGACTGGAAAATTTTTCTAAGCAAATAGTCACAATAAAACAAAACAAAACAAAATAAAGCAAACAACAAGAACAACAAAAAAACAAACAAAAAGCTAAATACCTAGCATAGTCCTTCTAATATCAAATAAGATAGACTTTCAACCAAAATTATCAAAAATAATGGAGAATGACACTATGTACTCATTAAAGAAAAAAATCCACTAAGATAACTCTCAATTCTGAATATTTATGCCACAAATGAAAGGGTATCCACAATGTTACTGAAGCCCAAAGCACACATTGAAACTCACACAATAATATTAGGAGACTTCAACACCCTACTCTCACCAATGGACAGATTATGAAAACAGAAACTAAAGAGAGATACAGTGAAATTAAGAAAAGTTATGAACTAAATGAATTTAACAGATATTTACATAAAATTTCAATTACATTTTTTTTACAAAAGAATATACCTTCTTCTCAACACCTCATAGGATTTTCTCCAAAACTGATCACAAAATAGGACACAAAATAAGCCTCAACAGATACAAGAAGATTAAATTAATTTCATGTATTCTATAGGACCACCTTGGACTAAGCTTGATCTTCAATAACAATAAAAACAACAGAAAGTCCACATGTGCACATGAAGGCTGAACAACTATCTACTCAATGATAAATTAGTCAGGGAAGGAATAAAGAAAGAAATAAAAGACATTTTAGACTTTAATGAAAATGAAAGCACAACATACCCAAAACATTGTGACACAATGAAAGCAATGCTAAGAGGAAAACTCACAGCTCTGAGTCCATCCATAAAGAAATTGAAGAGATAATATACTAGCAGCTTAACAGAACTTCTGAAAGCTCTAGAAAAAAAAGGCAAATACACCCAAGAAGAGTAGAGATCAGGAAATAGTCAACTCGGGGCTAAAATCAACCAAGTAGAAACAAAGAGAACTACACAAAGAACCAACACAACTAGGAACTGGTTATTCGAGAAAATCAAAATAGATAAACCCTTAGACAAACCCACTATAAGGCATATAGACAATATGCAAATAACAAAATCAGAAATCAAAAGGGAGACAAAACAGAAACTAAGGAAATTCAAAAAAAAATCATCAGATCCTACTACAAAAGCCTATAGATGAAATGGAGAATTTTCTAGACAGCTACAAGGTACCACAGTAAAATTGGGCTCAGATAAACAGTCCTATGACTCCAAAGCAAATAGAATCAGTTATTAAAAATCTCCCAACTTAAAAAACCCAGGGCCAGATGTTTATAATGCAAAATTCTATCAGCCCTTCAAAGAAGACCTAATACAAATATTTCTCAAACTATTTCACAGAATATAAACTGAATTAGCACTACCCAATTCATTCTATGAAGACAAAATTATGCTTATACCTAAACCACACAAAGTCTCATCAAAGAAAGAGAACTTCACACCTATTTTCTCCATGGACAAATGATGCAAAAATACTCAACAAAATTCTGGCAAACTGAATCTAAGAAATCATCAAAGCCATCCTTTACCATAATCAAGTAGGCTTCATCGCAGGAATGCAGGGATGTTTCAATATACAGAGATCAACCAACTTACTCTACTATATAAACAAATCCAACAAAGAATACCACAAGATCATTTCATTAGATGTTGAAAAAGCCTTTGACAAAAGTTAAAAGTATTGGAGAGATCAATATCTGTATGACAAGAATGCAAGTCTCTGAAGAAAGAACTCAATGAAGATCTCAGAAGATGAAAAGTTCTCCTATGCTCATGGATCTGCAGGATTAACATAGAAACAACTGGCTCTCTTACCAAAAGAAATCTATAAATTCAATGCCATCCCCATCAAAATTTAAACTCAGTTCTTCAGAGATATAGAGCAATTCTCAAATATATCTGGGATAACAAAAAACCCAGGATAGCAAAATCCATTCTCAACAATAGAATACCTTCTAGGGGAATCACCATTTTTGTCCTCAAGCTGTATTACAGAGCAATACTGATAAAAACAGCATAATTCAGAAACAGGCAAGTAGATCAGTGGAATACAATTAAAGACTCAGAAATAAACCAACATACTTATGGTCACTGGATCTTTGACAAATAAGCCAAAATCATCCATTGGAAAAAAAAAGATAGCATTTTGAACAAATTGTGTTGGTTCAACTGGTGGTGTGTCAGAGCCATAACAGGACAAATTAATAACTAGCTGATCATCTTCCTGAGATGGTCTGCTTCAGATTATAATATTATCTGCAACAGGCTCACCATTATTTCATAAGGTTGCAAGGGAATTCATTTTAGGAAAGATTCCTGCTATTATGCTTTTACTATTATTTTTAAACATATATAACAATCACTAATAGCACATGCCTTTGGAGCAGATCTCTGCAGATCCATGAAGATGTACTGACTGGTAGTTATGCTATATTGACAAATAGATGACTTCTTAAGTCTTAATGATGATCCTATAAATTTTTGTAAAATTATATCAGTGATTATTAAGCTCTTTTATAGTGGGATTGCTATTAGGGCCTTTTCTGATCATCAAAACTGCAATGAACTCTGCCAGCCTCCCAGGTGTCGCCACCTAATTGCTCTTAGATAGTAACCAGACTTTCTTCTACTCAGAACACATTCAAAGAGGTTGTAAAACAATTAACTAAAGATCATTAAAAGGGAACTAATGATTTATTATAGGGACTAGGACAGAAGATAAAGTATTAACTGGGTTTTTCGATATAAAACTTTACTATAAATTTAGTTATGGTTTTCAACTTACAATGAACCTGTGAAGCTGTGACAGGCAATGAATGTTTAGCCAGATAATTACTTCTAATGTATATGCATGCAAACATTTTCTGTTGCAAGTTTCTAGTTCAGTTTATGATTTGAATTTTTTGTGTGAACTTGTAATGAACTTTTTAACATGTGATCATGTATTCTGAAAGATGTTTAAGTGTCTAGGACAAAGAAGACTCAGAACTGAGCTGAGAAGAACCAAGCTGAGAGAGAGACTGAGCTGAGAAGTTTTAGACAGAACACTTTTTAGACAGAAATGAACTTAAGAACTTAGAAGTATAGGCATAGCTTTGAAAGAAAAGGCATTGAGAATAAGGCCATTGTCGTGATTTCAGAGTAGGAAGAGAGAGCAAGATTTGAAGGATAATGCAGAGAGGAATAAGTCAGAAACTATAGATAACATAAAAAATGAAGAGAGCAACACATAGAGTGCAGAGGAAAAGAGGAAAAAAAGAAGCTGCAGAGAGCAGAAGGAGCAGGCAGGCTTCTCCTTACTGCAGGACAGAACAGGTCCTTCCTCTTTTTTTCTTTCTTTTAGTGGATATTTTTACTTACATTTCAAATGTTATCCCCTTTCCCAGTTTCCCCTCAAGAAACCTGCTATCCCATCCCCTATACCCTGCTTATATAAGGGTTCACTCCCACCCATCCACTCCCTCCTTCCTCACTGCTCTGACATTTCCCTACACTGGTGCATCTATCCTTGACAGGACCAAGGGCCTCTAAAGCAACCATGTTACCACCCAGAGGTCATTTCTTGATAACAGGGCAGACCTAGTCTTATTAAAAAGCTTTTTTTCTTACAAAGTTGGGTTTAATTCATTTAGCAATAAATGAAAGCTTTTACTTTCTCTATGCAATAAAGACTAGCACTCATTTTTTTTTTGATCAAGAATGAATGGGTTCTTTCTGCACTGGTGCTTGGTCTTTTGCTCCATTTGCATATGTAAGTATGGATGTTTGTATAAGTATGTAATTGTGAGACTGCATGCAAACTGAACCCAACTGTTTTGAATAGAAATACATAAATGTACATTCTTGAGATGTATATGAACTTGTGTGAGTTTATACATATTTGCCTACATAAACGTTTTTCCTTCTGCAAGTGCCATTCTTTTCTCTTGGTGCAATGGAAGTTTATTGTTCCAAACTTGCCCCTAGTCCTACAGACAAGAGCATCTGGACAAAAGGGAAAAGGTTCTAGCAATTAATCCTTTACTTTATCTCCTGCTGTTTTAGGATGAAGCATTTGGTGCCAGAGACTGCAGTTTCTGGCTTCAGAGGAACACAAAAGGTAGGTCAGCTACAATAGCATAATAACTTAGACTTAGTGTAAGTGAAATTTTTATTATTGTACAGCAACCCTAAATATCTCAAAAGACAAATTCTTATTCCTGTATCTCATAAGACAAGTCTTACTCTCCTCTGATGCTCTTCTTCCTCTGATGCCTCAAGAAGAAATAGGACCCCAGTGGGGCTGGCTCCTGGCAGTGGTCAGCATGTAGAAGAATGCAAATTGATCCATTCCTATTTCCTGGTATAAAGGTCAAATCCAAGTGGATCAATGACCTACACATAAAACCAGATATGATAAATAAAATAGAAGAGAATGTGGGAAAGATCTTAGAACACATTGGCACAGGGGAAAATTTCTCGAACAGGATCTAAGATCAACACTTGACAAACGAGACCGCCAAAAACTGAAAAGCTTCTGTAAGGCAAAGCACACTGTCAATAGGACAGAATGGCCATCTACAGATTGGCCAAGATCTTTACTAATCTTACCTCTGATAGAGGACTAATATTGTAAATACACAAAGAACTCAAGAAGTTAAAGTCTTTGGAACCAAATAAACCCATTAAAAAATGGAGTACAGAGCTAATAAAATAATTCTCAACTAAGGAATCTTGAATGTCTGAGAAGCACTTAAAGAAATGTTCAACATCCTTAGTCATCAGGGAAATGCAAATCAAAACGACCCTGAGATTCTACCTCACACCAATCAGAATGGCTAAGTTCAAAAACTCAGGTGACAGAAAATGCTGGTAAGAATGTGGAGAAAGAGGAAACACTCCTCCACTGTTGGTGGGAATGCAAACTGGTAAAACTACTTTGGAAATCACTTTGGTGGTTTCTCAGAAAAATGGAAATAGTTTTACCTGAAAACCCAGCTATACTACTCCTGGGCATATACCCAAAAGATGCTCTGACATATAACAAGGACACATGCTCCCCTATGATCATAGCAGCCTTATGTATTGTAGCAAGAAGCTGGAAATAATCCAGATGTTTCTCAACAGAGGAATGGATATAGAAAATGTGGTACATTTCCACAATGGAGTACTATGCAGCTATGAAAAACAACAACTTCTAGATATTCACAGGCAAATGGAAGGAACTAGAAATTATCATCCTGAGGAGGATAACCCAGACACATAAGAGCACGCATAGTATGTACTCACTACGTGGATATTAGCCTAAAAGCTCAGAATACCAAGAATATAACTCACAAACCATATGGTACTCAAGAAGAAGGAAGACAAAAGTATTGTCAGTCCTACACAGAAGAGGGTAAATAGTCACAGGAGGTAGAGGGAGGAAGGAACTTGGGAGAGAAATAGGAGGGGGAGGAAAAATGGGGCAAGATCAGGTATTGGAAGGAACAGGGAACAAGTACAGAAGGGCCAGGAAATTGAATCAAAATATGTAGCAGTAGGAGGGAGGGCGCTGTGGGTAGCAACCAGAAAATTCCATGCACCAGGGAAGCAAGACGGTCCCAGGACCCAAAGGAATGACATTAGCCGAAATACCCAACAAAGAGGAGATACAACCTGTAGAGACCACTTTCAGTATTCATGCACAGCACCAATCTGAAGGACTTGGCTGCACACCCCTCTCAAAATTTTTAACCCAGAAATGTCCCTGTCCAAATCAAAGACAGGTACATAAAATGGAACAGCATCTGAAGAGACGACCGTCCAGAGACCACCCCACCTAGGGATCTATCCCGTCTGAAGACACCAAATCCCAACACTATTGCTGATGCCAAGAAGTATTTGCCAACAGGAGCTTGTTATGGCTGTTCCTTGAGAAGTTCTACTAGCACCTGACCAATACTGAGGCAGATACTCATTGGACTGAGCCCAGGGACCCTAATGGAAGAGCTAGCAGAGGAACTAAGGAAGCTGAAGGAAATTTCAAACCTACAGAAAGAACATTATCAACTAATTGGACCACCCAGAGCTCCCAGGAACTAAACCACCAAGCAAAGAGTATTCATGGAGGGATCCATGGTTCCAGATACATATATATCAGAGGATAGTTTTATCTGATATCAAGGGTGTGGAGGCCTTTGACCCTGTGGAGGCTTGATATCCCAGTGTAGGAAGACACTAGAGTAGTGAAGTGGGAGTATGTGAATGGGTTGAGGAGCACCCTCATAGAAGCAAAGGGCCTGGGGGAGAAAAGAGAAGGGATGGAGAGTTGGTGGTAGGGTAACTGGGAAGGGGAATATTGTTTCAAATGTAAATGAATTAAATTATTAATAAAATAATAAAGGAAAAAATAAAACCAAATGATATATAAAAAAGAAAATGTGCAGATCTAAACTAAAAGTTCTCAATAGACTAAACTCAAATGGCTGGGAAATATCTAAAGAAATGTTCAACATCCTTAGCCAACTCTAATAAAGTTATCCTTATCCTTGCTTTTATAAAGCAAGTCCAAACTACTTTGAAATCCCATCTTAATTTTGTCAGAATGGCTAAGATCAATAACACAAGTGACAGCTTATGCTGGTAAGGATGTAGAGCAGGGGAAACATTCTTTCATTACTGGTGAGAGTACAAACTTATACAGTCACTATGGAAATCAATATGGCAGTTCTACAGAAAGTTGAGAATTGATCTACCTAAAGATCCAGCTATATACCACTCTCATGCATATACTCAAAGGACTCTTGTTCAAGCGTGTCCATTATAGCTTTTTATTCATAATAACCAGAATGTGGAAACAACATAGGTGTTCATCAACAGGAAAATGAATGAAGAAAAGGTGATACATTTACATAATAGAGCATTACTCAGCTATTAAAAGTGACTTGATATTTACAGAGAATGTTTAAATCTAGAAAAACAATCACCAT
Organism: Rattus norvegicus; assembly: GCF_021556685.1. NCBI lineage: Eukaryota > Metazoa > Chordata > Mammalia > Rodentia > Muridae > Rattus > Rattus norvegicus. The sequence continues at coordinate 136,600,010 of NC_141537.1, read as the reverse complement.
AAGTGAGGTAAACCAGACATATATTCACTTATAAATGGCTATTAGTCATTAAATAAATTATAACTGACCTACAATTCTTAGACCTAGAAACACTGGATGTAATGGAGGGGGATGGGGTGATGCAGGAATTCCCTGTGAGGGAGAATTAGAATAGATTTTATGAGTGGACTGAGGATGGCTGGGGATCAAGTAGGGAGGGGTAGGGAGCATAGAGTTGAAAGAAACAATTCAGGTAGAGACAGCTGGAATTGAGGGATAATAGTGCCATGGAAATTCTCTAAAATTTATAAAGGTGATCCAAATAATTGGAGAGACGGAGCTCCAATGCTCCATTTCCTATCACCAAAGGATGCTTACAACACTGGGATTACATAGCGTTCAACTAAGTTTTTCACAAAGGGGATCCCATGTGAATCCTCAAACAATGCTGACTGTTGCTATGACAATAGGTTGTTTTCTGCAAACTGACAGTGAGCCCCCATTGCTGAGCACATTGCCCATCGAACTCCTTGATCGTGGAAAAGTAGAGTTGATATGTATATGGAACCTTCACAACTAAGTTCTAGTGTCATTACTGCAGAAGGTACTCATTGGGCTACAAAAAAAGATATGTAAACGCCAATCAAATCACAAAACCATTATCCTATAATCCGTCCTATCTATAAGATATGGTAAGGCAATGATGGCACAGAACATGTGAAAGTAGCCAAGCAAATTCTGATTTGAATAAGGTCCACCCCAGGAGACAGAACCCACACAGGACACTGTAATCAAGAACCAAAGACCTAGTGTAAAACTAAACACTAACGGTCTAAATAAATATCAATGATAAAATGACACCAAATGGTAGTTTGCAATACTCATAGATCAGTTCTTTATTCAGTCATTACCAGAGAAGCTTCTTGCTGCAGCAGATGGGAACAGACGCAGAGGACCACAGCCTAAAATTACATGGCGAGAGAGAATGCTAGGAACACATAGCTCTAACTCTATGTTTTCATCTAATTTTTCCCTTTAGAGTTCAGAGAACTCTGGGGAAAGGGGGGTGGAAAAAGTAGAAGAACTAGAGGGGATGGAGGACACCAAAAGAACATGGCCTGCTGCTGCTGAATCAACTGAGCAAGGCTCATACGAACTCACAGAGATTGAAACAGAGAGCAAAGGGTCTACAGGGTCTATACTGGACAACCTATATCTGTGCAGATATAGATATAGATGTGTGTGTGTGTGTGTGTGTGTGTGTGCGCACGTGTGTGTGTGTGTGTGTGTGTGTGTGTGTGTGTGTTAAGCTGTTCAGCTTAGCATTTTTATGGGATTATTGAGTATATGAACAGGGGATCTCTGATTCTTGTCCTTGATCTTGGGAGCTCTTTTTCTTCAGTTGAGTTTCCTTCTCCAGGTTCAATGTGATAATTTTTATTTAATCTTAATACATTTTATTTTGTCATGTTTTGTTGTTATCTCCCAGAAGTCTGTTATTTTCTAGTGGTAGACAGAAAAGGAGTACACCCAAAAGGGATAGGGGTGGGGAAGTATGAACAATGGGGGAGGGAGAAGAAAGAAAGAGAGGAAATGAAACGAAAAGAAAAACAGAAAAAGGAAAGAAGTGTATGTTAGAGTTTTCAAATAAAAATATCAAAACCAAAAACCAACCAACCAACCAAACAAACAAACAAACAAAAAAGCCTAGTAAAGTTGTCACAATCACCAATCAGCATCTTTATTCTAACTCTGGAAAAGAACCTACATCTTACTCCAATTTAGAGATAGTTTACACAACTCATTTATCTCTAGGCAAAAAGCAAGAGTTAAATGTTAAAGTGCTTATTACTTTTATTTTTTACAATCCAGTTGTTGCGCCCCTCTAGGTCCACTCTTCCACAGAACTGCATCCCATTCCTCCTCCCCCCTGTCTCCAAGAGTATAACTGACATCCCCCCCAAGACAATCCTCCCCACTCCTGAGGCCTCAAGTCTATTAAGAGTTAGGCACATCTTCTCCCACTGAGGCAAGACCTGGCAGTACTCTGCTATATATGTGTCAGGGTCCTTAGACCTGCTGTGTGTGCTGGCTGCTTGGTTGCTCAGTATCTGAGAGATCTTGGGGTTCTGAATTAGTTAAGACTGCTGGTCTTCCTATGGCATCATTCTCCTCTTCAGTTTCCTTCAGCCTTTCCCTAAAATGTTAAAGTATTTCAAAAGAATAGTTGAAAAATATGAAACTGACCCTTCCCCCACACACCTTAACTCCTTTTAAGCTATACAATTTCCATTTCTTTGTCTGTATTAAAACAGCAGGTGTGGGCATGGTGGCAGGGTTTCTGTGCAACTCATTTAAGGGTGCTAGCTTAATTCATTTGTTAACATTGTCCTTGATTGATTTGCTTAGTAACTTCATTGAATTCAGGCATAAAGGGCCAAATCCACCCAAAGGGTGTTTGTATACAGGAAAATATTTTCTTCCACACAAAGTAATGTATAATTGTGTCATGGGAAGACGCGATCTGTAGATAATAGACTAGGTAGCAGAGAAGAAAAGTAAGGTGTTTTGGAAAATAGGTACTGGGAATAGAGCTCAGTGGTAGAGTGCTTACCAAACATGTATAATGCCCTAACTTCAAACCAGGGCACCAAAAGAAAAGAAAGAGAAAGGGTAACAAAAAGGAAAAGAATTTTTGTAGCATAAGTCAGGTAGCAGTCTTCCAATACACACTGATAAATGTCTTATTCCCAGGAATAGAAAGGGATCTGTTCAATAAATCTGAGGAGTGGAGTGACACTGAAGGCAACATGGTGTGGAGACAGTCTAAAACCTTGTCAACTACCCTAGCCTAAGACAAAGATGTAAGTCCCTTATCTCGACTCCATGTGACGGGCGTCTAACACTAAGATGACGTGGTCCCACACCAAGCTGCTATTGACTGTACCTACTTACCTCTCTCCCATTCACCTTTTTGTCCATCTTGACCTTTATCTGGACCCACTGATTCTTGCTCTCAGACAGAGTTTGACCGTCCACCTCTCAAGTGTGCTTGGCAGATATGCTCTGATATTCCTACTCCAGCAGCTCTTGGCACTTGTCTGATTTATTAACACACACACACACACACACACACACACACACACACACACAAAATGCACGCACACGCACGTGTATATACATACATGCCTATAGATACATGTTTAACTATGCAGACTGCTCAGAATTTCATTCTTAGAGAAAGTTAAAGAAACTCTTATTTAGTTCTTATGTGACTGACAAGAGACTTTGATGGTAAAAACATCCAAACCAGGGGTTGGGGATTTAGCTCAGTGGTAGAGCGCTTGCCTAGCAAGCGTAAGGCCCTGGGTTCGGTCCCCAGCTCCGAAAAAAAGAAAAAAGAAAAAAAATCAAAACCAAGAGATGTCTACAAATGAATTTTAAATCACTCCCCAATAATTTTCATTGAACTGCAACAAACAAAATCTAGAATGAAAACTAATAAAATTTCCAAAGTTTCTTTATTATACCATTTTAAATTCTGCATTTTCCAAAAAAAAAATGTAAAGTAAAAATCAAAGTAAATGAGGTTTACAAAGAGCCAAGAATGGATAATTTATACAGAATGTTAAAAAACAAAAGCAGCAGCAAAAGAAGGTGCTGAGGAAAAACTTCTTTTAATACAAGGAATTTGAAGCAAGTATTTTTTTAACATGTTCAGAGTTAAGACAACTTTACCAAAACACCGAAGGAAGACATAGCAATCATAACATCATGGATAAGCTACATTAAAAAGGAGAAAAAGTTTATGAAAGAGGATCACAGGAAAATCCCAGAGATTAAATAAATTAACACAACTCAAGTAAATTTTCACCAGAAAGGCCCAGTAATAGAACAAATATTTTGAACAGAAAGAACAAAATGATTCAATGAAGGTAGACTAGTGGAAAGTATCCAGTCTGAGGAACAAAAGAGAATAAGGTTGAAGATAATAAATAAAGTCCGAGACGTGTAGACACTCTCCATAAAACACCTATCAAAATACAATAGTAAAGATGACAGACAGAAAGAAAAGCCAGGCAAAAGGATCTGATGAATAAGGCCTCAGACTCCTCAGGTTTGATGGAACTGGTGATATTTCATCTGTCAGATTCAAAAAATAAAATAAAAGTTTAATCAGCACACAAATCTCCACATGGAGGTCTGTTACAATCAGAAAATAAAAATACAATTGAAAGAACAAAACCATTAAAAAGCCAAAGATTAACTTCTCTTATGGACATATTCCCTCTAAGGTTAGCACCTAACATCTCAACAGAAAAAATGGGAGAAAAATTCAGTAATGATATGACATATCAAAAAAGGAGTGCTAATATATCATGGTCAGAAACGTATGTGATTTTTCTATTTACTTTCAAAATAATCACATAACATCTGATTATAAGTATATATTGATAGTTATAAATGATTATAAATCAATATAAATTGATAGCAGAGTCATAAGCAGGCTAGGTGTGATATATCATATATGATAGTGTTATATGTTCTCAAAATTGAGTTGTTATTCGTCCAAACTTGATATGTATAAACTAAGGTGCTAAATATTTAACCTGGGATGGAAAGCTATGGAAGAAGCTCAAAGGAAAGAGAAGACAAGTCTCTGGTGGTCTCTTAATTCTGTGTTATTTCTATGAGAAGAGTCGTTGAAAAAGGAAATTGAATCTAAGTGATATAATTCAAATTCCAACTAAAAGCCATGTTTTAAGACAAAAAGGTCTAGTTTAAATGACAAGGTCTTTAGTCAACTTGTCCTTTTCTTACTCCAGTCAGAACACAATCCTGCTACATCAGTATTAACTCTTCCTGGATCTTAACTTTTCAACTCTTTTGTTATAATTGTGCATTTGTCTTTTTGATATTTTTTAATTCAATAATGATGATTTAAAAATAAATAAACTAAGAAACTAAGGATAACATACAGACTGATTACCATTAAAGAATATTCAAAGCTAAAAATGAAGAATTATAGATGAATTGACTTTGCATAAGACAAATAGTGAACACTAACAGAAGTAGTGTAGTGTAGGAGCTAAAACATTAAGACCTTTGCTACACATACGACTGCAAGACAGCAGACTCATATGCACATACATTAAATTAACAGAATAGTTACTGCTCAGAAATAGAGATTAAAATTCTTTTTTTACTTGCAAAATTTTAATTATAAAATCACCCTTTGTCCCTTTAAATTCAAAATACAATATGTTATAAGTGGAACAACAGAAAATAATGTGCTGTTCAAAAAAAGTAGTGAGAAGAAACAGGAGTTGCTATTAGCTTTTAATATGCATTCAATGGTCAACAAATAGAGATGACATAACAGAGTTATAATTTTCCTAACACAAGTAGATATAGCTATAGGTACATAAGCATCTATAGAGTTCCAAAAACAAAAAAAAATATTAGAAACCATCAATAAAAGATGGAATTTTTCAAATCCTTCTTAATTGGTTACAAAATTTAAAGAAATATAAATTAGAAATATTTGCATTCTTCTACATGCTAACCTCCAGTTGAACCAGCACCATTTGCTGAGAATGCTATCTTTCTTCCATTGGGTGGTTTTAGCTCATTTGTCAAAGATCAAATGACCATAGGTGTGTGGGTTCATTTCTGGGTCTTCAATTCTGTTCCACTGATCTATCTGCCTGTCTATGTACCAGTACCATAGAGCTTTTATGATTATTGCTCTGTAATACTGCTTGAAGTCAGGGTTTGTGATTCCCCCAGAAGTGCTTTTATTGTTGAGTATAGTTTTCACTATCCTGGGTTTTCTGTTATTCCAAATGAAATTGCAAGTTGTTCTTTCTATCTCTATAAAGAATTGAGTAGAAATTTTGATGGGGATTGCATTGAATCTGTAGATTACTTTTGGCAAAATGGACATCTTTACTGTATTAATCCTGCCAATCCCTGAGCATGGGAGATCTTTCCATCTTCTGAAATCTTCTTCAATTTCTTTCTTCAGAGAAATGAAGTTCTTGTCATACATATCTTTCACTTGCTTGGCTAAAGTCACACCAAGATAGTTTATATTATTTGGGAGTATTGTGAAGGGTGTCATTTCCTTAATTTCTTTCTCAGCATGTTTATCCTTTGAGTAGAGGAAGGCTACTGATTTGGTTGAGTTAATTTTATAACCTGACACTTTGCTGAAGTTGTTTATTAGGCTTACTAGTTCTCTGGTGGAACTTTTGGGGTTACTTAAATTCACAATCATATCATCTGCAAATAGTGATATTTTTATTTCTTCCCTTCCAATTTGTATCCATTTGACCTCCTTTCACTGTGTGATTGCTCTGGATAGGATTTTGAGTACTATGCTGAATAAGTAGGAAGAGAGTGGGCAGCCTTTTCTAGTCGCTGATTTTAGTAGAATTGCTTCAAGTTTCTCTCTACTTAGTTTGATGTTAGCTACTGGTTTGCTGTATATTGCTTTTACTATGTTTAGATAAGGGCCTTGAATTCCTGATCTTTCCAGGAATTTTATCATGAAGGAGTGTTAAATTTTGTCAAATGCTTTCTCAGCATCTAATGAAATGACCATGTGTTTCTTATATTTGAGTTTGTTTATATAGTGGATTACACTGATGAATTTTTGCATATTAAACCATCCCTGCATCCCTTGGATGAAGCCTACTTGATCATGATGTATGATTGTTTTGATGTATTCTAGGATTTGGTTTGCAAGAATTTCATTGAGTATTCTTGTGTCAATATTCATAAAGGAAATTGGTCTGAAGTTCTCTTTTTTTGTTGGGTCTTTGTATGGTTTAGGTGTAAGAGTAATTGTGGTTTCATAGAAGGAGTTTGGTAGCAGTCTGTCTGTTTCAATTTTGTGGAATATTTTGGACAGTATTGATATGAGGTCTTCTATGAAGGTCTGATAAAATTCTGCACTGAACCCACCTGGACCTGGACTCTTTTAATAACTACTTCTATTTCTTTATGAATTATGGAGTTGTTTAGATGGTTTATTTGTTCCTGATTTAACTTTTTAACGTGGTATCTATCTGGCAAATTGGCCATTTCCTCCAGATTTTCCAGTTTTGTTGAATATAGGCTTTTGTAGTAGGATCTCATGATTTTTTTTATTAACTTGAGTATTTCTTATTTACATTTCGAATGTTATTCCCTTTCCCGGTTTCCGGTCAAACATCCCTCTAATCCCCCCCTTCTTTATGGGTGTTCCCCTCCCCACCCTCCCCCCATTGCCGCCCTCCCCCCAACAATCACTGGGGGTTCAGTCTTATCAGGACCAAGGGTTTCCCCTTCCACTGGTGATCTTACTAGGATATTCATTGCTACCTATGAGGTCAGAGTCCAGGGTCAGTCCATGTATAGTCTTTAGGTAGTGGCTTAGTCCCTGGAAACTCTAGTTGCTTGGCATTGTTGTTCATAAGGGGTCTCGAATCCCTTCAAGCTCTTCCACTTCTTTCTCTGATTCCTTCAACGGGGGTCCTATTCTCAGTTCAGTGGTTTGCTGCTGGCATTCGCTTCTGTATTTGCTGTATTCTGGCTGTGTCTCTCAGGAGAGATCTATATCAGACTCCTGTCTGCCTGCACTTCTTTGCTTCATCCATCTTGATTAATTTGGTGGCTGTATAAGTATGGGCCACATGTGAGGCAGGCTCTGAATGGGTGCTCCTTCTGTGTCTGTTTTAATCTTTGCCTCTCTATTCCCTGCCAAGGGTATTCTTGTTCCCCTTTTAAAGAAGGAGTTAAGGATTCACATTTTGATCATCCGTCTTGAGTTTCATGTGTTCTATGCATCTAGGGTAATTCAAGCATTTGGGCTAATAGCCACTTATCAATGAGTGCATACCATGTGTGTTTTTCTGTGATTGGGTTACCTCACTCAGGATGATATTTTCCAGTTCGAACCATTTGTCTATGAATTTCATAAAGGCATTGTTTTTGATAGCTGAGTAATATTCCATTGTGTAGATGTACCACATTTTCTGTATCCATTCCTCTGTTGAAGGGCATCTGGGTTCTTTCCAGCTTCTGGCTATTATAAATAAGGCTGCGATGAACGTAGTAGAGCACGTGTCTTTTTATATGTTGGGACATCTTGTGGGTATATGCCCAAGAGAGGTATAGCTGGATCCTCAGGTAGTTCAATGTCCAATTTTCTGAGGACCTCCAGACTGATTTCCAGAATGGTTTTACCAGTCTGCAATCCCACCAACAATGGAGGAGTTTTCCTCTTTTTCCTGATCCTCACCAGCATTTGTTGTCACCTGAGTTTTTGATCTTAGCCATTCTCACTGGTGTGAGGTGAAATCTCAGGGTTGTTTTGATTTGCATTTCCATTATGACTAAAGATGTTGAACATTTCTTTAGGTGTTACTCAACCATTCGGCATTCCTCAGCTGTGAATTCTTTGTTTAGTTCTGAACCCCATTTTTAATAGGGTTATTTGTCTCCCTGCAGTCTAACTTCTTGAGTTCTTTGTATATTTTGGATATAAGGCCTCTATCTGTTGTAGGATTGGTAAAGATCTTTTCCCAATCAGTTGTTTGCCGTTTTGTCCTAACCACAGTGTCCTTTGCCTTACAGAAGCTTTGCAGTTTTATGAGATCCCATTGGTCGATTCTTGATCTTAGAGCATAAGCCATTGGTGTTTTGTACAGGAAATTTTTTCCAGTGCCCATGTGTTCGAGATGCTGCCCTAGTTTTTCTTCTATTAGTTTGAGTGTATCTGGTTTGATGTGGAGGTCCTTGATCCACTTGGACTTAAGCTTTGTACGGGGTGATAAGCATGGATCGATTTGCATTCTTCTACATGTTGACCTCCAGTTGAACCAGCACCATTTGCTGAAAATGCTATCGTTTTTGGTTTTGGCTCCTTTGTCAAAAATCAAGTGCTCATAGATGTGTGGATTCATTTCTGGGTCTTCAACTCTGCTCCATTGGTCTATCTATCTTTCTCTCTACCAATACCATGCAGCTTTTGTCACTATTGCTCTGTAATATTGCTTGAGTTCAGGGATAGAGATTCCCCCCTGAAGACCTTTTAATGTTGAGAATAGTTTTAGCTATCCTGGGTTTTTTGTTATTCCAAATGAATTTGCAAATTGTTCTGTCTAACTCTTTGAAGAATTGGATTGGTATTTTGATGTGGATTGCATTGAATCTGTAGATCGCTTTTGGTAAAATGGCCATTTTTACTATATTAATCCTGCCAATCCATGAGCATGGGAGATCTTTCCATCTTCTGAGGTCTTCTTCAATTTCTTTCTTCAGAGTCTTGAAGTTCTTACTGTATAGGTCTTTTAATTGCTTGGTTAAAGTCACACCGAGGTACTTTATTTTGTTTGGGTCTATTATGACGCATGTCGTTTCCCTAATTTCTTTCTTGGCTTGTTTCTCTTTTGCGTAGGGGAAGGCTACTGATTTATTTGAGTTAATTTTATACCCAGCCACTTTACTGAAGTTGTTTATCAGCTTTAGTAGTTCTCTGGTGGAACTTTTGGGATCACGTAAATATACTATCATATCATCTGCAAATAGTGATATTTTGACTTCTTCTTTACCAATCTGTATCCCCTTGATTTCCTTTTGTTTTCTGATTGCTCTGTCTAGAACTTCAAGAACTATATTGAATAAGTAGGGAAAGAGTGGGCAGCCTTGTTTAGTCCCTGATTTTAGTGGGATTGCTTCAAGTTTCTCTCCATTTAGTTTAATATTAGCAACTGGTTTGCTCCATATGGCTTTTACTATGTTTAGGTATGGGCCTTGAATTCCTATTCTTTCCAGGACTTTTATTATGAAGGGGTGTTGCATTTTGTGAAATGCTTTCTCAGCATCTAATGAAATGATCATGTGGTTTTGTTCTTTCAGTTTCTTTATATAGTGGATCACATTGATGGTTTTCCGTATATTAAACCATCCCTGCATGCCTGGGATGAAGCCTACTTGATCATGGTGGATGATTGTTTTGATGTGCTGTTGGATTCGGTTTGCGAGAATTTTATTGAGGTTTTTTGTGTCGATATTCATAAGGGAAATTGGTCTGAAGTTCTCTTTCTTTGTTGGGTCTTTGTGATTTAGGTATAAGAGTAATTGTGGCTTCATAGAAGGAATTCGGTAGTGCTCCATCTGTTTCAATTTTGTGGAATAGTTTGGATAGTATTGGTATGAGGTCTTAAATGAAGGTCTGATAGAATTCTGCACTAAACCCGTCTGGACCTGGGCTCTTTTTGGTTGGGAGACCTTTAATGACTGCTTCTATTTCCTTAGGAGTTATGGCGTTGTTTAACTGGTTTATCTGTTCCTGATTTAACTTCGGTACCTGGTATCTGTCTAAGAAATTGTCCATTTCCTGCACATATTCAAGTTTTGTTGAATATAGGCTTTTATAGAAAGATCTGATGATTTTTTGAATTTCCTCTGAATCTGTAGTTATGTCTCCCTTTTCATTTCTGATTTTGTTAATTTGGACACACTTCTGTGCCCTCTCATTAGTCTGACTAAGAGTTTATCTATATTGTTGATTTTCTTAAACAACCAACTTTTGGTTCTGTTGATCCTATCTATGGTCCTTTTTGTTTCTACTTGGCTGATTTCAGCTCTGAGTTTGATTATTTCCTGTATTCTACTCCTCCTGGGTGTATTTGCTTCTTTTTGTTCTAGAGCTTTTAGGTGTGCTCTCAAGCTGCTGATATATGCTCTCTCCTGTTTCTTTGTGCAGGCACTCAGAGTTATGAGATTTCCTCTTAGCACAGGTTTCATTGTGTCCCATAAGTTTGGGTATGTTGTACCTTCATTTTCATTAAATTCTAAGATGTCTTTGATTTCTTTCTTTATTTCTTCCTTGACCAGGTTATCAGTGAGTAGAGCATTGTTCAACTTCCACTTATATGTGGGCATTCTTCCCTTATTGTTATTGAAGACCAGCTTTAGGCCGTGGTGGTCTGATAGCACGCATGGGATTATTTCTATCTTTCTGTACCTGTTGAGGCCCATTTTTTGACCAATTGTATGGTCAATTTTGGAGAAAGTACCATGAGGAGCTGAGAAGAATGGATATCCTTTTGCTTTAGGATAGAATGTTCTATAAATATCTGTTAAGTCCATTTGGTTCATGACTTCTCTTAATCTCTCTACGTCTCTGTTTAATTTCTGTTTCCATGATCTGTCCATTGATGAGAGTGGGGTGTTGAAATCTCCTACTATTATTGTGTGAGGTGCAATGTGTGTTTTGAGCTTTAGTAAGGTTTCTTTTACTTATGTAGGTGCCCTTGTATTTGGGGCATAGATATTTAGGATCGAGAGTTCATCTTGGTGGATTTTTCCTTTGATGAATATGAAGTGTCCTTCCTTATCTTTTTTGATGACTTTTAGTTGAAAATTGATTTTATTTGATATTAGAATGGCTAGTACTGCTTGCTTCTTCTGACGATTTGCTTGGAAAGTTGATTTCCAGCCTTTCACTCTGAGGTAGTGTCTGTCTTTGTCTCTGAGGTGTGTTTCCTGTAGGCAGCAGAATGCAGGGTCCTCATTGTGTATCCAGTTTGTTAATCTATGTCTTTTTATTCAGGAGTTGAGACCATTGATGTTGAGAGATATTAAGGAATAGTGATTATTGTTTCCTGTTATATTCATATTTGGATGTGAGGTTATGTTTGTGTGCTTTTCTTCTCTTTGTTTTGTTGCCAAGACGATTAGTTTCTTGCTTTTTCTAGGGTGTAGCTTGCCTCCTTATGTTGGCCTTTACCATTTATTATCCTTTGTAGTGCTGGATTTGTAGAAAGATATTGTGTAAATTTGGTTTTGTCATGGAATATCTTGGTTTCTCCATCAATGTTAATTGAGAGTTTTGCAGGATACAGTAACCTGGGCTGGCATTTGTGTTCTCTTAGGGTCTGTATGACATCCGTCCAGGATCTTCTGGCCTTCATAGTTTCTAGCGAAAAGTCTGGTGTGATTCTGATAGGTCTGCCTTTATATGTTACTTGACCTTTTTCCCTTACGGCTTTTAATATTCTTTCTTTATTTTGTGCGTTTGGTGTTTTGACTATTATGTGACGGGAGGTGTTTCTTTTCTGGTCCAATCTATTTGGAGTTCTGTAGGCTTCTTGTATGCCTATGGGTATCTCTTTTTTTAAGTTAGGGAAGTTTTCTTCTATGATTTTGTTGAAGATATTTACTGGTCCTTTGAGCTGGGAGTCTTCACTCTCTTCTATACCTATTATCCTTAGGTTTGATCTTCTCATTGAGTCCTGGATTTCCTGTATGTTTTGTACCAGTAGCTTTTTCTGCTTTACATTATCTTTGACTGTTGAGTCGATGATTTCTATGGAATCTTCTGCTCCTGAGATTCTCTCTTCCATCTCTAGTATTCTGTTGGTGATGCTTGTATCTACGGCTCCTTGTCTCTTCCTTTGGTTTTCTATATCCAGGGTTGTTTCCATGTGTTCTTTCTTGATTGCTTCTATTTCCATTTTTAATTCCTTCAACTGTTTGATTGTGTTTTCCTGGAATTCTTTCAGGAATTTTTGTGATTCCTCTCTATAGGCTTCTACTTTTTTATGTTTTCCTGGAATTCTTTCAGGGATTTTTGTGATTCCTCTCTGTAGGCTTCTACTTGTTTTTTTATGTTTTCCTGTGTTTCTCTAAGGGAGTTCTTCATGTCTTTCTTGAAATCCTCCAGCATCATGATCAAGTATGATTTTGAAACTAGATCTTGCTTTTCTGGTGTGTTTGGATATTCCGTGTTTGCTTTGGTGGGAGAATTGGGCTCCGTTGATGCCATGTAGTCTTCGTTTCTGTTGCTTGGGTTCCTGCACTTGCCTCTAGCCATCGGATTATCTCTAGTGTTACTTTGTTCTGCTATTTCTATCAGTGGCTAGACTGTCCTATAAGCCTGTGTGTCAGGAGTGCTGTAGATCTTTTTTCCTGTTTTTTTTCAGCCAGTTATGGGGACAGAGTGTTCTTCTTTCAGGCGTGTAGTTTTTCCTATCTACAGGTCTTCAGCTGTTCCTGTGGGCCTGTGTCTTTAGTTCACTAGGCAGGTCGCTTGGAGCTGGAAGGTTTGTCTTACCTGTGGTCCTGAGGCTTAAGTTTGCTCGTGGGGTGTTGCCTATGAGCTCTCCGCGGGGGCAGCAACCAGGATGATCTGCCCCGCCCCTTCCGGGAGCTTCTGTGCACCAGGGTTCCAGATGGCATTTGGTGTTTTCCTCTGGAGTCAGAGATGTGGGTAGAGTGTAGTCTCTTCTGGTTTCCTTGGCGTGTCTGCCTCTCTGAAGGCCCAGCTCTCCCTCTCACGGGATTTGGGTGCAGAGAACTGTTTATCCACTCAGTCCCTTCAGGTTCTGGTGGTATCTCAGACGCAGTGGATTTCCTGCTCCTGTGCCTGTATCCCAGGGAACCCAGAGGCCATGTACAGTTTCCTCTTGGGCCAGGGATTTGGGCAGGGGTGGGCAGTGCTGGTGGTCTCCTCCACCCTGAAGTCTCAGGAGTGCCCACCTGTCTCGGCGGTGAGCTCTCTCTCCCACGGGGTTTGGGAGCAGTGAGCTGGAGGCAGGGAGCGCGAGCAGATCTGATGATTTTTTAACTTCTTCAGATTCTTTTGTTATCTCTCCCTTTTCATTTCTGATTTTGTTAATTTGGATACACTCCCTGTGACCTCTGGTTAGTATGGCTAAGGGTTTATCTATCTTATTTATTTTCACAAAGAACCAACTCCTGGTTTTGTTGATTCTTTGTATAGTCCTTTTAGTTTCTACATGGTTGATTTCAACTCTGAGTTTGATTATTTCCTGACTTCTACTCCTCTTAGGTTTATTTATTTCTTTTTGTTCTAGAGCTTTTAGGTGTACTGTCAAGCTGATGACATATGCTCTCTCCTGTTTCTTTTTGCAGGCACTCAGAGCTATGAGTTTTCCTCTTAATACCACTTTCATTGTGTCCCGTAAGTTTGGGAGTGTTGTATCTTCATTTTCATCAAACTCTAAGAAGTCTTTAATTTCTTTCTTTATTTCTTCCTTGACCAAGTTGTCATTAGGTAAAGCGTTGTTCCATGGATATGTGGGCTTTCTGTCATTACTGTTGTTATTGAAGACCAGTCTTAGTGTGTGGTGATCTGTTAGGATGCATAGGATTATTTCTATCTTCCTGTATCTATTGAGTCCTGTTTCGTGACTGAATATAAGGTCAATTTTGGAGAAGGTGCCATGAGGTAGTGAGCAGAAGGTATATCCTTTTGTTTTAGGATGGAATGTTCTACAAATGTCTGTTAAATCCATTTGGTTCATAACTTCTGTTAGTTTTTCTATGTCTCTGTTTAATATCTGTTTCCATGATCTGTCCATTGATGAGAGCAGGGTATTTAAATTTCCTACTATTATCGTGTGAGGTGCAATGTGTACTTTGAGCTTAAATAACTGTCTTTTATGAATATAGGTGCCCTTGCATTTGGAGCATAGATATTTAGGATTGAGAGTTCATCTTGGTGGATTTCTCCTTTCATCAGTATGAAGTGTCCTTCCTTATTTAATGACTTTTGGTTGAAAGTCAATTTTATTTGATATTATAATGGCAACTCCAGCTTGTTTCTTTGTGCCATTTGCTTGGAAAGTTTTTTCCAGCCATTTACTCTGAGGTAGTGTCTGTCTTTGTCTCTGAGGTGTGTTTCCTGCTTCCAGCAAAATGCTGGGTCCTCTTTACATATCCAGTCTGTTAGTCTATGTCTTTTTATTGGGGAATTGAGTCGTTGATGTTGAGAAATATTAAGGAATAGTGATTGTTGCTTCCTGTTATTTTCATTGTTAGAGGTGGAATTATGTTTGCTTGTCCCTCTTTTGGTTTCACTGCAGGGAAATTTATTCTTGCTTTCTGTATGGTGTAGTTTCTCTTCTTGAGTTGGAGTTTTCTACCTATTATCCTTTGTAGGACTGGATTTGTAGAAAAATATTGCATAAATTTAGTTTTGTCAAGAAATATCTTTGTTTCTCTATCTATGCTAATTGAAAGTTTTGCTGGATATAGTACCTTGGGCTCTCATTTGTGTTCTCTTAGGGTCTGTATGACATCTGTCCAGGATCTTCTGGCTTTTATAGTCCCTGGTGTAATTCTTATAGGTCTGCCTTTATATGTCACTTGGCCTTTTTCCCTTACTACTTTTAATATTCTTTCTTTGTTTTATGCATTTGGTGTTTTAACTATTATATGACAGGAGGAATTTCTCTTCTGGTCCTATCTCTTTGGAGTTCTGTAGGCTTCTTTTATGTTTATGGACACCTCTTTCTTTGGGTTAGGGAAGTTTTCTTCTATAATTTTGTTGAATATATTTAGTGGCCCTTTAAGTTGGGAGTCTTCACTTTCTTCTATACCTATTATCCTTAGGTTTTATCTTCTGATTGTGTCCTGGATTGCCTGTATGTTTTGGGCTAGGAGCTTTTTCTGTTTTACATTATCTTTCACAGTTGTGTCGATGTTTTCTGTGTTATCTTCTGCCCCTGAGATTCTCTCTCCTAACTCTTGGATTGTTGGTGATACTCTTATCTATGGCTCCTTGTCTCTTCCTTTGGTTTTCTATATCCAGGGTTGTCTCCCTTTGTGCTTTCTTTATTGCTTTTTTTTTTTTTGTGAACTAAGCTACTTCACTTTATTCAAAAATTGCTTTGATCAAGAATTAAGACTGTATTTTAAGGATTACCAACTGATACATAAAACCCTTGGCAAAAATGGAGAAAAAAATAAATGTAGACTTTAACAAATGATACAAAAATTACCAAAGAGAAATCTTTTTCAACATCATGAAACCATTAGGAATAATTCTTTTTTTTTCTGTTTCTATTTCCATTTTCAGTTCATTCACCTGTTTGGTGTGTTTTCCTGTAATTCTTTCAGTGACTTTTGTGTTTCCTCTCTAAGGGCTTCCACTTGTTTACTTGTGTTTTCATGCATTTCTCTAAGGGAGTTCTTTATGTCTTTCTTAAAGTCTTTCATCATTATCAAAAAATGTGATTTAAATCTAAATCTTGTTCTTCTGGTATGTTTGGATATCCAGTATTTTCTTTGGCTGTAGAACTGGGCTCTGATGATGCTGGGTAGTTTCGGTTTCTGTTCCTTAGTTTCCTGCGCTTGCCTTTAGCCATTGGGTTGTCTCTGGTGTTTGCTTGTCTTGCTGTTTCTGAGAGTGACTTGACCCTGCTGTAGGCCTCTGTGTCAGCACTCCTGTAGAACTGTTTTTCTGTTTTCTTTCAGCCTTTTCTGTGAACAGGTGCTCTGATTTCAGGTGTACTGGTGCTCCTGAAGATTGTCTTCCTGCTCTAGGCTCAGGCAGGAATCAAAATATCCTACCCCTGATTGCTCATGTAGGTCCTTGCACCCCATGGGCATAGTTGGTGCTATGCAATTCCCTCTTGAGTCTGGGCTGTGGGCAGAGCATATTCTCCTCTGACCTCTCTGGAGTATCCACACTTCTGAGGATCCAGCTCTCTCCCCCAAAGGATTTGTGTTCAGGAAGTTGTTTGGCCGGATTACTTCATTCCTGGGCACAGACTAGAATCGTGGGTACCAGTGGCTATCTGTTCCTATATCCAGAGGCACTCTGCAGTTTTCCCTTGGACCAGAGATGTGGGCCAAGGTATGCAGAGGTGGCAGTCTGTCCTGTGGTTTCAGGAATCAAAGGGTCCTGCCCCTGATTGCTCATGTAGATCCTTGAACAGTTGCACTATGTGATTCCCTCTTATGTCTGAACTGTATACAGAGGGTATTCTCCTCTTACTTTTCCGGAGTACTCGCACTTCTGAGGATCCAGCTCTCTCCCCCATGGGATTTGGGTGCAGGGAGCTGTTTGGCCAGTTCAGTTCGGTCCTTTGCGCAGACCAGACTCATGGGTACTGGCTGCTGTCTGTTCCTATATCCCTGTGTCCAGAGGCATTGTGCCCAGGGATGTGGGCCAAGGTGTGCAATGGTGGCACTCTGTCCTGCAGTCCCAGGATGTCTCCTCAGTTGGTTTTCTATTGGTGTGATAATACACCATGACCAAATTTAATTTGGGAAAGAGTTTATTTCGGTTTTTATTTCCATGGAAATCCTGGCATTAATCTGAAGTCAGGAATTGGTGTATAGGGCATGAAGAAGGGTTGTTTAATGGCTTGCTCCTCATGGCTTTCTAGGTTTTCCTTTTCTTTATTTTTTTATAGTGCCTAGGGCCATCAGCCCAGCAGTGGCACTGCTCACTGTAGGGACCTCTCACACTTCAATCATCAATCAAGAAAATCCCCCATAGGTTTGACTACAAGCTAATTTTGTGGGAACATTGTCTCAATTGAAGTTTCCTCTTCCAAAATACATCAGTTTGGGTCAAATTGTACTAAAACTAGACAGCACAAAATCTCATCTTACTTATGACATATGCGGTAAGATTTAAGGACTCTCTCACAGAAAAACCTAAAATATTAAAGAAGGAAGAAGAGGAGGAGAAGAGGAAGAAGATGAGGAGGAGAAGAAGAGGAAGGGGAAGTGAGATGTGTAAGCAAGTGGAAGAGCTTGCAGCCTAGCCAGAAGATCTGTGTTTGATGCCTAGACCCTTCGTGGTAGAAGATAACCAGATTTTACAAACTACCCTCTGAGATCACAGGCACTCATGCACACACAAATATATATATATATATATATATATATACATATATATATATGTATATATATATGTATATACAAAATAAATGAAAATACAGGTAAAATATTAAAACTCAAACATGAGTAGTATAGGTAATATATCCTTCATGGCTCCACCTCCTCACTAACTTAAAAAAACATCACTTTTTCCAAAACTAATGCTTAGTTTCCATGAAGTAACTCCAATTCTCCCAAATGTTAGCATAAATTGGGAATATAATGTTAAAACTTTACAGACAACCAAAAACCTAGACATAGACAGAGAAGCTGTAAAGATGAAATAAAATTTCGCATGGCACAATAATCCTATGGGTGCAGTTCTGGCGCACATAATTTGCCAATCACCAACCGGTCTTTGGTTGGGTGTAAGACCGGCTAAATAAAGGGGATATGATACCTGCTACTGGCAACCTAGTGAACTATGCTATACTAGTGAGGTCATGGATCTTGGAGTAGAACCCACGGCTGCCACTTTAATAAACCAATACAATATCTAAATACATTCTAAATGTTTGTCCTTTTACCCACAGATATGTAGAGTCCTCTCCTTCAATAGAGAAACTTCTCATTCCAACAGATGAAGGCCATAACCAAAAACACAAGCAATGAAAATGTAGAGTTGTGGAGCCCAATCACAATGCATAAATTTACAAAATACCTTCCCATCGAAGGCTCAGAAGACATTGTGAAAGAGGGGTTGGAAAATTATAAGAGCCATGGGATCAAGGAAACTGCCTTTTAACAATGTCTGAAGCTACACACAATGTTTCACTAACATGACTACCTAAACATGAAAAGAATGAGGACAACCAAATAGATATACCAAAGTAAAAAAAGGAAGGCCCAGGACCCTCAGCAATTCACAAAGTATGGACAATGAAGGGATATTCAGAGTAGGGGAAGCAGTCTCCTCTGGGGAAGAACAAACCCACTAGTTAGCCAATACCAAATGATCAAATGTGGAAACAAACACACAAGTAAAACTCTAAACACTTAAGAATTTGTGAGAAATATAAATATATCTATACATATACACATGTGGCAGCAATTAATGAAAAAGAGGACATGGATTTGAAAGAGATCAATGGGAGATATTTGCAAGAGATTAGAGGAAGGAACTATAAGTAGAACATAATAGAATTATATTATAACATCAGAAAATAAAAGTGAAAAGTCAAAAAGTCAGTCTCTAAGTTCACACCCGATAGCAAATTTGTTATAAAGCTGTTCTACAATGAGTGGGATTGTTCTCACATGTGGGTAGAAAATAGAACGGAGACCTGTACAGACAAACCCAACTTTAAATGTTGACAAAATTACCAGGCCAGTTTAATGTCCAAAGGAAGCAACCTCTTTAAGAGATCATGTGAATTAGCTAATAGTCCCTGTGGGTAAAGAATATCAGCTGGTCTTTTAAGTTCTTGATGCCTGCAAGTAGCTTACCCATCCTCTGGGGAAAAAAAATCATTAATTGAGTGAATCCACCCAAACATGGACATCTCAATAAGACTTTACAAAAGACTAGATATTGTTTGATTTAACTCATGTGAAGTTGTCAAAGAGGCAGTATTGATCTACAGCATCAAAACACAAAACTGTGGTTGCCTAGGGGTAGAAAGGGGAGGAAATGGCCAGAGAGAGAATCAAGGAACATTCTCAGGTAGTGGAAGAGCTTTGTGTTTTCATTGATGATGTTGTATTTGCCAAAACCTATTACACTATCCATTGAAGTAGGCTTACTCTGCTGTATTCCCAAGCTCAAAAACAATGATTAAAAATAGCATTTGATGTCTAAAGGTACCATATAACTAATAAACCACACATCAATCACAAGTTCTTATAGAGACAGCACATCTTTTGATTAAATCAGATAGAGTTTCAAGGACACAAAGGAAGTTTCATTTTGTTCTGGGGTTTTTGTTTTATTTTTTTTTTTTTTGTGATAGGAGTTTATCTCTTCTGTTCAGAAAAAATAGCTTTGTACTCTCAGATGAAGTACTACAAGAGTTCAATGCCAAAGTCAGTGGCACTTTGTAGTAGAGGACAGTCATATTGGATTTTATACCACAGATAATCATCTAAAGAGCTCTTATAGCATCTCAGTCATTCAGCCTACAATAATCCAGTTTCTGAATGTTTACACTAAAAGTAGAGATGTGTGGGAACTGAGGGAGTGAGAAAGGACCCAAGGAAAGGTAGAAATTAGATGTTATCAGGGTGTGTTACTCACACCTATCACAAATCTAGATTAAACTAGCTGCCTTTCCAAATGTTCTCATACTGTGACCATCCTCAATACTAGGCCACAAGAAGTTCTATTTCCACTGCGAAGATGGTGTAGTGGTTAACACAATTTTGCACAAGGCTTTTCAAACTGAATTCAATCCCCAGAGCCTGCATGACTAAGGAAGAAAAATGGCTTCTGAAAGTTTTCCTCTGAGATCATTGACAAATATATGCCCCACCCCTGACACATGTCCATACACAAGTAAGAACATCTATTAAAAGAAATCAGTATACTGTATTCCAAGAAATGTTTGGAGGAAGGTGGTAATAAGTAAGATTTGCTTTGTATTTTGAATGTATATCTGATTCAGTCATGCAATATCCAGTTTCCCAGAGCTCGCTATGGTTGAGAGACAATGAGTATTAACTATGGAGTACAATAATAAAAGCGAATTATTTGCTATTTCTTCTTTCCTTGAGAACATAGTGATTAGGATTACACAGGACACTGCATATAAACTTTTAGTGCTGAGTTCGGAGCATGGACCTGCATCATAAAAATTAACACTTAGGTTGATGGTAAGGAAGATTGTAAACCCAGTCTGGTAATCCTTGCAGCTCCCAAGAGAAAGAAACAAGAGCAAGTAGTCCAAACTCTGTTTCCATTATGACTTATTTCTACATAACATCAAATCTGCTGGTGGTTTGAAATCAAAACAACAAAAATAGTTCTAAAAGATCAGTAGATCACACAGAACAGTTTGCTGATTTATTTGGCAGGGACAAAGTTTTGGGATGTCAGGAAAGAGCAATGTCGCAACATCAGAGTTGAACAGGATCGGGAGGATTTAAATTGCTAACATGAAAAGGCAGAGAGGCCCCCAGTGGTGAGGAGTAAAGATGTAGCAAGAGAGAACAGCAGGCGTTTAGAAACCATGCAGGGCGTCTATTTGTCTGCGGTGTGGTGTACAGTAACACAGTTCCTTACTCTGGAATAGATGACACTTACGAATTCCTGGTCCCACTAATAAAACACTAATGGTTTTGTTTGTTTGCATGTGGTATTTACAGACCATTTCTCACTTTCTTCTGGTAACTAATTTGCCCAAGTTCTAGTGACTAGCAAGAGACACAGTTATAATTTGAGTTCTGCCTGGCCCCAAATCCGCCTTAGAGAGATGCGACACTACAGAAATTTCAGCACTGGCAGAGACACTAAAGATTTGGGACAAAATTGAGAGCAGGCACTTATTTATGGGCACGCAACGTACTTCACCATTAAGTAGGTAAGAAATAGAGGCTGACGCAGACTTGAAGGATGAAAGGTACAGCGAATTCCAGGACTTCTGTTTAAACCAGCTCAATGTTTATATACTTGAGAATACTTTTGATATTGAAGTGTGTGTGGCAGTTGTAAAAGCAGCCAAGGGCATCTCTCTAGCCACATTCTTCTGTTTCTGCCTTTCAATTAGCAGGAGCTCAAAACTGAGTTTAACATTTCATTCTTGCTCTAGAAAATGACCTCATTGCAGCTAAAAGTATCACATCCTTGTTTTAATTTTTATACCTTATTAAACCATGATGACAGTGACCAAATGATTCCTTTACTTGCCTCCACGGTTTCTTAAAAGTTGCTGAGTAACAAAACCCATTTTTAGTTAAAAGCTTTAATTTTTTTTTACTAGACCTCTTATAGATTACTGGCAAAGGAACCTGCAAACTCTCTTTAGAAGAAATATTAGCTAATTGTCTGGAAATTAGTCAGACTCTAAGACTCAGGAAAGCCATTTCTAAATATTCTCTGCCAAAGAAATAGCTGTGTAGACACACAATGACATAAATATTTATTTAGAATAACCTCTAGTTAGAAGTAACTTAAACAGTGAATAGGACGAAGAGTAAATGAATGTGGCATAGTTCTATTTTCGTTAGGAGGTATTTCTATAAACGGACAGATCACTAGTGTACATACATTTCAAAATTGTGTTGGTAAGTCAATGAGGTCAGACACAGAGAACAGTTTGATTCTATTTATATAAAGTCCCAGGATAGAAAAAACTCATCTATGATGGAATGAATAAAATGTGGTACATCTCTGAAACGAGAAGAAAGAAAGTGCATTGACCAAGGAGAGTCACAGAAAAGATTTTGAGAGATATGGAAAATTTTAAGATAGAGAGTTTTAAGGCATGCTTATATATTTTAAAGTCTCACCCAATTTATGATATGTGCTTTGTGGTGCTTGTTCAGTATGAATGTTTTAAATACTGAGCATAAAAATCCCTGTGCAATCATGAGCTTTAAAATGGTGATGACCAAGATACATTTGTAATAATCTCTGAACATAGCAAGTGATTTGTTTTATTGTTATGGCTTTTTAAGTTAATTTTGTTTTCTAACGATTTTCTACAGATATATACAATGTACTCTAGTTATTTTTCCTCCATTCCCACTTCTTACGTGCCTCTATACTTACCAGCTTCCAGAGTCCTCATTGCTACTCCTCCATTTTCCAGATTCAAGACTTTTAGCTTTACCTGGGGACCCATCTGTGCAAGCATTGGATTAGAACGCTCCATAAGAAACATACAACAGAAGACTGTGACTCTACCTATTCCCAAATTCATTCATATTCAATAGATAAGCCTCCCTCCATTCATGGCTGAGTGTCCACAGGCTTGTTCTTGTACAGACTCAGAGCAGAAACCACAGCTTTGGAGAATTCATAGTTGCAATGGCCATGTGTTAGCAAGAAGACAGCATTTCAATTCTCCCCCTTATCATGTCTCTTCACTCTCTTCCACAGTGTCCCCAGATGAAATAAGATATTAGCATTCATCTGAAAGGTGGCAAAATTTTTAAGTCAACGAAATAAATTTGGATATGGACATGTTCTCGTTTAGTACTATTTGGAATACTTTAAAATACCTAAAGATCAAAAGTATATTCATGTTTTAGGAAAATCATGTAAATTATACCAAAAATTGTATAACAGAATATATTTGAGCATATTCTACACTATTGTATTTTCGTGGCGAAATCTTCATCTAATAGTGCATGGAATTGTCAGTGAGGCACACTGAGGCATCAATGCAAGTTCCCAGTTGAAAGATGAAAAATTAAAGAGACCTGGAGAAATAACAAAAAGTTCACACAACAGTATTTCAACAAAAATATATGAGTTTGAAACAATATCACAGCTCTTAAGAAATAGGTTTCCATGTTTATAACAAACAAATTACAAAATTTGGTGTTATCAGCAATGAGATATTTGCTCCTTCATAGAGACACCTGTTTCATATAAACTGAGAAATATTTTAAATAATATTAGTCTTTTAAACTAAACCCTTAGTTCTACAGGTATTAATTCTTAACAGTGCTTCATTTTTAAATTTTTGCCAGGAACCATCTCCGCTCAAAACAAAGAAAATATGTTTTTGCTATTGGATGCTATCTTTGGGTATAGGCATTTTTAAACAAAATTATCTTTAAGGAGAGGTAAGTTATAGACCACAAAACATGTCTATTCTACATGAGTTTGACAAGTAGATAAGTCTATGCCTTTATTGTCACATTCAAGAGAAAAAAGTTAACAAAAGAAACTACAGGAAGAAACTACTGGAGGGTGAAAGTTTTGCAAGCAGCTGCATTGGGGAAGAACTTCTTAGAAGTACAAGTATATTCTCTCATTAAGGGGATAATTATTCTTTCCTTGTCTTTAACAAATCTTCTTTCACATTGGATGGTCTCCTGGCCAGGTGATTAATGGAAATAATTTCACCCCCTGACTTTGCCTCTCTGTGTAGTGTAGTATAATTTTATTTATTTTACATCTCCAAGGCAGTGTATGCTCCCTCCTCTCCTCCCAATCACCCACCGACCCAACCCCTATCTACTCCTCTGTTTCTTTACAGAAAAGGGCTGACCTCAATAGCTATCAACAGCCATGGCATAACAAGTTTCGGTAAGTACCTCTTCTTTAATGCTAGGCAAGACAACCCAGTAGGGAGAAAGGATGCCAAACACAGTCAGCAGAGTCTGAGATAGCCCATGCTCCTGATGTTAGGAGTACCTCATGAAAACTAAGCTGTAACATATGGGTAGAACACATAAAGACAGGACCTCTGGTTGGCAGTTCAGTCTCTGTGAGCCCCTATGGACCCAGGTTAGTTGATTCAGTTTGTTTTCTTGTTGTGTCCTTGATCCCTTTGACTCCTTCAATCATTCTTCTTTCTTCCTCTTCCAAGGCATTCCCCAAGCTCTACCTAGTGTTTAGCTGTGAGTCTCTGCATTCCTTTCCTTCAGTTGATGGATGAACCCTCTTTGATGACAATTGAGCTAGATGCCAAGCATTTCCAATAAAATTATTCCTAATGACATTCTGCTATACTCATAGATTGAAATAACTCTCAACAGAAGACAAAGTAATATGTAATGACTTTGGATCAATTCAGGGTATCTTGTTTTCCCCTAAGACCCAAAGAATATTCATTCCTATTTTATTATCTTGACAAGGAAGAAGTAACTCCCCTCCTCCAAATTTATTTCTATTTCCCTTTAAAGCCCAATATCAGCCCTTCCTCTCCTCCCAGTCCCCCACACAAATCCTCCCCCATTCCCCCTACCCCTTCTCTTTGGAGCACTCATTAGCTGGATAGTCCCTCAGTCTCTGCTCAGTCTCTGCTCTGTCTTTGCTTCTGTACATCTTGTAGGCAGGACACAATTTGGGTCAAAGGCTTTGTAGATGGTTGCTGTCCTTATCCCTCCACTGGACGTCCTGCCCAACTAAAAGAAGTGGCCACTTCAGGAACCATATACCCAAATACTCTCAGCTGCAGTCACCCCCTTAGACCTTCTGAGGTCTCTCCCCTGCTTTCCCTACAAATGGTCTCCTCCCTCATCCCACCTCACACCCTTCCCAGTTCCCTCTTGCATACAGTTCCCTCCTTCCATTTATCTCTGACATCTATTTTGTTTCTGCTTCTGAGAAAGATTCAAACACCCTCCCTTCTTTTTCTATGGCTTCTTTGGGTCTATTGATTATAGCATGGTTATCCTGCACTCTATGGCTAATAGCCACTTATAAGTGAGTTCTCACCATGCATGTCATTTTGGGTCTGGGTTACCTCACTCAGGATGATATTTTCCAGTTCTAGCCATTTTCCTGTGAGATTCATGATGTCCTTGTTTTTAATGACTAAGTAGTATTCCATTGTGTAGACATATGACATTGTAGTAACTTTCTTTTAATGGTTTCCAATGCAGCTGTATTATCTTCACCTTTTAACATGTTCTTTTTTTTTTTTTTTTTTTTGGTTCTTTTTTTCGGAGCTGGGGACCGAACCCAGGGCCTTGCGCTTCCTAGGTAAGCGCTCTACCACTGAGCTAAATCCCCAGCCCCCAACATGTTTATTCTTATTTTCATTTTTTCACTAGTTTTGTTCACAGTATCATACATGGTTATCAAACTGCTGCTAGGACTTCACATCTGTTAATGGAAATTCTAACCCTAGAGAATGTTCCCTTGGGAATTTACTTTAGGTTAAAGGATGCCAAGTACAAAGCTGCACTGTCCTTTGGTAGCTTTAACCATACAGGAGCCTTTCCCATACTATTCTATATGGCGTTTTAATACGAAGGCAGGATACTTGAGATGTTTCATTTCTAATATTAGGAGGGAACTGAGTGTTAAGGCCAGAAAAGAATTGTGTAGCTAAAAATTAGTAAACCACCTGATACTCTCAATGGATCCTGCATCCCAAGAGCTCTCTGGATTCAGGAATGAAAGACACACACACACACACACACACACACACACACACGCATGCACACACTCATGCACACATATGCAGGAATGCAATCACATGCTAGCTAATGTTTTTTTTCATATTTATTAATTTGGGTATTTCTTATTTACATTTCGATT
Source organism: Rattus norvegicus (assembly GCF_021556685.1). Taxonomy (NCBI): domain Eukaryota; kingdom Metazoa; phylum Chordata; class Mammalia; order Rodentia; family Muridae; genus Rattus; species Rattus norvegicus. The sequence continues at coordinate 136,574,185 of NC_141537.1, read as the reverse complement.
GTTATTCCCTTTCCAGGTATCAGGGCCAACATCCCCCAAACCCCTTCCCCTCCCTTTCTCTATGGATGTTCCCCTCCCCATCCTCCCCCCATTACTGCCCTCCCCCCAACAATCACATTCACTGGGGGTTAAGTCTTGGCAGGACCAAGGGCTTCCCCTTCCACTGGTGCTCTTACTAGGCTATTCATTGCTACCTATGAGGTTGGAGCCCAGGGTCAGTCCATGTATAGTCTTTGGGTAGTGGCTTAATCCCTGGAAGCTCTGGTTGGTTAGCATTGTTGTTCATATGAGGTCTCAAGCCCCATACGTCTTGACTAACTCAATGGGTGGGCATTTCTAACTTCCCAAGGCTAGAACACATTCCCCTCTAGTATTACTGAGTTAATATGATTTAAAATCTGTATTTCATCTCTGCTATACCAGAAATAATTGGAGGAGGTCACTTTCCTGGGTTCTTTCAGGGCAGTAGGCCTTTAAGTCTGCTCTCTTTTCTTCTCTGTCATGGTGATTCCGCCTGTTCTTCTCTCCTTCCTTGGTCCCTTGCCTACAAAATCTAAAAGTCTCATTTCTGTCTGTCTACAGAGCCATTGGCTGTATGGCAATTCTTTATTACCAATGGAAGTTAGCTGGTGACAGGGACCCTCTGCATCTGGAAGTGGGGCTTTTGGAGCTGCGTTAGACAAAGCATTAGAACCAATTCTCAATAGAACTTTCTACTTTAAATGGTCTCTAAGCCTAACAATCCCCATAATACTCTTTACTGAGAAGTTGAGTTTTTAAGCCATTTAGGATATGACTTAAATTGGGGAAATAAGAGTTTAGGTTCTTTACTTTTGATGAATTATATTCTTTCTAAGGCAGTAATGGAAATCCCAGATAAATGGAGTTAGAATGCCACAAGATCATGTGAGTGTAGAGTTGAAGTAAATGAGAGGAGATACAATTAAGGCAGCAGTTGAACATGCAAGGCCCAAATATCATTATCACCACTATTAAGATTATAGTTGACCGAACAAATTTCTAACATGAAAATGCTGATCTCTCAATCCAAACCTGTTCATCTAAAGGCATTGTTGTCTCTGGACTAGGGTTTCAGTCATACTCTCATATAGACATTCCAGGAAGCTGTATAAAGGAAAGAAATTTACCACAAGAGACAAGAGCAGAAACTAGAGGCTACAAACACTCCTGGAATTTCTGACCCTCTGATAGGACCAAAGATATGTATGCCTTCTGGTCAAAGACAAAAATCCAGAAAGTTTCTGCCTTAAACTCTTTGGACAGTTTTTATCTCCTGTTCATTTCAATAACAATTAAACATTGCTATAGTATTTGAGATCATGTACATACTCCTTCTCCTTCCAAAATTCCTCAGACACTATGTCAGTCAAACAAACTGTAGAAAATAACATTTTTTTTAATCCAGAATAAACAAATGCAATGTATTTCTTTGTTTCTAGTCACTTGAAATATACTTCATCCTGTTGAGTGGGTTGTGGGTGGTTGTTGGGTACCCAGGAACAGAGAAGTTAGTTGGTATTTAAGAGCCTATTTTTGCACAGAAAACGCTCTTGCAGCTCTGTTGATGGTTCCTCAACAATACAAACATATGAAACCACACATTTCTTTCTGGCAACATCATTTCAAAAGCAAGAGATTCAGAACCCAGACACACCAAAGAAACTGAAAATGAGGTATTTTCTTAACTCTTCCCAAAATCCCGTCAACATCTTTCTATATCGATCTGTTAAGGCTATGTTAACAATAGAAAAACAATTACAACACTCAGTGTTGCCCTGTTGTTTCAAAGCCTGCCCATCCACCTTGAAATGCATCTGTACTTTGATTAGTAGACTCTTGTCTATGATAAAATAGTTGTAGAAAAAGGCTTTCCCATCTGGGAATAATCACAGGAAAGTTTCATTTATGTTCCCAGGCACAACATACAGTAGTAGGCAGAGTACACAAAGTCTCCTAGGCAGCTATTTGTCTTCTGACAATGTGTCCCCCTTAGAAACTCAAAATGCTTTACTTTTGTTTTTGACTCCCTCCTGCTACCCATGTGGGAATGCTTTTAGGTTCCTGCACTTTTGCCTTTCTCTTGTTAACCTGACTTACAGAATCCTAGTCAATATCCATAGGATAGGCAGGTACATTTACTCTCCTCTAGAGAAGTCATTGCAAAGGGAGACATATTGGTTTCATTCATCTTTTTTTTTATGTCTTCATATAGAATTATTCAGAAGAAATAAAAAACCTTATTGATTATTTCCTCCTATCTAGGAGGGATTCTTTAAAAAGTTTGAAAGGAATCAGAAAAATTAACGTTGAAACAGAAAGGGAAAAAATACCAATTACACCTCATTTCTTATAGGCCCTGTGGTGCGGAAGTAAGTGGCATCGTCTGTTTCAGTGCCATACTTAGATCCCTCTTATCCAAATGGGGTATATTTCAAGATCCTCGGGGCACTTCTTCAAAGTATATACAACACAAAATCCCATATATGCTACTTTTCTTCTATTTACATGCATGCTTTGACTAAAATGCTTTGGTTTATAAACTAATCGAGGTAGAAAATGAACTTTTCAGCATAGTTCTGAGGTACTGTAGCACACTTTCTTCACAACCTGGCAGCTAATCTTCATCTTTTCAGATAAAGGAAGCCTTTTTTGACTCTTGTGGCATATCTGACTTGACAATGTGACCGTGCCTGTACTCTATGTCATGAGTAAGTAAAATAAACTATTCTAGAACAAAAGGCTTAATGGTACCTTGGGACAGAATCTAATAACTAACATAGCTAATAAGAGACTAACTGCAAGGTCATATATACAAAATGAATGTGCCCACCAAGCAAGATAATGCATGGCTGTATGAGAACTCATAATGATAGTCAGAATAGTGTGAATTTAAAACTGATTGTTGAATTTTCTAGACAATACATTTAAACATTAGATGGGGAGAAATAGAAAGCAAAACCGTAGGTAAGATGATAGAGAGATGATGTAATTTTGAGACAATCATATATTTATACATATTTATATACATAATTATATATACTTGTATATCACAACACAAAAGGCATAGGTTAGAATCTATAATAGAAAATAAATAAATGAAAGGTATGTGGATGCTTTTACATTATTTGATCAAAGCATACTTTATTATGCAACTCAAGTCTTTGTTGTGTCAGAGACCAATGTTGTGCTCCATAACTTTTGGGTTTGGTGGATACTTGGTATTTTCATCCAATAACATAGGAATAATCAGAGTTACATAAATTACTCAGAAGATAAATTTCAATTTTTCAAAGAAAAATATTGAATTTCAAAGTTTCATGCTATGAAGTCATGGAAATTTTATCTTGTAATGACCCAAGATTTATATTTCAAATAACTGTCAGATATTTTTTGTATACTCATTAACCATATTGTTGGCACACAAGCTGCAGGCAGTAGAACATCAGAAACAAACTTTGGCAATAATACAGAGCGTTCTTCATAAAATACAATGATGTATCCAAATGCTGTGTTATATAAAATTGGCCTAGAAATTCACACTTTGGTAAGCTAATAAAGTTAGTATCCAGAGGCTCCCACTTCTATCACAGAAGCGCTGTGTGTATTCAGCATTTGGACTGCACTCATTGCTACCATTCTGCCACAGTCTTAACAAGGGGAGGAAGAGAAAACCATTCTTCCAACCTGTCTAGCCACAAATGGAGAAGAGATGATGACCTATGTGGACAGTTGCATGCATAATAGTGACTATCAGCTGAAAGGTACAGAAGACATTGGTAGGGATGGGGTTACAAGGTAACAAGAAAAAAAAAGAAGAAAGAGGTTAAAAGGAAAAGGTTAAAAAGAAGGGAACAAGAAGATATTTCCAGTACTGCGGAGGCCGAAAAGGGTGAATTTGAGTTTCAGGTCAACTTGGTCAACAAAGTCAGTTCCTGGTTTGCCAGGGTTATGTTATGATACCCAACTCAAAGGAAAACAAGTAAACAAACAAAAGGCTGTGAGATAAAAATAACATAAAAGAATTGTTAGATTGAAAGGGGGAAATGTGTAATAGTCTTTTCCTTTAGATATGTAGTGATCCTAAAGAAAACTTTTGAATAAAATGGACCAGAAATATGTAAGGCTTTGGGAAAAAGACAATTACTCATTCAGTATGTTCCTATGATAATTACCTCAATTCTTAAAAGCTTCCATATACTTTACAATATTTTATCTTTTATTTTTGTTTGTTTGTTTATTTGTTTGGTTTGTCTTAGTTTGGTTTGGTGGTGGATAAAAGGTCTCTGTTTATCCTAGGCTGGTCAAGTGGATATTTATAATGAAGAGCTGAGTTTTATAGATATTATTAAATAAAGTTGAGTATGTTTTGTTTCTCCTGGAACAACAGAAAAATAGGACATTTGGACTAGATACTTTCTTTTGAGTGAGGAAAATTCAGCTACGTCAGCCAAGTGATCAGTGCCTTGAAGAGTCGTTGTTTTGATTATCATGAGCTTGGTTTACTGCTTATGAAATTACTTCTTCAAAGCTCACTTTTTCATCAACTACATTAAAAAGGTTATACAATTTCATACAAAATGCAAGTTACCCAATTGAAGGGAAAGGATTTTAGCCATGAATTTAGAAAACAATCCTAGAAATGTTATTGGTATTTTTTATATTCTAAGTAAATCATTCACTAATAATACTAAACACAAAACATATAAGTAATAAAATTTGCTGTACACACACACACACACACACACATTAAAATTTTAAGTGACATTTACTCATGAAAGCAGAAAGAACTCCTACTCTTAAGTAAGTCCCTGGCATGTTTTAAAATGGGTCATAGTGTCAACTATTAATAGCTTGGCATCTCTTTTTTTTTATCAGAATTGATCAGCTCTCTAAAGGCTGTAACAACTGGCCTAAATTTAAAGTGCAGTCAGAATAGTTCCCTCCTTCCTCCAGTGCCCTAAAAGAGTTTAGGAAAATCTCTCTGTCCTATGCCTTATTGTTTCCAAGAAAAGTGTTAAATTTTTATACATAGCGTCTGTAGTTTGGCATGGGGAAGAAAGGTGAGGAAGTGGCTAATAAAGGTGAGGAACCCAGGGATGGGAGAGACAGTGGCATTGAATTGGTGCCAAAGGAGTTAATGCAGAGTTCATGCCAGAGAGCATTACCACTTACCTACAAATTCTGTCAGACAATCAATTGTCCTTAATTGTCATAATAGCAGTGTTGGATATTTCAAGCCCAACTTCTGAATATGTACAACTTGGCAACAGTAATATAAACATAATTGGATTTGCACAGGAAATAACATTATTATAAACTAACTCGAATGAACTTTCAGAATAACGAAATAAAAAACCCATACCAGAATACATAGTTTTTTAAAAAGGATTGGTTTCTGTGAGATGCAACTACAATATTCTTAATGATGCTAATTAATTAATTAGGTTGAAAACTCCTGGTAACAGTTATCCCTTAGTAAAGTGAAAAAGGCTATAATGGTTTCTGAGTGAATATGCCTTACAGGCTTATGCCCATTAATGCCTAATCCCCAGATGGTAACACTGTTTTAGGGGATTGAGGAATCCCTTGGACATGAAGCCCCACAGGCAGTTGCAGGGACATAGAAAGGCAGTTGCAGAGACGTAGAATACAAATTGAGAGTTACATACTAGTTTTACTTCCAGCCTGGGTCTACTGTTCCCTGCTCTGTGGACTTCTTCACACAGAGCTCTGCATGTTCTTCCCCTGCTTTGAACTCATCTGTGTCTTCCAATCTATCAAGCCATGGGCCTTGACTTGGCTTCTGATAGGCATTTAGGTACAGTGACTAGAAAACAACTTCTATATGTTTCTTTCACTTATGATTTGTTGTTTTTTTAATTTTATATATGGCCGTATTATCTGCTATGAAGAGCATTTGCTGTTCTTATAAAGGACCTAGTTCAGTTCCCAGCACCTACATTAGATGACTCATAAGTGCCCATAGCTCTGATTCCATGGTTTCCAATCCTAACTTCTGGCCACAGTGGGCATCTATATGCATGTGTAACACACACACACACACACACACACACACACACACACACACACACCACAAATAAAACTTAAACAAACAAAACCCCATGATTCTATGATGTTTTCCTTAGGAACAGAACCAGGAATCCTATTCTGTCTTTCATAGGTTCATAAAGAGCATGTTAGGTCAAGGATAAATGTGGTCTAATATGCCCTATGAATTGCAAGCCAGAGGTAAACTGCATTGTTCCTACTACCCTGTTGACAAAGAGTGTTACATCTTACTCGGTGATTTTTATATTCTGTTCTTATTGCCACTAAATATATGAAAGCATGTTTTTTGTTTGTTTTGGGTTTGTTTTGTTTTGTTTTGTTTTTTGCCAGAAGAAAATCTGAAACCAGGAGAAGTTAACCTGGAATTCAGTTAGTTACTTTTCTTACTTGAATAGCCAACAGGAACGGTAAAATTAACAATAAAAAGACATTTGTTTTGAAGAGTGATTAGCAAAGTTTGAATGCAGTATGACTTACTTATAATCGACTTGATGGATTAATTAATCAATTAAGTTTCTGTCTCCTTCCACCACGGTATTAGCCATTGTCAATCAGATTCTGTTCCTAGTATTCCCCCAAGGAGTCCTCTGTGCCTAAAACAAAGCTTGGAAGCAGTAAAACCTTAACATGGTTAAAAATGTAAATGCAAATTTTGACTAGTAAATGACGTAAGAGTTTCTTGTAAAATGAGGCAGTGAGAGGCTGGAGAGTTGTTTCAGTGGAAGAGAACACTGGTTGCTCTTCCAGAGGACCAAGATTTGAATCCAAGTCCACACACAGTAGCACATAACTCCAGTCCCAGGTAACATAACACATCTTTTTTAAAAAAAACATATTTTCTAGATTCTTTTCTGCATCTTAGATAACTATGTTGGGAAATGAATGATGTGTGCTATCTAACATGGATTTGTTTATGATTGATTATAACAGTCTCTACCTACCCCATTGTGCTGAGAAAACATGGCATAGTTGTGTGTAGAACTACTTGTTTGACCTGAGTTTCCAACACCCACCCTGTAGCTTACAACCAAATGTAACTCATATTCTGGGAGTCTGATGTTCCCTTAAGTACATGGTGGCACTACATGCACAAGGCAGATAGACATTCATACAGTATAAACACACACACACAATGAAGTTCTCACAGTAAATGCTTGCAGGAACAATTAATGGAAAAAGAGAATTCAATTTGAAAGTGAGCTAGAGGGAGTATATACCGTATGGGAGAGTTAAGAAGGGAAAAAGGGAAGAGAGAAATGTGCTAATTATATATACAATTTCAAAAATGTAAAAAGTGAATAAATGAAGTTCTATTTAACTGTGCACAAAACTACTGTAATGGTGAAGCATAGCTCTAACGATCTTTGCAGGAGAAGGAAATAATGAATAACATATCAAGTCAGGAATTTCTAAAGGATATACATTGTTTAGTGCACAGCTCTCACCTATGGCTTTTAGATTTTTCAGGTCTGCTCTCTTCCCACAAAAACATTAAGCTCTCCAATCTTTTCCCTAATACATTGAGTATCATGAGTTTACTAAGGGAAGATGAATCCAAATCATGCTGCCTCGAAGATACAAATACAGCCCAGTTCACTCCTTAAAAATGAATTCATTACCCCCATGTGGCTTTCCTGTACTAGGCTTTGCTGCAAATGTCTCAGATCCATTTTTGATACTGTGAACGGAATATCTTATGAATTGTGTGATAACTTAACACATCTGAGATTAGCTTTGGCTGATTGTCTTCTCTGATGCTAAATAAAATCCAGGTCCATTGCTGTAACACATTGTCAAAGATGTCAAACTGAATCCATGCTTCATAATGGAACTAGAGCAAACATACCAGATCCAACATCTAAATATATAAATTAGTTCCTCTGAAATATCTCTCAGTTAACCACCACCAGAACTGGCATCTTTGATAATGTTAGCATCTTCCCTGATACATCGTTGGCAGAAACTATTAAGGGAGGGGGACTGTCCCCTTGGCTCTGTCTAAAGGATTTAAATATGTCTATGTTGTGAAACATATTCAACTTTCATCTTAGATCAATTGCTCACAAAATATTTATAAAATCAGAAGACTGTATGGAATGTCTGTGTCTACTTTCTCACTGTCTATTAATTCTCTGTCCAGTGATAGAGAGAGCCGCAGTATGTAACAAATGTGTGATAAGTGTAAGGAGTGACTTTTTTTTTATTTGAAACAGATTTTAAGGAAAATGTTAATGTAACAGAAAGAGGGTTAATTAATGACATTACAGCAAACTGTTACAACCATCATAATATTATCTTCAATGAGACTCCTTAAATCAATTTTAAAATAAACATTTTGGGTAGCAGTTTTGATAAGTGGGTGTACACTGTTGGTTTCCATGTTGAGTGACTTAACATGAGCTTAGAAAAACATGAAGAGTAGACCAATGCCAAAATCAAAATTTTCCTATCCTAGATTTGTTAAATCTGAACTACCACTGAACTGCTCGTCCTTTCTAGAAAAATTATGACCTATCAGCCATTGTTCAAATAGGGTTGAAAGTGGTTTGTGCCTGATTGGATAATATAAATTTCAAGTTGATGGTAGAAAATGACCAGGCCAGAGACATAAATCCTTCAGGAAGCACATAAATCACAACACAGATCCTTCATCCCTATGTATCGGGCTTACATTTATACATTTTAGCATAGCTTTAATGTCATATGTGGACAGAGATGAATACTGCACTTGGGTTTGATTTATTCTTTCTTTCTTTTCTTTTTTTACAGTTCCTATAAAGCCTGTCTATATTTCCTTTAAAATTAGGATCATACATTCTTTGGATTGATTATTTAAAGTTATGCTTCATTAATATTGAAACTACAGATACATACAAATATGGTCACCTTTGAAAACGTTTTCCTGAGTAAAATCATGCCAATTACTCTGAATTTAATATCTCGCTCCAAGAATAAATCAGGGATTAATGTCAGTATTTCTTACAGCAATATATTTAGATGTCAAGGACAGTCTGACATTCATTCATCCATAATGAAAAGTGAAAACACAAAGGAAAACAGGTCATTTCCCGTTTGCCATCAGTTTAATTAATCATACTCTGAGATAGTTATGGAGGAAAGAGTGTTCTTAAAAGAAGTTTAGTATTCATGTGTCCAAATGACAAAGGAGAACAGATTGTAGGATCTCAGAGTAAGAATCAAAAGCCACTGAATGTGGATAGGGCTATCAGCTACTAAGGCAAAGAGCACAAGAGCCAGAGCATGACAATGCTACCCTACTGTGAGAGCTGGAGATATTCTGCCCTACTTTGGTGGATAAATCCAATTTTTTAGGATTGTAGAGAATCAGCAATACTATGAATAGAAAAGGCCTTTTCAGCAACAAAGAGCAAACCAATAGACATGTAACTCCCCTGACTTCAAAATATACTACAACGTTGTAGCAATCAAATAGTCCCGGTTTGGCAAAAGCATACATATAAATGAATAGAGAAGAGAGCTTAAAAGTAAAAGCATTCATCTGAGTCCTCAGAAAAATACTTAACAATGTGTACTGGAGAAAGGATCATCTTGAATAAATGATATTAAAAATGTGTCAGCAGGAGGGAGAAAGAAAGAACTCCCCTTCCTCCCCAGTTAAGAAAATCAATTCAAGCACTTCCATCCCAGATTTTCCTACTTTCGTATCACTTACATACATCCTATGGTCACCGCCTAAAAGGCTTAAATGTTGAGAGGACCAGAAGATGCACTAAGAATGAGTTTGGTGAGAGTTTCAACCGAAACTAAGGAATTTTTTTTTTTTAGTTACCCTGCTCCTGTCAGAAAACACTTCTTGGCATCAGCAATATGGTCTGGGTTTGGTGTCTGCAGATGAGATGGATCCCTAGGTGCCTGGTATAGCACTCTCCTGAGAGGCTCTGCTAGAACCTGAACAATACAGATGCAAATATACACAGCCAAACATTATACTGAGCATGGTGCCTCCAGTGGAGAAGTTAGGGCAAGGACTGTAGGAGTGAAAGGGGTTTGTAACTCCATAGGAAGAACAACAATATTAACCAACCAGACCCCCTAAAGCTCCCAGGGACTAAACCACCAGCCAAATGGGTACCCATGACTCCAGCTAGATATATAACAGAGGAGTGCCTTATCTGGCATCACTGGGATGGGAGCCCCTTGGTTCTGGGGAGGCCTGATGACCCAGGGTAGGGGAATGTTAGGGTGCTGAGGAGTGGGTGGGCAGATGGAGGAGCACCCTCATAGAGGCAGGGGAGAGAGAAGGGATAAGGGGCTTGTGGAGGAGAAACTGAGAGGAGGAACATTTGAAATGTAAATAAATAAAATAACCAACACAAAACTCATTGAGTTACCCTGAATTGGTAAACAACGAATCCCCCAAGTAGCCACACATTATTAACTGAAAATACTACTCTGAGAGATGGTCTGTGTCTCCAAAAGTTGTTTACCAGAGATGCTCCTTACACCTCCAAATGACACAAGAAATTTTCACTGACCTCTCTTGCTGACCAGAACTACTGGGGGAAGCTGTTGCAGAAGATGGCACATGCCCTGATAGTAGGATATAAAGATTTTAGGCTGGATCTTTAAGCGACCTCCAAGCTTGCTAACCCTTAGAGTGCTCAAAAATGATATGCTCAGGGAGAATATCAGCAGTATTACTCATCTGGGGACTTTATGTCTCCAAAGCGTGGGTCAAGCAGGATGAGTACCCTGATAGAATAGTGGCAAGTCAGTTTGGGGGATAACTATCTGCTTTCCTACTAGATTTAATATCCACTCCACAGGATGGAATTCAAACCTGGTACAATAAACCTGACAAAATCCTGTAGCTGGGGAAGTCATAGTAAATAGAGTATTACTTTAATTTTGCTAAATTGACAGAATGCCTGTCAAATTGACTTGTAAATAACTATATTTATGCCTGTAGGATAGTGGTACTATCATCTTTGGTCAGAGAAGCTTCTTTTTGTGGTGCCTAGTGGTGATAAGAGAGACATAAAACTAGTCAAAGTAGAGAAAATAAATGTTGCTGAATGACTACCCATAAGTACACATTCTGTATCACACCCTCCAAGACTCAGGGATACCATAGAAGAAGGAATTCCACAATTTATAGGCAAATTTCATATTTCTTTATACCTGAATATTTCTTATTATGTGAATATGCCACATTTTCATTATCTATTCATTCTTTGTTGGGCATGGAGGCAGTTTCTAAATAATGGCTATTACAAATAGAGCACCAAAGAGCATGGTTAAGAGGGTATTTCCATGATAGCATGTTCAGCCATTTTTGTATATGGCCAAGCATAATACAGCTTGATCTTGTGGTAGATTTATTTACAGTTTTTTTATTACTTTTATTCTTTAATCCTTTTTTTATAGTCCAGACTCCATCCCTTCCTAGTCTGCTCCCTGATGGCTTCCCATCTCATACCTCCTCCCCAACCCCCAACACCCTCACACCCCTACACAGTCACCCCATCTCCAAGCAGATGGGGCTCCCTTCATCCTACCAGGCCTCCCAACTCCCTGCTTTTAAAGAAACATTCTCACTAATTTCCAAAGTGACTGTTCTAGGAAAACTCTAATTAAGGTCAAAATCCACCATGGCCAGATAGCCTTTGGGCTCAGCCCAATATGTGAGACTCCCTTCTCTGACAGAGTTTCTCCTTCTCTGACCATGTCCAGGGACTTCTAAGCCCTCATATTTACCTCTACCTGAAGAATGTCACAAAGCCTCAATTAGTTCATTGGATCAATTTTTTCTTTCTCCTGAAAAAACTTCTCAGTCAGCACTTGAGTTCCCTGAAATGCTTGTCCATGGTAATGAAGCATTCCAGGCACCCTAAGCCCCCCAGCCAATGGCCTACTGACTGAGGTCCCCTGGGGTTTATTCCCTCTTTGTATGCACAGGGCTTTCCAACTCTTTGTTCCAAGTCTTTACTCCTACTGCCCTCATGGCCAGATCGGTTGATGATCCACAAGAGCAGAGACCCACCACTGTTCCTCTTTGTACTCCTACCAGCAATGGGGAAGTGTTTTCCTTTTCCAGAATTTTTGCTCTCATTTATAGTGTTATGGGGGGAAGGGAATAAGATTGGGATAACTACCACAGTAGGCCTTTTAAAAAGCCATATGGAAACCTACTAGGGTAAAGCTCTCTAAATTATGTATATAAATTAATTGTGGAATCATCATAATTGGAGACAATGATCTAATTAGACATCATACACCACCAAAAATGCCTCCAGTGGATTCCATATTTTGAGTTTTAGGCCAAAACTAACCTCTCTTTGGAGACATTGTAGGCTATTTCCAATGGTGCTGGTCCTCTTCCACAACTGGTTAAAACCTAGTTGCTGAGGATATCAAGTATTTATGTCATTGAATATTGAGAAGCTACATTGTTCCTCAATGAGAAACTTCACCTAGTATCAACTACATGCCAATGTAGGTTATATACTCAGGAATAGGTGAATAGTTGGCTAACACAAAACAAATACTATGTTTATTATTTGATGTGTGTGTGTGTATGTGTATATATGTGTGTGTGTCTCTGTGTGTGTGTGTGTCTGTGTTTCATGTCTTTGTTTTGTTTGAACACAGAGAAAGAATAGGAAATTGAGTAGATAAAAAAGGTAAAATGTGGAAGCACTAAAAGAGTGAATAAGGTATGATGTGGTGGACTGGCTGGTTTTGTGGGTCAACTTAACACAAGTTAGAGTTATCACAGAGAAAGGAGCCTCCCTTGAGGAAATGCTTCTATGAGATCCAATTATAAGGCATTTTCTCAATTAGTGATCATGAGTGGGAGGACCCATTGTAGTTGGTATCATCCCTGGACTGATAGTCTTGGGTTCTATAAGAGAGCAAGCTGAGAAAGCCAGGGGAAGCAAGCCAGTAAGTAACATCCCTCCATGGCCTCTGCATCAGCTTCTGATTCCTGACCTGCTTGAGTTCCAGTCTTGATTTCCTGTGGTGATCAATGAGGAAGTGTAACCTGAATAAACCCTTTCCTCCCCAACTTGCTTCTTGGTCATGATGTTTGTGCAGGAATAGAAACCCTGAATAATGCATGTGGGAAATTTTGTTTTAATAAATTTAAAGCCCCCAAATAGGAAAACCAGGAAAGGGTGTGGAGAAATGAGAACTCTTACAGGAGGGATGCAGCTTTTTCTCGCCTTCTGCCATTCTGCCATATAAAATATCTCTACTTCCCTAAAATAAAGAACTGTCTTGATGATTTTATATCATTAGATTTCTATTTTCCTATTTCTTCCTTCCCCACTCTTTACTGTCATCTCCAGTGATCATACCCAATTATACTACTTACGAGGAATATTTGCTTATCTCTGCGACAGTTTCCAGAAGTCTCAAATTCTGGCAGAAGTTGTAACAGAAGAGTTAGAAAAATATTTTATATGCAATTTCTAAAATAACTATAGTTGGGACAAAATCCAATTTCACAATTGTTAGCAAAGAGGAGATCTTATAAATGAAAAATATAACTGATTAATCATTTTGACATATTATGTACTGAATATAACTCAGCTTGGTACAATTTACATGAAGAAAACAGATGATTCTTTTTTATTTACTGTTCTGTACAACAGGATGTTTGAAGCATCCTTGATGTCCACACACTAGATTACCTTATCCTTACTAGGACAACCTAAAAACTTCCCTAGATATTTCTAAGTGTGTGGACTAGAAGACAAAATGTTAGTCCTCATTTTAACCCATTTAGAATATTGGAGAGGCTGAAGAGATGGCTCTATCATTTAAATTCTTGCTGCATAAACATAAGTACCTGAGCTCTATAACCTTGAAATCCATAAAAAAAAAGAAAAAGAAAAGAAAAGAAAAGAAAAACCCAGGCACTGCTAGCACTGGAAATTCAGACGAGACCCTGGACCTGCTGCTCAATCGTTTAAGCTCTGTACATAAGGTCCAGACTCAGTGAGAGAGCCCATCCCAAAAGACAAGCATAGAAAGATTGAGATTGATACCTGAAGTTAGCCTCTGACTTATTCATGCAAGCATGCACACCCATGTAGACATTGGATTATAGAAATGCCATTCTGTATCCAATTAAACCCATTCATCCAGCTACAATGGACATAAAGGATGCCATGTTCCTGCATTGGATCAGCAAATGAGAAAAAAACATAAGCAGTTTCTCATTCCACATTTTATTTTTCAGTCACAAAATAAGAAAAAGAAAACTATTATATCACAGCAAAAATAAAAATACTGTCTCTAATTCCAAGCCCTTTTCCAAAGGAAGTTATAGAATAAATAATGCTCCCACAAGAAAAATATTATACCAGTTTCAAGTGTGTGTCTGCAAATTGTGTATGATTTTAATTTGAATGAGACAAATGATGACAATTTTTCACAGCATAGCTTTTGCCTCGTGGGACTAAAGGATGCATGTCTGCTTTTGGTTCCTTCCTCGTGCCTTCTGTACTGAAATGTGACTTGAAGCCCAGCCCATTCTGCTTCCTCTCACTTCTTCATCTTAATCCCTTTCCTTTCCTTACATGTTCTTTCCACATACTTTCTACCTATCTTCTCCAGAAAAGTTATTAAGGAGCATGTATGTGACTGTCAAAGACATTCCAAGGATTATAATAACAAAAAATAAGAACCAATGTAAGCTCGATTTTTCTGTATTTTTAGCACTGTTTGTTGAGAATGTCTGTGATTCTGCCTAGTTTGATAGAATGTCTTTCTTATGAGTCATTCTGAAACTCTCAGGAGTCTTCCCTGGTCTGTTGCTAGAGGACTCTGGCTGGATCCCTTCCTCCTCCTCCTCCTCCCCCTCCTCCTCCTCCTCCTCCTCCTCCTCTTCCTCTCTCTCTCTCTCTCTCTCTCTCTCTCTCTCTCTCTCTCTCTCTCTCTCTCTCTCTCTGTTTGTGTGTGTGTGTTACAGAGTCCTAGATGTGGGTACGATATTTCCTAATATTATATACCTAACAAGTTCCTTGTGTCCAGTGGAGTTGTATCTTGGGTATACATACACATCGATGAATGAAGAGTTAGAATGCAGTAGAGTTACATGATGGAATATCATTCCACTGTCAACACCCCCCAAACACACAAAACAAAAAGCAAAAAATTGTAAAATTCCCAGATAATTAAGGGATCATAATGGGGAACTTTCAAGGAAGAAGATATAAAATTCAGTGCTAGAAATGGTAGTGAGAAAAAGTAATGGAAAATTACAGTTATGAGGTAGCAACAAAAACAGTTTCAGGATTGGGGGTCCCCGTATTAAAGGGTTGCAGCGTTATTAAGGTTAAGAACTACTGATTTAGAGGAACATCAATGATTAGTAAGTAAGCTTTGTTAGAATAGTAACAAAAGCTGAATCATGGGTGAGAGGCTCAAATCTCAGTAGTTGCTCTGTCTTTGAATTTGTGTCTATCAGCTATGGAAGCACTCACACAGTAGCTGTCTATCACTTGGGGAGCCCCACAACCTAGTAACTATTCAGTTCACATGAATATAAGCCTCAACAATCCCAATCTGGTGCCAAAAGGGGTTTTTGAAGAACTGCTTAAACTTAGTCCACAATGCCTGAAAACTTTGATTCTGATATCAATGAAGTCATCACCAGCAATAGTAGGGTAAGTAAAATCACTGGCAAAAGGGAAGACAAAGAGAGCAAAACTCCAGTAATCTTTCTCTGCCAGGTCATTTTTTTTTCTGACTTTTACCAAAAGATGCCACCCACAATCAGGGTGGGTCTTCCTACGACAATAAAAGCAATCAGGACAGGTCTTTAGGAGATTCTAATATGTGAAAAGTTGACATTACAATCAACATACAATATATGGTAGAGTTGGACATTATGGTACCTATATTTTTGACTTATTGAGGAGTCTCCACACTGATATCTGTGGGTGAAGGTTCAGATGGCTGTAGTCCATTCCATTTCTGCCCAAAACCAGGAATAGCATTTAGTTTAACATGTGACAGGCATGATATTTCAAAAATATATCCAAGACAGTTGAGGGAGATAAATGCCTTAAGTCACTAAAGAAACAAACTCTGTAAGTCTAAATCCTCAGGGGAAAATGCTGTTTAAAATTTTATTATTAAAGGTGTTTTTTAGTGTTCAAATTATGTAATGTATTCAATTTATATAGTGTTACTCTGAGCTTTTCAAGTTTATTTAACTGCAGTGGTGGGTACAAAAGAATCTTACATACATAATTTAAAACCATTTTTGTTCCTTGTAATTAAGTGTATAAAAAGAATAATGAACATATATTATGTTTGTGAGAAGTATGTTTTAAATAAAAAAACACTAGCTAAAGAAATAATTTAACAATTGAGAAATAAATATTTGCAACTTATTTTCTTCTGTCAGAAACAAGTGATTACATGATAGTGTAGAATTGAAATGTACATCGCTTTGTAGTTATAAATATAATCTCTTGCTAAAAGAACACTGCTTTAGAGCAATAGTGGCTTCTCTTTAATTTTGTTTTCTTTTGTCAAAATACTTTTCAGAATGATGTTAAAGGTATAAGCTAAAACACATAAGAATAAAAAAGTCACAAAATTTTCAGAAATACAATTACGTAGCTATGTATAGAATGTATTTGAACTACAGTATACTGTATGCCTCTTTAACAATGTGTTTTTTTAAAAAAAGATTTAATACTGGCTTTCACAAGCATAATTATTAACTAAAGATAAGAACTCCTTTACGATATTTGCAATGTGTATAATATACAAAGTGTTTATGATCTCTGAAACAGTCATGGGAATGAGACTAGTGCTTTAATTTTATATACTTATTTATTTGCTTAGGAGGATGCACATATGCCATATTTCGTGTATAGAAGTCTGAGGACAATTTTAAGACTTGGCTTTCTCCTTCTATTATGTAGATACTGTATTTGAAACTTAACTTATTCCCTGTGTTGATCAGGTTTTCAAACTAAGTAACCTTTACGTAGTAAGCAATCTCAAACACGCACCCATTAAAATATTTTTAATTTTTACTTAGATTGTTGTATATAAGTGTATTCTGTTTATATCTTTTTCAGTTCTCTCTCTCTCCCTCAATACCTTCTGTAAACCTTTGCTACATCTGAGACTCCTGTCCTCCCCACTTGCTTTTTAAACACATTATAAAAGTATATTTTATTCACCCGACATAATTGTCATCTCAGAGAATTAGTGCTAAATAAGCTCCCCCATTCTCGGTGTTTCTGAATTCTAACTGGCTACTTCAATTCAGCCATTCTGATTTAAATTCCTCTCCAAGCTGACTGATTCAAAATGGCTTCTCTCAGTTTCTGTCTGAATTGGTGGACTCAAACTAAATCTTGCAATTTGTTCTAATTTTCTTGTTCCTTCTTGTTCTCCGGCTTCAACCGCCTCTGCTGACCTGCATTGAACTACATGAACAAATTAACTCACTTCCACTGCCTCAATTCACTGCACTGACTGACTCTCAACTGACTGACTCGATTCTACGTCATTGAACTCAAGCGACTGAACAGAACTGATTCTCTCCCTGCACTACTCTTAGGTATTCTCTTTTCTGTCTGTTCTTGTGAGAGTTGAGTGTATCCTACCTTTGACTTATTCTGTCAAACCTTTCTTTGAATCATAATGTCACTTTGCCCCTCATTTGCACACATGACTACTTCCTTTTACAGCCTAACCTTACTCATGAAGTTTGGCATTAAAGGAATATACCAAGGGTTTGTCTGTATTCCAGCCAGTAGACTTAACATACCTCTACAATACACACACACACACACACACACACACACACACACACACACACACACACACACTCACACACACACACTCACACACATACACACACACTCACACACACACATACACATACACACACACACACACACACAAATGTGATCTTTCTCTTTCTCTCTCCCCACCATCCCTCCATTTACTGAGTCTATCTAGCATATATGTTCAAGGTTGAATATTTGGAACTGGACAATCCATTAAGGTGTTCATGCTTGGAGAAAACTGGTTCTCTTTCTCTCATCAGCCAATCATCAATCAATATAGATATTGACCATCTATATTTCTTCATCGTCTAGGAATGTGGTCTTGTGGATCTCCCCCTATAAGTGTGGCACATTGGCTGGCATGCTCACCAAAAGCAATTTGAGAAGGAAAAGGTCAATTTCACCTTAGAACTCCCAGGTACACTCCATTACTCAGTGATGTACTCAAGGCAAGGAAAAAAATTTTAGGCATGAATATTTACACAGGAACTGAAGTAGATGTCATAGAGAAGTCCTGTTTAATGGTTTGCCTTTCATGATTTTTTCTCTGACTGCCTTATTTTTATTTGGCAGTGGCCTTGTACACAGTGGGCTGGAATCTTCCATATCACTCTTGAAAGCATGCCTCACACTCTTACCTACAGGATATTCTCACAGAGTCATTTTCTTACTTGAGACTCCCTCTTCTCAGATAACTAATGTGTATGAACTTGACACAAACTCACCCATAAAACAATCTTCCATCAAAACTAATTCTCAGAATTTAACATTAGTTTTATTTGTATAGGAAAATTTAGAATTGAACTTGAAATTAACACATAAGCAATCAACTTATTATTTATGCATTTGTAACTTTTCACAACACATATTATTTATGTCAGAAAATAACACATATTTTAAATTTGTTAGAAATTCTCACATTTTCTCATTCTATCTATAAAAGTAGAATAGTTTATTTCTAAATTGAAAGAGATAAATTCATAATGTGGTAGTTAATATTAATTATCGACATCCTTGGATTTGCAATCACCTAGGAAACAAATCTCTTGTGATGAAAAGGGTGTTTACAGAAGAATTTAACAAAAGGGGAGAAGACCCACTGTTGTAACTTTGTTGTAACTTTGCTACCCTGCCAGGGTCCTGCTACCAGTATCCACCCTGCTTCCCTTGAATCCACAGGTAAAACACACAGAGAGGGAGAGAGAGAGAGAGAGAGAGAGAGAGAGAGAGAGAGAGAGAGAGAGAGAGAGAGAGAGAGAGAGAGAGAGAGAGAGAGAGAGGAGGGGCAGGGGAGGGGAGAGGGAGATATTCACACTAGCATTCACCTCTCTTTGCTTCCTGATTATGGCCAGGATGTCCACAGCTCCTAGTGCTCCCGTTCCGCATCAAAATGGACTGTATCACAGAAAGTGTGAGCCAGAAGTAAGCATACCTTAAGCTGCTTCCTGTCAGGCATCTGATCACAGAAAATCAGAAAAAAACGAATATATAAATTAATAGAAGAGTACAACTAATATTTTAGAACAATCAGGTGAAAGTAGTACTCAAGAACACGGTTGTATCCGAGCAGAAACTGAGGGGCACGACAGGCTTTAAAAACCTATGTTGGAAGACCTTCCGTTTGGATAAGAAACATAGGTGCCATTTAGGAAGCAGCTTTCAGGTTAGTCTCAAGAACACCTATTTTACATCAGATGCTTTGCTCTCTTGGCAACAGAATAGATGATTCCGACCCTCCTTCCAGGGAACTGAATCTGAACCAAGGGGAAAATATGAGAAATAAAAGAGAACTATCCAATTCAAGGTAATTTTTCAAATTTAAAAAATGTCTATTTTATATTTAAAGATTCTTTCTAAAAGGAATATTTAGAAAATATTTTAATATATATTTGTATAAAATATCTAACTGTATATTTCAAAATGCAGAAATTGTGTTATTAAATAATACTAAAGAGCATAGCATCTATTGTCCTTCAGTTAAATGCTGTTTGCATTTATGTCTCCCCAGATGAGAGAGCCATTATTTTCTCCATTATTATATTTTTAAACTAATTTATATTTCCTCCTGTGGTGATTTTTAAAAGGGTATTAAAACTAGAAATTACTTTGGGGAAAAAATCTTTCTTCAACAGACTCTAAAACATCAGAACTTTGATGATAGAAGAGACATAGTATTTATGAAATTCTCTTTTAGTCTGCCATTATGTTTATATATAAGAAGGTTTAAAGTAGTCCTTGAATAAGTACACTGGCATTTTTAGATAATGTCAAAACACACCAGTTAAATTGTAGCCTCTTCATGTCTTTGCCAATAGTTTCAATCAGGAGCCAAAATTTCTTCTGCTCTAATTGAACAGCGATCTATTACTGACACATCTGTTACATGGAAAGTAGGGACTATCAAAATGTGGGCTACCATGGTGAGTGCAATTATATAATACAAAATGAGCAGTGTAGCCATCCAATACTAAAATAGAAAGGCCTGGTGCTAGACAAACAGGAACATTTACTTGGGAAAAAGAAGGCAGTGGCTATAGGATTGGTAAATAGTTCTACTGAACAAACCAATGAAATTAAATAACTGAAGGCTATGTTTTCCACAAGCTATAGGAAAAGTTGAGCCTCTGTTAAGTATAATGTATAAATTTTATTCTCAGATCTGCATCATAGCAAAGCAATGAGCAGTCAGTGGACAATAAATGTATGGAAACTGCAAAGAAAGCCTTAAAATTTTTATTCATTCAACAAATAATTAAAGAACACAAGTTTGGAAGAGAATACTTGACATTTTAAAAACTGAACAGCCTTTGCCTTAGAAGTTTTATATCCTAATAAGAAAATAAATATGCAAATGCATCATTATCAAATGCACATCTGGAGCTTGGGTTTGGGGAGGCTCTCCATGTAGAGGTGGAGGCAAAGATATATCGGGACTTGGTATGGAGAATCAACAGAGCATCCCAGGCTCAGAGGCAGAGTACAGACCTGAGCAGGTTTCAGCAAGAGGAAAGCACAAGGGTGTGGAACTCCATGTTTTGCCAGCATATAAAGGTCATAAGGACCTAATCTGAATGATCCCTGCCATACACCCAAACAACCCACATATAGAAAGGATAGAATTCTTTCATGTCACCCTGCACAGGGGAAAATCCAAAACAACATCTTCATATTACAGGTTTCCTGTATTGAGCATAGGGTTACACAGGAAAGCTTATGGTCAGATTGTCTGTATAAAGTCTGCCATAAGGTATTAAGTTTCACCATATTTTTCTTTAAAGTATTAGTAGAAGTTTCTCACCATAATTGATTGTTCTTTCATATTTTTGTTATTCTTACATATTAATTGTTATGCCATGGTATTTTAGCTTTTATATCAGAAGACTAGAGGTTTCTGCCGTCCTTCATCTTTCTATATTCCCATAATGATTTGTCATTATCAGTCAATACTAATCACCAATCCCAGTATATTTTCTTATTTTTATCTTTCCTTTATTTAATTTGAGCATACAGTAGTTAATATATTATGTCAGCCATCATCAGAACCGTTGAAGTCTCAAAAATTACTGATAGGGAATAATTATTTCATGGAGTGTTCCTTAGTTTTCAGTGTGTTGGAAGTTAGATAGAATAGGAATGCTATTGCTGGCAGAAGCTGATGTATAGGGCAGGGTGTGCAGGGAATCCAGCAACATGACTGCTCTGGCAAGGGATCATATTGAAAGAACATCTCTAGGTCTGTGTGATCTGGCTGAAATGACATACCTTTAATCCCCTTGGTTGGAATATAGATAAGCTCTTAGTGTACACATTTAACCCAAAACCATGAAGGTAAAATTAGTTTGTAGTAGAAACAGGCATGTTTGAAAGTTGTGGAACAGGCAAAGGGACAAATAAGAGAAAGAGATCAGAGATAGGCTATGTCCAATTCTTATGAGAACAGCATAGGAAAGAGAGGTGGCTTAAGAGAGCACTGCAAAGGAGGGATAAAGGGGAATGAGTGGCACTTTTATCAGGATAATTTTAAGAGACAAGTTTCAGGTTAATACTAATTGAGCCAGAGAATGAAAAAGAATCAAAAGGTTAGAACAGATTGCCAGAGTTAGTTTAAGATTAAGCAGAACAATTTAGTCAGAAGTCAAGAAAGGCCAGTTTGAATCAGTCAGATTGGTCAGGAGTTTGGGCCAGAAATCCTGAGTTCAGGAAGGGCAAGAAAGGGTGAGTTCATTCAGCAGTAAGACTCCAAGATGACAATTACATCTGGCAAATAAAAGTTACTTTTACAAGGATGGGCAGGGGCACTAGGATAGAGAAACCTAGGTTCACTCTTCTCTTGCTATGAAGAAACACTATGATCAAGGCATTTGCTTACAGTCAGAAGATAAGAATATGACCATCATGGTGGGAAGGATGTCAGAAGGCAGACAGCATAGCACTGGAACTATGGTGAGAACTCAGATCGGATTTACAAACAGAAGGCAAGAACACGATATTGGATCTGGCATGGGCTTTTGAAACCTCAAAGCTCAACCTCAGGAACAAACAACCTCCACCAAGGCCAGACATATTCTACACTTCCTAATCCTTCCTAAACATTCTACTATTTAGGAGGAAAACTTTCAAATACATGAGCCTATGAGGCCATTCTCATTCAAACCATTACATGTCTTGATCATTAGTCTTGTAGAGAAAAAGAACATATCTACTTCTCATTATTTCCATGTGGCTAAACTGTGGAAGAAAAAAGAAAAAAGATGACTCAAATAACAAAGAGGTCTGGGGAGGAGGAAAGGCTAGACTAAGAGGGAGGAGAGCGCGGAAAAGTGAAAAGTGTTAGCATATCTGTTTTTGTTGTTGTTGTTGTTGTTTGCTATTTTGTTTGTGTTCTTTTATCTCTATCTCCCTTCAAACTCTTTTTCCACTGTAATTCCTTCCAACTTCCCAAGATTAGGTAGAAGAAAAAGAAGGTTAGAGCAGAAAGGGAGTGTAGATCACTTTAAATAGTTCCTGCTGAGGGTTGGGAATTTAGCTCAGTGGTAGAGTGCTTGCTTAGCAAGCCAAGGCCCTGGGTTTGGTCCCAGCTCTGAAAAAAAGAAAAAAAAATAGTTCCTGCTGATTAGGGACCTGAAATTCCTTAGGGCAAGTCCAATCTTCATCTCATCAGGATGTCTCCAACTTCTTTTCTTTTCTTTCTATAAACCAGCCAGAGAAGGACCAGGGGCACGAAGAACAATTGAGCCTTCTTCTCCAGAATCCTTAAAGGTAAAGATAGGATGTTGCTGTGACTTCTTGTCAAAGATAAGTATTCAGAATCCAAACATCAGGAAATATTATATAAATATGTGAAACCATCTTTATAATAAGTGGGCTGAATTCTTCAAAAAGGCTATAGAATGTTACAGAAAAGACAGATTAAGAAGATATGAAAAACAAAACAAATGCAATGTGTGATACTATGCTCAACCTTTGGTCGGTAAGGGAAAGAATATATTTAAGGATTCCTCATAGGGCTTCTCCAATTGTGCTCGCTTAGTTTATTTTAGAATAATTTTTAAGAATGTACAAATGTTTGCTCACAGTATTAAATACCTAAACTACATGATCAAGGAACTACCATCTGTCAAGATTCTTCTTGCTTTTTCATCATGATGGAAAAGGAAGAGGTTCAAGGGAAACAAAAAGAAGTCAACCCTTCAGTAAGACCTTAATTCTTCCTGTGCCAATTTCCAAAGCTGTTACCTCCCAACATTGCTACTGACTTTTAACATGGTCATTGGCAGTTAAAAACATTAAAGCCATTGTTTTATCTGTTGCCTACAATGTTGCCAGGATAAACTTTCTGCAAGTTGTCTAATTCCCAAGCAGAATCTACTACTTCGCATCTCAAACTGCAAGTGGGACAGTCACAATAACACAAAAGAGACTCCCTGTGAGAATTTGGAAGAGTCACACAATTGCATTTTCGACTTTTACTAATACCAGGAGGCTCTGTAAGTTGGATGTTCTTCTTTGCTCAACACCGTGTTTTGAAACTGAGCAAACAATCTTGGAAAAGATAATACAAGACTTTTAATACAGCCTTAGTGACTGGTATCTTAATATGACTTCTGTTATGGGTTCTACTTTATACATAATTAGTTGGAAAATGGAACATTGAACAACTTATGAATAAATAACGAGATATGCAAAACATAATGTTCCCATCCCCTCTACTTACTGCCTGCCATTATCTTCAAAAGGCATTCATTAACTGTCTACTGTATTCCAGGTAATTATATTTGACAATAAAACACCTTTACGCAAAACACATTTCTGTGAGCTGAACTACCTCAATTCCAATCACCATCCCAAGGAACTCAGCAATTTTCAGATTCTATTTAGGCCTTATTTAAATTAGACACATTTTCAGCCTGAGATTTTCATAGACATTAGCTGATCATTATAAAATGAAGACTGTTTACAGCGCTGGAGAACTGACCAGCTCGTCAAAGGCAGACTAGTTGTTGCAAATAGTTGATCCAATTACCTTCGACCCAAGGAGTTTAAATTAAGCCTCTCCTAATTTGAAGAAGATTTCAATTGCTAATAGGATAATTGCATCTGATTTCAAAGGACAGCCTGTACAGCTTTCCTTTAAGAATTCATTTCTGGAAATAGAGCAATTCCCTTAGTGGAAGGATGAATAAAAGAACTCAGGCAAGTTTCCTCCATCCTCTAGTTTGCTAGCTTTCTCTTTCACTCACAGAATTCATAAGATTTCCTCCTCTGTACTCGCATGTGTTCACAAATTGCCTGACTATATTATGATGATATTAGCAATTAGTAGAGGAGGAGTTAGCACTGAGTCCTATCACCACCAGCCTCTTAATTTACGTGTAGAATTCCCTCTCCATTTCGCCATTCTCTGCTCTTTTGTGTTGAGCCCTAGGAGGTTTCCAAGTGAGCTTGCATTGTCAAATTAATTCTGAAAGAAGTAAGCTTTGCCCTTCCTAGTTTTTCAAATGAGACCCATGAACAGATGTTCTTTTATGTTGTACACATACCTCTGTTATCCACCTAGGGATAGTTGATGACTTATCTGCTTCGCACAATACAAGGGAAGTGATTTGGAAAAAATATGTAGATAGTGTCATGGATTACCTTATACTTATTTATTTCAACATAATATTTTATCGATTGTTTGAGAACTTCAAACCATTCAGCCCCACTTATTTTCCAGTCCTTCCATGTTCACCCCATTCCTTTCTAATTTCCTCCTAAAAGAAAATAAAAACTAAAAATTACCAAAAAAATATCTTGCTGACCCTTTTCGCAGCTGTCACATCTCTTGCTTCTCTAGTTCTGCCATGCATGTACCACTCCTCTCCCTCTTTCTCGCTTCTTTATCACATATTCATCTGCCATAGTGGTAATGGAAGCTGCAGTATGTCATATAGTATGCTCTTTTGCCCAAAAAGCTTTATGTGCAAACGTTCATGGTGATGAGTTATTGGTTCAAAACCTCTGACTTTTGCTGTACCACCAATATACGACCCTCAGAGATTTCTCTGGAATATCTTGTTGTTGCCCAGTCATGAGATCCTGTAGCCATGATGTAGGTTGATGTCATCATGCAGGCGAAGGCAGATAGGATAAATAAGACCTGTCATTGGACAAGAAGGAAGGATGGGCACGAGAAAAGTTTTAGAGAGGAGAGGAAACCAGCGCAAGGAGGAGATCAACGAAGAAAACATGGAGGAGGATGTTAAGGTTTCTCTCTGCACATTCACAGGTTGTTATGACTATTCTTAAGAGATGGATATGTATAGCATTTTGTGTGTCTAGATGAACAAACTATATCTTATCTAGGTGGGTGGTTTATACCCTTATCAATTGGTTGTAAGTTAATTGTGTGGATGTATTGTACATTGAATAATTAATATAATTCTGGTTGTTGGGTTACAGTTTATTGAGTCATGAATTCACTGGGTTGTTGGGAGTGTGAGCAGAGTCCGTAAGAGGAAGCCGTACTAGGCTATAAAATGCTTGGGGCTAGCATGGTGTGGGCCATGCTAGCATGGCCTGTGAAATGAGATGTGTGTGTAAGGAGTGGTAACAACCCACCAAGAGGACAGTGTGTGAAAGCTGCTGACAGAGAAACAATTAGAGCACAATTAGAGCAGAGAGGGGACTTTGGTGTGCTTTTTTTTTATTGTACCCCAACGCCAGGATTCTGTAGAATTGGCCCCTTTACTTACTCCTGCAGCCCATAAATGTAATAGATGTTGATGTGTGCAAACTCAAAACCCTGTATCTGGACCTGGGTGGTAGCTAAGTTGGTCAGCTCTGCATGGCTCCTGTACCCTGTGGTGGAGGATTAGGGCCAGCTCCCAGGCCCATGGGGAAGGATTAACTCTTCCACACCCTTGCCACCAAGGCCAGCTCACCATACTCAGGACTCTGATCAGCAGACCTATGTGGGCAGGGCTAGTTCTGCAGAGCCCTTGGATATCAATATGGCTTCTAGTACTAGCCCAGACTACATATATCTACATGGCCTTCGGTGGTACTCTGGGTCACAGATATCAACACAGCCTCTGGATATACCTGGACTACTAACTCACTCATGGCTCTCAGCAGATGCACTGACATTGGGCCTCATTTTGACCTCAGATGCCTATACATATGCTCATATCAACATAGCCACAGGAGGGAGCAGAGCCTGAGGATATCACCAAGCCATCAGTCAGTGGCATAGACTGCTCAGATCCACATGGATTTCAGGCTTCATCATGACTTGGGGCAACAGCATGAACCACACACACCATCATGGCATCTGGTGGCATCACCTACCACAATGGTCCTTTCAGGAGTCCAATCCAGAAAATAAACTTTTCTTCATCTCAAGCCTCCATCATGGTCCAGAACCAGGGTAATCTTGCAGCTGGATCAGCAGGTTTTGAGGCTGAGTCTACATCTGTATAAGATCCAGGCTGCTGCACCTTCCTTACAGACAGGCAACATTTTTCTATCCTTTCCACCTCTCCATTGGTCATTGTAGTAGCATCTGCCGCCACACACTGCATGGCAGGGGCAGGCCTGGCTATCTCTTAATACTATTTTACTATACTCATTTTCTTAACCTTTCAAATTTAATAACGTAACATTTTCCTTTATTTTATGCTTAATTAAATTCCATCAATTTTCAAGAAAAAATTTTAATCCTTCTTAGTCTGAATTTACAGTTCCATTGAACATTCAATGTGAGTCAGAATTGAAACTGTTCAGCATTCTTTGCTCAGTCAATAGATATTGCTGGAAATTTTGAATTTACTGAGTGAATATTTTTAATTACATATTATAGTGAAATGACTATATCTCAGAATATGTCTTTTGTTTTCAGGGTGAAATTTTATTTTATATATATATATGTATCATATATATATATAATGTATATATATATGACATATACATGTATTAGTCAAATATAAAGCTTTAATTTCATATTAAAAAGATAACATTCCATGAGAATATATTTTATGGTCATTCTTAATTATAGCAATAACTTGAACAAAATATCTAATATAGAACACAAAATTATTTCTATTTTGGTTGGAACACTTTCACTAGAATATGAGGAATCATGGAATACTGTAATAGTGTTCAATTTGGATGTGCATAATTATAAGACATTCATGGCATATCTTCTTTGGCTCTGAAAATTTTTTCATGAATAAAAAATTCACTTGTAAAATATGAACATACATTTTACTTTAGTAAATACAACTTCGTAATATACCATTTTTCTAATGGGGGCGGGAATAACAAGTGTTATGAATCCCATAGTTCTGTGTTTCATGATGCCAAGGTGAGTCACCCTCATCATGATTGGTAGGGACTTAACCTGGGGCCCTAAGTAAATAGTGTCCTCCTTTGCCTACATTGATATTTTAAAACTGTTTATGAATAGTTAATATTTTGTTGCCTTTTAATGAATCCAAGTCCTAGAGATCAAACAGGTTACTCATTCAAGTAGTTCACAAAAGCAACAACAAAAAAATAACATATTGGATTGATATTTCTTTTTTGTTACAGCTTGACGACTAATTTAATGATCAAATGTTTATAACTTCAGTGTTGAACTAATGAATCTGACATTGCAAAATATCATGAGACTTCTATGTAATTAAAACTTTGAAGAATCTGAACCCTACTGTGTTTGACTCTGTCCTTGTTACTAAACTCTACCAGCAAATTCCAAAGACACAGGTAGAGGTCACAGTTTACTACAGGAGTTCTAGAAATAGGTGGAAAAACAATTATCCAGCGTATGAGAGGATAAGTACAGAGAGAGAAAGAAAAGTCAACCGGGGTGAGACGAGCAAGAGCACGTGTTTGAAATGAGAGCACGCCTCAGTTCTAAATCAGCATCAGTGCAGGTGGTGGAGAACAGGCGAGAAGAAGGTAAGAGTTTTAGCTCTGTCGACTCTCTAGAAAGCATTGCAGAGCAGATGGAACAGTTGAGCTGGATCCCGAGGGAGGTTAAAGGAGGACAAAGAAGTCACTAAGTTAAAGAGAAAAGGCAAGAGGCCAAACACCAGGTCCTCAGGGAGAGGGTAGTGCTGAAGATGGACGGTGACTACTGTTCATGGACCAGAAATCGCCTCATTGAACTACGCTTGGACGTCTCCCAAAGCTCAGTTAGTCCCCGCAACAACAATCATAGTGCTCATCTATTAGTTTTAAATATTATGTTTGGATGTTTGGTTACCTTGAATTATTTCCAACTTATTTAACTAAATGAAATTAAATAGAATCTAATCATTAAAAAAACAATGAAAGACATAGTCTTTGTTCCTGTTTGGTGGGGGAACAAGACAAGCAGCAGCCATGAGCTGCAATTATTCTATTTCTACTTTATACCTTATTGTGATAGATAAATGCCCTGGCACTGAAGACTCGGAGTAAATAAGCATCTTAAGTTGTAGCACTGCAGAAGTAGCCACCAAGGATTAGAGATCTGCGAGCCAACTCCATGTGCTCCCGTGACAGTCTATTATAGAATGAAAGCATACAGCAAACACTTTTTTTCTCAGATAGAAATTGCAAGGGAAGAAAGACAGGAGAGGAGCACAAATGGAAAGAGGGTGCAATAGTGGAAGCAGAAAGGCCACCTGAGGATTGAACATGCCAGATGCAGAGCAAAATGTGGCCGGGTACTATGACAAGGCAGTGTAGTGCTTAGACATAGAAATTGCCTCTGTTTGGAAGATGAAAGGAAATAAGCAACATTTGCTTTTCCTAAATGGCCACGGTTTAGTTGAAACTATGCGGACATTAAGATGAAATGCCTCTGGCAGTTTTCAAGCACCGTAGAGCATTTTAATTGGTAATGCATTTAAAGAGCACAGCACATTGTACCTACATGGTTCAAACTAAAGCCTTTCCTTTTCCAATGTGGAAATGACTGCCAACTATTGTTTCCTAACGGACATGGCAATGCACCCTCTGAGCAGCTAAGCTTCCTAGATTCTGCTTCACTAGCCAATTTACTGACTGCTGCTTCTCTTTTATCTGGTGTAAGAAGTCTACTGACTATGGCCTAATTGTTCAGGAGATTCGTGATTTACAAGGCACAGCAGAATTGTATGCAACTGAAACCTTGAAAAGTCTGAAATTAGAAGTCACCAAGTTAAAAACACAATGCTAATCAAATTCCTTCATTACTAATTTAGAAACATGCATCAAATTAAATAAACTTTTGATAAAATACAAAATACAAAATAGACAGTGCCTATAAAATTACCCATTGCAGCTTGTTCTTATGTGAGCAACTACATTATTTCATTTCATTTTATTTTTAGCATAACGTACATGAACTTGTGTGCGTTAATGTTATTCCCATGTTTATGTATATAGAGATGTTAACCTCAAGTATCTTCCTCAATTTGCTCTCCATCTGATTTTTTGAGGCACTATCACTGAACAAGGATCTTGCCAGTTCAGCTGGACTGACAGGAAAGTGAGTTCCAGTGATTGATCAGTCTCAATTCCCAAATGTTGGGGTTGAAAGTTTGCACTGCTATGTCATGCTTACATGTAGGTTAAGGAGATGGGTCCTCAAGTTTGCATAAGAAGTATGTTACTAAGTCATCTCCCCAGCCTCTGATTTTGCATATCTACACGTTTAATTTTAATGTTTCAAAGGGAAAAATGTTTGTGATTCAACTATGCTTGAACTTGGCTTTGAACTCCTCCATGTAGTTTAGTTCTCATAGAGTGCAAAACCTGAAGAGTTCAAAGCCATCTACCACACTGGGCACGTAGTATTGCATGGCTTTTTTTTTTAATGTGCAGTAAATACTACCCTTCAAGGACACTGGTAATTATGGGGTTCAACAAACTCATTTCTAAGAAGATAATTCTCATTTCTAATTACAGAAATGAGAAGTGTGGACATAAATTAATAGAGTTGTTCAGCAGACTATTCTCTGCTTGATGACTGGAATAATTCTCTTCCATTTAGAAGAATTTCGCTTATATACATAAAGCAGTGACCTATTTTTGCAGTAAAACACATGGCATGCAACTTTCTTAAGTGTCAAAGATAAAAAAAAAAAGAACAAACACGTGGCCTCTGAGAACTGGCAGTGTCAACAGTGGAAATTTGAGTATTTTCACTACTTCTTCTCAGTCAATTGAAATCAGCATGTTTGTGCCTCAGAAATCTAAGCTAAGTCTTTAGTAGATGCTCACTTGGATGATGGACACCTTTTACCCCAAATGTTGGGAAACTGAGGCAGGATGGAGTGTCTCAGAGAATCCTGGAGTACATGGTGAAACCCTCCCTCAAAGTGCCAAACAATGACAACAAAACTTAGCAGTATCTTTTAATAAGGAAGAGCGTGTCACAGAACTGAAGTCTGATGGCTTTCCAGAATGAAAATGAAGTATTGCTTTTCAAAATAGGAAATGCTCTTTAATTCTTGTAATGGTTAATATTGTCAACTTGACAGAATCTAGAGGCCCCAAAGACATGCCTCGGAGTAGAGTTGTGAGTAGTTCCCCAGGTTACATTAGTATTTAGACCTGCTTGGGATGGATGTTCTTGGTTATGTGAACAGAAGTGCAAAGACTCAATGGATAGAGGTAGCAACTTCTGGCAATATCCTAGCTCTTCAGACACTCTAGGAGAATGTTTTTGTGTTTTGTCTACTAGAAAGTTCCTGTTCTTTGTATAGGTTACACTGTCTTGCAGCTGCTACTCCTGCTCCTTCAATAATATCAGAACCTAGTTTTTTCAGTCTCCCAATGTGGTCTGATAACTATTGTTTTTCTAGCAATCTTCTGGCTTTTAGCACATCGTTGAAATTTATAAGGCATCCAGCCTCAGGAACCGAGCAACTGCTGTTTCTTGATCTCTGTAATGTGAAAGCAGAGACTGTTGAACTGCCCAGACTGTGTTGTGTAAGCCAACCTAATAAATCATTTTTTGATGTATATTCTATCAATGTGGTTGATCTATAGAACCCTGGAAAATACAACTTGTTTAAAACAGAAGCATGGCATTTAGACTCCACTTCATTGTGGGATACCAATTTACCTCTGCACGTTTCAACATAAATCAAATGTGTCTAATAGACACAATGAAGACACAATAGTAGAATGTTTAGGCTTGATAAACCCACATTAAAAACAAAGTTTTGCTAGGAGTTCATCTTACTCTTAACATTGCCTTTTATACAATGAATAATTGTGTATAGAAAAAAATATATCACAAATATATGCCTTTGTGCTAGGACATAATGTGTTTTGTAGAACATATATGTGAGAGTTCAAGAGCATGAAATAGCATTAGAGGAAATAAACAATATAATGAGGGTTAGTGTTAAACCTACACAACAATAAAGAGGAGCCATCTTTTGGAAGCAAAGATATAACATCTTGTATATTATAAAGATGGATACTTAATAAATGGTTATCTCAATAACCTTAAATATATCGATGCAAGCATTTTCTTTTCTTCAAAAATATCCTGTATTGACTTTATGGACTGTTTCTTCCTGGCACACTCAGCTTTCTTTATTATGTTTGAGGGTTCCATACATTGGTTCCTGTTCAATTTTTTCTGGGGTACCTCTTTGATGGACCTCTAATGGAGTATTTTGAACATTCAACAAGTCTAGGTACTGTACTGTAATCCTTTCTTGTTTTCCTCTTGATAGCTTCTTCTTCATCTTGAAAAAAATCATGGATTTATACAACACTTCAGCCGAACCATAGCCCACAACCATTATTCGTGTAGAGTCATAACAGTGATACATCAGTGTATAAATTTTTCAACTATGATGCTCTTGTGACATGTGATATCCAAATCCTTGAATCAGTCACATTTGATAGATTATAAGTTTCATCTATGGCACTTACACATAGCAGTAGTGCTTGGTAAAACCTGTGAAGTTCCTCATTAAAGCCCCAAATTATCTACAAACTTCACAATAAGAATCTGCTTGCCAGATCTCTAGAGTCATCCAGCTTCTGTCCTTTCCCGTTGGTCACCATCAGAGCAAAAGTGGGCAGCCATGTAAGCTTTTCTTCTCACTTGTGTCCACAAGCAGATGAATTTTTGACTCTAGCCTCTCTACAAAGTTGGAGTTGCTAATGCATAACTAAGTGAATGTTTTCTCAGTGATTTCTGTAGATGAAAACTTACACCACCACTTTTAGAAGAAGTTGAATAAAACTCAAAGTAAGACATATTTGTTTTTCTGTGAATGAGCTCAAAATATGACTGAGGACCAGAAACCCCTGCAACTCATTCAAGTGAGTGGAATCTTTATAGACTGGGATACCATCAGAGATTCTTATTTCCTGGGGACAGTGGTAAACACACTAAGGTAGAATGAGCAGGGCACACAGGCCTTAAGGCTACACGAAGAACTACAGGGAACTAAAGCAAGCTGAGAGTGGAGAGATAATCTTCCCCAGATATAAGCATAGCCATTGGTTATCCAGTATGAAATGGTCATTCCTGATAATATACATAAAAATAACATTACACAGACCGAGAAGACTGTATTTAGGAAAAACATATATGCATATATATATACATATTGATAAAAAGGAGAATATGGAGAAGACCAAGAAAACAAGGCTCTCAACATCAACAAGAGCCGTACAAATTAACTCAGAGAGATTGAAGCAGCTGGCCCAGGGCCTGCACCAGATGGAGTCGCAAAGATGAAAAGAGAAGTGGACACACGCCCTGATCCCTAACCCAAAGCAATGTCTAATTGACAACCACTTGCAAATGAAAATTTACTTTTCTCCAAGGGAGTAAAAGGCAGGCTGTGTGCCCAGGATCAGTTGTTCCACAGACAAGTAACTCAACAGCATTGTTGGACATTTCATGTCCTAATACCTATTCAGGGTTTTCTTTCTTCTTTTCTATTTAAAAAATTACCTTGGTTTCCATTTTTATTTTATGTTACTTTGCTTTATATTTTTTCTTCTTCCTTCTTATCATATCTGACCTTTGCAGTCATATTATGACTTCCAAGTTACTTTTTTTTATGGGATTCCTGACAGTGTGAATGAGTGAATCTTTGTATCTGCTTTTCCTGGCTTTTGGGGGGTTCTTTTCCTTTTGTCTGGTTTGTACTACTATGATGCATTTGTTTTTGTACTCCATTATTGTTTTACATTTTGTTTTAGTATTAACCTTCAGAAGTCTTTTTGTTTTCCAATGAGAGACAGAAAGAAGGTGGATCTGGATGGGAGGGGTCATGGAGAGAACCTGAGAGGAGTAAATGGGGTGGAAATATTAATCACAATATTTTCTGTGAGAAAAAAATCTATTTTTAATAAAAATGAGAAAATGAAAAATATTATAATCTCAAAACCAATAACTTAAACCTTTAAAGTGACTCTATTCTTCAAAACACGATTTTCCTAAGAATACAGTGTTATATTTAGAATTACAGGGAAGAACCAAGAACACATACTATTTATGATAGCTAAGCTTTTGCTTAAATATCAGTGAAGTATATTAGTTTGCTAAAAATGATTCATATGTGTATATAACATAAATATTATATTTGGTTTGTATTGAGTCTTCTATTCATCTGCCAGTGTAATAAAACATGAACAGGATAAAGTCAACGATTTTCCACAGGTAAATAATTAATTCAATGAGACATTGTTTTGTTCGTAAGTTAAACACCACTGAACAATGACCTCTACCAAACAGTCCTAAACGTCCTCAGCATCCTGATGTGGTAGAAGGAACGGTGATGTAAGGCACATGATGAAGTTTCCTGACCAACTCCAGGTGACTGCTGACATGACTTTGGGCAACTGAGGCTGTTTATTATTTGAAAGCATGTTATAATTATCTCTGGCCTATATGCCACACAGTGGTATTGTAAAATTCAAATTAAATAAGAAGCTGGGTCTTTTGTGCCAGATATGGAGAGAGAGAGAGAGAGAGAGAGAGAGAGAGAGAGAGAGAGAGAAACAAAACAGACTGAATGCTATGTGACAATGGATAAAGTGAACCAGAAAACATTTCCAAATACTTTTCTTTAATGTTGGCAGGAAGTGCCATAGCAGAGGATGAAGGGAATAGGACATTAAAGGAGTCACTGAGGAGTCACTGGGATAAAACCAAGCTCATATTTTGAAAATTAACTTGGCTTCATGTTTCCATCTTCCAATCTTGTTGGCCACAGGAAAAACAAATCCTTTTCTTAAAACAAGTAGTTATGAAACTCAGTTCTGCTTCATTAAAAAATGTAATATTTTATCATTTGTGTGAGAAAGGATTTCAACTGATTATATATGAAATTAATTCATATTCATCTCAGATTCTTTTCTGCTCACATGAATATTTTCAGACAATGGCCATAAAAACACTACTGAGCTGACAGGCCAGGGTTCTGTTCTGAGTTTTTTTTTTTCATCAGCTCTGTTATATGCCTACAATGACTTATTAATTCAATATTATATTATTATAAAGTTAAGTATGAAAAATGGGGTCCCTTCATATCAGAATCTATATTTAAGGCTGTGTTATGACTCACTTGTTTCTGACCACAGGGCCAAGATTCATTTCCAAGTGTCATTCAGAAGGGCATTGTGAGTCTCCATTATTATATGAAGTATCAGATTTAACAAATGTACTACATGTGGTATAATCATTGTCCTTGAAAAGTAAGGTTTGCATTAGGAAGGCAGATGAACATGTGAATCAGAACTAGGAAACATTGAGCAAGTGTAGAAAGAGTTTCTGCTTGGCAATTTTTTTTAATTTATTTAATATTTAATAATAATTCTCTGGTTTCCGGGCAAACATCACCCTCCCCCCTCCCCTTCCTTATGGGTGTTCCCCTCCCAACCCTCCCCCCATTGCCGCCCTCCCCCCAACAGTCTAGTTCACTGGGGGCTCAGTCTTAGCAGGACCCAGGGCTTCCCCTTCCACTGGTGCTCTTACTAGGCTATTCATTGCTACCTATGAGGTCAGAGTCCAGGGTCAGTCCATGTATAGTCTTTAGGTAGTGGCTTAGTCCCTGGAAGCTCTGGTTGCTTGGCATTGTTGTACATATAGGGTCTCGAGCCCTTCAAGCTCTTCCAGTTCTTTCTCTGATTCCTTCAACGGGAGTCCTATTCTCAGTTCAGTGGTTTGCTGCTGGCATTCGCCTCTGTATTTGCTGTATTCTGGCTGTGTCTCTCAGGAGCGATCTACATCCGGCTCCTGTCGGTCTGCACTTCTTTGCTTCATCCATCTTGTCTAATTGGGTGGCTGTATATGTATGGGCCACGTGTGGGGCAGGCTCTGAATGGGTGTTCCTTCAGTCTCTGTTTTAATCTTTGCCTCTCTCTTCCCTGCCAAGGGTATTCTTGTTCCCCTTTTAGAGAAGGAGTGAAGCATTCACATTTTGATCATCCGTCTTGAGTTTCATTTGTTCTAGGCATCTAGGGTAATTCAAGCATTTGGGCTAATAGCCACTTATCAGTGAGTGCATACCATGTATGTCTTTCTGTGATTGGGTTAGCTCTCTCAGGATGATATTTTCCAGTTCCAACCATTTGCCTACGAATTTCATAAAGCCGTTGTTTTTGATAGCTGAGTAATATTCCATTGTGTAGATGTACCACATTTCCTGTATCCATTCCTCTGTTGAAGGGCATCTGGATTCTTTCCAGCTTCTGGCTTGGCAATTTTTTATGTGACTTCAATTTGCTGCTAAACAGCTAACGCGGGAAGAACACTATAAGATAAATATGACTCTGGCACACATTTTGAAGGTAGGAAGAACAAGGTTTGGGATACAACAGTGATGAATCCAGTAAATTAGATGTCAAGGTGATTTGGATGGCCACATTAAAAGAAGCATGGATCCCTTTGGAGGTCAGAATGTGAGATAATAAGTCCCTTGTTAGGGGCAGTCACAGGGCAGGCAAGCTACCTTAGCTAGTCAAAGGCTTGTCAGAACAAATGATCCGAGTGTAATATGAGAACCAGTGTGAAAAGCTGAATTAGACAGAGGGCTGAGTAATGTCCAAGCTAGGGTTAATACTGCAATGATGAAACACCATGACCAAAAGCAAGTTGAGAAGGAAATGGTTTATTTAGTTTATATTTGCATATTGTAGCTCATCCTAGAAAGAAATCAGGCCAGGAACTCAAACATGGTAGGAACCTAGAGGGAGTAGTGTATACAGAGACCATGGAGGGATGCAGCTTCTTGCTTGCTCTCCATAACTTGCACAGATTGCTTTCTTATACATCCTTCAATGGCTTGGTTCATCCCCCATCAGTTACTCATTAAGAAAATAGGCTACAGGCTTGCCTACAGCCTGATCTTGTGGTGGCATTGTCTTGATTGAGACTCCCTATTCTCAGATGACTTTAGCTTGTGTCCAGTTGGCATCATACTAGCTAGCACAACTGGAGAGTCAGAAAGAACAGATCCATGATGCTCTCTAGCCAGCCATTGAGATGAGCATAGTCTGAGAGACAAGCTCCTCCAGATCAAGGGGAGACACCATGTCAAAATTAATTTGGACAGTGCTGCAGGAACAATACCTGGGATTGACCACTGATTTCTCAGGGTCTACTCACACACATGTATGCATACATCCCCCAACACCCACATAAAGAGTTTATACAGGAAATAGCTAAGTTACATCATAAATAGAAAACCCCATAATAAAATAACTAACTCACATCTGTATAAATGACTTGAGACTTCTAATTTTTGTCTAAAAATCAAATTCACAAACTTTCTGTCTAGGAAATAGATTACTTTTACCTGCCAGAATCAGGGTGCAGAGGGATGCTGTAACTACTTGAAACTGATAAGTGTGTGGTTCCACACAACACACACCAAACCACATTTCAAACCTTGAGGCACTGCTGGGCTAAGAAAAAGAGGCTGGATTATCCTTTTTAAAGTTGCCTCCTGACTGTACTTACGAGTCATCAGCAAATTTTTAAAATCAATGGTAAATGGCAAACAGTACAGGAGGAGCAAGATAGACATAATTTGGCAGAATTCAAGATGCAAACAGTTTCATTCACAGTAGACATATTGGAACAAACCCAATGAAGCAGTTTTGAAAATGATCAGCTTCAAAGGGAAATCTGAGAACAAGGAGGGTGTGTGTGTGTGTGTGTGGACAGGTGTTTGCTGAGTCTCTACACAACAGATTACTGTCTTATAGTTAATACTTTTTAGCAGAAGTAGAAATAAGTTCATGTACAATGAAATCCTAGAATACATATATTCAACACAAGAAAATGGAACCTTAATGAGTTAACACAAAGAGGCAGCAACTCTTTAGTTCCTACCTACCCTTCACTCATTGCCAGCCTATCCCCATCACATCCTTCTCTATTCCTTACCACTCCCAAAGTTACCCCTCCACTTCATTCCTGTTCCACATCATATTGTGCCCTACACTCCAGCACTCCCTACCTTCTCCCCAAGCTAATCCTTACCCTTCAGTACCCAAAGCATAAATTTAGCAAAACCAAAGCAACTAAAGCTTACCTCAAGAGTTCTCACCCATGTCATTATAAGTGGTTTAGCACCAACTGTCTAACCCAATCCCCAAACAAGCTATAACTCCACTAAATGTTTTCATACTTCCCGTGACTGTAAGCTTCTATATTAATATATAGCTACTGTATATAATTAAATACACTCACCTTAGAGTACTATGTCTGGATATAAGGTCAAATACCTTCATTAGTTACATAATTTCCATGTAGCTGAGTGTAACTAAGCAACAGTATGGAGGCTGGATGAACATAATTTACAGTACCTTCAAAGCCTCGTTTTCTGAGATGCTCATAGGGAGCATATTTATATAGCAGCATGCACCTAACAGAGAGGTAATTTGACTCTGTTTAGTTATTCATAGTGTAACTAATAGAAATGGAATTTTACTGAGACAAATTGCATGTTTAGGGCATTTTTATTTTTACAAACTCCATTAGCATATGGTTTTTCGTGATTCTTACTAGGAAGGTAATAGTACAGATATTACAATAGTCTGCACATAGGGAAGTTCTTTGTAATTCACTGAGCTGATTAATGGTAGAAATATGAGGAACTTTTGTATGTTCTGAATCCAAGGATCATATTTTCATGTGTTTTGATACTATTCTTATCTATGCTGGTATCACCAACATTTTTGTTTAATTATCTCTGTGACACATTAATCAAGGACAGAGAAAGAAGCCACTAAGGTAGGAGGAGACCACTGTGATAGATAACTGGATGGTTCAGAATACAAATATGAATATGGGATTGATTCTGTGGCTTTGTCCCTAAATCTGAATGAGCTGGTCACACATTGGTCTTCCTGCTGCGGACAATTGTGAACAGTCAAACGTATCACAGTCTGGAAAAGGGCCTAGGATAATGGGCAGTGTGAGGTTCTACCCTAACTGCAGGATTTCTGAACTTTGTGTCCCACAAAATGCTGCTCCTCCTTCACCTTTAATCACCCCAGAAATTGAACAAGAATTAGTAATAATCACTATAGTTTTATAGAAGGAATCGCATATTCTTTATTTCCATCACAACATGCTAGGCATAAAACACATGAACAGGGAAATCTACTGTTCATGTCTCTTGTGCATATTTGATAGTGTTCAATGGAAAGAGTTGAAGTTATGTCTAGAAAAGTGTTTCACAAAGGACAGAAGAGTGTATTGTATGCCTTCAGGATCAGGGGGTTTGGTGATTGCTAATGCTGTTACCATTTGAATGATCTTTTACAAGCATGATAGCTCACACAGGCATTGCAGACATTGGTCCAGCAATCAAAAGGTAGGCCACGGGGCTGGTTAGAGGGTTCGCTTAATTAAGTGCTTGCTGTACAAGCTTAATGACCTGACTTTGGATTCTTAAAATCCTTGTTAAGAAGCTGAGCAAACATGTTTAATCCCAACATAGGGGAGATTGAGACAGAAGGATACTTGAGTCTGCTGCATAACCAACTCAGTGAGATACTGAGGTTGGGGTTCAGGGAAAGACCTTGTCTCAAAAATAAGGTAATAGTGACAGAAAAAGATTGCAACATTGACCCTAAGCCTCCACAAGCAACATCCATAGTAATAAGTAAATAAACATGTACTACACACACACACACACACACACACACACACACACACACACACACACCCTGTACATGCACAAATCTCAGATAAGTTACCCCTTAGTAAGTCATCTATGTTAGCGAACTCATCTTTAATGATTCTTGGGGTTATATTTGAATTATGAATTTGAGCACTAGTAACACTCAGAATTGCTGAAGAATTTCATTGTCGTGGAGTAAGAAGATTCAAAGAACCAAATTTATTCAATTTGAGGATTTAAACTCCCTTCCTCTCATACATTTTTACCTTGCTTCTGAGAAATAACTTAAACTTTGGGTTTATTTTTGTGGGTTTATTTTAAAGGTTTATTTTATTTTTGACTTATGTGTTTGTGTCTGTGTCGGTGTATGAGAATCAGCACAAGAACATTGTTGTTGGTGGAGGCAAAAAGAAGGCATCAGATTTCCTGAAATTAAGTAACGTGACTACACAGTTACACACATGATTGCTGGGAACCAAATTCAGATGCTCTGTAAGAACTGCAAAGGCTTTGGCCACTGAACCACCTATCTTCTTAAGCTCTGTTTTGATTTATGCTTAAAATTACAACTAGATGTTAATCAAAGAAACTTTAAAAATAGTTTCAATAGGTACCTAAAGATTTTCAGTGGCAGTTAACAAAAACATTTAAATTTAGAAACAGGGTTGATTAACGAGATTCATAAAAAAAAGTGCATGATTTTTAAAATAACATTTTCTTGCCCTGGGTTATGACTTAGTTGGTAGGATGCTTGTTTCATATGTGTGAAAGCTCTGCTTAAAGCTGTAGAAGCTAGTTCTCAGAAAAGGTGAGCACAGAAGGTACAGGAATCCAGAAATATTTTCATCCATGCAGTTTCTTGAAGGGTATCCTTGGATGCATGAAATAGAGTCTCAGAAAACCCAAAAAGCTAAAACAAAAAATAAAATAAAAGCTTAGTCAAAAGAAGAGGGGTCTGAGAGATGCCTCAGTGCTTAAAAAGAGTTGATAAATTATGTGTTTGGATTTATTTAAGTGTGAAAGAAGAGCAAGAGCAATTGATCTTGCTTTAGGGGACAGCTGTGAAGACTATTGAAGACAAGGCACACTCTTTGGATTAAGAAAGAACCACATTTGTGTAGCCAGGATAAGTTTGGATTGAACGTTTTGTGGGGTGGTTGGTGTCTCTATTGCTTCACCGGGGTTCCTGCCTGGCTACATGAGGTGGACTCTTCAGCTTCAATATCTCTAATGTAGTGAGTCACAGCTAAGGACACCCCCATTGATTCTTGGACGCCTCCCTTATCTCAGGTCTCTGTCTCATTCTGGAGATGCTCCCCACCTCCCCACCCCCCATCAGTTACAGATTTCCATTCATCCTAATGGCCATTTTGCCATTTCTTCTGTCCCTCCCCACACCTCATCTGAAATCCCTTATTCACTTCTCCATCTCTTCTCCTCCCAGTTCCCTTCTTCCTTCTGCCTCTTATGACTATTTTATTTCTCCTTCTGAGTGATATTCTAGCATCTCTGTTTGTGCCTTCCTTCTTGTTTAGCTTTTTTGGGGGTCCATGGAGTATTGTGGGGTTATTTTTTATGGCTAATATCCACTATAAATGAGTCCATGCCATGCATGTCATTTTGGGACTGAGTTACCTCACTCAGGATGATACTCTCAGGTTCCATCCATTTGCTTGCACAATTCATGATGTATTTGTTTTTAACAGCTGAATACTATTTCATTGTATAGATGTACCAAGAAATGCAGGCATGGGGGATGGAACAGCAATTGAGGGAATAGTCAACCTATAATTGGCTCAACTTGAGACCCATCCCATGGGCAAGTGCCAATCCCTTATACCATTAAAGATACTCTGTTATGCTTTCAGAAAGGAACTCTATCCAGCACCTGACTCAGACAGATGTAGACACCCACAAGCAAACATTGACTTGAGCTTGGGAATTCTTATGAAAAATAGGAAGAAGTATTATGGGCTCAAATGGGATAGGATTTCACAAAGACCAACAGAGTCAACTAATGCTTGCGGCTCTCAGAGCCACCAACCAAAGAACATAAGTAGGCTAGATCTAGGTCTCCCCACACATATGCAGCCAATGTAAAAGCTTGGTAGTTGTGTAGATCCCAAACAACTGGAGTGGTGGCTATCCCAAAAGCTGTTCCTGTTCTTGGGATATGGTCTTTCCCACATACAGGCTGGGCTGCCTTGTCTGGCCTCAGTAGGAGAGGGAGCACCTAACATCCAAAAAAACT
Organism: Rattus norvegicus; assembly: GCF_021556685.1. Taxonomy (NCBI): domain Eukaryota; kingdom Metazoa; phylum Chordata; class Mammalia; order Rodentia; family Muridae; genus Rattus; species Rattus norvegicus. The sequence continues at coordinate 136,532,408 of NC_141537.1, read as the reverse complement.
TGATAAGTAAAAAATTAAATTAAATTAAATTAAATTAAAAGAAAGAAACAAAGAACCAGAAAGCACATGGTGGTTCAGTAACTACAGTTGCACAGGATCCCATGCCCTCTTCTGACTTCTATGGGTCTTCATGTACATGGTGCATTAAACACAAATACAAGTGAAACATTAGCACACAAAAGTGAAAAAAAACTTTCACCAAAGTGAAAAAAATGAATGAATCTATTTGTAGATCATAAAGCTCGGTAAGATATCACTACTAGACAGGAGTTACAAACATTATATGCTTTTATAACACTGAAAGAACTCTCTTCCTATCAATACCTTGACATCACTTATCTTTGTGATAATCATGTTCTTGAGAATGCCTGCAAGAAAATCAAAATGTATTCACCTTTCTTGATGGCATTAAGTGATATATAAGTTCAATCACAATAACATAACAAAATAGTCCTGTCCACAAATTAGTTATTATTGCCTGATCTTGATGCTACTTAGAGACTTCAGTCTTACTGATTTCTTTTCTTTTCTTTTCCTTGTCCTCACATCTTTCTCTTCTCCCCTTGTATACAATCTGCTTCCCTCCAGTAAGCTTCTTTGTCTCATAAGTTACATGTCACCATCTCCAATGGTTGTGCATTGATGGGTTCCACAAGTTTAGCAATGGAAGACTGTCAGATCACATCTAAGATTCTCAAAGGAAGAAGGCATAGGCTAAGGCTACTTGTAATATGTCACAATATCTCCAATAGATCCCTTTACTTGACCCTACATCCAACTTATAATTCTGCAATGCAATGTCTGGATCATCTGTAAACAAGAGATATGGCCTGCAGCTCACTGACTGCTTCTGCCCTATTGTTCTCCAACTGTTATACATGCTTGCCTATATGTTATCTGGCAATCTTTTCTTATTAACTGTGAGCCAATCATTTGCAAATACTAAGCTATGTAATAGTCATTCCTGTTTAAGAATTAGAGTTCGGGGCTCTAATTCTAAGGAAAAACTTAGAAGAACACAGAAAATAAACAAACACTACAGGAAAGTCTGGTACAGGAACTGCACTGAGATTTTTGGGAAGGGGTAATTTACAAATTTCTAACCGTTTCTCTTTGGCTTGTAGCTAGAAACAGTCATGCATAATTTAAGGGCATTAGCTTCTTCTTGATTCGATGTAAAGACTTTTAATGTTGGTCTATGATATTGCTATTATTCCTCAAATTTCCATTTTCCTTGCATGTGTTTCTTTAAAATGGTACATGCTTGAATTCACTCCCCTTCCTTTATCTGTATGCAGAATCTCTAGTTTTTTGGTGGAATGTTAGATCATAACCATTTAAAAAAGCAAGATTTCTATAATACTGCTATGATTGTTGCATTAAAATTTCCCAGGATCTCAGGCCAGAAAAATGGCTTGAAGGTTAAGACCCTTTGCTCTATCTGTAGAGGACACAGTCTTGGTACCCAACACCAACATGATTGCTCACAAATATTTGTAACTCCAGTTAGATCGTGTCATGGTTTGAATGTGCTTGTCCAGAAAGTGGCACTATTTTGAGGTGTGGCCTTGTAAGAGTAGGTGTGTCACTGAGGGCTTTAAGACCCTGCCCCTAGTGGCCTGGAAGCCAGTATTCTGCTAGCAGCCTTTAGATGAAGATGTAGACCTCTTAGCTCCTCCTGCACCATGCTGCCTAGATGTTGCAGTGTTCCCAACTTGATAACAGACTGAACCTCTGAACCAGCCCAAATTAGATGTTTTCTTTTGTAATAGTTGCCTTGATCATGGCAATTAGTTGTCTGTTCACAGCAGGAAAACCCTAAATAAGACAGATGGACTCCAATACTTTCCCCAGACCTATGAGCAAACCAGGCATGCATGCATATTGTACATGTACATACATGCAGTCAAAACACACACATAAGAAAAAATAAATAAATATGGAAAATATTAATATACCAGGATAAAATAACATCCTGTTGTTGATACAAACTCTAATTTTTCTCACTGTACTGAAAATCAACAAATGACTCCAGACAATTGCTGGTCACAAGGAAGAGGTGAAATGTACATGCAAATTGTTATCATCCAGAGTTCCATAGTTTCTAGTTTACAATATAAGCACATCGCCCTTGGAAACACACTATTATGAGCAACATTTTTTAATTTTTAATTACATTTTAACTTTGGGTGTATGCATGTGTATGTGAGTGTATGTTTGTGTGTGTGTGTGTGTGTGTGTGTGTGTGTGTGTGTGTGTGTGTGTGCCAGAATATTTGTGTGGAAGTGAGAGAGGAACATTTGTGGGAGTCACTTCTTTCCTTTCACCATGTAGATTATAAAAATTGAACTAGGGTCTTCAGGCTTATTAAAGTATCTGAGATCCGTGAGTCATCTCTGTGGTCCAGATAGCAAATACTTTAAAAGGGACTAAAGAGAAAGGATTTAAATATGTGCAAAGTTTGTAAGACAAAGGAATAGACATTGTTGCTTCACTAAGCTTTATGGATTTTTTAAAGACTCTTGACTATATGACTTTATATAGTATTTACAAAACAAGGAGCAAAGATCCAATGAAAAAGAAAAATAGGTTATTGCCAGAGGAATAGAGTTTTTTCAATATGTATATAAGCAAAAGGTAATGGTTGGGTTATTACAATGGAAATGACTTTTGTGAAATTATGATAATAGACTCTATTTTCTAAGAGTAGTTATTAACTATCCACCAGAAGTAGTGATTAATTATACATATAGGATTATGTTTAAACCCCTTGTCTAATATATTAAATCTTTAGTTCAGAAATGGAAATATTCCATTTTCTTTAGCAATGTCTAATTTACTAAGTATCAGCCTAGGCTTTTATTACTCAATATGTTCAGTAATATTTGTGAACTGTTTAACTAAATCCTCAATATCTCTGGTTGTTATAAACAAAGGAAGCATTTGAAGAGGATTAGAAATATGTGAGTGAATTTCCATTTAAATAAAGTTGATTCAACCCAGAAGGGACAATAGAAAAGCGTTCAGTCTCTCTAAATCCACTTTAATGTCAGTAAACAAATGGCCCAAAGTAGTTTCCACTGGTTCTGGCTGTGAAGAGTGAAATACAAGAAACCAGGCTTGAAAAATAGTGCTTTCTCTTTTGTGTCCAAGGAGAAGAAATCTTAGGACCCCTGGCATCAGCTCCCTGGCTTAAATGTTATGTTAAGTAACATCTCAAAACTCAGTTTGTCCTTTTATGTAGTTCACACATGTAGTTCAACTTTCTACTTTGAACGTAAAATCTACAGGTAATATGCACTACATACTTATAAATAGTACAACTCAAATGTTCAAAATATATTGTTCTTTTGGACTAGTTAAACTCTATTAGGTGATGTTGACACTAGTAACTGACTTGTTTATCACCAGAACCATGTAACATTAATCCTTCCAATATCTGTAAAATGAACTCATTGAAATGCATTTGCTTTTAAATATAAAGACTATATATATATATATATATATATGTGTGTGTGTGTGTGTGTGTGTGTGTGTTAAAGTTTAGTTAGTAATAGTAATTCAATAACAGTTTGTAGAATATACCATTAAAACTTACTGGAACATTATTATAAGGATATAAAACCCTAAAGTACAGTTCATGGCTCTGTACTTCTAGAGAAGGAAAAACTTTCATTTTCCCCTATGAAGTTTCTACTATTTGAATTTCTAGAACACATTTACAGCACAGTGATTAACAAAGAAAAATATACAGATTTGTTATATCTGTGTGCATAGAAGCCACGTCAAATATGAGGCTGAAAGAAGAGAGATGGTAAAAGTTCATGTAATTTCTTAATTGTAGGAAGTAATTTAAAAAAGAAAAATAGATTTGTTATATCTGTGTGCACAGGAGCCACGTCAAATATGAGACTGAAAGAGGAGAGATAGTAAAAGTTCATGTAATGTTTGTTCTTAATTGTAGGAAGCAATAGGGGCAGAAAGTTGATGGGAGGAAAGCAAAACAGATTATGAGAGGGTGAAAAGAAAAGACAGGTTGAATAAAAGCTATATCCTTATGCAGACAGAGTATTAGGTAACAATCTTGACAAGACGATATGTTGTGGAACTGGGCAAGCAGGACAAGAATCTGTGCCCTTCCTTCTGTGGATCAATTTGATCTGTAATTGATGAGATCCCAGGAGGGGAGTTCATTACCTGTACACACTCTGGAACTGCCTCTGTCCAGGCAACGCTAGCTCAGAACTCTTTCTTTACTCTGGGAAGGGCAATAAGACATGCTCTGGGGATCTTTCTTAATCCAAAGAGTGTGACTTGTCTCCAACAGTCTTTACAACTGTCCCGAAAAATGAGAAAACTGTTTCATTGATTTCCTTATACATTTAAATAAACTCCAAAACATAATTCAAAAAATAGTTAAACTATTGCAAGTAAATTGGAGATCTGGGCTCCAATATTTAGGAAACATACACAATGTAGGCATATGTTTATTTCTGTTACCTCACACTGAGATCTGTCTTACTTAATTAAATGATTTTATAAGACTTAAAATAACTTTTTTTTTACAATTTATTATTTCTCGTTTGAGGCAACTGGATTCTTGGGGGGAGGAAGGTAATGGGGGGAGGATTGGGAGGGGAACACCCATATAGAATGGGAGGGGGAGGGTTTAGGGGGATGTTGGCATGGAAACCGGGAAAGGGAATAACATTTGAAATGTAAATAAGAAATACCCAATTTAATAAAGATGGGAAAAAAAGTAAATTATATTTAGGGTTAAGCTATCATGTTGCTCTCCAGCTTCAGCTACTCCTTAACAAGGAGATACCAAAACTCCTGTACTGAAAACATTTTTCTAACTCTACACTTATTAAATATTTCTATTTGGGAATACTTTAGACTTTTGGAAACACTCAAAAGATAACACAAGGATCTCTCACTAAATGTTGATGCACCTCTTTGAAAGTCATCTGCAAATGTGTAGTGCATTTATGAAGATAAAGAATTTAACATTGGCATCACAATGATAATGCAAGTTTTGTTTGAATGTCAAGGCTTCTTCCCTTAATGTTTTCTTTGATCTCTATGGACAAACATTGGATACAAGACACAGATCTGCCTTTAGACTTCTCTATCCTGTGCCAGCTTGTCAATCTTCCTTGCTTTCAGTTGCATTGACAGTATAAAATACTACTGATCAATTAATTTAGAGAACGCCCCTAGTTCTGTTTGATGCTTTCTATGAATTAAACTAGGGTTATTGGTTTGGAGATGGGCATGCAGAATGTGAAATGCTTTATCTATTTTATCAGAGCAGGGGACGTATGATGCTACTGTGAGTTTTGAGTGATTACTGTATATTTTATTAACAACCAATTAGGGTAATGGTTGCCAGGTTTCTTCAAGTCAAATTATTCATTTCCTTACCTCACACTACTCTTCAGAAGTGACATTCTAAACCTAGTATAGCCTCAAATAGAGAACTGATATGCATTCCCTGGAAGAGAAAGTATATTCATATTTTATTTAGAATTTTTCTGCAAGGAACAGAGAAGAACCATTCCTATTCACCAATTAGAAGACTACTCAGTTAGTTGATCAGTTTCAAAGTTCACTCTTGCTATTGAAGTAGACTCTTCACATATATGACCATTGATCCTGATTCTCACTCAGCTCAATCAAAATTCTTTGCCATCAAGGATCTGGAAAAAAATATTATTTAACTTTAGATATATATGTGTTCTATCTTCTACCCTAAAGGAAAAGCCTTAACTCCTTGCTTCTCTGATATAGATAAGCTGTCTATAAGAGAACAGACATCAGTAATAGGGTAAGGAGAAAATAACAGGAATGTGGTGCAGAAGAGGTCTTGATAGTGTTCACATGATACATAGTTGACTCAGGACATAGACCTTTGCCACCCACACCAAGTCTTTTGAGGAACCATTTCAAATTCATAGCCACTCTCATCAAAGTAGCCAGTGAATATATTCTATGCGTCAGTAAAGGAAACTGTGAAACTGAAAGTATCTAGAATGATATAGGTTTCATTAACCAATCCAAATTAATACATATTCAGGAGGGTTGGGGATTTAGCTCAGTGGTAGAGCGCTTGCCTAGGAAGCGTAAGGCCCTGGGTTCGGTCCCCAGCTCCGAAAAAAAGAACCAAAGGAAAAAATGCATATTCAGGGAGAATAATGATTTACATAGGTATTCTAATTTAATTTTAATTCATATCAATACTTTTGTAGAATGAATATGTGATCCAAAAATTTGACTGAGATATTTATGGTATAGCAAGTACGAATGTCACCGTTCTGTTATCTGTTTTATGGGTGCATCTATAATTTTTTAGTGTAGATTTTTTGGGGTTCTTTGATTGTTATTTGCACAAAGTAGGCTGAAATCTATTTTGAATGTACCTGAATCAAAATAATACAAGTAAATCTGAATGATTTCCGGGAGGACCTCTTTGAGACACTGAGGTATGTTTTTACAATCTATTCAGTCGTAAGAACAAAACAAAATTCTTTTTATGAAAAGCAAATGCCACCGACTTCCCGTGTAAACTACATGAAATTGCTCTGATAGATAAGGTATCTGCTAGCAAAGGGGAGTGAGTTGTCTTAAACCAACCGTGCAAGAAAAATGGCTTAGCATTAGAAAACATCATAGACCTTGGTCTCCAAGCAGTAAGTTTATGAGCATCCATCAGTGCACATCTTGTGACGGAGGAAATGTGTAAAGGTGTTCTGTGCAACAATATTTCACTAAGTGAGAACAAAGGAGGCACCAGACACGGTCAGTTGGTCACATACAGAATGTAAATTCTACCACTTCTGGGTGACTGCGGTTAATGAAGAAGACACTAGAATGCCATGATGAGATGGAGACTCAGAAGTCATTCTGAGTTTTGCAGGGTAACAAACCCAGAGGGACAAAGACTCACACAAGAAAGCATGTGTGCCTTTAAGAACACAGAGAACGGAAAGCCAATTTCATGAATACAAAGGCATTGACAATAACTAATGTTTATAATTAAGTCTTAAAGGTTTGGAAAATAGGAAGAACAACCTCAGTGTTTTACATAAGTTAGTATACATCACAGTTAATAATGTAGAGAACATGCTTGATTAGAGTAGCCTTTGTGACACAGCCAAAGGTCTAGGAATATAGACTGCTCAAGTATCTCCTGAGTGAATTAATGCCGGTCTAAATGAGTGAAAATCTGCCAAGAAGCTATAGGACCATCATCCTTTCCTGAGTTGCACTAAGTGTAACCTGCCAAGGTGCTCAGCAGGCCCGTGTCCCTGAGCTGCACCTGTTAACAGCTGCCTTTGTGACCTTAATCAGCAGGTGTCACCTCACAGAGCCTTCTTGTTTCATTCGTAAGACAAGTTATTCAAAAGGAGATTAAAGGTCTTTGGTGAGTCTGAGTTTCTAAAATTTCCCTTTAACTACAGCTACTGTGTTCATGCCAAGAACTTGGGAACAGAGAGGATCCGGGACTGGGAAATTGTAAGCACATGTACTTGGAAATCTAGAGATACAAGGATTTACTTAGACCCATCATTTAGCCATTGGATACCAAGTTGACTATTTAATGTTTTTTATGTAAAATTAAAAGGTAATTGAGGTGAAATAACCATATGGTAGGTGTAACATAAACCCTGGCTCTTAATGAGTTTGTTCAACTGCTGTTACTAAGCCTGCTCTCAGAGAGCCTCCTACATGGCCATTCTTTATGCTGTCTGAAAACCAGGCCCAGTTCCATTTTTCAAATTAATATCATCATAGAGAATCAATGTTATAAGAGCAGACATGAAGAATTTTGACGGATTTCTCAAATACAAATATACAAAACAACAAACCCTTCTTTTTTCTTTTTTTCTTTCTTCCTATTTTTCTTTCTTTCATTCTTCTTTCTTTCTACCTTTTTTTTGTCATGTACTTTATGGTTATGGAGCCTAGCAGCTTCTTATATGGCATAATTATTCTATCTAAAACATGAAGGAATTTTACCCTGATTCCCCCCATCCCAGAGTTAGGTGATAAGAAGAAGCACGGTGAACTGCAGACTCTGGGCACAGCACAGCCACTGTGTCAGGAACTCCCAGCAGTGGGAATCGCATGCCCTGGGCCTGCACAAATCACAGACACAGGGGGATTGGTGATGCCCTACTTCTCCCTTAAGATTGGTGGATGTTGGAAGCAGAGGGATTATTATTTTCTTCAATATATTTCCTAGTGAGTTCATTTGCCTCCATTGGATAATTCCATATTCCCTGATCACGCTGAAGGCCTCAGTGAAGCCCAGTGTAATAAAATAAAATAAAATAAAATAAAATAAAATAAAACAAAAACAATGTGGAAAAGGGACTTGCACTGGCAAAGGGCATGAGGGTGGGAAGGAGGTGGGAGATAATGGGAGACGAGTAATCAGAATGGTTACTACACCCATGTATGAAATTGCCAAAGAATAACTTTGGCTACATCTTTTGTATGAAAACTTACAAAATAAATGCATTTGTAAAAGAAAAGGGGAGATATTTCCTTAAATATGATTCCCATAAAGTAAACACAAAAATACACATTCTTAAAAACAAACAAACAAACAGCTACCAAAATCATTCCATAGTTGTTAGTTTTATTCTTGATCTAATGCATACTGGTGCGTATGATGCTTATTAGTACTAGCTCATTGAAAATTCTATGCTTCCTTCTGCTGCAGGTGATAGTGTTTTCTTTTTAGAGAGAGGTTCTAGGTCTCAGATAGCCCAGGCTGACCTCAAATTTGATACGTGGCCCAGGCTGGATTTGAACTCCTGGTCTTCCTCCCTTTGCCTTGCAAGTGCTGAGAATACCAACATATTCTATTATGTCAGAGTTAAGTTCCTGCTTTTACCCACTGAGTAGGTAAATTCCTATGGCTCCATACAATCAGTAGGAAAAGTGTGTGTGTGTGTGTGTGTGTGTGTGTGTGTGTGTGTGTGTGTGTATTGCAATTATCTCCATGTTTCATTTTCTTTATGCTACAGAGCACTCAAGAATTTATTCTCAAAAAACATGTAGATGGTGACAGTACTTACAAGGCTGATTACTCCAAGAGTGGATAGCCCATCTAACCTGGGCTAATTAGATTCCTAAGAAACTTAAAGGCAGAGAAATGCAGGTTATCAGTGGTCAGTTTTTTATGGTGAAATTATTAGATTTATTTTCATTCCTGTCCTTCCTAGTCAGTCAGTGACTTTTTCCCATCTTTCAAATGTATTCTCTTTTTCCACAGCAGAATAATAGTTAATATCATAGAAAACATACTTATAAGCATTAAGTGAGTGAAAACACTTGGAAACGTGCTTTGAAAATGTATCTGTCAAACTTAGAGGTTGAGAAAGGTAGAGTAGAATCTTCTTAGAGCTATTACATTTTATTGCCCTCTCTGATAAATATATTCGGCAAATATGTATTTAGTGCCTGATATATTCTGAGTTCTGTGCTTGATACTGGGAAATCTGAGGACAACCAAACAGATTCATTGTTGGTCTCCGTGGCACATAATAGAATACAAATAGGTCTGGGCACTCCACAAAGTCAAATGTGTTTAATTTTCAACTCAGAACCAAGAGCCAAATGATGGTTGGTAGCTGCACAATCATAACTCAGATGGCTGAGATAATAACACTTCAAACTCTGTCTACCATGCCAAACATGGCAAACCATGCTCAACAAAGGGACAGGCACACAGGGATAAAGATGGCATTGCGAATTTGAGTATAAAAGTGGAAACAGCCTTTAAGATTTCATATTTACTAGCTTTCTGCAGACAGGCAGAATTAACAAATGCTATCTAGTAGAAAGTGAAAATAGTATTATTTACCTCTTTATTAAAACATCTGACCATGGGAGAGAATATTATAAGTGGACCTCTAGTACTATAATACCATTGATTGTCTATCTTTATCCAGGGAGTTTGTTCAGGGTTAGTGTGTATTTGTCATTTGATTCATACAATTCTGTCGTCTGGGTGTTTTATTCTGCCTCTAAAAAAATCACGGTTTTTTTTCTAACATTTTGAAATCCATGTAGGATCATGGATCAGAATGTGGGGGTTCCACAAACCTCACTTAACAGCACATGAACCTTTCTGAATGTCCACCAAACAAAACTCAATTCAAAGGCAAAATGGCTCTATGGTATTCCAGGCAGAGTGCACCATGCTTCATAGCGGGACTGCATTGCAGGCTGAGTTCTGAACATGCAGCGAACATACTCTACATACTGCATTCCATCATGCCTTGCCATTGCAACTGCATCAAAGGCTGGAGATCTGTTATGAACGTCAGTATTTTGACCTAACACATGGTTCTGCTCTTTAAGAAATATTTGATCTCTTCTTTTAGAAATATAAGGACTGAATCAAGAAAACAAAAACTTCTACTACTTCCCTACCACCGTTTTTAGAAAGTAAAGATCGCATTTATAAATGTTTAGATTGTTCTGTGACCGAGTGTTTGATTGGAAAAGTAGCTGTTTGGCTTCTTGACTTGTGTTTCATAATAAACAACCCTTAAATCTATTTTAGCTTGAAATCCAGACAGAATTTCCAACAGTGTCTGAAATGTCCCTAGAGACACTTCTGGCCCTTTGGACCTTGTATTTATAGAAAGCAGTGCTCTCAAAATTGATAATTTTAAAATCAAACCATTGATAACCCTGAAAAGTTCTGAAAACATGATTTTTCCTGCAGTGTCAAATGCTTAGCCAAGACTTAAGGCTTTATGTAAACAAAACCCAGCAAATTCATATACACAAATGCTAACACACACACACACACACACACACACACACACACACACACACACACACATATATATATCAAACATTTGCCTTAAAATTACATAATGATTTATTAACAGTAAATGGGCATCTATCTCACTTTTCCATGTTCCTGGATCACACAAAGATTTCTCTGGCAAAAGGAGGTTGTGAATGGAAAAAGTTAAAGAGGCCCATTATGATTCAGGAAACTGATCAAAGGCTAGAAGCCCAGAAGGAGGATGGGCCCAAACTTTATATCTGACTTCAAAGCCTTTTATTGAAATCACCAGAAAGGAAGGGAGTGAAGACAGAAAAAAGCACAATAATCAAAGAGTTTGGACCCCTACAGAGACCTTGAACTTACACTCTGTGGGATGTTTTAAATTTTGGGTTATGAAATATTTCTATTCTCCAATGCTGATTTTGTGATGTGCTTCAATATATTGGTGAGTTTAAAAGAATAAACATAAAACTCTTAATATAATCATCTGTTCTCTTTCTTGATATTTGCACTGGATCTTGGGATTGATCTAGAATCAATATTTGAAAGTCAAGTTCCTTTATAGGCTATGTGCATAGTGATAAATAAGCATAGTTTCTAAAGTAAATACCTTCAAAATGTATTATTACAATGTGCGTGTGACTATGTGCATGTGTGTGTGTATGTGTGTGAATGTTTGAGAGTATGTGTGTGTATGTGTGTAACTGTGTATATGTGTGAGTGTGTGTGTGCACACGCCCATGTATGTGTCCACACAAATGTGTGTGCTCACTGTTCATGGAACACCTGTGAAAGTCAGGAGAAACTTTGTTGTATCAATTCTCTCCTTCAGACTTTATGAACATTCTGAGGATCAAACTCAGGTGCCAAGGCTGACATAGCAAGTGCTTTTACCTGCTAGCCTCATGTACCCACTCAGTTTTAAAATGATTTAGTAGGTAGCAAGAGCTGTGACATTCAGTTTCTAAATGAAAGAGCACCAGTTCAGTTGTTTTTATGATATGGATAGGAAGTATCCCCCTGAATGGCTCATGTGTTGGTTTGCTTGGTCCCTAACACTAGATTCAGAGGTGAGACTTTTAGGAAGTGATTGGGCACTGGTTTAAAGAACAGATTAACCCATTGGTGGATGGACATTTGGATGGACTGCGTGGAAATGGCAGAATCTTTGGAAGGTGGGGCCTGAATCAACGAATCAGATGATTCATCTTTCAAAGGGGGGTATTTTATCTCTGCTTCTCCCTCTCAGTACTACCCTGCTTCTCTCTTATGAGAGGAGCAGACTCCTCTCTCCTATCCTCCAGATGTTTTAATCTCATGTCAGACCTATGGCAAGGAAGCTAACTGATAAGGAACTAAAACCTCTCTTGCAGTCCCTTGCCCTCTTTTATGTATGATGTCACATTGCATTGCATGTTGGTAAATATGAGAGCTACCTTTGTGAAGAAAATCCTTTCAGAGGTTTGAAATGATAGATTAGCAGTTAACAACACATAGTATTGCTGCAGAAGACACAAATTCTCTTCCCAGTACCCATGGTAGGCAACTCAGAAACACGTATGAATCGTCTGATGTTTTGGCCTTTGTGGGCACCTGCACTCAAGCACACAGGTGCACACACACACATGCCCACACACACAAATAAAATGTAATGCAGTACTAATAAAAATTCCTTTCGAATGTAGTAAATTATAAAATGGAAAATTAATTTGTCTATATTAATATTATAAATGACAATATATTGCACTTATACATATATGCATTATATGTCACAATGTATGTCCAAGCCACCAATTCTATTACCATTTTCTCAAAGGTGTAATAATTGACACATTAGCTTAGTGAAATTACACTTTCAATAAGTAAATGAGAGATGATATCAGTATCTTTTTGTAGGTACATCTAGAATCCAGTATAAGTATCATGAAACACTGTTAGAACTCAATATCAATAATAGAAAAAAGTTTAAAGAAATTCCCTTCTTTTATAACCATGTAATATGCTCCAGTTTCTATGCATGCCCTATGATCCAGATATAACCAAACATTGTATCAAATCCAGTGACTTACCTAAAACTAAGTTTTTTGTTTCCAGTTAATTAAATCTTCACTCTGTTGTTTTTAATTTTTAATGATGAGATTTTATTTGCTTTAATAAGACTCAGCTTGACCTTAAACCCTTTGCTTAGTCTCATTTAAGTACCCTGTGCCTTACTACAAAAGTGTTACCGTGACAATATAACTACATTATTATTGAGATTAAAAAAAAAAAACTCTCAGGGGCCTGGGAACCCATTTAAAAGTGATCAGCCTCATTATATAGCATTAGAGAAAATGATGATTCTTTCTATAGGACACATTGGATAAAACAAGCTTCGCTGTACATCACATATTCCATATACATAGTGGTACAATTCAAGAACATGAAGGATTTCTGAGCAAGTATGCCCCAGAATGCTAACAGACTGTTCTCTGTTTTAAGCCACTCCAGTCTTTTCCCCTTCCTTGAATCCAATCCAAAGTATTCAAAATATGCCCAGATCTGAGTGTAATGGAAGAGGTATGAAAGTGTATTTACAGCAAATAAAACTTCTAGTATATTACATTGACAAATACAATGTGTTGTGAGGAGAGAAGGCTGTACACTTTTTCTTTGTGATCATTCTTGAAATTTTATTCTAAACCATTGCTTGGCTGTGAAAGTAGAAATGATTTCTCCAGTCGTATTTACACCACATTCTTGGTTTGCCAGCTTCACTGTGGTGGGTTTGGCCTTTGCTGTGCAAGGCAGCTGAGTGTGACTAAACCCTCATGGCAGGGGAAGGGGGCCTGTCACTTCCTTTATGATGTCGGCCTGCACAGCTTAACTCCATGGTGCTTTGATCTTTTTCTTTATTTTTCTTCGGATCCACTCATTCTTTTCCTGCGTTTTACAATCTGTTTTTTAGAAAGCACACACAATATGAGCATGGAGAGTAAAGAAATACCAACAGTGGCAGAAGAAAAAACGATCCATCAATCCAAAAATGTCACTAGTTTTGGTTCAGATATAATGAAATTCTCTTTCTGATGTTTCACCAACAAGTGGAGAAAGAAGAGAGTTGTACATGGAGGGAGTTGGGCATGAAGATGTGGAAGAAACGGGTCCTAACCAACAAAACAATGGCATTTCCAACCTATTTGTTGAAATGATGCCATTCCTTCATTTTTCAGTTCCATCATAATTCCCTGAAGACTTGATAATCTACATTTTCTTTTCTAATTTTAAAAATCAGAGACAGACACCATCCCTAATCTATAGGCTTATACTAAGCCCTTGGTGGCAGAGCAGAAAAAAAAGCGGTACCAGGTGAAGCACTTATTTCACGATCTGGGGGATGATTCTTTTATTATATTATTTACAACTATTTCCACTCATCAAAATTGATATGCTATATACCTGCTAAAATTCTAGATGACTTTTCATTGACTCAACATATTTTTCATTAAAATTCATTTTCATTGTGGGGAATATTGTTAAATCCTGGTGGGGTGAAAATACATCTCCGTTTTTTAGGATTTATCTGTTCATCACTCCTTTGGGGAAGCCATCAACACATTGCCTATTTTGTAACAACTCTTCTATGGTGATGTTAGGGTGGACCCACCCAGGCAAATGAAAATGGTCTAGCCAAGAGCAAATAATAACTGTCTAACCTATGCTCCAGAATCAGAGAGCTTCATTAGATTCCAGGTTCTAACTTTCTTTAACTGTAAGACTTTGGGTGAATTAATTTCTCTGTATCTTAGTCTTCCCTTGGAGATGACACTACCAAGACCTATATTTGGCTTTAAAATCAATGTAGAATATTAATACACAGTAGATATTTAATAAATTCTTCCCAGTTCTTTTAATTTAATAATTGTTTATCTATGCTTTACTTCCTTTTTGTGGTTATGAATGGATCCTGTAAATAAACATCTTTGGTTCTAGAGTGCTGAGTTCTACAATGTGTTTCTTTTAATATAAAAGCAATTACAATCTCAGTTGTCAATCCCCATCCTCTTTGCAAATAGAGAGCCAAACCCAGTATTTAACATGTGGAGCCAAAATAGTTTTAGAAATAGAATATCGTGACCATAGTGTTTAAAGTCAACAAGTCAGACTTTGATGATATGAACTATTAAATTATTCTCCACTTCTCTTAGTTACCTTCTGACCATGTGTGGGGGGGTGCGGGGGAATCACATCCATGAGTTCTTGCATTAAGAGGGACACAGAAAATAACATCAGAAGATCCTCAGGACTTATTTCTTTAAAACAGGATCTCTCACTATGCTGGAATTCCATAAGAAAGATAGAGTTGCTGGCCCGTGTGCCCTAGAGACCTACTTTCTTTGCCTCCCCAGTGCTTGGGTACCAGTGTACCTGATTTATCTAATGTGATCTGGAATCTTAACTCAGATAATGTATTCTCTCCCTCTCCTTTCTATGCCTTTATTTTTTGACCTCTTAAAGCAATTTACCATAGTTTCAAAAGTCTTGATAATTATAAAAATATAAGTACTAATATTGAAAAAAAATTTAAAGTATGTATTTTAATTCTAGCCACTTTGTTCTAGTGAAATGGGTTAATTAATCCATGACAAATAGAAATCTCTAGTCTATAGACAATAGAAAATATTTCAAACTTGCCTTTAAAACAATATAGGAGGAGGGAAAACCATTACTAATGATGCGAAATGTTGTTGTCTTGAAACTATTATTCTTCAGTTGGGTAGAGAAGATACTTAGAAGTCTCATGTCCATTGCTTACAGTGCATCCTGCCTTGCCTTTCACTGCTTAGCTAGCAAGTTACAGTTATGGCACTCAGCTTGTGCTCCGTCATGGAAGCTCTCACAATGACGTCAGTTAGCTCTGTATGTTTGTTCATTCATCAGTTCTTGTTTTCTCACATGTGCTTATTTCATCTTTTCTTGTTGTTATTTATTTATTAGTTTCATACTTGCCTTGGTTCCTAAGTACTTACAAAGGAGTTTGGTGCAACTGAACTTGATGTATATAATGTATTATTATTTCATAATTAATAATGAAGTTATGAAATGGAGTCTGCCCCTTTTATGACCTCTAGTAATAAACATTTTTTTGCTTTTAATTATTTTACTTACTTATATCCCAAATGTTGCCTTCCCTTCCAGTCCCTCTCCAGAATTCTTCCCCCATCAACCCTTCCCTTTGTCTCTGACAAAGGGAGGTTGCACCCCCAGGAATCCCCCTTCTCTGGGGCATCAAATCTTTACAGGATTAGGCACATACTTTCCCACTGAGGCCAAACAAAGTAGTCCTCTACTGCATATGTGCCCAGGACCTCGACCCAGCCCATGTATGCTGTTTGGTTGGTGATGTTGTCTCTAGAAACGCTCTGGGATCCACATTAATTGATACTGTCCGTCTTCCTACGGGGTTGTCATCCAATTCAGTTCCTTTAATCCTTCCATTAACTCTTCCATGGGACTTCCTGACCTCAGACCAATGCTTGTCTGCAAGTATTTGCATCTGTCTCAGCTGTCATCAGAAGCTCTCAGAAGACAGTCAGGTTAGGCTCCTATCTGCATACACAAGACAGCAACAGTAATACTGTCACAATTTAGTAGTTGTCCATGTGATGGATCCCAATTTGTGACTGTCACTGGTCAGCCATTCCTTAACTGCTCCAGTTTTGTTCCTGTGTTTGTTTGATGGGAAAAAATAAGGGACAAAAATTTTGAAAGTGGGTTGGTGTCTCCATGCCTCCACAGGACCCCTGTCTCACTACTGGAGGCGGTCTTCTTCAGGTGCCACTGTTGGGCATTTCGGCTAAGGTCATATACATTGAGTCCTGGGTGCCTCACCCATTCTAGATCTCCAGGACACTTTAGAGGTTACCCCCAATAATAACCACTTACAGCTGCATATTTCCACTCATTCTCCTGATCCTCTGGGCTTCACTCCTGTCTCCCCTGCATAGCTTCTCCCTTTTGCCTTTCCTTCTCCTCTCTCCCACCAAGTTCCTTCCCTCCATCTGCATCCCTTGATTATTTTGTTCTCCCTTCTAAGTGGGATTGAAATATACTCATTTGGGTCTTCCTTCTAGTTAAACTTCATAAGGTCTGTGAGTTATATCATGAGTGTTCTGTACTTTATGGTTAATATCCACCTATCAGTAAGTATATACCATGCATGTCCTTAGGTTGTACGTTACCTAAGAATGGTATTTTCTATTTTCATCTGTTCTCCTGGAAAATTCATGATGTCCTCATTTTTAATGGATGAATAGAATTCTATTGTATAAATGAACCACATTTTCTGTGTCCATTCTTCAGTTGAGGGATATTTGGGTTTCTTCCAGTTTCTAGCTATTAGAAATAAGGCTGTTATGAACATAGTGGAGCACATGTCCTTGTGGTATGGTAGAACATCATTTAGGTATATGTCCATAAGCACAATAGTCGGGTCATCAGGTAGAACTACTTCCAATTTTCTGAGGAACTGCTAGATTGATTTCCAGAGTGGTTGTACCAGTTTGGAATCCCACCAACAAAGGAGTGTATCCCCTTCCCGCATCCTGGACAGCAGGTGTTTTTTACATGAGTTTTTGAAATTAACTATACTATGTAGTGTAAGGTGGAATCTCAAGGTGGTTTAGATATACATTTCCTGATGGTTAAAAATGTTAGACATTTCTCTATGTGCTTCTGGGCCATCTGAGATTCGTTTGTTGTGAATTCTGTTTGTGGCCCATTAGTTTGGGTATGTTGTGCTTTCATTTTTGGTGAATTCTACAAAGTCTTTCTGTATTTATTCCCTAAACAAGTTATCATTGAGTACAGAGTTGTTCAGTTTCAGGTCCTGAAAAGAAGACCTAAACTTTTGTTTTGGGGTAAAATATTCTGTAGATATCTATTAATTCCATTTGGTCCATAACTTCTTTTAATTTAAATGTCTCGGTTTAGTTTATGTTTAAATGACCTGTCCATTGTTAAGAGTAGGAGGTTGAATTGTGGTAAATTGCAACTTTATTTGGCTTATGTATTTGCAACCCATATATAAATATTAGTTTCCTCTATGTCATGGCACGTAAATATTCATTCAGTTTTTAAAACTCGAATGAATTACACAATAATTTTATAAAAAGTTTTGTTATTTTTGCATTTTGTACTACAGAGAAACAAATAGAAAATAGAAATATCAAAATTATAACAATAAAAAAAGAGTAGGAGGTTGAATTCTCCCAATATTGTTATGTAAGGGTCAATGTATGTTTTGAGTTTTAGTAAATTTTCTTTTACAAATATGTGTGCTTTTGCATTTAAGCATAGATGTTCTGTATTGAGATGCCATCTTGGTGGGTTTTTCCTTTAATGAATATGAAGTGTCCTTCCTCTATATTTTGATTACTTTTGGTTGAAAGTCTATTTTGCTGAGTATTAGAATGGCTACACCAGGTTATTCCTTGGAACAAATTGCTTTGAAAACTTTTCTAGCCCTTACTCCACGGTAATCTCTGTTTTTGTTGCTGAGGTGTGTTTCTTTTATGTAGCAGAAAGGTTTATTCTGCTTACATACGCATCCTTTTATCCTAATTATTTTCATTGGTGAATTGAGTCCACTGATGTTGAGAGATGTTAATGACCAATGAGTGTTAGTTCCTGTTATTTTGTTGTTGTAGGTAGTACTATGTGTGAATGAATCTCTAATTTTGCCTTTGCTGTGAGATGATAAATTTGTTATGTTTTCATGGGTCTATTTATTCTCCTTCTGTTAGATATCTCCTTCCAGCATCCTCTGTAGGGCTGGATTAGTAGAATGGTACTATTTAAATTTGGTTGAGCATGGACTATTTTGGTTTCTCCATCTATGATGACTAAGCATTTTGCTGGTTATGGTTGTCTGGGCTGGTATCTGTGGCCTCTTACACTCTGCAAGACGTCTACCTAAGATCTGGCTTTTGGAGTCTCTGTTGAGAAGTCAGGTATAATTCTGATAGGTCTGTATTTGTATGTTACTTGGTCATTTCTCATAAAATTTTTATTTTATTCTTTGATCTGTATACTTAGTCTTTTGATAATTATGTGGCAGGAAAATTTTCTTTTCTGGCCCAATCAATTTTGTTTTCTGTAGTCTTCTGCTATGTTTATAGTCATCCTTTCTTTAAGTTAGGGAAATTTTCTTCTCTGATTTTGTCGAAGATGTTTTCTGCTTTAACCAGGGAATTTTTACCCTCTTCTTTTCCTATTATTCTTAGGTTTTAGTCTTCTCATTATACCCCAAATTTCCTGTATGCTTTGTGGTAGGAAATTTTTACACTTTGTATTTTCTTTGACCAATCCATCAATATCTTCTACTCTATCTTCTACACCTGAGATTTTCTTTCCCATCTTTCACTCACCTATAGTTCCTGTTCTCTTTCTCGATTTTCAGTCTCCAGAGTTACCTCCATTTGGGATTACTTTACTGTTTCTCTTTCCATTTTTAGGTCTTGGACAATTTTGTTCAATGCCTTCACCTGTTTGTATTTTCCTGTATTTATTCAAAGGATTTGTTTCCTCCTTAAGGTCATCTATTTATTTGCCTGTGTTTTTCTGAAAAATTTAAAGGGATTATTTATAGCCTCTATCATCTTCATGTGATGGAATTTTAGGCAATAATCTTGGTTTTCAGGTGTGTTAGGGTATACAGGGCTTGCTGTGGTACGAGAACTGGTTTCTGATGGTGCCAAATTACATTAATTTCTGTTGATTAAGTTTTTGAACTTGCCTTTTGCTATATGGTTATCTCCAGTGTTAACTGACCTCAGTTTATTGGATTGGAGCAGGCCTCCTAGAAGGCACACTTAGTTGTTTGTCCTCTGTTAGGCCAGACCTTCTGGGAGGTACACAATGCTATCTCTGGTTAGAGTGTGCCTCCTATGTCTCTGGTTAGAGCGGGTCTCTTGTGTCCCTCCTTAGAGCAGACTTCATGTGTTCCTGGTTATATCAGTCTTCCTGTGTCTCTGGTTAGAGCAGGTCTCCTATCCCCCTGGTTAGAGCAGTCTCATGTATCCCTGATTAGGGCATACTTTCTGGGATGCAGGCATTGGCTGTGGGATCAGGGAACAGGCAAGATGATCTGCCATGGGTGCAGTTGGAGGTCCAGGCCTGAACGGCAGTGGGGCTCCAGTAGAACAAGACAGATCCAATGTCTTCTATGAGAGTCCCAGCTGGTGTCCTTGCTTATGGCAGCAGTGTGGAGTCAGGGAACAGTCATGCCCTAGTGATGAACATTATGTATCTGGAAAGAAACTTCAAAAAATAGAATCACTTTATGTAATCACTGTTTACTGAGCCCTGTATCACATTAGTAACATCTCAATATTTACAGCACCTAGAACTTGCTCCTGTATGGTTTAAAACAAATGGATCCATGTACCTGTATTTCAAATGCCCTCTCAGATAATTCTGAGGACTTGTATTGCGAACTAAGGGATGGGGACTCAAATTTATATGATCTGGGGAGTAAGAAATACATGTAAATCTATAAAATAAGTTTTAGGCATAACGAGAATGAGAAAGAGTTCCTTCTCTATGATATGATACTGCCTTCATCTCTGTGGATGTCACTCATAGCCAACTGTTCAACATATATATTCCCTTTAAGAAAGGAGAAAGGATGGGAAGGAGAGAAAAAAAGAAGGGAGAAAGATAAAAGAGGCTGGGTAGGGGAAGGAAGAGAAAAATAGAAAGGAGGAGAGCAGAGGGATGGAGAGATTGAGAAGGTAGAGAGAGAGAAGGAGAGACAGACAGCTGAAGAAGGGGGTCATTTCCACTGCAGGCTTTTCTGACAATAGATTCTGAGTACTATTTTTCTTAACATAATTTGAATTGAATTTTTTTTGTCACTAAAGAAAGAGACCTAAATATTTCATAATCATCCCTAACACTGATTAGGAGACACCAGGATATAAATCTGAGAAACTCAATGTGTATGGGCTTAGCATAGAAATAGTTTGGCATTATATAACAGACTGATTAGTACTGATCAGCACCCTGCAGGTAGGATAGCCAACTATCAGGGTTCACAGGGTAAGCCAATATGAAAGCAGTGTGCCAGTTCTATCCATGTTTCTTGAGCACAGAGGTAGGCACTTTTGTTAGTGTTTCATCTCTTCTCTTAGGCATGAGCATCTCAGTATCAGATAGAGTGATCACAGTCCACAGGTGACCAGAGGCCTGCAAGAACACATAAATGCAGAACAAGGCCAGAGAGGAGAGGCAATGTAAGGGAACAGTTTGCTTGGAAAACCAGGATCAATTTTCCACATTAGAATAATCCAGCCTTCCCAGCATTGTTTCTTTGGCAAAGAAAGAAGGTAGATTTTGTTCTTTTAAGTAAATGTTAGTTTTACCTTCTGGGAGAAAATTTTCAATGTCTAGGTACATCCCTGAGGGACGCATTCATGCTTGGATAGGAATTCCCCTGGGTTCTCAAAGGAAGTTTTGAAATAGAAAAAAAATCTGCTCAAGGAAAATATTTTACATGAGTGAAAGGAGTGGGAAGCAGCAGAGAAGAAATGAGATTGCAGAATAAGAAAGAAGTAAAGTGAGGATTGAGATGCACGTCACCAATCACTGGCCTTAAATACATTGAGGGCAATGGGAAATGTATGAAGTGTTAGCAAAGTGACTCTTAAAAACAAAGCTGACTCATATGTAATTCCCATTGCTATAGTGCATTAATTATTTATAAATGTCATTCACTGAGAAGATTGGGGTGTGAACTCTCCTCTCCTCAGCAACCCTAACAAGCATGGCATGAGCATTATTAAGAGAATGGTCTAGGGTACATCAGCACTGCAAAAATAAGAGGACAGCTCTGCAGGTACATGGAGAGAGAAGGAAACAGTTCAAATGCACCAATAACAGATAAGGTGAGAATGAACGTGTATGTCCTTAGAAGCTTGGACACCTTAGAGGGAATATTATACTTCCTCAAGAAGACAGAGGTTAGAATTAATTTAATTTGAATCTCAAAGGATAGAAGCTGTAATACCTACAACATGGCTGGAATTCAGTGATTCCTTCCCTATCACGTACTTCTAAGCACATATGCAAGGTTGCAAACTGTCTTAGTCAGGGTTTCTATTCCTACACAAGAATCATTACCAAGAAGCAAGTTGAGGATGAAAGGGTTTATTCAGTTTACACTTTCATGTTGCTGTTCATCACCATAGGGAATCAGGACAGGAACTCAAGCAGGTCAGGAAGCAGGAGCTGATGCAGAGGCCTAGGAGGGATGTTACTTACTGGCTTGCTTCCCCTGGCTTGCTCAGCTTGCTGTCTTATAGAACACAAGACTACTAACCCAGGGACAGCACCACTACCCACAGGCTGGGTCCCTCCCTTTGATTACTAGTTGAGAAAATGGCTTACAGCTGGGTCTCATGGAGGCATTTCCTCAAGGGAGGCTCCTTTCTCTGTGATAACTTCAGCTTGTGTATTCAGCCAGAATACAAACATATTTGCCTTTTAAAGTAAAAATTCATCCTGAATACTATGCATCTGTCAAGTATTTCCAAGAGCACCCATTGGTTCCATGTTCAAGGCATGAGGTATCATGATGAACCCATACTATTGGCATCCTGTAAATGGTGAAAACGCATATTACTTATGCATCGATTGTTACCTGAAGGGAGAGAATATAGCCTATATACAAGGTGGTCATGGTAAAATTTTTCTGGATAGTAGTTGTGAAAGATCTAACAAAAGGTTTGAAAATATGAACTTTATGAAAACGAAAATAAAAGCAAAAACCAATCCCATCAAGGATTTAGTATAAGACACTTGCTATGACAATATCTATCATAATGAATTGCTTGACAAAGTGTTATCCCACTCATACAACAAATAATATCAAGAGACACTTAATCAAAGCTATCATAAGAGTGTTGAATGGGTGAGAACTTGTTATATAGAGTGTGAATCTTAATCTATAATGTATATTAATATTTTCGTTTTATAAAATCATGCATGAATTAACTTCTATACTGTTTTCTGTAGTGGTTGTATGAATTCCAACATTGGGTGCATGGAGGAAAGCTTCTGTGTACCCTGTGAGTGGAGGGAGTTTGGGTTGACATTAGTATCTGTGAACTTGGAGCTCCCAAATATGGATGGGCATGGCCCTGAGGCTTGCAAATCAAGTTCTAGTTGGAACAAAGCAAGTGTCATTGGCAGCCTTGTTTGTAGAGCTGCAGGGCATAGATGAGAATTCT
The DNA here is from genome assembly GCF_021556685.1 of Rattus norvegicus. Taxonomy (NCBI): domain Eukaryota; kingdom Metazoa; phylum Chordata; class Mammalia; order Rodentia; family Muridae; genus Rattus; species Rattus norvegicus. Next base: position 136,509,320 of record NC_141537.1, on the reverse strand, counting down.
ACTGCCTAAAAATAAGTTAGAATGATTATTGGGAATTTTGTATTAATATTTATAAGTCTGCCTGCCCTGGGCTGGGAAGATGTCCTTTATTAGTTCTAGTCTGACTAGCTCAGGTGGCATTGAGGATTGGAGGCAATGATGCCTGTGTTTCTTGTGCCCCCAGCAACAGCCAGGGTCTTTTCCAGGACCCAAATAGAAAGCCAAAAGTAAATCAAGGCTTTGCTGCAGAAGCTATATTTCCAAAGAGATAGGCTTGGGAGGAGAACTTCCCCAGTTCACATAGGACATTTGAGAGTAGAATATAGGCTTATGTCTATAGTGGCCACTGAGGCTTAGTCCAGTGCTTAGCTTTTCATAATATCAATGAGCTTTCTATGCAGGTGGCATGTAGCAGAGAGGTTGCAATACCAGCTAAGAGTCTAGGAGCTGGAGAGGCTCACTCAATGTCAGTCCTTTCTATGGCCCAACCAGATCCCAAACTGGATTGTAAGCTAGTAGGAACTGCATAACAGCCCTCTGTAGGTAGACTGTCTATGGCTGGCATTTTTGTTTTATTTTTTTTCCTAACAGTATAGGGTAACCCTTCAGGGGAACTGGATGGAAGCTGTGCACTCTATTTTCCTTCTTCTGGGCTGTCTTTTAGATTCTTCATACAGTTCCAGGTTCCTGTCACTTTCTTGTTTATTTTCAAAGTTCTCCTTCAATTGCTCCCATAGAAAGAGATTTTTCTTTTGTTGCCTTAGCTGTTCTCTGCGACAAGTCACTTCATAGGGCACCTCTATTCTGCTCTTGGCTTTCATCCACCTGAAGTAATTGCTATTAAAATGCATAGATTTATACATATTTATAGAGAAATTTAAATATATGAATATAGTGAATTTAAAGTATAAATTGGAAATGCCATTTCTCTGTGACTTTTTGTCTCAATATTTTTTTCCCCTGCCCGTTATACCTGTACATAGGGATATATCTTGTGAAAGGCATGCAAATTGTTTTATTTTCTTGATGAAATAGAAATCATTCAGTCATCTACCACTGTATATTAGTTGTTTTGGGTGAAATTATTTCTATACTGTCATTAATATCTGTCCTTTGAACAAATGATAGTACTTAACTTACTTGAGCCTGTGCATTGTCTAGAGACACTTCTATGGAAGATTTTTCCATTTACCCTTCACTTATTCATGTATGAAGGATGGATGTTTCTTGAGTCAATTAAGAGTATTTTGATGAGGCCTTTCTATCTCATAATTAAGAGAACTTCATGTTCACTTAAAAATTCATGGAACAAAACAGAACAGAACTCAGTGTTACATTCTCTCGACAAACATCAGCACTCCTTTTCAAATTTATGAAGTGGATGCCAACATCTAAATGAATTCAGTATTTTCCCTATTTTAAAAACACCTGACTTCCCTCCTTTAGTAGATATTATCAATGGTTCACCTTAAAATATTATCATTTTATGAATGTAAGATCCTGATTCTAGAGTACTAAGATAATGGCTCAGTCATGTAAGAATAAGGTCCTGCATCCGGATATACAGAACCCACATAAGAAGCAGGGAACAGGGGCATGTATCTGCAGTCTCAAACACTGGACAAAGACAAGTCAACCACCAGATTTCAGTGGCAATCCAGTCTAGCTTTATTTATGAGTTCCAGATTGCACAAAGAAATCTGTCTCAACAACAACAACAACAATATAATAATAGTAGTAGTAGTAGTAGTAGTAGTAGTAGTAGTAGTAGTAGTAGTAGTAGTAGTAGTAATAATGATAAAATAATAATAATTTGGGGGAGCTATATAGTAAGACAACTAATGTTAATCTCAGACATCTTCAGGCACAAGTGTACAGGCCCTAAAATTATATTCATAGCACACACATATAGGCATGTGAACACACATACACATACACATGTAAATCCTCCCTGTATTATTGGTGTAATATTTATGTAAAAATCCATCTGTATCAATTGGTTGTCCTTAATTATGGTCATGAACAAAAAGTAAAATATGGCTGGTTTCTTAACCATAATTCTTCCTTGAATTATATTTCAATTTCCCTGCATTGGAATCTTAAAGATAGAACATTGTGATCAAAATTTTGTACAATTTTTTCACAAACTATTTGACAATTCATATATTTTTCAGTCTCATATTTTCTTAAATTTGTATTATTTTTTAAAATGTATGAATATGGATATTTTATTTGAAGATATGTCTCTGTCTGTATGCCATATGCATTCCTGGTATTTGTAGAAGTAGGAAGAGGGTGTCATACTGGTCATTATTGTGGTTCATAGGTGTCATAGATAGGTAGAACGATTGATGGCTTCCATCCTTTGACAGTTTGCATAATACTTTCCGATACTATGGCAACTAGACCTTACAGGAAGTAGGCTTAGATCCAGGGCAAGTCTTCTAAATTTTATGGTTCTGAAGTGTTTCGTGTCCTTAGCAATAGGGACTTACTTTCAACCTCTGAGGGGCAAACCAAGAGCAATGAAAATACTCTATATTATTTTGGGAGTTACTTGAATTCTCCTGACCTACAACACCGCCAGAGTTTTTAGTGACTGGTACTTGGTTTTCTGCTACAGTCTATGTCCCTGTGGGGATTATTGTAAACTCAAATAGCATAGCTCCATTCATTCATATACACACTATTCTATGTATTGTTTGTAATTTGTGTAAATATACAATAAAATGATTTCTAGAAGTAATCAAACAACCACAGTGACGTTTGTCCCTTTTCCATCCTCTTCTGCACTGTCCTCCCTTGTCCCCAACTAGAGTGCCCCCCATATTTATCCCATTTCCCTCATATATCCCAGTTTCTTATCTCTATCTACACCTCCTTTTGTTTAACCTTTTACCTGCTAATTTTTTCTTATGATCTCTGTGTTATGCAGGCTGAGCTTTAATCCACCAGCCTCCTTCTAAGTAGGATGCTTATGTATGACCATACTTGGCTTTGGTTTTTATTGTTTATTTATCCATATATTTATGGGTTTAGTACTAGTGATTTCTTTTTTCTGGTTTGTAATTTGTTTTCAGACGATGTGATAAAATTCTCTTTGTTTGCCCATGCATTTGACCTTACTCTGTCAAAGGAAATAATCTGGAACTAAGATAGTTTTCTTCTGATGTCTTTCTTATATTCATTGTTTTTAGAATCCATCCTCATGGCATTCATCACATGTGTTTTTCTTTCCATGGAGGTAAATTGTTCTGTCTTCACTGCTCTACACCCCACTTAAAGTTTTCTAAAGTTATGGAACTCTAAAATGTAACTAAAATCATGAGTGTGGTATGCATTTCTGCATTATAATACAGCTACAAGCCTACGGAGTCACGGAGTGCAATGTGGAGGAGTGAAAGAAAATGGCGCCCAAAGGCTGATAGGGCGTGGCACTATTAACAGGTATGGCCTTGTTGAAGTGGATGTGTTGAGTTGTTAGAGAAAATTGTCTTGGCTCACTTTCTGCTGCCTGCTGAACTGGATGAAGAACTCTCAGCCTCCATCCCAGCACCATGTCTGCCTGCACACTGACTGCCATGGTTCCTTACATGATTACAATGGGCTAAACCTTTAGAAGTGTAAACCAAACCAAAATACTGTTTTTTTTAATAATAGTTTCCATGGCCATGGTGTCTCTTCTTCCCTACCTATCCATTTTATGCCCATTTAAAAAATTATACAAGACTAATTTGTGCTGTTCAAGTACTATTGGATTTAAGGTCTTCACCTGGAGACATATATACTTACCAGGGGCTATATTCTTAAAGGAAACTGTCCTTGTCCCATCAGCTAACAATTGCAACTACCTTCATAGCTTAAGGTGAGATCGTGTGCCCTTATTCCCACTACTTTCCATTTGATCTGGCCTGAGTTTGCACAGCTTTTGTAGGTGCCGTCACAAGTACTATGAGTTCATATGCATAGCTGCCATGTTATATGTTTCTCTGCTGCCTCAGGTTCTACACTCTTTTCATTCCTAACTTCCATAATGATACCTGAGTCTTTGGGTAGTCTAGGGATGGGAGAGAGAGAGAGAGAGAGAGAGAGAGAGAGAGAGAGAGAGAGAGAGAGTATTAGAGCTTATAATTCTGCATTCTTATTCTCTGCATATGGCCAATTGTAGGCCATTATGTTAATCACCATCTATCATAAAGAGAAGTTTCATGGATAAAAGATGAGAGATGTATTGATGTATGGACATGACAAGTCATTAAAACTCAGTATGATAATGTGTACTTATGTGGATTTAGAAGCATAATCATAGTATACCTTTATTTAGGACTTATGCCCTGTATAGCCATAAATTCTTAGCCAAGTAATATCCCAAGTATGTGTTTCATCCTGTGGAGTGGGATATAAATCCATCAGAAAATGGTTAGTTACTCCTGTGATGTTTGTTCCAGTTGTACCAATGGGTGTGCCTTGCCAGGCCAGTTACTCTGGTAGCATTCATAGCAGGTTATGACTGATGGTTACATTTCTCCTCTGATAATATGTATAGTATATTCCAACACTATGGAAGCTAGCCAGCTGGGATGAACTTCCTGAGTTTGCACCAGCTTGATTTCTCTGTGTTCTGTGACTCAAGCATGAGCTAACTTCAGCTGTAGGGTTTATTGTCAAGTCCTTGAGGGTAAACAAAAGCAATGTAAATCAAAGCCTTTGATCATCTACAGGACCTCACTAGCCAACAACTCTAAAAGATGTAACTCATACCTAGAACTGGAATTTTTCTCTGTTAGCTATGTCGTATTGTATACTAGGGCCATTGTTTTCAGCCTATAGGTTAACTTGGTTGCAATTTTACAGTAGGTTTCCACATGCCTCTCCTAAAAGGTCTTAAGTTTTATTTATTCCTCCCTTTACTCTTTCTTCTACTCTCCAATTCCCTATACTCTCTACTTCTACACTCCAATCCTCAGTTTAGATCAACCTCAGTTTAATCTTTTATATTTCCTCATTCCCTGTTAAGGTATGGTCTTTTTCTGTGTATTATAACACTAAATACTGTCCCTCCCAAAGCATGATTGCCCTCAGGGAATGAGAGAATCCCCACATAGGCACAAATAATGCTATGTAATTTTGCCCCCCAAGTTATCCTTGATTGGTGAATAAATATGTCTACAGAATACAGCTGTCCAGAAGACGAGATGCAGAGTTGGGCTACAGGGTTTGGGATAAGAGGAGAGACAATGGTGAGGAGGAGGAGGAGGAAGAGGAGCAAGAGGAGGTTGCCATGGGGTAGGTGAGTTATCAAAATATGGCCATGAGGTCTGGACATTTGAAGTTAAGAGCAGCCCAGATGGAGCATAGAAAGTTATAACTTGGGCTTATTGATAGGGAAGTAGGCATAATAGCATAGAAGGTAGATAGATATCTGCCCAGCTTTAGTGTTAATTTATTAATTCTATAGATGTTAGGTCCCTGTTCTTCCTCCCAGCCCTGTGTTTCCAGAATTAAAAATCAGACTCAAAACATGCTTACAAATACCTTGGCATTTTTACTAGTCTCTTTTCTGACTAGATCATAAGTTGGATAATTCAAATTATTTTAATTCACATTTTACCATGTGGCTGGTTCCCTGTGCTCAGGTACCATGTCACCATCTCTTCACGTCTTCCAAAGGAGATGTCCCTGCACTTGCCTCCATCCCAGAATCCATCCTGCCTTCCAGATGCCCACCCCCTCTATTTCCCACCTAACCCATAGGCCATAGAATTTTTCATTGACAAGTGATGGATCCATACATTACAGAAGACATTTTCTCTACAGTTTCATTTCTACCCTTTATACCAATAAATTTCTTGCCCCTTCCTGCAAACTCTCTGCTGGATAATGTTCTGATACCTACAGTTATCAAAGAGGCCAGAGAGGGCAATGGAATCCCTCTTCATTATTCCCCTATTGAGAATGAAACACACACATATGAAGATTCAAAGATAAAATTCAAATGAGAGAAAATATGTGGTTTGTCTTTCCTGGTCTGTGTTATACCACTCATAATAATTATTTTTACCTTTTCTTTTTTACTTTCAAATACCATCATTTCCTTTTCTCGATAGTATAATATTCCATAATAAGTTATACTGCATTTTCATTTTCTAGTCACCAGTTGACAGACATGTAGTCTGTTTTCAATTCCTGGTTATAATGAGTAAAGCATGAAAATGGAAAGACAAATATCTCTAAATCAAGGTCAGTACCTAACAATCTGGATCTTAAGATATATTTTTGCCTTTATGAGGCACCTCCATTCTGATTCCCATAGTAGTTCTATCAATTTACATCTCCATCAACACTGAATAAGTGTTTTCCTTTCCTTCATATCCACACCAGCATTTATAATTATTTGTTGTTGCTTTTTCATTTTATTGAACTTAAATGTTTGACTAGAGTGAGAATAAATTAAACAGAAGTTTTAATTTGAATTTTCCTGTTGGTTAATGATATTGAATATTGCTCTCTGCCCCTTCTCTCTCTACCCCTCTTATTCTCTCTGACGCTTTTCTCCCTCTCTCCCCTTCCCCTACCCTATCTCTTTAACCCCCCCAAAAAAAGGATATTGAATATTATTCAAGTGATTTTTAAGCCACTTGTATTCATGTTTTGATAGCTTTCTTTTTAACTTTATTCTCCATTTTTAAAGAATTTGTTTGGGTTTGTTGCTGTTACCGCTTATTGTTATTTTCAGTGTTGTTTAATCTTTGGATATTTTAGATACTAACCCACTGTCAAATGATTTTTCCCATGCTATGGGCTGCATCTTTACTGTAATCATAGTATCCTTTGCTTTACAATATTTCTGTTTCATGAGGACCCATGTAGTGATCGTTGCTCCTCTGAATAAGTTTATTTCCTGGAACAATGTGTTCAAACATATTCCCTACTTTCTCCTTCGTCAGAATCAGGGTATCAGGTTTTATGTTGTAGATCTTGATTAATTTATGAGTGTTCACTTTAATTCTTCTACATGTAACTATCTGATTAGAACAACATCATTTGTGGAAGACAAATTCTATTCTTCCGTGTATGTGTGTGTGTGTGTGTGTGTGTGTGTGATTGTGTGTACTTGCATTTTTTGGAAAAAAATCAGTTGGCTGTAGGGTTTGAGCTTATGTGTGGGTCCTCAATTCTATTCCACTGATCAATGAGTCAGGTTTTATGTGACTAGTAATATTGTTTTTATTATTAAAACTCTGTTGTATAACTTGACTTCTGGAATGGTGATACGTCCAAGCAGTGTTTTTATAGCTTGAGTGACTTGTATTATCCTGAAATTTTTGTATTTCCTTCTGAAATTTAAGATATTTTCACTTTTTGTTAAGAATCACATCATAATTTTGATGAGGATTGCATTGAAACTGAAAGTTTCTTTTGGTTGGATCGCCATATCTCAGTATTAGTTCTGCCAATCTATGAACATGGGAGGTCTCCCAATCTATGAACATTTTTTCTATCTCTGTTCTCAGTGTTAAAGTTTTAAGACTTACATTTCTTTCAATAAATTTATTAATAAATAAGTATGGATGAATAACTTATTTATGGATAAACATATATTCATGTCATATATTTTTCATATATATCCATGTAGATAAATATATTCCAATATATGAATAAGTCTAACTAAATATCGATAGATAGATAGATAGATGATAGATAGATAGATAGATGATAGATAGATAGATAGATAGATAGATAGATAGATAGATAGATAGATAGATAGAATTAGAAACAGTATTGCCTATAAGGGCTCTTTTCCGTTTCTTTGACTCCTTTTGTGTCTGTCTCAATTTTTTTAACAATACTTGTTTTTTAAGAATAACATTTGAATCTTAAATAGATTACAATTACAGTTTGTTTTTCACACAGAGGACTTAATTAAAAAGACCTCCTGATTCTTCTCTTTGAAGATGAATAGCACTATAAATTATATTTGATGAGAGAATGACTTCATCTTTATCAGACTTCTTTTTCTAAATGTGAATTATGAGGGCAACACTATATTATATATGCATCCTAAAAGCACATATGTATGAAACTAAGAAATAATTTAATATTTTACACTAATTCTGTTCATAAAAAAGGAATTTTTGTTGAAGCTAAATAGTCACTATTTCTCTGATTAAGCCATAATCTCCTGGACCTGTATCAAATGTTTCCAAATTACTAAACCTACTTCGTTACCTATTGTCATTGGAATTTGAGTAACTGATTCTGATTAAAGGTAAGAGGGCATGATCTTGCCCATTTGGGGAAAATCTCCAAACAGCTTAAGAATGGGAAATGCTTACAGCTTGTCTTGCTGCCTAATAGACTATCAATCCAGATCCATGGATACAAATTCTTGAGGATACAATCTGTCTATGGTCTTGATGTAGCATTGACTTTCTCTAAAATGCTTAACTTATATCTTAAAATGATACCAATGGTCCAATTTTACAGCTATTGCCAAGCACTTATAGAATGAGATGCAATTGAAATCAATATGTAATTTTTGTGCCACAGACCCTCAGCTTTCCTACAAAGTTTTTAGAAACTTAAAACACTGTGTAGTAGCTCTATATACTGGGATATGAATATTGTGAATAAAACTATGACATTTATTTGTGAGTTCTAATGATAATCAATAATATTTCAATTCTGTACTTTTTATATTGGGGAAATCATATCTTTAATTGACAAAGTGATGAGTAAATTTGCTCAATGAATAGTCATTTCATTTCAAAACATGGAAATTATACCCAAGACAAAAATGTTCTCTAAAACTAAATCCATGCCTTATTTATTCTAGAATTGTGATACATGAACAGTGCTATAGGCTAAATTGTATCCCCAGATATTTTATATCATATCCTAATGTTCACAATTTCAGAATATAAACAAATCTGAAAACAGGGACTTTAAAAATACAATTAGTACGGAGTATCTTTGTTGTTATCATTAAAAATTACTACATATTTGTGAGACAAGGTGCTCACTTAGACCATTCTATGTTGCCTAGGTCATCCTCAAACTTGTGACAGTTCTTATGCCTCAGCATTTTGGGTGCTATGGAGACAAATGTAAGCCACTACACCCTGTTAATATGAGATGTTTAATGCTGCTTTTAATCCTATACAGATGGTGGTCAAATAAATAAGAAAGCATAATTGTGTAATTGTGTGTGTGTGTGTGTGTGTGTGTGTGTGTGCAGAGAAGTGACGAGTCAGAATAGGAATCAGACTGCTAAATGTCAAAGACAAAGAGATGTCAGAAAAAAGTCAGATCTGCTGATAGGTGGATCATCCACATGCCAGAACAGTAAGGAAATGGACATATAGGTCAGAGAACAACCTTCCAGTGTAGTTTCTCTCCTCTCTTCATGTGGAACTTAGAACATCATGTTTAGTGGTTCACAACTATACCTACTGAACTATCTTGCAACTACCACATAAAATACAGTGCTACAGTATCCCAGTAGCATTTTACATTTATATAAAATGTAAAATAAAAACTGAAGTATCTAATTTAAATGGAGAAATACAGTTAATGAATCCACATTCACAGAACATTCACAGTAAGAAATAATGGAGATTCCAAAATAATGCCACTGTTTATGAAGAATTTATTATACAGTAGTAGAAATTGCTCAAATTGGAGGAAATTGTACAGCAGCAGTATAAAAGGACTGTTGTATGACTTATATAATTGCTTCTTTATCTTCTTTTACCTGTACTCTAAGCCTGTGTCTACCATCAGTATTTTACCATCCTTACCTGATGTATCAGAAAATTGATTACTTAAACATTGATCTCTCATTGAAGATTTCCAGTTGTAAGTAAAACAGGAGGCTTTCTTATTTATCCAAATATACCTAACCAAGAGTTGAGACATTGTAATTCATGTTGTCAAAGAAGATGATCCACAAGTTGAAAATTATAAGCACTATAATTTGTAGCACTCAATGACTGAGAGATAACTGTATGTGACCTAAACCCAACAGATAAAATAGAAGTGTCAACTTTATCTTCAAATTGATAATTACCCAACTGAAGTCTAAAAGGCAGCAATTTAGTAGATATCTTTACATTGTGACTTAGTTATTGACACTTTGGATTATCAAAAAGGTGGAGAGGTAACAATGACTTCATTAATAAATTAATAAACCGGGATTATAGTAAATATATTTTAAATAATTCCTTCGATAAATTCTGGAAGTTTTTACCACAACTTTTCAAATTACTGTCTATGTCCAGAGGAAAATGTTTTTAAAAAAAGAAAAGAAAAACAAGATGCCCCTAAATGAAAATTAATATTACAAAATTAACTGAAGGATAGGGGAGAGTTATTTTATGCTGATGAACTCATAGCCCTTTGCTATAATTTCTCTGACCATGCTCAGATTAACTGTAGAAAGAGAAGGAAGAGAGGTATGAGGTAAAAAGTTTATATTCCCATGAAGTCAAAGGAGGTGGGAAGCATAAGACAGAAGAAGAAATGCAGGCAGATGGGAAGTCAATTAATGTTCAGATTCATTGTAGCATGATAAAAGGAGTTAGGATGGAAAGTTTTATTCAGTGTCTGATTCCAGATTGTGAGAAAATCTTCTAGCTGTAACTGCTCTTCAGGTGATTTGTTGCCAGTAATGAGATGATTATATTTAGGCTAGAAGTTCAAGGTAGAATAAATCATTGCTCTACAGTTAATCAGCGAGATAATCATTCATGGAAGATTTCACAAGGGGAGGTTGAAAACATATCTCAGAGAATATTAAAGAACTATATAGATCCAGGAGTTTGATTTACTTTTAAAATAAGTCTGCTGACAATATGCCTCTCACATCTGTAACAGTAAAAGGATACATTTAAGGAACATTATGTTTATCCTTCAGCCAACCTTCAAAAACATACTTCATTGAAGTGAACATTTCTTGGAGAAATAACTCTATTATGATGAGTCTATACAAATAAACATACCTCTTTATTCTGAAATCTACATTGTAGAAGAAAGTATCCAAACATGTTATGACAGGTCAATATGGGTCAAATTGGATGGGGACAGTTTCTTCCTGTTTTGAACAATTTAAGTACCTACTTTACCCAAGTTTACCAAATTTCCAACAAATACTCCAGTGCTTTTGTTCCTTTCCTCTATGAAACAGTTCTAGTTCCAAGTAGTTTTCCATTCTGACTTTTTACCTTTGGGTATCCAAAAGACCATGTACCCCAGGTTTGGTCTTAGCTTGATGCTATAGAGGGCAGAATTGGATGCTTCAAGAAGTAAAGTGTCTGTGAGCATGAGTTCATGATCCCCACCAAGGAAATATCACCAGTACTCAAAGAGGTAAGGGGTTTTATCTGCCACACTATGTTGTCTTGCTCTGCTTTGAGAAATGCAAAGATACTAGACAACCAGTCATAGGCTGAAACATTTAAACAAAATACACCTTTTCTGTTTATAAGTTGACTATCTTAGGTATTAATTGCATTACTATGTACAGGTATAATACCAATGTGACTGAGATATATTCTATCTTAGGTATTAGTTAAAGTGACATAAAGCTGATGAACATAATCCCAAATAAGTTGTTTGCATTTTGAACAAAAAATGGAATTTAAGCACAAGTTATTAAAATAAGTTTTTCGTTTTATTTTTGGGGTGTGTATTTTGGGGTGTGTGTGCGTGTATGTATACTAGGTGCATGGAGGTACCCACAGAGATGAGGAGAAGAGGATGTAAGACCTCCAGATCTGGAGAAACAGGAAGTTCAAAACTGCTCATCCTTAATGCTAGGAACCAAAAGAATATTCTCTGAAAGAGTAATAAGCAAGCACTCTTTTTTTTTTTTTTAGAAGTTTTTTTTTTTCTTTTCTTTTTTTCGGAGCTGGGGACCGAACCCAGGGCCTTGTGCTTGCTAGGCAAGCGCTCTACCACTGAGCTAAATCCCCAACCCCTAAGCAAGCACTCTTAACTGTTGAGCCACCTTGTCAACTCCCAAAGCGACCATTTTAAAAGATATATGATATTATAACCTAGACTGTCTTATTTTAGAGAAGTGAAATCTTTTAATATTCATATATTTCAGCATCTCATTACAAGGGAAATTAAACACAAGCTGTGCAAAGAGAACGTCTAAGAAAAATACATCATGGTATAGATCCTTAGGCAAGGAGGAGTCTTCAGGGATGCATCAGAAATTAAAGTTTGGATGCCAGGGAAGGTGGCATAGGCATTTAATTCCAGACCTTGCAAGGCAGGAACAGGTGAATTTCTGTGAATTCAAGGTCAACCTGGTCTATGTAGAAAGTCCTGTCTCAAAAAAAAAATGTATAAAACTTAAGATAAAAATCTAAACTACTTGTAGAATGGATTTTTCTAAAAATAATGTATTATCCCTATGGAAGTAATCACACTATACATTTATACCTACTTACTGGTGAAAAACAAATACTAACAATATCCTCTTATCTTCTTCATTAAAAACAAAACAAAAACAGTCTTAATATTAACACAACCACATTCAGTCTCAAAGACCAGATTAAACTCTGAAAATCAATGGCTGGCCTTTTCTATTGTTTTATCTCATCTTTTGAGGATATAACACATTTTAAAACATTGGTTTTGATTCTCTAACTTTGTTGTGCTGGCTTTGATTTTCCACTGTTACTTCTGGAAATAAAATTCTACTGCTGAACTCAAATAGGTTATGACTACCTCTACCTACCAGCTCAGGTAGATCGACTTCTATACGGATTGCATGGTGGTATTACCCTTGATATTCATAGACACTTGATATGGCCCAAGTCTCCTTGTGTGAGGAATAAATGATGCTATTACTTGTATGCTTAGATTTTTTAATTGGATTTTTAAATTTTATTTACATTTCAAATGTTATCCCCTTTCCTGGTTTCCAGTCCATAAAACACCTATCCGACCCCACCCCATCTTCTCTGAGGCTGTTCCCCCCACCCATCCACCCACCATTTCCCACATCCCTGTAACAACATTCTCCTACACTGCAGTTGGGGGGGCAGTCAAACCTTGGCAGGATCAAGGGCTCCTCCTCCCCTTGGTGCCCGACAAGACCATCCTCTCCTACATATGCAGCTGGAGCCATGGGTCTGTACATGTATACTCTTTGGATGATAGTTTAGTCTCTGGGAGCTCTGGATATTTGGTATTAGTGTTCATTTGGAGTTGACAACCCCTTCAGCTCCTTCAATCCTTTCTCTAACTCCTCCAATGGGGATCTCATTCTCAGTTCAATGGTTGGCTGTGAGTACTTCCTTCTATATTTGTCATGCTCTGGCAGAGCCTCTCAGAGGACAGCTATATCAGGCTCCTATCAGCATGAACTTCTTGGCATCAACAATATTGTCTGTGTTTGGTGGCTGTATATATATATGGGCTGGGTCCCCAGGTGGGGCAGTCTCTGGATGGTTTTCCCTTCAGTCTCTGCTCCAAATTTGGCTCTGTATTTCCTCCTATGAATAATTTTTATTCCCCCATTAAGAAGCACTGAAACATCCACACTTTGGTCATCTTTCTTGAACTTCATGTGGTCCATGGATTGTATCTTGTATAATCCAAGGTTTTGGGCTAATACCCACTTATCAGTGAGTGCATGCTATGTGTGTTTTGTTGTGATTAAGTTACCTCATGCAGGATGATATTTTCTAGTTCCATCCATTTGCCTATGAATTTCATGTAGTCATTGTTTTTGATAGTTGAATAGTACTCCATTGTGTAGATGTACCACATTTTCTGTATCCATTCCTCAGTTGAAGGACATCTGGGTACTTTCCAGCCTCTGGCTATTACAAATAAGCCTGCTATGAACTAGTGGAGCATGTGTCCTTGTCATATGTTGAAGCATCTTTTGTGTGTATGCCCAGGAGTGGTATAGTGGGTTCCTCAGTAAGTACTATGTCCAATTTTCTGAGGAACCTCCAGACTGATTTCCAGGGTGGTTGTACCAGCTTTCAATTCTACCAACAATGGAGGAGAGCTTCTTTCTCTCTACATCCTCGCCAGAATCTGGTGTTGCCAGAGTTTTTAATCTTAGCCATTCTGATTGGTGTGAGGTGGATTCTCAGGGTCGTTTTGATTTGCATTTCCCTGATGACTAAGGATGTTGAACATTTCTTTAGGTGTTTCTCAACCATTCAATATTCCTCAGTTGCGAATTCTTTGTTTAGCTCTGTACCCTATTTTTAATAGGGTTATTTGATTCTCTGGAGTCTAACTTCTTGAGTTAGACTTCTTGAGTTCTTTGCATATATGGGATATTAGCCCTCTCTATTTTTAATAAAGGTTCTCAAACAATCCCATTACCCCCTTCTAGCCCACTGTCCAAAGGTTGGGAAGAAAATATGGTAAATAGACAAGGGGATGCAGACCTATTTAATGTAAGTTCCTTTAACAGCTGAGTAATATTCCATTGTGTAGATATACCACATTTTCTGTATCCGTTCCTCTGTTGAAGGGCATCTGGGTTCTTTCCAGCTTCTGGCTATTATAAACAAGGCTGCTATAAATATAGGGGAGCATGTGTCCTTGCTATATGTTGGAGTATGTTTTGGGTATATGCCTGTGAGTGGTATAGCTGGGTCCTCAGGTAAAACTATTTCCAATTTTCTGAGGAATCACTAGACTGATTTCCAGAGTTGTTGCAGCAGATTGCAATACCACCAGCAACTGAGAAGTGCTCCTCTTTCTCCACATCCTACTCAGAAGGGGGAAGAAAATAATCTCCCAGAAGTAGAAGGAGAGAGGGATCTAGGAGGGAAAGAGGAGGGGAGAGCAATTCAGATATGGGGGTGATGATAGAGAAGTACAGAACCAGAGCGTCAGGAATATGAAAGTAGGTGTGTAGCAGCGGGTGAGGGGGAACTGGAGGTAGCCACTATAAAGTCCCAGGTGTCAGGGATCCAAGAGCTTCCCAGGAAGCAACTGGGAAGACATTAGATGAAATAATCAACAAAGGGGAGATAGAAGCTGTAGAGACTATATCCAGTACACACACACAGCCCCCCAGTTGAGGGATGGGGCTACCCACTCACCTCAAAAATATTAATTCAGAATTCCTCCTCTCAAAAGGGAATATAGGGATAAAGAATGGAGCAGAAACTGAAGGAAAGGCCATCCAGAGACTGCCTACCTAGGAATCCATCCCATCTGCAGACCACAAACCCAGACACTATTGTTGATGCCAAGAAGTGCTTACTGATGGGAGCCTCGTATAGCTCTCCCCTGAGAAGTTCTGCCAGAGCTAGACCAATACAGATGAGGATGCACACAGCTAAACATCAGAGTGATCACAGGGACTCCAATGGAGAAGTTAGGGCAAGGGCTGAAGGAGCTGAAGGGGTTTGCAACCCCATAGAATAACAACACTATCAACCAACCAGACTCTACCACAAAGCTACCAGGGACTAAACCGCCAACCAAAGAGTATACCAGAGGAATAGGGGTACCCATGACTCCAGTTAGATATATAGCTGAGGACTGCCTTCTTTGGGAAGGGAACCCCTTGGTCTTTTGAAGGCTTGATGACCCAGGATAGGGGAATGCTAGAGTGCAGAAGTAGGAGGTGATGGATGGACGGGGGAGCACCCTCATAGAGGCAGGGGAATGTGGAGGAGATAGGGGCTTGTAGAGAGGTAACCTGGAAGGGGAATAACATTTGAAATATAAATAAATAAAATAACAAATAAAAAATGGGGAAAAAGGAAGTAATTTCCGTTGGGCAATTTCAATCTCCTGTGTAAGGATACCAGCAGTATAGTTCAGTAGTGTCAGGATAGCAAACAGAATCATCAGCAGTGACAAGATCTAGCAGAAACCACCAGTCCTCTACCTCAAAATCTGCATAAGTCAGTGGCAACAACCAGGACCAGTGGAAATGCCAGAGGAAGTTCTCTGCCATGTCTTTCTCAATGAAGTGAAGATGAGTGAAGATGAAAACTCCAGACCAATAAAGCATTACAAAGCTAGATGTGCAAGGGCACTGTTCATTGAACCCTATTTCCACATTCTTCAAAGCTCATGTGTCCTCCCATAAGTCTTGCCTCAGCAAAACATCACATGAATCTATATCATCTAACATATCCAGAAACTTCTACTTTATTTACAATGCAGCAAGCAAGACTAGCATAGGTACAATTTTTTGTCTATTATCCCTGGTCACAATGACATGTATGTTATGCATATAGGGGAATGAATTGGAACCGAGAATACAGAGCTAAGGTAATCTTTATCTTTTATGGCAATCAGTGGGAGTGCTTTGGACCTGCAGTAGCATATTGCCATTTGTTTAACACAGTCCTGAGTATTGAGCCAGCAAGACTGTAAATCAAGTCAGAGTACAGTATGTGCTTGAGCACTGAATTCATACAGTGACTTTCTCATTGTCCTAGAATGTCTGAAGAAGAGACGACCTGACCCAGGTCTCTTTTATAAGGACAACAATGTCTTTCATAAAGAATCAACCATCATTATTGACTCAATTTCACCATCACTTGGGTGATTAGTACTAAAGATATGAACTTATTTATTTATGGCTTATGAACGTATTTATTGAAGCAAGACTTCTGTTGTCTTGGCAATAGATAACATTTTCTCTCATGGGTACCAGCTGGGTTTTTATAAAATCAACAACAGCTCTGATAAGTAACCTAAATAAGATCTTCAGATCATGTGGATGAAGCCATCTTGATCTTGCTGGGTAATTTTTTGATTTGTTTTTTAATTTAGTTTACAAGTATTTTATTGAAAACTTTTCAATCATATGTTAACACATAATATTGATCTATAATTTTCTTTTTGTAGGGTTCTTTTGTGATATTGGTACCAGGATAATACTTAATTCATTAACAGCCATTCAGAGTCTGCCTCATATGTGGCCCATATATATACAGCCATCAAAGCTAGATAAGATGGATGAAGCTAAAAGTGCATGTTGACAGGAACTGGATATAGATGTCTCCTGAGAGACACAGCCAAAGCATGCCAAATACAGAGGCGAATGCTAGCAGCAAACCACTGAACTAAGAACAAGACACCCCCCACTCACATCCCTCCCCACTCCCCCCTGGTAAAAGGAATTAGAGCAAGGATTGAAAGAGTTGAAGGGGCTTGTAATCCCATAAGAATAACAATGCCAACCAAGCAGAGCTCCCAGGGACTAAACCACTACCCAAAGACTATACCTGGAGTGACTCATGGCTCTAACTGCATATGCAGCAGAGGACGGTCTTGTTGGGCACAAATTGGAGGAGAAGTCCTTGGTCCTGCCAAGGTTGGACCCACAGTGTAGGGAAATGTCAGGGCAGGGAGGGGAATACCCTTATAGAAGAAGGGGAGGGGGATGGGATAGAGGGCTTATGTCCAGGAAACCTGGAAAAGGAATAACATTAGAAATGTAAATTTAAAAAATCTAATAAAAAGTAAATTTAAAAAAAGAATTAAGCAATGTTCCTTTAGGGTTTTTTTTTGTTATTGTTTTGGTTTGTTTGTTTTCTTGTTTTGTTTTTGATAATAATTTGAGGAATGTTGGTATTAGTTCTTCTGTGAAGGTCTGGTAGAATTCTGCATTAAATCTATCTGGCCCTGGGCCTTTAAGGGTTGGAAAATATTTTTGTTACTTCTTTTATTTCACGAGAGTCTATGTGCCTGTTTTAGTAAATTATTTCATCTTGATTTAAATTTGGTAGCTCATTTAAAAAAATTCATCCATTCCTTTTGGGTTTTCATGTTTGGTTGAATTCTGACTTTTACAGCATGTTCTCATGATTCTCTGAATTCTGTTGGTGACTGTTATTAATCCATATCTTCTCTATCTATCTTTAGGTTAATTTAGCAAAAGTTTTGTCAATCTTGTTGATTTTCTCAAAGAGCTAAATCTTCATCTCATTGATTCTTCTATTTCATCCAGACTTTCCATTGTCTCTCCCCACACATTCTTTTAGGGTATCATTTAATCTTGTTGCTTTAGACTGTTTGTAGATATATTTACCACACTCTAGAGCATGCTGCATACCTGGAAGTAATTGTAGTTTTTAATGTTTGTGCACGTATGTGTGCTTCA
The DNA here is from genome assembly GCF_021556685.1 of Rattus norvegicus. Taxonomy (NCBI): domain Eukaryota; kingdom Metazoa; phylum Chordata; class Mammalia; order Rodentia; family Muridae; genus Rattus; species Rattus norvegicus. The sequence continues at coordinate 136,491,229 of NC_141537.1, read as the reverse complement.
TGTTTTGTTTTCCTTTCTTTTTTTTTCTTTCTGATTTTAGATTTAGGTCGCTTGTTTGTGTTGATTTTTATTTTCTGTTTGTGAGATTTTTGTAATTTTTGCTATTTTGAGAGAGATGGGGGGAGAGAGATTGTGTGTGAAGTTGGGTAGGGAGTGAAGTAAGGAGAATCTGGAAGGAGTGTGGGAGTGTAACATATACGGACAACTACATTACATATAATGTGTCTTAATAAAAACTATTTTAAAAGCAGCTTCAGTTCTCACAATATGAAAGACACAAAAGAAAGCAAAGAGCCTAACATGTTAGTATGCCTTTACTCCCTGTTTCTTTAAACATAACACAATAATAAAGAACAGAACAGAGAGAGAGAGAGAGAGAGAGAGAGAGAGAGAGAGAGAGAGAGAGAGAGAGAGACGTGGGGGTGCTTGGTTAAAAAATAATTAAAACAAATTGAAGCTCTGCCATTGGCACTTTAGCCTTGTTGGTCTGATTTCACTTTTTTTCTCACATTTTGAACTCAATGTTCTTCTCATTTCTACTCACTACTGATTTATATGTCTGCTGGAGTGTCTCTTCTGTCTTGTCTGCCTTTGAAGCCTTTAGGTCTCAGTCCATGTGGAATCCTCTTATAGAGCACCTTGTTTAACTTTCTGCACACTTTCGCTACTCTATCCTCTTCCAGGCTCCCATTTTCCACCTCACTCATCACTCAATTTCTTTCAGAAAACTTCCCATAATATGGAATATATGTGTGTATGGTTGTTCTTTGCCTGACCTCTTACTGGGCTCTTAGCTACAGGCTGAAAGGAATGCTGTCTTGTTTGCTGTTGTGTCTCCAGCACTTGTGTTGAACAGCACACCCTGAGTCAGTGCTTCGTGAAGAACTAGAGGATAAGCATTGCACAGTAATCCATCTGTGCGTCTAGCAACAGAGACGACCAAACTTATAAAGTTAATCATAGAAAAAGCACTCTTTTGTGCAGAATTGAGAGATAATGAGAAGTTGGAGGCACTCTCTAAAATAAATTTTTGGAATGTGGCCTATGCTTTTCAATGACAACAACACTGTTCCAGCACTCAGTCTGACTTGGTTGGTGTACGGCATTTAGTTCAGTGTGATCCATTCAAAGGATTACTAATTTTAAAGTAGGATAAACTCCAAAATAAATTGGGACTGGAGTGAGTTCTTGATGAGTCCTGAGTTTTCTTCTTTCCTGACTAACACTGGTAGACATGAACTAACTGCTACTGCTACTGCTGCCTCTCCTTCTTCCTTCTTCTATCCCCCTTTTTTGGGCAACACTTTGTAAAAATACCAAGCTGACATGAAATTAATTTACTATGTATCTTAGCCAGGTCTTGAACTCAAGAGTAATACTTTCGCCTCAGTCTCCAGAGTGCCAAGATTACAAACATTCACCAGTGAGCATGAGTCAAAGGTAAAGTCTAACCAACTCATTTTAGTTTTCTTTTTTTGTCTGCAAAATTAAGGAGAAGTAATTATTGGGGCCTTTACTGAAGTTTTGATATTTTTCTGCACACTTATCATTTAACTTCTGGTGTATTGCCCAGCATTCAATTCACTAAAGGCACTAGGCAATGAAAGGGGAGGAATGTAATTCACACAATTTTCTATACATTCAGTTATTTTATTCAGCCATGGAATTAGATATCATTGCATTCTAGTACTTAAGTACATTTTGTTCTCTTCACTTCTTATATATGATCTACCTATCTTATTCCAGATCCTGTGATGGGTTTGGGGAAGAAATAATGTACAGAACTGACATAGTTTCTGGTTTCTTAGGAGCTGGCATAAGATTCTACCCACATCCATGCTGTATTGTAAGTTACACAGTGTTTATCTGTAGTTACATTTGTATTCATGGTTCCTATGAAGATCAGTCTTTTTTTTTCATTAATGAAGTACCTGAGATATTCAACTTATAAGGGGAAAAGCTCAATTGAGACTCATGAATAAGTATATTTTATTCAAGATTACTTGGACTTAACCATGTATGAAAGCAATGTATACCAAGGAAGGAACATATTACAGAGGAGATCAGTTTACCTGATGTCTGGAGAAGGCAAAAAGTCAAAAAGGCCTGGGTTCCAATACCTTTATTTTACGCTTCCTCATTTGAATAAAATTAGCATTAGAAACTGGGATGATACAAATGCCCAAAATATGACATGTTTGAGTTGGTTATCCTAAGTCCTTTGGGATTGTTTGAAACAAAGTAGGACAACTCTGGACAGCTTCATTTGTCTGAAAGCCCCATTCCTTACCTTCATCTCTGCTTATCATACTTCTGTTTTATATGGCTCAGAGTCTACACATAAAAATGCAAACTTGCGTTGAGACTACTAGCAAGTATTAAAGCAGTCAAGGTGATAGCAGACACAGACAAGACCATTCCCAAAAGAAATTGTCCTGTTGTGTGAATAACAATTAATCCACTGAAACTGAGTGTGTGTAACAGTCAGCTACCAACTTTTAGAAAGTTGAGTAGAATGATTTGATTATGAAACACCCTATGGGTCATATGTTTAAATGCTTGGACTGAGATGGTGGTATTGTATAGAGAGACTGCCGAACCTTTGGAAGAGTAGACCTAGATAGAAGTAGATGATTGTCCATTGAGGTTTTTAATCTGGCTCCAGTTTCATCCCCATCTCTAATCTCCCTAACTTGCTGATCTCATAGAAGCAGTTCCCTCATTGCCCTGTTGCTACTGCTCTGAGCCACATCTGCCACCATGAGTCACTCTTGCCACAATGATACAATGAGCTCTTCCTTAAGGAGAAGTACTGGTTGGGTGTTTTGTCAAAAAGATGAAAATAAAAGTAATTCAGAACAGTGGGACCAGAAAGTAGGGCCATTGATTGCTGACTGACCATCTCCTTCCTTGAGATGTTACAAGCTGTTATAAAAAAAAAGACATTAAAGGACCATTCTGATAAGCATGTGTGTTGTGTTTTATTAAATGGTGGCAGTGGTATGGGCAAAAGGAAGTGCCTCAGCAGGCCCTGCCAAGATGTGTCCCTGAACAATCAAGCCATTCTACAGGACTAGTATGAAAGGAAGTTTATTTGGAGCCTGGAGGAGGGGGTTAGAGGCAGAGAGAGAGGGGCAGCGAAGAGCAGAAAGAGAGAAGAAGAGAGAAGAGAGAGGAAGAGAGGAAGAGGGGAAGAGGCAGCTTGGGGACACATGGAAGGAGGAGACTAGATGGGGAGAAAGAGGAGAGAGGAGAGAGGAGAGAGGAGAGAGAAGAAGAGGAGAGGGAGAGAGAGCTTTCTTATATGGGAACCAGCATATATGGGAACAGCTCCTACCTGGCTGTTGCTAAGAACTGATGGGTAGAGCCTAGAGAAAATGCTAACACTGTGGAAGCCAGAATGCCAACTGAAAAGCAGATAGTGAGGTTGTGGATAATGAAAGTATGTGGATTGTATTTGAAATAGGACCAGAGGCCATCCTATATTCTCAACAAGAATCTAAGTGCAATCTGCCTATGTGCAGAACGCAAGTAAATTTGAAAGAAATGGACTACTTGATTGGTGGAAGAAATTTTGAGGTATTCAGTTCATGGTATGGAAATTGCTCACAGTTCTTAGCTATGTTACATCAGGGAAAAGTCATAAGTAGAGCAGGGAGAAAGAAAATGGTACAAATTTGTGAGGAAAAAAGTCGATGGAAAAGCTTAAAGTTGTGGAAAAGGAGGTTTCAGACAAGCCATCTACAATTATTAAAGAAATTAGGACAATTAAAGAGACACGTGTGCACTTTGCACTGGCAGAATCACTCAGGTATCTTCAGGACAAGACCTCACTCAACAATGTCTCCCACGTACAAAAATAAAAATTCATTTGAAGAGGGAACTGAACTTAGAATGACCCTAAAGGAGTTTCCCTGCTTGAATACAACTACAAAGAAAGTTCTTTCCCAGATTTAGCTGCCAAGAAACACAGAAGCCTTTTATAAGCATTGTAGAAAGGGTTCAGACTGCATCTTGAGCTGGCAGCAGACTTTGGAGCATCCTCTTCCTACTGCTCAATTTGCATTGCAAATTCAAGGAGGAGACTGGTCCGGGAGACTCTCTGATAGTTAAAAGAGTGTGGTAGAATTGGATTTCCTGCAATGAAATTCTGAGATCTCAAGGCAGAAACTGTAAAGGTGGGAAAGCTAAGTCTGAGTTGGAATAGGGATCCCAGGATATTGAACATGTCAGTAATGAAATATCAGCCAAAGAAACCGACATACGCAAGCATGGAATGGAACAAGGCTAATGAGACCAGACATGTCCTAGGCAGCAGAATCAGAAGGGTGGGGCTACCCAAGCCGATTGGAATCCAAAAGATCAGAGATTAATGTCTAGTTGGCTGGTTTTTGCTTTGGCCTGTTCTTTCCTTGAAATGTTTATTCTGTCCTGTTGTTCACTGGAAGCATGGGATTTGTACTTTGTTTACAACTCACATTTAAGAAATTGCCTTGAGTCTACAGAGACTTAACTATTGAATCATGTTAGAGCTACAAGAATATGGGGGTGTTTAAAGTAGGCATGAAGCATCGATATTAAGAAATATTTAGGAGCCTGTGGTTGCTGGGAAAAGAAGCTAAGGCTTGGGTGTGAAGTGTTTCCCTGAGGCTAATGTGTACAAACACTTGGTATGAAGCCAGTGATGCTTTGGAACTTGTAGGAACTTTGAAAACTGAGATCTACTTGGAGAAGGTAAGAAACAGTGTAGAGGTTTATAAACCACTCCAGTTCCACTTCGGTCTTTCTGCTTTTTAATTGAGGAGTGACATAACCAGCTTGTTTCCTTTCCTGCTGCCAGAGGCATGAGTTTGCCTGGATGCTATACCTTTCCTGCCATGATGAAGCCTATCTCCTGAAGCTGTGAGCCACAATGAGCTTGTCCTTTGTTAAGATATTTTCTTGTTGGGTACTTAATCACAGTGATGAGAAAGAACACAAACACATACAGTAACTCTGAATAACATCCAAAGAATCTCTTTATGAGGAAACCCCAAAGACAAGAATTCCTCCCAGGAAGCCCCACCTCCTATGGGGTTCAACTCCTACAGAGTCCACCACCTCCCGTGAGTGACTGTACTGGCTAGTTCTGTGTATCAACTTGACACAAGCTGGAGTTATCACAGAAAAAGGAGCCTCGGTTGTGGAAACGCCTTCATGAGGTTCACCTGTAAGGCATTTTCTCAATTAGTGATCAAGAGGGGAGGACCCTGCCCATTGTGGGTGGTGCCATCCCTGGGCTAGTGGTCCTGGTTGTCTGAGAAAGCAAGCTGAGCAAGCCAGGGAAAACAAGCCAATAAGTCACATCCCTCCATGGCCTCTGAACCAGCTCCTCCTCCCTGACCTGTGTGAGTTCCAGTCCTGACTTCCTTTGGTGATGAACAGCAATGTGGAAGTGTGAGCTGAATAAACCCTTTTCTCCTCAACTTGCTTCTTGGTGATGATGTTTGTGCAGGAATAGAAACCCTGACTAAGACAGTGACTAAGCCTTTGGTAAATAGATCTTCAAAGACATTGAAATGTACACTTCACCATTATCATCTTAGCCTTACCTTTCCTAGATAATACACAATTTTTAGGAGATATAGATCAAGATTGACATTGAATTTACCACCAGATAAATCAGAATTATAAAATAACTATTTCTTGTGACTTAATAGTTCCGCCAAACCTAATCAACAAGAAAACTATCACTTAATGAAGTTGAAAATGATATTGGAAGTTTTGTCTTACTCAATAATTAAATTATTTCTTTAAGTAAAATAATGTTGTAACCATTTGTATTTCTTATTGAACTTATAAATCCCAGAGAAATATTGATATCCTTCACTTCAGGTTGTTTAAGAGTCATGAAATTAACCACCCTTATTATATGATTAAATAAGTATTTTCTGCTGATATGGTATAAGGGCTCTGGATAAAGAGAATTAGGGAACATTTGAGACTGAGGATGTCAATTGCTCAGGAATTGGATATGAGATGGGTTAGATGCCACAAGTCTATGATGTGAACCATGATTATTAAGAGCAAAGCACACTTAACTATATATTCACTTAATTTTCTAATTGGGATTAATAAAGCTTTAATAAGTTACTTAGAGATGAAATCAGTCACCCGTAGAAATAATTTCAGAATAAAGAAGATCACTTTATTACTACTCAGGGGCATCTTTTTAGTAAGTTTACAAGGTATAAAGACTTTATTCCTGCATACAAGAACTCCTAAGAGTAAGGCTACATAGAGAGGGCTTGCAGGATTCTGCACCCAATAGGATCCCAGAGCTAAGAACACATTCCTCAGTCCTTAACCCAGAAACTATCTCCAAATGATCACCACCTATAAATAGAAACTTAATTTCATATGAGGAAATATTACTGAGCAAATCAACTACTCTTAAAGGTAGGCTCCATGCCCAGCAGGAGATGCCCAACAGTAAATAAACTCAATGACATATTTGAAGGCTCCCTGCTTTATAGATATGTACTATTGCAACCCCATAGGAAGAACAATACCAACCAACCAGATTCTCCAGAGCTCCAGAAACTAAAACACCAACCAAAGAGTACACGTGGAGGGATCTCTGGCTCCAGCCACATATGTAGCAGAGGATGGCATTGTCTGACATCAATAGGAGGAGATGCCCTTGATCTTGTTTCCCCAGTGTAGAGGAATACCGGGTATTGAGGTGGGAGTGGGTGGGTGGGAGTGGGAGCCTCTTCATAGAATCAGGGAGAGGGGACACTGGAGGGAGGAGCAAATAGTATTTGAGATATAAATACATAAAATGTACAATAAAATATTAAAAAAGAAAGAAAAAAAGACTTTATTTTCAAACCCAAAATCTGAAAAGTATGTTTATTGGAATCACAGTATATACTTTTTAACTTTCTGGGAGGTTTTTTTTTCCCTTCCTCAGGGTCATAGCAAAAGACTAACAGTAAAAGATTACAAAAAATGAAGTCAGAGTAAATGTCTACTTTATTCCATGGGTGTCCCATAGTACATGCCTAACCCTTACCTAGTGGATCCATAGGAGACACCTGTATTCATACACATGTGACCTAAACCACAGGGATTCCATATGTCTCAGACAAGTAATTCTCATTTCTCAGGCAATTGCTTCTGTCTTTGGGATAAGTATATGAATCAAAACATGGCCCTTCCTCTCAGAGGATGAACAGACAGTGACAAATGGGTTGGTGTTCAGGTACTCCTGACTTTGTAAATGGAAGGAGCATGGCTATGGTGGACACAAATCACACCATGGAGATGCAGAAAAGTGATGCAGAGACTAACAGCATCCAGGAGGATTCAATATGCTAAGCCCGAGTCACTCTGTCCATTCTGAAAGCTGTTCTGTATCAAGTAATTCTGAAACCAGGAATCTTCATCTATGCTGGATTCCACCTTTTCTATTGTATTTTGACTGAAATAATCTTGACCAAAGAAGGATGAAAATTCATGAAAAATATCATGATGGCAAGAATAAAAGGGAAAATTTAATATAAGATCTTTATGGAATAAGAAAATGAATAGATAGACTCCAAACAGGGACCATTGGAAGAAAGGGCTTATTGCTTCTAATTAAAGAGAAAAAAATATTGCGAGTATCAAACAAGAAGTGTGACGTTGAATCCACTAAAAACAAAGCTATGTTAAAAGAGCAGTTATGAAACATAATTAACTGACTAATTAAGATGAATAGTTGGTTAGGTTTTTCCTAACCACACGGAAAAATTTCTTCTACTAATATTTTCTAAGCATTTTGTGTTTAATTGTTGTACATGAACTGTTATTCAGTGAATATAAAGAAATGCTCTTCTACTGTTTTCGGGTCTGAGTCCTAGCACCTACATGGCGGTTCAAGACGATCTGTAAACTATAGTTCCAGGGGATCTAATGCACTCTTCTGGCTTTCTCAGGCACAGTTCATGCATATGGTTTGCTTACACACATGTAGGAAAAACACCCATACCTAAAATAAAATAAAATAAAGTCAATGGGTCTATGGAAACAGTATAAATCATGAAAGATACAACAGAAATCTGAGAAATACAGGCCAGATTGTGTGAAGTCATTGTACTACATTAAATTGAAAAGCATCCAAAAGGCCTCTTGAGCTGTTTCCTCCTTTACACTATTTAGAAGCACTGTACTTACTATGGCCAAATAATTTTATTTCCATTTGCATCCTATACCATATAAAAGAATAAAACAAGGTGTTAAAATGTAATTCTCCTCATGCACATACTTTATAATATTGCTATATTATTTTTTATTTTGTGGAGAAAATGAAAAAAGGGCAAATGATAAGAACTGACTCCAACTTACAGGTTCCTTTGTGAGAGGAAAATTCTTCTGGATTTGATTCAGCATTTAAGGTTTTGTGATATACTTATCAAAGGATGTCAAACTATCTTTATAGGCATTAGTGGATGCAATTCTCAGAGCAGCAGACACGGTCAGGGGAAGCTGGAAACTGAGTTATGTTACAAATCGAAAAGAAAAGTGAAGGTGTAAAGATAATGATCAATACAGGTGCCACTGTTTTCAGTAAGATCTGTCAGACATTTGGAAGTAGAATTTCTGGGCTGAAACATTGTCTTGGATTAGGCTTGTGTTGTTCTATGGGCTGCTAGGACAGCAGTACTCTCAGAAATATTCTTCCCAGGGTAAATTCTAAAGAGCACTAACAGAAATGGATATACTTGACAACTGTCAACAATGCATTACAGAATTCCATATTATAGCTACTGTAGTCACATATGTGTATGTACAATGATTTGTAAGTAACCTCTGGGGTTTCCAACTGTGCCCAGTGCTGGGGTTTTTCCACAGCCCTTGGACACACAACCTGCCTTCAGAGAGCTGGTCTGCCAGGACCAAGACCGCAGCCCACAGGTGGGACCCCACTTTCTCTCCATTGACTGTCCAAGGAGAGACCTATCAGGAACGCACAGGATGCAGGAGCTAGAGAGTGACCTAGGACAGGACGCTTCCTGTATCCATCTGCACCTAGAACTGGGACTGTCCCACACCCTTCAGACACAAAACATGCCCACAGAGAACTGGTATGCCAAGAGCACTCTCACTCCTAACATCACAAGCTCACATGCCCACAGGAGGGACAAACTCCAGTCAGACTGCAAAACCAACTAACATCAGAGACAACCAGATGGTGAGAGGTAAGTACAAGAACCTAAGCAACAGAAACCAAGGCCACTTGGCATTATCAGAACCCAGTTCTCCCTCCACAGCAAATACTGGATATCTCAGCAAACTGGAAAAGCAAGATTTGGATTTAAAAATCACATTTCGTGATGATGATAGAAGACTTTAAGAAGGACATAAATAACTCCCTTAAAGAAATACAGGACAACACAGGTAAACAAGTAGATGCCCTTAAAGAGGATACACAAAAATCCCTTAAAGAGTTACAGAAGAATGCAACAAAACAAGGGAAGGAATTGATCAAAATCATCCAGGATCTAAAAGTGGAAATAGAAACAATAAAGAAATCATAAAGGGAGACAACCCTGGAAATAGAATAGCTAGATAAGAAGATCAGGAGTCATAGACACAAGGATCAGCAACAGAACACAAGAGATAGAAGAGAGAATCTCGGGGGCAGAAGATACCATAGAAAACATTGACAAAATAGTCAAAGAAAATGCAAAATGCAAAAAGCTTCTAATCCAAAACATCCAGGAAATTCAGGACATAATGAGAAGACCAAACCTAAGACAACAGGTACAGAAGAAAATGAAGTTTCTCAACTAAAAGGGTCAGTAAATATCCTCAATAATATTATAGAAGAAAACTTCCTTAACCTAAAGAAAGATGCCTATGAACATACAAGAAGCCTACAGAACTCCAAATAGATTGGACCAGAAAAGAAATTCTCCATGTAACCTAACAGTCAAAACACCAAATGCACAAAACAAAGAAAGGATATTAAAAGCAGTAAGGGAAAATGGTCAAGTAACATATAAAGGCAGACCTATGAGAATTACGCCAGATTCTCAATAGAGACTGTGAAAGCTTGAAGATCCAGGAGAGATGTCACATAGGCCATAAGAGAACACAAATGCCAGCCAGGCTACTATATCCAGCAAAACTCTCTAATACCACAGATGGAGAAAACAAGATATTGTCTGACAAAATCAAATTTACACAATATCTTTCCACAAATCCAGCCCTACAAAGGATAATAGATGGAAAACTCCAGCACAAGGAGGGAAAATACACCCTAGAAAAAAGCAAGAATCTTTCAACAAATCAAAAAGAAGATAGCTACACAAGCACCATTCCACCTCTAACAACAAAAATAACAGGAAACAATCACGATTCCTTAATATCTGTTAACATCAATGGACTCAATTCCCCAATAAATAGACATAGACTAACAGACTGGATACATAAACAGGACCTATCATTTTGATGAATACAGGAAATGCACCTCAGTGACAAAAACAGATGCTACCTAAGAGTAAAAGGCTGGGAAAAATTATTCTAAGCAAATGGTCCCAAAAATTAAGCCATTCTAATGTTAAATAAAATTGACTTTGAACCAACAGTTATAAAGAAAAGATAAGGAAGAACAGTTCATTCTCATAAAAGGAAAAATCTACCAAGATGAACTCTCAATTCTGAACATCTATGCTCCAAAGGCAAGGACAGCCACATTCATAAAAGAAACTTTAATAAGGCTCAAAGCATACATTGCACCACACACAATAATAGTAGGAGACTTCAAGCCCCCATTCTCATAAATGGACAGATCGTGGAAACAAAAACTAAATAGAGACACAATGAAAATAACAGAAGTTATGAACCAAATGGATTTAACAGATATCTATAGAACATTTCACCATAAAAAAAATATACTTTCTTCTCAGCACCTCATGGTCCCTTCTCAATATATGGCCGAATAATTGGTCATAAAGCAGGTCTCAATAGATATAAGAATATTGAAATAATCCCATGCATGCTATCAGATCAACATGGACTAAGGCTGTTCTTCAATAACAACAATAACAACAGAAAGCCCACATACACGTGGAAGCTGAACAACACCCTACTCAATGAAAGTTTGTCAAGAAAGAAATACAGAAAGAAATTTAAACCTTTTTAGAATTTAATAAAAATGAAGGCACAGCATACCCAAATTTATAGGATAGGATGAAAGCAGTGCTAAGAGGAAAACTCATAGCTCTGAGTGCCTCCAAAATGGAACTGGAGAGAGCATACACTAACAGATTAAAAGCATACCTGAACACTCTAGAACAAAAAGAAGCAAATTCACCCGTGAGGAATAGAAAATAGGAAATAAACACAGAGGTGAAACCAACCAAGTAGAAAAAGAAACTATAAAAAGAATGAACAAAAGCAAGAGTTGGGTCTTTGAGTAAATCAACAATATAAATAAACCCTTAGCCAGAGTAACCAGAGGGCACAGAGACAGTATCCAAATTAAAAATCTCAGAGATGAAAAGAAAGACATAACAACAAAATGATAGGACATTCAAAAATTATCAGATCCTACTACAAAAGCCTATATTCAACAAAACTGGAAAATCTGGATGAAATGGACAATTTTCTAGACAGGTATCCCAGGTACCAAAGTGAAATCAGGATCAGATAAACCATCTAAACAGTCCCATAATCACTTAAGAAATATAAGCAGTCATTAAAAATCTCCCAAACATTAAGAGTCAAGGAACAGATGGGTTTAGTGCAGAATTTTATCAAACCTTCATAGAAGACTTCATACCAATACTGTTCAAACTATTCTTCAAAATAGAAACAGAGGGAACACTACCCAATTTGTTCTTTGAAGCCACTATTACACTTAGACCTAAACCACACAAAGACCTTACAAAGAAAAAGAACTTCAGACCAATTTCCCTTATGAAAAATCAATGCAAAAATACTCAATAAAATTCTCACAAACTGAATCATAGAACACATCAAAATGATGCATCCCAGGGATGCAAGGATGGTTCAATATAGGGAAATCCATCAACACAATCAACTATATTAAAAAAAAACTCAGTGGAAAAAACATGTGATCATTTCATTAGATGCTGAGAAAGCACTTGACAAAATTCAATAGCCCTTCATGATAAAAAAATTTCTGGGGGGAAACCAGAAGAGACTGCTCCCTGCACACACATCTCGGACGCCAGAGGAAAAAGCCAAAGACCATCTGGAACCCTGGTGCACTGAAGCTCCCGGAAGGGGCGGCACAGGTCTTCCAGGTTGCTGCCGCTGCAGAGAGCCCCTGGGCAGCACCCCACGAGCGAACTTGAGCCTCAGGACCACAGGTAAGACCAAATTTTCTGCTGCAAGAAAGCTGCCTGGTGAACTCAAGACACAGGCCCACAGGAACAGCTGAAGACCTGTAGAGAGGAAAAACTACACGCCCGAAAGCAGAACACTCTGTCCCCATAACTGACTGAAAGAGAGGAAAACAGGTCTACAGCACTCCTGACACACAGGCTTATAGGACAGTCTAGCCACTGTCAGAAATAGCAGAACAAAGTAACACTAGAGATAATCTGATGGCGAGAGGCAAGGGCAGGAACCCAAGCAACAGAAACAAAGACTACATGGCAGCATTGGAGCCCAATTCTCCCACCAAAACAAACATGGAATATCCAAACACACCAGAAAAGCAAGATCTAGTTTCAAAATCATATTTGATCATGATGCTGGAGGACTTCAAGAAAGACATGAACACACTTAGGGAAACACAGGAAAACATTAATAAACAAGTAGAAGCCTACAGAGAGGAATCGCAAAAATCCCTGAAAGAATTCCAGGAAAACACAATCAAACAGTTGAAGGAATTAAAAATGGAAATAGAAGCAATCAAGAAAGAACACATGGAAACAACCCTGGATATAGAAAACCAAAAGAAGAGACAAGGAGCTGTAGATACAAGCTTCACCAACAGAATACAAGAGATGGAAGAGAGAATCTCAGGAGTAGAAGATTCCATAGAAATCATTGACTCAACTGTCAAAGATAATGTAAAGCGGAAAAAGCTACTCGTCCAAAACATACAGGAAATCCAGGACTCAATGAGAAGATCAAACCTAAGGATAATAGGTATAGAAGAGAGTGAAGACTCCCAGCTCAAAGGACCAGTAAATATCTTCAATAAAATCATAGAAGAAAACTTCCCTAACCTAAAAAAAGAGATACCCATAGACATACAAGAAGCCTACAGAACTCCAAATAGATTGGACCAGAAAAGAAACACCTCCCGTCACATAATTGTCAAAACACCAAACGCACAAAATAAAGACAGAATATTAAAAGCAGTAAGGGAAAAAGGTCAAGTAACATATAAAGGGAGACCTATCAGAATCACACCAGACTTCTCGCCAGAAACTATGAAGGCCAGAAGATCCTGGACTGATGTCATACAGACCCAAAGAGAACACAAATGCCAGCCCAGGTTACTGTATCCAGCAAAACTCTCAATTAACATTGATGGAGAAACCAAGATATTCCATGACAAAACCAAATTTACACAATATCTTTCTACAAATCCAGCACTACAAAGGATAATAAATGGTAAAGCCCAACATAAGGAGGCAAGCTATACCCTAGAAGAAGCAAGAAACTAATCGTCTTGGCAACAAAACAAAGAGAATGAAAGCACACAAACATAACCTCACATCCAAATATGAATATAAAGGGAAACAATAATCACTATTCCTTAATATCACTCAATATCAATGGCCTCAACTCCCCAATAAAAAGACATAGATTAACAAACTGGATACGCAACGAGGACCCTGCATTCTGCTGCCTACAGGAAACACACCTCAGAGACAAAGACAGACACTACCTCAGAGTGAAAGGCTGGAAAACAACTTTCCAAGCAAATGGTCAAAAGAAGAAAGCTGGAGTAGCCATTCTAATATCAAATAAAATAAATTTCCAACTAAAAGTCATCGAAAAAGATAAGGAAGGACACTTCATATTCATCAAAGGAAAAATCCACCAAGATGAACTCTCAATCGTAAATATCTATGCCCCAAATACAAGGGCACCTACATATGTAAAAGAAACCTTACTAAAGCTCAAAACACACATTGCACCTCACACAATAATAGTGGGAGATTTCAACACCCCACTCTCATCAATGGACAGATCATGGAAACAGAAATTAAACAGTGATGTCGACAGACTAAGAGAAGTCATGAGCCAAATGGACTTAACGGATATTTATAGAACATTCTATCCTAAAGCAAAAGGATATACCTTCTTCTCAGCTCCTCATGGTACTTACTCCAAAATTGACCATATAACTGGTCAAAAAACGGGCCTCAACAGGTACAGAAAGATAGAGATAATCCCATGCGTGCTATCGGACCACCACGGCCTAAAACTGGTCTTCAATAACAATAAGGGAAGAATGCCCACATATACGTGGAAATTGAACAATGCTCTACTCAATGATAACCTGGTCAAGGAAGAAATAAAGAAAGAAATTAAAAACTTTTTAGAATTTAATGAAAATGAAGATACAACATACTCAAACTTATGGGACACAATGAAAGCTGTGCTAAGAGGAAAACTCATAGCGCTGAGTGCCTGCAGAAAGAAACAGGAAAGAGCATATGTCAGCAGCTTGACAGAACACCTGAAAGCTCTAGAACAAAAAGAAGCAAATACACCCAGGAGGAGCAGAAGGCAGGAAATAATCAAACTCAGAGCTGAAATCAACCAAGTAAACAAAAAGGACCATAGAAAGAATCAACAGAACCAAAAGTTGGTTCTTTGAGAAAATCAACAAGATAGATAAACCCTTAGCCAGACTAACGAGAGGACACAGAGAGTGCGTCCAAATTAACAAAATCAGAAATGAAAAGGGAGACATAACTACAGATTCAGAGGAAATTCAAAAAATCATCAGATCTTACTATAAAAACCTATATTCAACAAAATTGGAAAATCTTCAGGAAATGGACAATTTCCTAGACAGATACCAGGTACTGAAGTTAAATCAGGAACAGATAAACCAGTTAAAGAACCCCATAACTCCTAAGGAAATAGAAGCAGTCATTAAAGGTCTCCCAACCAAAAAGAGTCCAGGTCCAGACGGGTTTAGTGCAGAATTCTATCAAACCTTCATAGAAGACCTCATACCAATATTATCCAAACTATTCCACAAAATTGAAACAGATGGAGCCCTACCGAATTCCTTCTATGAAGCCACAATTACTCTTATACCTAAACCACACAAAGACACAAAAAAGAAAGAGAACTTCAGACCAAATTCCCTTATGAATATCATGCAAAAATACTCAATACAATTCTGGCAAACCGAATTCAAGAGCACACCAAAACAATCATCCACCATGATCAAGTAGGCTTCATCCCAGGCATGCAGGGATGGTTTAATATACGGAAAACCATCAACGTGATCCATTATATAAACAAACTGAAAGAACAGAACCACATGATCATTTCATTAGATGCTGAGAAAGCATTTGACAAAATTCAACACCCCTTCATGATAAAAGTCCTGGAAAGAATAGGAACTCAAGGCCCATACCTAAACATAGTAAAAGCCATATACAGCAAACCAGTTGCTAACATTAAACTAAATGGAGAGAAACTTGAAGCAATCCCACTAAAATCAGGGACTAGACAAGGCTGCCCACTCTCTCCCTACTTATTCAATATAGTTCTTGAAGTTCTAGCCAGAGCAATCAGACAACAAAAGAAGATCAAAGGGATACAGATCGGAAAAGAAGAGGTCAAAATATCACTATTTGCAGATGACATGATAGTATATTTAAGTGATCCCAAAAGTTCCACCAGAGAACTACTAAAGCTGATAAACAACTTCAGCAAAGTGGCTGGGTATAAAATTAACTCAAATAAATCAGTTGCCTTCCTCTATACAAAAGAGAAACAAGCCGAGAAAGAAATTAGGGAAACGACACACTTCATAATAGACCCAAATAATATAAAGTATCTCGGTGTGACTTTAACTAAGCAAGTAAAAGATCTGTACAATAAGAACTTCAAGACACTGAGGAAAGAAATTGAAGAAGACCTCAGAAGATGGAAAGATCTCCCATGCTCATGGATTGGCAGGATTAATATAGTAAAAATGGCCATTTTACCAAAAGCAATCTACAGATTCAATGCAATCCCCATCAAAATACCAATCCAATTCTTCAAAGAGTTAGACAGAACAATTTGCAAATTCATCTGGAATAACAAAAAACCCAGGATAGCTAAAGCTATCCTCAACAATAAAAGGACTTCAGGGGGAATCACTATCCCTGAACTCAAGCAGTATTACAGAGCAATAGTGATAAAAACTGTATGGTATTGGTAGAGAGACAGACAGATAGAACAATGGAATAGAATTGAAGACCCAGAAATGAACCCACACACCTATGGTCACTTGATTTTTGACAAAGGAGCCAAAACCATTCAATCGAAAAAAGATAGCATTTTCAGCAAATGGTGCTGGTTCAACTGGAGGTCTACATGTAGAAGAATGCAGATCGATCCATGCTTATCACCCTGTACAAAGCTTAAGTCCAAGTGGATCAAGGACCTCCACATCAAACCAGACACACTCAAACTAATAGAAGAAAAACTAGGGAAGCATCTGGAACACATGGGCACTGGAAAAAATTTCCTGAACAAAACACCCATGGCTTATGCTCTAAGATCAAGAATCGACAAATGGGATCTCATAAAACTGCAAAGCTTCTGTAAGGCAAAGGACACTGTGGTTAGGACAAAACGGCAACCAACAGATTGGGAAAAGATCTTTACCAATCCTACAACAGATAGAGGCCTTATATCCAAAATATACAAAGAACTCAAGAAGTTAGACCCCAGGGAAACAAATAACCCTATTAAAAATGGGGTTCAGAGCTAAACAAAGAATTCACAGCTGAGGAATGCCAAATGGCTGAGAAACACCTAAAGAAATGTTCAACATCTTTAGTCATAAGGGAAATGCAAATCAAAACTACCCTGAGATTTCACCTCACACCAGTGCGATTGGCTAAGATCAAAAACTCAGGTGACAGCAGATGCTGGCGAGGATGTGGAGAAAGAGGAACACTCCTCCATTGTTGGTGGGATTGCAGACTGGTAAAACCATTTTGGAAATCAGTCTGGAGGTTCCTCAGAAAATTGGACATTGAAATGCCTGAGGATCCAGCTATACCTCTCTTGGGCATATACCCAAAAGATCCCTCAACATATAAAAGAGACACGTGCTCCACTATGTTCATCGCAGCCTTATTTATAATAGCCAGAAGCTGGAAAGAACCCAGATCCCCTTCAACAGAGGAATGGATACAGAAAATATGGTACATCTACACAATGGAATATTACTCAGCTATCAAAAACAACGAGTTTATGAAATTTGTAGGCAAATGGTTGGAACTGGAAAATATCATTCTGAGTGAGCTAACACAATCACAGAAAGATATAAATGGTATGCACTCATTGATAAGTGGCTATTAGCCCAAATGCTTGAATTACCCTAGATGCCTAGAACAAGTGAAACTCAAGACGGATGATCAAAATGTGAATGTTTCACGCCTTCTTTAAAAGGGGAACAAGAATACCCTTGGCAGGGAAGAGAGAGGCAAAGATTAAAACAGAGACTGAAGTAACACCCATTCAGAGCCTGCCCCACATGTGGCCCATACATATACAGCCACCCAATTAGACAAGATGGATTAAGCAAAGAAGTG
This sequence comes from Rattus norvegicus, assembly GCF_021556685.1. Classification (NCBI taxonomy): domain Eukaryota; kingdom Metazoa; phylum Chordata; class Mammalia; order Rodentia; family Muridae; genus Rattus; species Rattus norvegicus. Next base: position 136,473,437 of record NC_141537.1, on the reverse strand, counting down.
CAGACAGACAGGAGCCGGATGTAGATCGCTCCTGAGAGACACAGCCAGAATACAGCAAATACAGAGGCGAATGCCAGCAGCAAACCACTGAACTGAGAATAGGTCCCCTATTGAAGGAATCAGAGAAAGAACTGGAAGAGCTTGAAGGGGCTCGAGACCCCAAAAGTACAACAATGCCAAGCAACCAGATCTTCCAGGGACTAAGCCACTACCTAAAGACTATACATGGACTGACCCTGGACTCTGACCCCATAGGTAGCAATGAATATCCTAGTAAGAGCACCAGTGCAAGGGGAAGCCCTGGGTCCTGCTAAGACTGAACCCCCAGTGAACTAGTCTATGGGGGGAGGGCGGCAATGGGGGGAGGGTTGGGAGGGGGACACCCATAAGGAAGGGGAGGGGGGAGGGGGATGTTTGCCCGGAAACCGGGAAAGGGAATAACACTCGAAATGTATATAAGAAATACTCAAGTTAATAAAAAAAAAAGGCTACTAAAGAAAAAAAAATTTCTGGAAGATCAGAAATTCAAAGCCCATACCTAACAATAGTAAAAACAATATACAGCAAACCAGTAGCCAAAATCTAAATAACTGGAGAGAAACATGAAGCAATCCCCCTAAAATCAGGGACTAGAAAAAGCTGCCCACTCTCTTCCTACCTATTCAATATAGTATTCATGGTCCTAGCCAGAGCAATCAGACAACAAAAAGAGGTCAAAGGATACAAATTGGAAAGGAAGAAGTCAAAATATCACTATTTGCAGATGATATGATATTATACTTGTGACTCCAAAATTCCATCAGAGAATTCCTACAGCTGATATACAACTTCAGCAAAGTGCCTAAATACAATATTAACTCAAATCAATCAGCAACATTCCTCTACTCAAAGGATTAACAGGCTAAGAAAGAAATTAGGGAAGTTACACCCTTCACAATAGCCACAAATAATACAAAACACCTTGGTGTAACTCATCCCAAGCAATTGAAAGATCTGTATGACAAGAACTTCAAGTCTCTGAAGAAAGAAATCAAGGAAGATCTCGGAAGATGGAAAAATATACCATGCTCATGGATTGGCAGGATTAATATATTTAAAAAAAAGATGTTTTGCCAAAAGCAATCTACAGATTCAATGCAATCCCTATCAAAATTCCAACTGAATTCTCCATAGAATTAGAAAGAGCAATTTGCAAATTCATTTGGAAAAGCGAAAATGGCCAGACATCAAAAACTATTTTCAACAATAGAAAAAGTTCTGGAGAATGCGCCATTCTTGCCTCAAGCTGTATTACAGAGCAATAGTTAAAAAAATTGCATGATACTAGTTCAGAGACAAACAGGTAGATCAACAAAATAGAATTGAAGACCCAAAATTGAACCCATTTACCTATGGACACTTGATGTTTGACAAAGGAGCTAAAATCATCTAATGGAAAAAAGACAGCCTTTCAACAAATGATGCTGGTTCAAATGGAGGTCAGCATGTAGAAGAATGCAAATTGACCCATTCTTATCTCCTTGTACAAAGCTCAAGTCCAAGTGGATCAAAGACCTCCACATAAAACCAACTACACTGACACTAATAGAAGAGAAAGTGTGGAAGAGCCTTGAACACATCTGCACAGGGGAAATTTTTCGGAACAGAACACCATTCATTTGTGCTCCAAGATCAAGAATCGACAACTTGGACCTCATAAAATTGCAAAGCTTCCTTAAGTCAAAGGACACTGTCAATATGACAAATGAGAATCAGGAGATTGGGAAAAGATCTTTACCAATCCTACATCTAACAGAGGGCTAATAAATAATATCTACAAAGAACTCAAGAAATTAGACTCCAGAGAATCAAATCTTCTTATTAAAAATGGGGTACAGAGCTGAACAGAATTCTCAACTAAGGAATATTGAATGGCTGAAAAACACCTAGAGAAATATTCAACATCTGTAGTCATCAGGGAAATGGAAATCAAAACAACCCTGGGATACCACCTGATACCAATCAGAATGGCTAAGAAAAAGAACTTAGGTGACAGTAGATGGTGGTGAGACGGTGGATAAATAGGAACACTCCTCCATTGTTGGTGGGATTGCAAGATGGTACAACCTCTCTGGAAATCAGTATAGTGGTTCCTCAGAAAATTGGATATAATACTACCTGAGGACCCAGCTATACTACTCCTGGGCTGGGTATACACCTAGAAGATGCTCCAACATATAACAAGGACACATGCTCCACTATGTTCATAGCATCCTTATTTATAATAGCCAGAAGCAAGAAAGAACCCAGATGTCCTTCAACTGAGGAATGGATACAGAAATTGTGGTACATTTATATAATGGAGTACTTAAGCTATTAATAACAATGACTACAAGAAATTCTTAAGCAAATGAATAGAACTAGAAAATATCATCCTGAGTAAGGTAACCCAGTCACATAGTATGCACTCACTGATAAGTGGATATTAGCCAAAAAGCTTGGAATACCTAAGAAATAATTCACAGATCATATGAAGCTCAAGAAGAAGGAAGAACAAAATGTGGATGCTTCATTTCTTCTTAGTCGAGATAACAAAATATTCATAGAAGGGAATACAGGGACAGAAAGTGGAGCAGGAACTGAAGAAAAGGTCATTCAGAGATTGCCCCACCTGGGGATCCATTGCATATGCAGCCACCAAACCCAGTCACTATTGATGATGTCAGAAAGTGTTTGCTTACAGGATCTTATATGAGTGTCTCCCAAGTAGCTCTGCCAGAGTTCTATTTGTATCAGTGAGGATGGTTGCAGCTAACCATTGGACTGAATAAGAAGACTCCAATGGAGGAGTTAGAGAAAAGACTAAAGTAGCTAAAGGGTTTTGCAACATCATAGGAAGAGCAACAATACCAACTAAGCAGATCCCACCAGAGCTCACAGGGGCTATACCACCAACGAATGAGTACACATAGAAGCCCTTGGTTCTATGAAGGTTTGTTTACCCAATATAGGGTAATGCCAAGGTGTTGAGGTTGGAGTGGGTGGGTAGGAATGGGAACATCCTCCTAGAAGGAGCAAGGGTTGCAAGAGGGGGGAAAGGGGATAACAGTTGAAATGTAAATACATAAAATATCTAAGAAAGGCTGCGTCTGAGACACCGCCGGAACCTGAAGGGACCAACCAGATAAACAGTTCTCTGCACCCATATCCTGTCGGAGGGAGAGCTAAACCTTCAGAGAGGCAGACACACCTGGGAAACCAAAAGACACTACACTCTGCCCACATCTCTGACTCCAGAGGAAAACACCAAACGCCATCTGGAACCCTGGTGCACAGAAGCTCCCAGAAAGGGCGGCGCAGATCTTCCTGGTGGCTGACCCTGCGGAGAGCTCATAAGCAACACCCCACGAGCAAACTTGAGCCTCGGGACCACAGGTAAGAAAAACCTTCCTGCTCCAAGCGACCTGCCTGGTGAACTCAAGACACAGGCTCACAGGAACAACTGAAAACCTGTAGATAGGAAAAACTACACGCCCGAAAGCAGAACATTCTGTCCCCATACCTGGCTGAAAGAAAACAGGAAAACAGGTCTACGGCACTCCTGACACACAGGCTTATAGGACAGTCTAGCCACAGTCAGAAATAGCAGAACAAAGTAACACTAGAGATAATCTGATGGCGAGAGGCAAGCACAGGAACCCAAGCAACAGAAACAAAGACTACATGCCATCATCGGAGCCCAATTCTCCCACCAAAGCAAACACGGAATATCCAAACACACAAGAAAAGCAAGTTCTACTTTCAAAATCATATTTGATCATGATGCTGGAGGACTTCAAGAAAGACATGAAGAACTCCCTTAGAGAAACACAGGAAAACAGAAAAAAACAAGTAGAAGCCTACAGAGAGGAATCACAAAAATCCCTGAAAGAATTCCAGGAAAACAGAGTCAAACAATTGAAGGAATTAAAAATGGAAATAGAAGCAATCAAGAAAGAACACATGGAAACAACCCTGGATATAGAAAACGATAGGAAGAGACAAGGAGCCGTAGATACAAGCATCACCAACAGAATACAAGAGATAGAAGAGAGAATCTCAGGAGCAGAAAATTCCATAGAAATCATTGACTCAACTGTCAAAGATAATGTAAAGCGGAAAAAGCTACTGGTCCAAAACATACAGGAAATCCAGGACTCAATGAGAAGATCAAACCTAAGGATAATAGGTATAGAAGAGAGTGAAGACTCCCAGCTCAAAGGACCAGTAAATATCTTCAGAAAATCATAGAAGAAAACTTCCCTAACATAAAAAAAGAGATACCCATAGGCATACAAGAAGCCTACAGAACTCCAAATAGATTGGACCAGAAAAGAAACACCTTCGGACACATAATAGTCAAAACACCAAACGCACAAAATAAAGAAAGAATATTAAAAGCAGTAAGGGAAAAAGGTCAAGTAACATATAAAGGCAGACCTATCAGAATCACACCAGACTTTTCGCCAGAAACTATGAAGGCCAGAAGATCCTGGACAGATGCAAGAAACTAATCGTCTTGGTAACCAAACAAAGAGAAGCAAAGCACACAAACATAACCTCACATCCAAATATGAATACGACAGGAAGCAATAATCACTATTCCTTAATATCTCTAAACATCAATGGCCTCAACTCCCCAATAAAGAGACATAGATTAACAAACTGGATACGCAACGAGGACCCTGCATTCTGCTGCCTACAGGAAACACACCTCAGAGAAAAAGACAGACACTACCTCAGAGTGAAAGGCTGGAAAACAGCTTTCCAAGCAAATGGTCGGAAGAAGCAAGCTGGAGTTGCCATTCTAATATCAGAAAAAATCAATTTTCAACTGAAAGTCAACAAAGATAAGGAAGGACACTTTATATACATCAAAGGAAATATCCACCAAGATGAACTCTCAATCCTAAATATCTATGCCCCAAATACAAGGGCACCTGCATACATAAAAGAAACCTTACTAAAGCTCAAAGCACACATTGCACCTCACACAATAATAGTAGTAGATTTCATCACCCCACTCTCATCAATGGACAGATCATGGAAACAGAAATTAAACAGAGACGTAGACAGACTAAGAGAAGTCATAAGCCAAATGGACTTAAAGGATATTTATAGAAAACTCTATCCTAAAGCAAAGGATATACCTTCTTCTCAGCTCCTCATGGTACTTTCTCCAAAATTGACCATATAATTGGTCAAAAAACGGGCCTCAACAGGTACAGAAAGATAGAAATAATCCCATGCGTGCCATGGGACTTAGACCACCACGGCCTAAAACTGGTATTCAATAACAATAAGGAAGAATGCCCACATATACGTGGAAATTGAACAATGCTCTACTCAATGATAAGCAAGGAAGAAATAAAGAAAGAAATTAAAGACATTTTAGAATTTAATGAAAATGAAGGTACAACATACCCAAACTTATGGGACACAATGAAAGCTGTGCTAAGAGGAAAACTCATAGCACAAAGTGCCTGCAGAAAGAAACAGGAAAGAGCATATGTCAGCAGCTTGACAGCACACCTGAAAGCTCTAGAACACAAAGAAGCAAATACACCCAGGAGGAGTAGAAGGCAGGAAATAATCAAACTCAGAGCTGAAATCAACCAAGTAGAAACAAAAAGGACCATAGAAAGAATCAACAGAACCAAAAGTTGGTTCTTTGAGAAAAATCAACAAGATAGATAAACCCTAAGCCAGACTAACGAGAGGACACAGAGAGTGCGTCCAAATTAACAAAATCAGAAATGAAAAGGGAGATATAACTACAGATTCAGAGGAAATTCAAAAAATCATCAGATCTTACTATAAAAGCCTATATTCAACAAAACTTGAAAATCTGCAGGAAATGGACAATTTCCTAGACAGATACCAGGTACTGAAGTTAAATCAGGAACAGATAAACCAGTTAAAGAACCCCATAACTCCTAAGGAAATAGAAGCAGTCATTAAAGGTCTCCCAACCAAAAAGAGCCCAGGTCCAGACGGGTTTAGTACACAATTCTATCAGAACTTCATAGAAGACCTCATACCAATATTATCCAAACTATTCCACAAAATTGAAACAGATGGAGCCCTACCGAATTCCTTCTATGAAGCCACAATTACTCTTATACCTAAACCACACAAAGACCCAACAAAGAAAGAGAACTTCAGACTAATTTCCCTTATGAATATTGACGCAAAAATACTCAATAAAATTCTGGCAAACCGAATCCAAGAGCACATCAAAACAATCATCCACCATGATCAAGTAGGCTTCATCCCAGGCATGCAGGGATGGTTTAATATACGGAAAACCATCAACGTGATCCATTATATAAACAAACTGAAAGAACAAAACCACATGATCATTTCATTAGATGCTGAGAAAGCATTTGACAAAATTCAACACCCCTTCATGATAAAAGTCCTGGAAAAAAATAGGAATTCAAGGCCCATACCTAAACATAGGAAAAGCCATATACAGCAAACCAGTTGCTAACATTAAACTAAATGGAGAGAAACTTGAAGCAATCCCACTAAAATCAGGGACTAGACAAGGCTGCCCACTCTCTCCCTACTTATTCAATATAGTTCTTGAAGTTCTAGCAAGAGCAATCAGAAAACAAAAGGAGGTCAAGGGGATACAGATCGGAAAAGAAGAAGTCAAAATATCACTAATTGCAGATGATATGATAGTATATTTAAGCGATCCCAAAAGTTCCACCAGAGAACTACTAAAGCTGATAAACAACTTCAGCAAAGTGGCTGGGTATAAAATTAACTCAAATAAATCAGTAGCCTTCCTCTACACAAAAGAGAAACAAGCCGAGAAAGAAATTAGGGAAACGACACCCTTCATAATAGACCCAAACAATATAAAGTACCTCGGTGTGACTTTAACTAAGCAAGTAAAAGATCTGTACAATAAGAACTTCAAGACACTGAAGAAGGAAATTGAAGAAGACCTTAGAAGATGGAAAAATCTCCCATGCTCATGCATTGGCAGGATCAATATAGTAAAAATGGCCATTTTACCAAAAGCGATCTAGAGATTCAATGCAATCCCCATCAAAATACCAATCCAATTCTTCAAAGAGTTAGACAGAACAATTTGCAAATTCATCTGGAATAACAAAAAACCCAGCATAGCTAAAACTATCCTCAACAATAAAAGGACTTCAGGGGGAATCACTATCCCTGAACTCAAGCAGTATTACAGAGCAATAGTGATAAAAACTGCATGGTATTGGTAGAGAGACAGACAGATAGAACAATGGAATAGAATTGAAGACCCAGAAATGAACCCACACACCTATGGTCACTTGATTTTTGACAAAGGAGCCAAAACCATCCAATTGAAAAAAGATAGCATTTTCAGCAAATGGTGCTGGTTCAACTGGAGGTCAATATGTAGAAGAATGCAGATCGATCCATGCTTATCACCCTGTACAAAGCTTAAGTCCAAGTGGATCAAGGACCTCCACATCAAACCAGACACACTCAAACTAATAGAAGAAAAACTAGGGAAGCATCTGGAACACATGGGCACTGGAAAAAATTTCCTGAACAAAACACCAATGGCTTATGCTCTAAGATCAAGAATCAACAAATGGGATCTCATAAAACTGCAAAGCTTCTGTAAGGCAAAGGACACTGTGGTTAGGACAAAACGGCAACCAACAGATTGGGAAAAGATCTTTACCAATCCTACAACAGATAGAGGCCTTATATCCAAAATATACAAAGAACTCAAGAAGTTAGACCCCAGGGAGACAAGTAACCCTATTAAAAAATGGGGTTCAGAGCTAAACAAAGAATTCACAGCTAAGGATTGCCGAATGGCTGAGAAACACCTAAAGAAATGTTCAACATCTTTAGTCATAAGGGAAATGCAAATCAAAACTACCCTGAGATTTCACCTCACACCAGTGAGAATGGCTAAGATCAAAAACTCAGGTGATAGCAGATGCTGGCGAGGATGCGGAGAAAGAGGAACACTCCTCCATTGCTGGTGGGATTGCAGACTGGTACAACCATTCTGGAAATCAGTCTGGAGGTTCCTCAGAAAATTGGACATTGAACTGCCTGAGGATCCAGCTATACCTCTTTTGGGCATATACCCAAAAGATGCCCCAACATATAAAAAATACACGTGCTCCACTATGTTCATCGCAGCCTTATTTATAATAGCCAGAAGCTGGAAAGAACCCAGATGCCCTTCAACAGAGGAATGGATACAGAAAATATGGTACATCTACACAATGGAATATTACTCAGCTATCAAAAACAATGGCTTTATGAAATTCGTAGGCAAATGGTTGGAACTGGAAAATATCATTCTGAGTGAGCTAACACAATCACAGAAAGATATAAATGGTATGCACTCATTGATAAGTGGCTATTAGCCCAAATGCTTGAATTACCCTAGATGCCTAGAACAAGTGAAACTCAAGACGGATGATCAAAATGTGAATGTTTCACGCCTTCTTTAAAAGGGGAACAAGAATACCCTTGGCAGGGAAGAGAGAGGCAAAGATTAAAACAGAGACTGAAGTAACACCCATTCAGAGCCTGCCCCACATGTGGCCCATACATATACAGCCACCCAATTAGACAAGATGGATGAAGCAAAGAAGTGCAGGCAGACAGGAGCCGGATGTTGATCGCTCCTGAGATACACAGCCAGAATACAGCAAATACAGAGGCGAATGCCAGCAGCAAACCACTGAACTGAGAATAGAACCCCCGTTGAAGGAATCAGAGAAAGAACTGGAAGAGCTTGAAGGGGCTCGAGACCCCATATGTACAACAATGCCAAGCAACCAGAGCTTCCAGGGACTAAGCCACTACCTAAAGACTATACATGGACTGACCCTGGACTCTGACCTCATAGGTAGCAATGAATATCTTAGTAAGAGCACCAGTGGAAGGGAAAGCCCTGGGTCCTGCTAAGACTGAACCCCCAGTGAACTAGACTGTTGGGGGGACGGCGGCAATGGGGGGAGGGTTGGGAGGGGAACACCCATAAGGAAGGGGAGGGGGGAGGGTGGAGGAGGATTTTTGCCCGGAAACCGGGAAAGGGAATAACACTCGAAAAGTATATAAGAAATACTCAAGTTAATAAAAAAAAATCATCAGATCTTACTATAAAAGCCTATATTCAACAAAACTTGAAAATCTGCAGGAAATGGACAATTTTCTAGACAGATACCAGGTACAGAAGTTAAATCAGGGACAGATAAACCAGTTAAAGAACCCCATAACTCCTAAGGAAATAGAAGCAGTCATTAAAGGTCTCCCAACCAAAAAGAGCCCAGGTCCAGACGGGTTTAGTACACAATTCTATCAGAACTTCATAGAAGACCTCATACCAATATTATCCAAACTATTCCACAAAATTGAAACAGATGGAGCCCTACCGAATTCCTTCTATGAAGCCACAATTACTCTTATACCTAAACCACACAAAGACACAACAAAGAAAGAGAACTTCAGACCAAATTCCCTTATGAATATCGACGCAAAAATACTCAATACAATTCTGGCAAACCGAATCCAAGAGCACATCAAAACAATCATCCACCATGATCAAGTAGGCTTCATCCCAGGCATGCAGGGATGGTTTAATATACGGAAAACCATCAACGTGATCCATTATATAAACAAACTGAAAGAACAAAACCACATGATCATTTCATTAGATGCTGAGAAAGCATTTGACAAAATTCAACACCCCTTCATGATAAAAGTCCTGGAAAAAAATAGGAATTCAAGGCCCATACCTAAACATAGGAAAAGCCATATACAGCAAACCAGTTGCTAACATTAAACTAAATGGAGAGAAACTTGAAGCAATCCCACTAAAATCAGGGACTAGACAAGGCTGCCCACTCTCTCCCTACTTATTCAATATAGTTCTTGAAGTTCTAGCCAGAGCAATCAGAAAACAAAAGGAGGTCAAGGGGATACAGATCGGAAAAGAAGAAGTCAAAATATCACTAATTGCAGATGATATGATAGTATATTTAAGCGATCCCAAAAGTTCCACCAGAGAACTACTAAAGCTGATAAACAACTTCAGCAAAGTGGCTGGGTATAAAATTAACTCAAATAAATCAGTAGCCTTCCTCTACACAAAAGAGAAACAAGCCGAGAAAGAAATTAGGGAAACGACACCCTTCATAATAGACCCAAACAATATAAAGTACCTCGGTGTGACTTTAACTAAGCAAGTAAAAGATCTGTACAATAAGAACTTCAAGACACTGAAGAAGGAAATTGAAGAAGACCTTAGAAGATGGAAAAATCTCCCATGCTCATGCATTGGCAGGATCAATATAGTAAAAATGGCCATTTTACCAAAAGCGATCTAGAGATTCAATGCAATCCCCATCAAAATACCAATCCAATTCTTCAAAGAGTTAGACAGAACAATTTGCAAATTCATCTGGAATAACAAAAAACCCAGCATAGCTAAAGCTATCCTCAACAATAAAAGGACTTCAGGGGGAATCACTATCCCTGAACTCAAGCAGTATTACAGAGCAATAGTGATAAAAACTGCATGGTATTGGTAGAGAGACAGACAGATAGAACAATGGAATAGAATTGAAGACCCAGAAATGAACCCACACACCTATGGTCACTTGATTTTTGACAAAGGAGCCAAAACCATCCAATTGAAAAAAGATAGCATTTTCAGCAAATGGTGCTGGTTCAACTGGAGGTCAATATGTAGAAGAATGCAGATCGATCCATGCTTATCACCCTGTACAAAGCTTAAGTCCAAGTGGATCAAGGACCTCCACATCAAACCAGACACACTCAAACTAATAGAAGAAAAACTAGGGAAGCATCTGGAACACATGGGCACTGGAAAAAATTTCCTGAACAAAACACCAATGGCTTATGCTCTAAGATCAAGAATCAACAAATGGGATCTCATAAAACTGCAAAGCTTCTGTAAGGCAAAGGACACTGTGGTTAGGACAAAACGGCAACCAACAGATTGGGAAAAGATCTTTACCAATCCTACAACAGATAGAGGCCTTATATCCAAAATATACAAAGAACTCAAGAAGTTAGACCCCAGGGAGACAAGTAACCCTATTAAAAAATGGGGTTCAGAGCTAAACAAAGAATTCACAGCTAAGGATTGCCGAATGGCTGAGAAACACCTAAAGAAATGTTCAACATCTTTAGTCATAAGGGAAATGCAAATCAAAACTACCCTGAGATTTCACCTCACACCAGTGAGAATGGCTAAGATCAAAAACTCAGGTGATAGCAGATGCTGGCGAGGATGCGGAGAAAGAGGAACACTCCTCCATTGCTGGTGGGATTGCAGACTGGTACAACCATTCTGGAAATCAGTCTGGAGGTTCCTCAGAAAATTGGACATTGAACTGCCTGAGGATCCAGCTATACCTCTTTTGGGCATATACCCAAAAGATGCCCCAACATATAAAAAATACACGTGCTCCACTATGTTCATCGCAGCCTTATTTATAATAGCCAGAAGCTGGAAAGAACCCAGATGCCCTTCAACAGAGGAATGGATACAGAAAATATGGTACATCTACACAATGGAATATTACTCAGCTATCAAAAACAATGGCTTTATGAAATTCGTAGGCAAATGGTTGGAACTGGAAAATATCATTCTGAGTGAGCTAACACAATCACAGAAAGATATAAATGGTATGCACTCATTGATAAGTGGCTATTAGCCCAAATGCTTGAATTACCCTAGATGCCTAGAACAAGTGAAACTCAAGACGGATGATCAAAATGTGAATGTTTCACGCCTTCTTTAAAAGGGGAACAAGAATACCCTTGGCAGGGAAGAGAGAGGCAAAGATTAAAACAGAGACTGAAGTAACACCCATTCAGAGCCTGCCCCACATGTGGCCCATACATATACAGCCACCCAATTAGACAAGATGGATGAAGCAAAGAAGTGCAGGCAGACAGGAGCCGGATGTTGATCGCTCCTGAGATACACAGCCAGAATACAGCAAATACAGAGGCGAATGCCAGCAGCAAACCACTGAACTGAGAATAGAACCCCCGTTGAAGGAATCAGAGAAAGAACTGGAAGAGCTTGAAGGGGCTCGAGACCCCATATGTACAACAATGCCAAGCAACCAGAGCTTCCAGGGACTAAGCCACTACCTAAAGACTATACATGGACTGACCCTGGACTCTGACCTCATAGGTAGCAATGAATATCTTAGTAAGAGCACCAGTGGAAGGGAAAGCCCTGGGTCCTGCTAAGACTGAACCCCCAGTGAACTAGACTGTTGGGGGGACGGCGGCAATGGGGGGAGGGTTGGGAGGGGAACACCCATAAGGAAGGGGAGGGGGGAGGGTGGAGGAGGATTTTTGCCCGGAAACCGGGAAAGGGAATAACACTCGAAAAGTATATAAGAAATACTCAAGTTAATAAAAAAAATCATCAGATCTTACTATAAAAGCCTATATTCAACAAAACTTGAAAATCTGCAGGAAATGGACAATTTTCTAGACAGATACCAGGTACTGAAGTTAAATCAGGGACAGATAAACCAGTTAAAGAACCCCATAACTCCTAAGGAAATAGAAGCAGTCATTAAAGGTCTCCCAACCAAAAAGAGCCCAGGTCCAGACGGGTTTAGTACACAATTCTATCAGAACTTCATAGAAGACCTCATACCAATATTATCCAAACTATTCCACAAAATTGAAACAGATGGAGCACTACCGAATTCCTTCTATGAAGCCACAATTACTCTTATACCTAAACCACACAAAGACCCAACAAAGAAAGAGAACTTCAGACTAATTTCCCTTATGAATATTGACGCAAAAATACTCAATAAAATTCTGGCAAACCGAATCCAAGAGCACATCAAAACAATCATCCACCATGATCAAGTAGGCTTCATCCCAGGCATGCAGGGATGGTTTAACATACGGAAAACCATCAACGTGATCCATTATATAAACAAACTGAAAGAACAAAACCACATGATCATTTCATTAGATGCTGAGAAAGCATTTGACAAAATTCAACACCCCTTCATGATAAAAGTCCTGGAAAGAATAGGAATTCAAGGTCCATACCTAAACCTAGTAAAAGCCATATACAGCAAACCAATTGCTAACATTAAACTAAATGGAGAGAAACCTGAAGCAATCCCATTAAAATCAGGGACTAGACAAGGCTGCCCACTCTTTCCCTACTTATTCAATATAGTTCTTGAAGTTCTAGCCAGAGCAATCAGAAAACAAAAGGAGGTCAAGGGGATACAGATCGGAAAAGAAGAAGTCAAAATATCACTAATTGCAGATGATATGATAGTATATTTAAGCGATCCCAAAAGTTCCACCAGAGAACTACTAAAGCTGATAAACAACTTCAGCAAAGTGGCTGGGTATAAAATTAACTCAAATAAATCAGTAGCCTTCCTCTACACAAAAGAGAAACAAGCCGAGAAAGAAATTAGGGAAACGACACCCTTCATAATAGACCCAAACAATATAAAGTACCTCGGTGTGACTTTAACTAAGCAAGTAAAAGATCTGTACAATAAGAACTTCAAGACTCTGAAGAAAGAAATTGAAGAAGACCTCTGAAGATGGAAAGATCTCCCATGCTCATGGATTGGCAGGATTAAAATAGTAAAAATGGCCATTTTACCAAAAGCAATCTACAGATTCAATGCAATCCCTATCAAAATACCAATCCAATTCTTCAAAGAGTTAGACAGAACAATTTGCAAATTCATCTGGAATAACAAAAAACCCAGGATAGATAAAACTATTCTCAACAATAAAAGGACTTCAAGGGGAATCATTATCCTTGAACTCAAGCAATATTACAGACCAATAGTGATAAAAACTGCATGGTATTGGTACAGAGACAGACAGATAGACCAATGGAACAGAATTGAAGACCCAGAAATGAACACGCACACCTGTGGGCACCTGATTTTTGACAAAGGAGCCAAAACCATTCAATGGAAAAAAGATAGCATTTTCAGCAAATGGTGCTGGTTCAACTGGAGGTCAACATTCTACATTCTTCTACAGAATGCAAATCGATCCATGCTTATCACCCTGTACAAAGCTTAAGTCCAAGTGGATCAAGGACCTCCACATCAAACCAGATACACTCAAACTAATAGAAGAAAATCTAGGGCAGCATCTCGAACACATGGGCACTGGAAAAAATTTCCTGAACAAAACACCAATGGTTTATGCTCTAAGATCAAGAATCAACAAATGGGATCTCATAAAACTGCAAAGCTTCTGTAAGGCAAAGGACACTGTGGTTAGGACAAAACGGCAACGAACAGATTGGGAAAAGATCTTTACCAATCCTACAACAGATAGAGGCCTTATATCCAAAATATACAAAGAACTCAAGAAGTTAGACCGCAGGGAGACAAATAACCCTATTAAAAAATGGGGTTCAGAGCTAAACAAAGAATTCACAGCTGAGGAATGCCGAATGGCTGAGAAACACCTAAAGAAATGTTCAACATCTTTAGTCATAAGGGAAATGCAAATCAAAACTACCCTGAGATTTCACCTCACACCAGTGAGAACGGCTAAGATCATAAACTCAGGTGACAACAAATGCTGGCGAGGATGTGGAGAAAGAGGAACACGCCTCCATTTTTGGTGGGATTGCAGACTGGTACAACCATTCTGGAAATCAGTCTGGAGCTTCCTCAGAAAATTGGACATTGAAATGCCTGAGGATCCAGCTATACCTCTCTTAGGCATATACCCACTACGTGCCCCAACATATAAAAAAGACACGTGCTCCGCAATGTTCATAGCAGCCTTATTTATAATAGCCAGAAGCTGGAAAGAACCCAGATGCCCTTCAACACAGAAATGGATACAGAAAATGTGGTACATCTACACAATGGAATATTACTCAGCTATCAAAAACAATGACTTTATGAAATTCGTAGGCAAATGGTTGGAACTGGAAAATATCATCCTGAGTGAGGTAACCCAATCACAGAAAAACACACATGGTATGCACTCATTGATAAGTGGCTATTAGCCCAAATGCTTGAATTACCCTAGATGTCTAGAACACATGAAACTCAAGACAGATGATCAAAATGTGAATGCTTCACTCCTTCTTTAAAAGGGGAACAAGAATACCCTCGGCAGGGAATAGAGAGGCAAAAATTAAAACAGAGACAGAAGGAACACTCATTCCGAGCCTGCCCCACATGTGGCCCATACATATACAGCCACCCAATTAGACAAGATGGATGAAGCAAAGAAGTGCAGGCCGACAGGAATCGGATGTAGATCTCTCCTGGGAGACACAGCCAGAATACAGCAAATACAGAGGCGAATGCCAGCAGCAAAGCACTGAACTGAGAATAGGACCCCCATTGAAGGAATCAGAGAAAGAACTGGAAGAGCTTGAAATGGCTCGAGACCCCTTATGAACAACAATGCCAAGCAACCAGAGCTTCCAGGGACTAAGCCACTACCTAAAGACTATACATGGACTGACCCTGGACTCTGACCTCATAGGTAGCAATGAATATCCTAGTAAGAGCACCAGTGCAAGGGGAAGCCCTTGGTCCTGCTAAGACTGAACCCCCAGTGAACTAGTCTATGGGGGGAGGGCGGCAATGGGGGGAGGGTTGGGAGGGGAACACCCATAAGGAAGGGGAGGGGGAGGGGGATGTTTGCCCGGAAACCGGGAAAGGGATTAACATTCGAAATGTAAATAAGAAATACTCAAGTTAATACAAAAAAAAATCTAAGAAAAATCAAATTTAAAAAAAGGAAGTACCCCTTGTCAGAACTTGTCAAACTCCTGTTTAATATTTTATTCTACATGGAGGGACCCATGACTCCAGCCACATATGTAGCAGAGGACAGCATTGTATAGCATCAATAGGAGGAAAAGCCCTTGGTTCTATGAAAATTTGTTTCCCCAAATTAGGGTAATGCCAAGGTGTTGAGTTTGGAGTGGATGGGTCAGAATGGGAACATCCTAGAAGGGGTAAGGGATGCAAGACCTGGGAAAGGAGATAACAGTTGAAATGTAAATACATAAAATATCCAAGAAAAAAATCAAATTTAAAAAAAAGTACCCTTTGTAAAAACTTGTCAAACTCTTGTTTAATATTTTATTCTAAGGATAATTTCAATTGGGCACTACTGTTTGCTTACTATTTAATGTAAGAGAAAAAATAGAGACTGCTGTATACTTCCATTAAATGGAACTTATGAAGGAACTGAGACTTTTGTTATGTTGTGAAGCTATGTGAAACAATTTCAGGCTGGCTAAACCATCATGTGGAAAACTTCAAGTGAACGTGTACACCAGAAATGTCCTGCCACTACCATTCTTTACAATGTATTGGGAGCTGATATAGAATTTAAGCTTATATTTCATCTATTCTCTGTCTCTGTCTCTGTCTCTCTCCCCCTCCCTCCCTCCCTCCCTCTCTGTCTCTCTCTCTCTCTCTCTCTGTCTCTCTCTCTCTCTCTCTCTCTCTCTCTCTCTCTCTCTCTCTCTCTGTGTGTGTGTGTGTGTGTGTGTGTGTGTGTGTGTGTGTGTGTGTTCAGAAGACAACTTGCAGGTGTTAGCTCCCTTCTGATGTGTACTTTGAAAATTGAAGCCAGGTCATCAGGATTGGCCACAGTAACTTTATTCATGAGGGCTGACACCTTAAGTTTATTTACTTGTTTAGTACTTAAATTTTTATATAATTTATTTTGATCATATATTTTCTCTCCTTCTCAACCTCCTCCTAAAATTCTCCCACCTCTTTACCTTCCCTACCCCATGCTCACTCAAGAAAAAGTAATAAACAAAAATGAAAGCGTAAACATTGCTATTGCAGAACATGAAACCATCTTTTGTGGAAGGCAAACAAAACATTATAAGTCTGTGGCTTCTTTATTCAGATTTAGTTCTTAGTTTTTTTGAAGGCCTGAGTTCTCAGCCATAGGATTTGCACTAAATATATCCTAAAATTCACTCGTGAAACATGCTTGAACCTGATTTTTCAAAACTCTTCAATTCATAAATGATGAATTTGTGTATTTTAACTTAATGCTTCTTCATTTAAATATCTTAATATATTGTTTATTAAGGAGAGTTACAGAAACATATTGAGCAAATAACTGCAGACTGAAAGAGTTTTATGAGCCAGGATTCTTCCAATCTAGATCTTTTTCTCCATTTTCCAAATCTCGTCCTTCTCCACAGTTGATGGAATTTTCTTTGTTTTTCCCCCAGCAGAGGGTGCAAAATATTAAACCTTGGAAGCACCACAGAAATGGGTAACCTTGAAAACCCTGAGAAATGGAGGCCAAAATAATTCTTAACTGCTTGAGGCATTGAACTTGATCATGAAGAAGGGAAAAGACATAGCTCTGAGAGATGGGCGTGGTTCTCAGAAATCATGAGAAACTAGTTTCCCTAGAAACACATGCAAAACCAGTGCAATGTACTCATGAAAACATTATTAATTAAAATATTTAATAATAAAAATTAAGTAACATTTATTAACTAGATATAATTATAATTAAATTAAATAATAATTAAATCAATGTAAGTAAATACCTTACACAAAATGTGCAGAGTACAGCAACATTTCAATACACACAAATAAAGAATTTGTATTTAGGTGCAGAAAAGAGACAATTCAACTTGCATTAACTCAGGAAATCTTCAAATATGATTCATTATAAAACCCTCTTTATCTATTTTGGGTATAAAGCAAAAGCATCATAGATATATAATAGGTAAGTGAAAGTCTCCTGATATTGTGGGTGAAACATTAGTCACAACTCATTCCTGCCTAAAGCTATGCTTTCTGCCTGAAGATTTTTTCAGTTTTCTTCAGAGAACCAATATGTATTCTTAGCAATATCCTTGAGTTTGGTCTTCAGCACTTTGCTTTCTTCATTCTGTCTTTTGTTTTCTTCCTCCATACCCACAGCTAGATGGTAATATCATGACAGCAGCACAAGCTTCAGATGTGTTTATGTAGGAAGATTTGCTCCTTGGGACCTCTGCCATCACAGTAAAAAAACTATCCTGAGTAATTGCTGTATCATCAGCCAGATTCTCAGAGTCAACACGGTAGTGCAGACCGAGCCAAATTCAACAAGGAGCTATGCCCAGTCAGAACCACACTTGAAGCTTTGCTCTCTAACTAAATACAGCTAGATCAACTCAGCCACGGATATGTGAGTATGAATAAATGACTTTTTTTAAAGCCACGGCTTCTAGGAATATTTTATACACCAATAATATTACATTTATAGTTTAAAAATACAGTAGAATCTCCCACCCCTCTGTACTATTCATTCTGTAATTGAATATAATTAGTTAATATTATTCATCTTTCACTGATTTCACACACAAAAAAAACAAATATTGGCCCAGAATCTATGATCAAAGCTGTAAGGATACAAAGTGAATAGCACAATATTTCTTGTGTTGGGAAGGGCTTGTGAAATAAGATACATAGACTAGTAAATGCCCCTGCTAAAGACAGCTCCATCTGACCGAGTTACTGCGTGTTGGGGAGAACTATTTCTCAGCCATTCAACTCTGTGCAAGTTCATGAAAGTCAAAGGGAAGTTTGACTCCTCCTTAGTTTGAGATATCAAGATACACAATTGAGAAGGGTGAATTATTTTTACACTTAAATTAAATTTATGGCGCAGACATACAGCTTAAGAAGAAAAAGTTCATAGAGTTGAACAAGAATGAACTATGTACCTCATCGTGCCTCAGATGCCTGCCCTGGGATTTCACTAAAGCCAGTGACTAATGAAGCCAGATATGTCTTCTTAGTGATTCTTACAATATCAGAAGGGTTAAACCAGTACAAAATAAAAAATATTCTACAGATGAGATTGTATAAACCACATATGAACTCCATAACTTTATCAAGGGTGACAATTAAAGTATGAACAGCAACTTGAATTTAATGCCACATGGAGTGAGTCCTTCTGAGAAGCCCAGACCCTGTTAGAGAGGTAGGAGGAGGCATTCTGACGGGTTTAAAAAAATGACAGAGATGAGCCTGGAGAGGCAGCTCGGCAGTTAATAGTGCCTGCTATTCTTTCCCAGGGCTGGAATTCTTCCCTCACAACCACCGGAAACTGCAGCTTCATGTGATCTCAAGACATTTATGGCTTTTGCCAGACATTCAGCTACAGATGTGGCCATAGACACCTAAAATACATATATAAGTAAATATAAAACCAGTCTTGCAAAAAAGAGAGAAGAGTGAAGTTATAGATGTTTAGAAAGGAAGAGCAAGCTAGGAACAGAGGGTGTTAAAAAGTTTAACTTCGGTTGTGGTGCATTTTTAGCATTCTTTAATTTTCTTTTATTTATTTATTTATTTATTTATTTATTTATTTTTACAAAATTCATGTGAATGAGATAATTCAGAAAGGCAATGGCTCTTTGGAAAAGTTTAAAAGCTAGAAAATTGTATAAAATACCAATTAAAATATCTCACAGAACCTTGACATCTTCCTCTAAACTTCCTACCTCAGGTGTCCTTCTGGATGGTAGTTTGGAATATGACAGGGAAAACAAAAACACAAAAACAAAAACAAAAAAGGGGGACGTATGTGGGACTGAATCTCATTTGCATTGGAAATGAAACAGTAAATGATCTTTAGAAGCCTGAAAGCTAAGGTCAACCTCAACACTGACAGTACCGAATGCTGGCTCCTCATTGCTGAGATCTATTACGAGCTAATGCCATAGATACATGGAATTAGTGCTAAAGACTCTCCCAGGATGAGTTTATCTGAAGTTCTGTACTTTCCTGATGATGCCGATCCTATCTATCCTCAGACCAACATTTTAGGAGCACAGATCTCAAAGAAATGAAGGAATGACAAACCTAAGTTATCCTGTTCTCTTCTATTGCATACCCATGGGAAACAGACATGGGATTGAATCCAATACTTCTGAGACAAGTATCCTATTTTCTTTTGAGAGGATCTACAGAATACCAGAACTGTATGTCTTTAAAACTGGTCTTTGTATAACCCTGTGATGAAGGGTGAACATACATCATACTGAGACTCTTATTTGACCACTGAACCCTTGTGAAGGTCTGAAGAGCTTAATTAAAACAGAAGGACCCCAGGGGTTGGAAGTTATCATCTGTACTTTGGGATGTTCAATATGTCATTGAACTTATATTGAATATATGATGATGCATTTCAGAGAAGCCACAACCAGTGAAACCCTGGGGCAAATTTAAGCCTTCCCATAAGAGAGGTCAAGTCTCCGCTGAGTCAACCATTTTGGGGAATGGGACTTCATTTCAAGATGGAGTTTTGACTAATAACTGATAGAAAGGTTTACTCAAAATCTTAAATGAGCAACTGCCATCTCAGGAAGATATTGCCTTATTTAGGGTTAATATTGCTGTGTTGAAGTTCGATGACCAAAAGCAACTGTCACTTCTACATAATAGTTCATCATCAAAAGCAGTAGGTACAGGAATTCATGCAAGGCAGGAACATGGAAGCAGGAGCAGATGTAGAGGCTGTGGAAGGGTTCTTCTTCTGGCTTGTTCTTCATAGCTTGCACAGCTTTGTTTCTTATAGAAAGAACCCAAGACCACTAGCCCAGGGATGAAACAGCACACACTGGGCTGCTCCTTCCCCTGTACATCGATGCCTAAGAAAATGCCTTAGAGTTGGATCTCATAGAGGCATTTCCTCAAATTGAAGACCCCCTCCTCCCTGATGACTGTAGCTTGTAAGAAGTTGACACAAACCTAGTCATCACAGGGACTAAGCATCCTCATATCGGAATCAAAAGCCGTGGTTTCCACTAATGCCCAGAATCCTCCCCATCACATCCCATGCCACCTCAAATCAGGGATGATTAGTAAACAGATTTGCTTGGCTCCTGTCTATTAATTTTTCCCATGGTGTATAGAAGGAGAAAGAAAAAGAAAAGGATTATTCTGTAGCTTCTGATGGAAGCAGGTTCAGGGGCTTTAGAACTTTTCCTGTGGATATCACAATTCACATAATTCTGGTGCAGTTGACTCCATGACTTATTTGAGACACAGAATACTGACACAAGACTATTGTTACTCACAGCATCATATCTCTTTGCCAGAAGAAAAATGGTTCAATTAGAGAAAGAATCTAGGATAGACTGATGGTAGTCTTTGGGTATCTTTCATTCAAGCCTCTGTAGGAGCTGTTGAAGGGCGGTCTCTGTCAGAATCAAGGCTTAGAGAATGTAAATCTGGAAGAGCTAGGAGTCACCAGGAGAAAGCAGGTAGCTGTTACTGAATTCAGTACAAAGGAAGAAAAGAGGTTTCACATATTGATGAGAAGATTTGAGGCTCTGAATATAGTGTTTGAAATTAATGTCAACTCTGGGTATTACATTTCTACGACAAATAGGTTTTTCTTTGTGTTTGGTTATGTGTTATTTGATATCCAAGGCTCTGTAATCTGGAGTACTAATGAGAGGAGCCAGAGTATAGAGTTGGACTTGTACTTAATTTAGAATATAGCAGCAAGTTTTCAGAACTGAAGATGTGGAGTGGAGTATGAGAGAGGTGACAGGCTGTGAAATGAATTGGCTATAAGTCGATGGCAGTTTACTTTAAAAAAAATAAAAGAGGAAGACAGAGTGGCATATGAGTGGATAATAAGAAAGTTAAATGGGCAAATAAAAGAATTTTCTCTGGACATAAATTGGATATTGATTAAAGTACATAGATGTCTTCTGATTCATTTTTTATAGCATTGCTATGCAGATAGATCAAGAATGGTCAGGAGGAACCTATGTCACACGACTAGAGATGTACAGGTTGTAGTACATATCTATGAAATATTTTTTAATTGCATGGTTTTCTGCATAGAAGATCAATCCGATTCAATGCTGATTCAGAAAGACAGTAGTGCTTTCCAAATATCTAATCTACCAATCATTGCAAAGGATTCAGGGGTTGGAGGCTTGCACAATCTTATTTAGCAAGTAGATAAGGGAGAAATAAGGAAAAAGAGACAGTTTTCCTCCTCCCCTGGTTTTAATATCTAGAATACTTCTGACTCATTGAAGTCCATATCCTCATGGTTCAAATTCAAATACTTTATTCTCAAATCTAAGGTAGTCTTGCCAAGTGGTTTTCAAGTTTCTCACAAGTCACCAACCATTTACGAAAATCCAGTTCTTCCGCACAGGTCTCATCAGCAAACCGATGTGCTTTGAAGAAATGCTTGTATCTTCCAACTGATTGTGGCACTTCCGTTCACAGTTTTCTAGTATAAAGGAAAAAATAACGTAATCTAGAAAAATCAGGTCTTTAAAAGATATTTACATTTAAATCTGCGTTTCATTGGGGCAAGTGATAAATGATACATGAAATATAATAGAAACATCGCTAGGTCGAAAACACACTCTCTTTCTACCCCTTAGTCTTTGCTTCATAGACCATTAATCTGCTTTCAGAAGTGGGTTTTGTTTTTGTACTGATGGGTCTCAGTCACTGATGAGAGTTCCTATGACTATTCATCACTTGCTGCAGCTAACCCTCTGGTGAGGTGTGAATATTTATGAAGACTATTCCTGTTTTTGATTGGCTCTGATCCTGGTAGCCTTATTAAGAATGAGGTTTACAGGAGTTTTGCGCACTTGCTAAGAAGGGCAGCATACCAAATATGGGGTAGAGTTGAAGTGTTTTCAACAAAAGCAGCACCTGGGAGTATTAAAAACTGGAAAGGCTTGTATAACCCCTAGGCTGCATTCTTGTAACGTATGCCAGTTTGTGATTCTGCAATTCCTTGCTCGAAGTTAATGATCTAAATTTTAATGCAAAAACCCTAGTTTTTCTTAAAATTAAGAGTCAAGAGGAAAGTAGATCAACATTGAGAAAGAGATAGATTTATTTTCTCAAAGGGTCCATCCCAAGTTTCAAAGAAACTCTAAGAAACCGATCGCTTATAAAATGTGTGGTATAAAAATATTCTTCAAGAAATTTGCAGCAAAACAAACAATGATACTAATCAAGAGATAAGTAATTCAGATAAATGTTGAATATCTGTGTAGTTATACTTTTATCAATTATATAACAATTGCCTGCAACTAATAAGGTAAACAGTACATATGGGTGAATTTTTTGACGGTGTCTTATACATAATCTATGTCACTACCAAAAGAAAATTTACAGCACTTGTCAAAAAAGACCTCAGGGAAGTGGAAATGTAACTATATACTTACGTGCTTGTATGTGCCTACTTCCTATAAAGAAAAGATTGATCTTTATTAAATAGAGATTTAGATAGAATACTTAAAAGGTATATGAAAGAAATTTTAAAGCAAATTTGAAGTCCCTATTAGGTTGAATGACTTCAGCCTTTAGTCATCCTACCCTTTTCAATCCTTATCATTAGAACAACTTTAAACATAACTCCTGAGCGTGAGGGGAAAGATGGGATTAAATTTGAAACTGATTATATGATGGTATTGCCCGAGGGCTGAAAAGCAGTAGAGCCTGCCCACATCCACAGAGATGTGACTTCATAAAAGACTGTGCTACCACTGTCATGAGATGACTTTTACATGTGTCTTTGAACTTGTGTCTTAATGAAATTCAACTGGTCCATGACCATGAGTGTGCACTTACACGGCAATTACATGCACACATAATCTTTGTGTCTGGTGTCCCTTGTAAGTAATTTTCTCAAAGGCTCCCTGCATTTGTGCTATATGTGGGATTGGGCCAAATGCTGGCAGGGGTAACCTGACAAACATCCCAGAGAAGAAAGGAAAGAATGTTATTCCAAGAAATAAGCACTAAGCACTGAGAAGTCTTATTCTTTATCCATTTTTATCTTTATTAAAATCCGTTCTTCCTTCACCATTGATTTGAAAGTTATGACATAGAAGGATTTTGACAGATCCAGTAGGATGTTTTCCTATGTTTCAACTTCAGTAAGACAAAGAACAGAGGGAGGAAGGGGGAAAGAGAGGGAGGGAGGGACGGGGGAAGAGAGAGAGAGAGAGAGAGAGAGAGAGAGAGAGAGAGAGAGAGAGAGAGAAAGAGAGAGAGGAATGTGTGTGTACAAGATTACAAATCTGAGTTAGCTCAATCCATCCTTTCCATTGCTTATCATCAGAACAAAGTTTACACACATACAGAAAGTTTGAAAAGATGAACTGTTCAATTTACACTGGCTATGTAAGTCACAAAGATACATGTGAATACATATGGAAATAATAATTATTTTTAATTGTTCTTATAAAGACCAAAGGGCAAATGAAAACGTACCATACTGCAAGTGACCATTGAAGACAGGGAAAAGGCATGCGCATACTTCTGTCCTGCATACAAAACTGTTTTGATTGACAGTTCCATGTGTTTATATATTGATTTTTAGTCCTGTTCATCAACCTCATTAACATCCTTCATCCCCCTCCCTCTTCCATAACATTTTCTTCTCAAGTTTCCCACCCATATTTATGTTTTCTCTCTTCTTTTTTTCTTGTTTTTTAATGGACTTTTTTTAAATTTACATTTCAAATGTTATTCCCTATCCCAGTTTCCCCTCCATAAGACCCCTATCCCATCCTCCCTTCCCCATTTCTATGCAGGTGTTTCCCCACACACCCACCTACCCCTTCCTGCCTCTGCTCTGACATTCCCCTGCACAAGGGGTTCGAGCCTTGGCAGGACCAAGGGCTTTTTCTCCCATTGGTGTCCAACAAGGTCATCCTCTGTTACATATGCAGCTGAAGCCATGGGTCTGTCCATGTGTACACTTTGGATGGTGGTTTAGTACGTGGGAGCTCTGGTTGGTTGGTATTGTTGTACTTATGTGATTGCAAAGGCCTTTAGCTCCTTCAATCCTTTCTCTAATGCCTCCAATGGGTGGGTTCAATGGTTGGCTACAAGCATCCACCTCTGTATTTGTCATGCTCTGACAGACAATCGATGGCCTTTTCTTAGTTTCTGCTCCAAACTTCATCTCCATATTTCCTCCCATGAATATTTTTGTTCCTCCTAGTACGAAGGACTGAAATATCCTCTTCTTGAGGTCATGTGGTCTGTGGATTGTATCTTGGGTAACCCCAGCTTTTGGGCTAATATTCACTTATCACTGAGTGCATACCATGTGTATATTTTTGTGATTCGATTACCTCACTCAGGATGATATTTTTTTCTAGTTCCATCCATTTGCCTATGAATTTCATGAAGTCATTGTTTTTAATACCTGAGTAGTACTCCATTGTGTAAATGTACCACATATTCTGTATCCTTTGTTATGTTGAGGGACATCTGGGTTCTTTCCAGCTTCTTTCTATAATAAATAAGGCTGCTATGACCACAGTGGAGCCTGTGTCCTTTTTGTACGTTGGAACATCTTTTGGGTAGATGCCCAGGAGAGGTATAGCTCAGTCCTCAGGTAATGTAATGTCCAATTTTCTGAGGAACCGCCAGACTCATTTCCAAAGTGGTTGTACCAGTCTGCAATCCCACCAACAAAGGAGGACAGTTCCTCTTTCCCACATCTGCACCTTGCATCTTTTATCACCGGAGTATTTTTATCTTAGCCATTCTGACTGTTTTGAGGTGATATACCAGGATTGTTTTGATTTGCATTTCCCTGATGACTAAGGATGTTGACCATTTCTTTAGGTGCTTCTCAGCCATTCAATATTCCTCAGTTGAGAATTCTTTGTTTAGCTCTGTACCCCATTTTTAAATAAGAATATTTGATTCTCGCAAATATAACTTCTTGAGTTCTTTGTATATATTGGATATTAGCCCTCTCTCAGATGTAGGATTGGTAAAGATCTTTTCCCAACTTATTGGTTGCTGTTTTGTCCTAATGACAGTGTCCTTTGCCTTACAGAAGCTTTGCAATTTTATGGAGTCCCATTTGTCCATTCTTGGTCTTAGAGCATAAGCCATTGGTGTTCTGTTCGGGAAAATTTCCCCAGTGCCTATGTGCTCTCTCCACTTTTTCTTCTATTAGTTTGAGTGTATCTGGTTTTATGTGAAGGTCCTTGATTCACTTGAACTTGAGCTTTATACAGGGCTATAAGAATGAATCAATTTGTATTCTTCTACATGCTGACCTCCTGTTGAACCAGCACCATTTGTTCATAATGCTATCTTTTTTCCACTGGATGGTTTTAGCTCCTTTGTCAAAGGTCAAGTGACCATAGTTGAATGGTTTCATTTCTGGGTTTTCAATCCGAGTCCATTGATCTACCTGCCTGTCTCTATACCAATACCATACAGTTTTTTTTTATCACTATTTCTCTATAATACCGCTTGATGTCTGGGATGGTGATTCATCAATAACTTTTTTATTGTTGAGGATAGTTTTTGCTATTCTGGGTTTTTTGTTATTCCAAATGAATTTACAAATTGATCTTTCTAACTCTATAAAGAATTGAGTTGAAATTTAGATGGGGATTGCATTGGATGCGTAGATTGCTTTTGGCAAGGTGACCATTTTTATAATATTAATCTTGTTAATCCATGAGCATGGGAGATATTTCAATCTTCTGAGATCTTCTTCAAATTCTTTCTTCAGAGACTTGAAGTTCTTGTCATTCAGATCTTTCACATGCTTGGTTTGAGTCATCAAGGTATTTTATATTATTTGCGACTACTGTGCAGGGTGTCATTTCCTTAATTTCTTTCTTGGCCTGTTTATCCTTTGAGTAGAGGAAGGCTACTGATTTGTTTGAGTTAATTTTGTACCCAGCCACATTGTTGAAGGTGTATATCAGCTGTAGGTGTTCTCTGGTGGAATTTTGGGGATTACTTATGTATACTATCATATCATCTGAAAATAGTGATATTTTGCCTTCTTTCTTTGACCTCATTTTGTTCCTGATTGCTCTGGTAGGACCATGAGTACTATATTAAATAGGTAGGAAGAGAGTGGGCAACCTTTTCTAGTCCCCGATTTTAGTTGGATTGCTTCAAGTTTGTTTCAATTTGATGTTGGTTACTGATTTGCAATATACTGCTTTTACTATGCTTAGGTATGGACCTTGAATTCCTGACCTTTCCAAGACTTTTAACATGAAGGGTTATTTAATTATTTCAAATTCTTTTTCAACATTTAATGAGATGATCATGTGTTTTGACTTTGAATTTGCTTATGTAGTGGATTATGTTGATGGATTTCTGTATATTGAACAATACCTGCATCACTGGGCTAAAGTCTACCTGGTCATGGTAAATTATCATTTTGATGTTTTCTTGGATTCAGTTTACAAGAATTTTATTGAGTATTTTTGTGTCATAAGGGAAATTGGTCTGAAGTTCTCTTTATATGTAGGCTCTTTGTGTGGTTTAGGTATAAGTGTTAATTGTGGTTTCATAGAATGAATTGGGTAGTGTTCCTTCTGTTTCTATTTTGTGAAATAGTTTGAAGAGAATTGGGATGAGGTCTTCTATGAAGGTCTGATAGAATTCTGCACTAAACCAATCTGGTCCTTGGCTCCTTTTGATTGGGAGACTTTTAATGACTGCTTCTATTTCTTTAGAAGTTATGGGACTATTTAGATAGTTGATCTGATCCTGATTTAACTTTGGTACCTTGTATCTGTCTAGGAAACTGTCCATTTCATCCAGATTTTCCAGTTTTGTTGAATATAGACTTTTTTAGTAGGATCTGATAATTTTTTGATTTTCCTAACTTTCTCTTGTTATCTCTCCCTTTTCTTTTCTGACTTTGTTGTTTTGGTTACTCTGTGCCCTCTGTTTACTCTCTCTAAGGGTTTATCGATCTTGTTGATCTTTTCAAAGAACCAGCTTCTGTTTTTGTTGATTCTTTGTATGGTACTTTTTGTTTCTACTTATTTGATTTCTGCTCTGAGTTTGATTATTTCTTGACCTATACTCCTCTTGGATGTATTTGCTTCTTTTTGTTCTAGAGTTTGCTGTCAAGGTGCTAATGTGTGCCCCCCCAGTTTCTTTTTGGAGGCACTCAGAGATATGAGTTTTCCTCTTAGCACTGATTTCATTGTGTCCCATAAGTTTGGGTATGTTGTGCCTTCATTTTCATTAAATTTAAAAAAGTCTTTCATTTTCTTCTTAATTTCTTTCTTGGCCAAGTTATCATTGAGTAGAGCATTGTTCAGCTTCCATGTGCATGTGTGTTTTCTGTCCTTTTTGTTGTTATTTATGACCAGCCTTAGTCCTTGGTAATCTGAAAGGATGCATGGGATTATTTCAATCTTCTTGTATCTCTTGAGGCATGTTTTGGCACCAATTATACAGTAAATTTTGGAGAAGGTACCATGAGGTGCCGAGAAGGTATAATCTTTTGTTTTAAGATGAAATGTTCTATAAATATCTGTTAACACCATTCGGTTCATAACTTCTGCTAGTTTCTCTATGTCTCTGTTTAGCTTCTGTTTCCATGATCTGTTCAGTGATGAGAGTGGGGTGCTGAAATCTCCTACTATTATTGTGTTAGGTTGCCTTGAGCTTTAGTAAGGTTCTTTTATGAATATAGGTGCCCTTGCATTTGGAGCATTAATATTCAGGATTGAGAGTTCATCTTGGTGGATTTTTCCTTTGATGAATACGGAGTGCCCTTCCTTATCTTTTTTGATAATTGCTGGTTGAAAGTCGATTTTATTAGATATTAGAATGGCTACTCCAACTTATTTCTTGGGACCACTTGCTTGGAAAATTGTTGTCCAGCATTTTACTCAGAGTTAGTGTCTGTCACTGTGGTGTGATCCCTGTATGCAGCAAAATGCTGGGTTCTGTTTATATATCCAGTCTGTTAGTCTATGTCTTTTTATTGGGGAAATTGAGTACATTGATATTAAGAGATATTAAGGAATAGTGATTGTTGTCTCCTGTTATTTTTGTTGCTAGAGGTGAAGTTATGTTTGTGTGCCTCTCTTCTTTTTGTTTTGTTGCAAGTGAGTTACTTTCCTGGTTTTTCTAGGTGCAGTTTCCCTCCTCCTGTTGGAGTTTTCCATCTATTTTCCTTTGTAGGCTGGATTTGTGTGAAAAAAATGTGTAAATTTGGTTTTGTGATGGAATATCTTGGTTTCTCCATCTATGTTAACTGAAATTTTTGCTGGACACAGTATCCTGGGCTGGCCTTTGTGTTCTCTTAGGGTCTGTATGACATCTGCCCAGGATCTTCTGGTTTTCATAGTCTCCGGTGAGAAGTCTGGTGTGATTCTGATAGGTCTGTCTTTATATGTTACCTGACCTTTTTCTCTTACTGCTTTTAATATTCTTTCTGTGTTTTGTGCATTTGTTGTTTTGACTATTATGTAACAGCAGTAATTTCTTTTGTTGTCTAATATATTTGGAGTTCTGTAGGCTTCTTGTATGTTTATGAGCATCTTTTTCTTTAGGCTAGGGAAGTTTTCTTCTATAATTTTGTGAAGATATTTACTGTTATTCCCTTTATGTTGGGAATCTTTGCTCTTTTCTGTACCTATTATCCTTAGTTTTTATCTTCTCATTGTGTCCTGGATTTCCTAGTTTTGGGTTAGGAACTTTTTGTGTTTTACATTTTCTTTGATGGTTGTTTCAATATTTTCTATTGTAGCTTCTGTCCCTGAGATTCTCTCTTCAATCTCTTGAATTATGTTTGTAATGCTTGTGTCTATGACTCTTGATCTCTTTCCTGGGTTTCCTATCTCCAGGTTTGCCTCCCTTTTTGATTTCTTTATTGCTAGTATTTCTACTTTTAGATCCTGAATGGTTTTGTTCAATTCCTCTACCTGTTTGTTTGATTTTTATGTTTCCTCTTTAGGGGCTTTTACCTGTTTACCTGTGCTGTTTTGTATTTCTTTAAAGGAGTCATTTATGTCCTGGTTAAAGTTCTCTAACAACATTATGAGTTGTGATTTTAATCAAGTTCTTGCTTTTCTGGTGTATTGGGGTATCCAGGGCTTGCTGTGGTGGGAGACCTTGCTTCTGGTGATGCCAAGTGGCTTGTTTTCCTGTGCTTGCCTCTCAACATATCCTGTGTGTCCATACTCCTGTAGACCAGCTGTCTCCTGATGGTACCTGGGTACAGAGAGCTGTGACACAGTTTCAGCTCTGGGTACATGCAGAAACGGGAAATATCCTGTCCCAGACTCCTCCTTACTTCCAAAGAGCTCCAGGAAGTTTCCTTTTTGGCCAGGAATATGAACAGAAGTGGTGGTCTTACCTCTGTTCTCAGGCTTGTCTGCACTTCTGAGAATCCAGCTCCCTCTCCACGGGATCTGGGTACAGAGAACTGTGACACAGGGTCACTTCTGGACTCAGGTGGAAACAGGAAGTTTTTTGTCTTTTTGTATGTCCCTCTTTAGAAAGAGTCAAGTGCTGGAGTGTGGGTGGAAGGTTCATGAACAGGGGCAACTTCTTTGCTTCTTCACTGCTTAAGAAAATGGCAGTGTCCAATTTTCCGTACCAGCATAAGATGTGTTGCAATGTTAATATGCATATTTTTGTGCCGGTCTTGTGCAGACAACCACAACTGCATAAGCTCATGAGTGCAGCACTAAGTTTTGACCTGGGACATAGTCTTTTCTGATTTAGGATTTTCATTTTGCACGGGACACCTTGACATTATAGTCAGTCATTAGCTATGTGTGCTTTCAATTGGGAGATGAACTTTCATGTCAGTTATTTAAGGAGTCTTTCCTCACTCTTCCCTTTATTTTGTATCTTCCTCTGCTTCAGTATCCTGAGAATTTTAAATCTAGAAATAGCCCCCAAATAAATTTGCCTAGAGGTCATAATAGGAAGATACTAATAGTGAATAGTGGCTATTTTGGGGGGCTAGAAGCCTGTCAGAAAGCCTACGTGTTACATATATATGGATCTGATTTTAAGCTTTTCTCACATTCACCACATACTTCATTCACTGGAGTCATTTAAATGGTTCCTCTGGCAGTCCTCAGTTCTGGCATCATCTGTGGAAGCATCAGCGCTCTTTTACGAGGTTGTTTGTTCATAAGCAAACCATACTTACACATAGTACGCTGGTGATGGAGATGGTTGAGCATAATGGTTTGGAGGTTCTTGAGTTAGTAGAGACCTTTATTCTCAGATTTTAAAATGCCTTGCAGTTTAGGGCTATTTTATGGTTACTGAAAAAGTTAAAGAAGGGGACTATTTTATGTCAAACTATATCTAGGACCCATCATTTTGGACAAAGAATTCAAGAAAAAAATCAACTTCTGAACTGGGGAGGTGCCACAGTGACTGAAAACACTTGTTTTTCAAGCACAAGTAGCTGAGAGAGAAGTCTCAGTTCTCATATAAACAACTGGGTAGGAACACCCATGCCTATAACTCTCATGGTGGTGGTGATGCTGTGTCTCTCTGTGTCTGTGTCTGTGTCTGTGTCTGTGTCTGTGTCTGTGTCTGTGTCTGTGTCTGTGTCTGTGTCTGTGTCTGTGTCTGTGTCTGTGTGTTCAGACAGAGGACAATAGCTGGAGCTTCCTGTCTGCTTCTGTAGCTTCAGGTTCAATGAGAGACCCCATCTCAGAGAAATAAGTTGGAGAGTGATATGGCAGGATATCTGATGTCCTGATCTGGCTTGTTCACAACCACACACATGTATGACCATTTACATACCACAGGGGCATGGCCAGGGTTGGAGGGAGGCACAGAGGAGGAGGAAGGGAGGGAGAGAGAAGAGGAGAGAGGGAGAGAGCTAGTCCAATCTTTAGTACTCTGCTTTAAAAAAAATGATTCAATTGTACCTATTGCATCCTGAAATAATTGAGTGAAGTGACCCATATTCTATTTTGTAGATGTGATAGGAACTGTGAGTAAACAAAGGCTTGAAGCACCACACAATGAAATCTAACTCCTGAAACAATGATTTAGGAAAATGTGGCATCAAAGTAGGTACTTTGAATTTTCCTATCTTAATGAGAGTGTTGAGGCATGAAAAGGGGATAACAGAGGCTAAATAATTTATTTTGGTGTAGTCAGTGAAAGTGGCTATTAATTTAGAACCACTCGCTAGTTCAACTAGACGGGTAAATGAGAATGAAGCAGCGGGTTGGGGTGAATAGTTTTACTTACTACAATTGAGTCTCATCTTTGGATGAACTAGGAAGTGCTGCGTTCATTTCTTGTGCCTGCTGTAACCACTTACCATGAACTTAGCTGCGTGAAACAACAATGATTTATCCTGCCATTTAAGAAATCTTTGTGTCCATAATCAAGGTATCAGCAGGGTTGACTGCTCAGGTTGAGAACCCATCCCATGATTCTTTCCTAAGTTCTGGTAGATTCTAGAAACCGTGCCTAGTGCCAACAGCCTTCATTCAGCCTCCATGGCCACATGTCTTATGTGTTTCTGCACATCATATCTTTATTTAAATCTCTGTTCAATGGCTCTTATTTTATGAGAATGCCAGTAATTAGACTTGGATCTACTGTAATCTAGTATGTTCGATTACAACTTAACTTAATAAGATATGGGTAGAAAGAACTTGCTTGCAATTAAAGTCACATTCAAAGGCATGTGGGGCTAAAATTTTAACATATCTTTTGTGGTTAAAAACAATTTAGCCATGCTGCAAAAGCTTTTCTTGTGCACGTGCATACATGAGCTCTCTATCTGAAATCAAAAGGAAGGGTCTTTATTCCTCAGCATGGTCCTGAGATGCTAAAGTTAACAGTGTGAGTTGAAGCCAGCAAATCTATGGAAGGGTTTCCTTGTAACACAGGTGATTTGAATGCGTAGTAAAATCTAAATGAAGGTAAAGACTCTAGTTAGCTGTTTCTCACAACCAGAAAATTTAGCATACAAAATGTCTATTCCAATGAGGAAAATTTTTCTTCTTTCATCATTTTGACCAAAATGAAAAGAAAAATTCCAAAAGCCAGTGATCTAAATGTATTGCATATATTCAAAAAGAATTTTTGAAATCCAGATAAGCCTTGTGAATGCCTTGAATAAGGCTGTGAGACCCCAAAAGCTCAGAATACCCATGAAACAATTCACAGATCATATGAAGCTCAAGAAGAAGGAAGACCAAAATGTACATGCATGCCTCAGTCCTTCTTATAAGGGAGAACAAAATACTCACAGGAGGAAATACAAGGACAAAGAGTGGAGCAGGGACTGAAGAAAATGTCATTCAGAGACTGCCCACACCTTGGAATGCATCCCTTATGCAGCCACCAAACCTAGTCACTATCGCTCATGCCAAGAAGTGTTTGCTGACAGGATCCTAATATGGATATCTCCTGAGAGACTCTGCCAGAGCCTTACTGATACAGATGAGAATTCTTGCAGTCAACCATGAGTCTGAGCACGAGGACCCCAATGGAGAAGTTAGAGAAAGGACTGAAGCAGTTGAAGGGCTTTGCAACCCCGTATGAAGAACAACAATATCAACCAACTAGACCCCCCAGACCTCCAAGGGCCTAAACCACCAACCAATGAGTACACATGGCTCCAGGAGCATATGTAGCAGAGTATGGCATTGTCCAGCATCAGTAAGAGGAAAAGCCTTTGGTCCTGTGAAGGCTCCTTTCCCCACCATAGGGGATTGCCAGGATTGTTGAGGTAGGTGTAGGTGGGTGGGAGTGGGAACATCTTCATGGAAGCAGGGAGGGGGGAAAGAAGATAACATTTGAAATGTAAATATATAAAATATCCAATAAAAAGGGCTGTGAGAACCACCATTATCACAGCTGTGATCAACTCTTCAGGAGGAAGCAAGTGTTTGCTTTGCTTCAGTAAGTTCAAGTTAGTTGCATATAGTATCTGAGCTCCAAATTATTTGCAAACAGTGGATTTGGATCTTATTTGTTTCTAACAGTTTCTAAAATGAGAACTGTCTACCACTGTGTAGAGCAGAGAAAGCCTCGAGATGTTTACGTGAGTACGGCCATGTCAAGAGCTCCCAATGTCTCAGATGTAGGAGAGTGGCAAACCCTTACTTGGGTGAGAGTCAGAAATAGCAGAGCCTCTCTCTGGTCTTAATGGCAACACTGATAGTACATGTAGCATCTATTAGTCATAGCTTCCTCCCCCCAGGTGATTTTAACCGGAGATTTCTTCCATATAGCATTTTCCTTCCCAGAATTGTTAAACCTGTCTTCGATTCAGATGTATATTATAAACCCACCTTCCCAATTCAGATGGATAAAATATACACTGAGATTCCCAATGCCATTGGTGCCCTTCATCAGACTGAGAACTAACCATCTGATCCCAGCTTTCCTGCTTGTATCACTGAGTATTACTTCTTAATTCTCTTGTAGCTCCAGGTAGGTAAATCCCCGAAACCTTGCAGAAGGCTACACACAGCAATGACAGAATTGATCCTTTCAAATGTTCTATAACCCTGGCTACTCATCTTAAGCCTATCTTAAGTTCTTACAGAAAAGTCATTTCAATTGCAGTAAACTGGCAAACTAGAAGGTGTCATTTTGGCTCCTTTTAAGAATTAAAAAAAAAAAAACACAAAACACCAACTCATTTGCTACAAATCCCTACCAATGTCAAAGACATTCTATTTCCTGATCATGAGACTGTGAAGAGATCAATGAATTTATCTTATTTGACTTTGAGGTTGATTGAGTCTCTGCTGAGGACTGAATGTGTAGGTCCTAAATAAATATAGTGAATGCCTGCCCATTGATATGATGATGTTAGGAAGTATTACTTTAAGTTAAAAAAAATAGGCCATGGGGCTTTCTTTAATACCCACCAAATAATGCAAACTGAAAGGTTCATCACCAACTTGAGAAGTGGTGGTATCTTAAGATCTGATGCCTACTGGAGGTTTGAGATCATTATGGACATGACCTTGAAAGGTATTACGGAGCCCTGCCCTTTCTTTAACTCTCTTCTGTGTCTAACCCACAAACAGAGTTACCTGCTTCAACTATATGCACTGAGACATGCTTCACCAGGCTGGAAACCAGTGTGGAAACACACGGTCATTCATAGACCCAAACCCCACAGTGTGAAACAAGATGTAACCTTTTCTGTGTCTAAGTTCACTATCACAACCATCTGTTACAGTCCTGGGATGCTGACTCAGGCAGGGGGCATCGTCATTAATTAGTGCCTTTTGAATAAAGAACCACAGAGGTTGTTCTCTTAATTTCTGTTTCTTGACCCACAAGGATTCAATCAGAAACCAAGATTATAGCATCCAAAATGGCATTCAAAGGCTCCATCTTCATTCCTCCTCCCAAGTGCTGTATCCACCATCGAGCTATAACCCCCAGCCAAGTGATTTGGATTCCATATATGTTTTAAAGACACTTTAAAGCTAATATTAGTATCCTTATATAAAGATCTAGTGTTTCATTTTTCTTTCATTCTCAAAATACCCTGAAAAGAACTTTCTTTTACCTTTAATTTTAGATAAAAACTTCTTTGTCTCAACATATTAAATAAGATATATTTAGCTGCATAAAAATTTTAGTTATACATAGAAGAGAAGCCTAATCTAAAACAGTCAGACATTTGGTATCATCAGAGAATTATCACAACAATAACAATGTGAGCAAATTAAGATGAAACATATGGACAGAATGCTTTTTTCAATATACTAAAATTAGAAAAAAAACCTTTATATTTAATGGGAGAATGTCAGTCTTGCAGTGAACATTCTAGGGAAATAGATAAATGAGTACTTACTGAATGCCACAACCATATCTTTTTCATTATATTTTATACTTTGACAAGTTAATACTCTATATAATGTACTGTGATTGTGTGTAGCCTTCTAATGGTCTCTCTTATCCCACTCACTCTGAAACTCCTCTTCTTCCCAAGTTTATTTCCTATTTTTCCTCATTTGTGAGTAGAAATTCCCATGGCTTTAATTAGGGTTCCTTACATAATCATGGATGAGGGTTATCTAGTGGAGTAACTATTCTAATGGAGAAAATAACTTTCTCTCCTTAGGCAGTTATTAACCACCAATAGCTCCGAGGAACGACTGGGTCATTCCTCCTGAACTCCTCTCCTGAGCCCCCTCTTCTATCCATGATAGAGAGTTGAAGCGTTCATTCTCATACATATCCGGTGTGAGCAGTGGCCATACTGTGTCCAGGATAAACAGTTTTACAACGCTCTTCCCCAACCTCTAGTTCTTACAGTGTTTCGTACCCCTCCAGGAGGAAGTAGAAATAGCAGTATAAATAGGGAATTACTCAATAGTTATTTAGTCTCAGCTCTTTCACCAGGGCTGAGTTAATCACTACAGAATACAGCTTCTCTGACCACGGCTGAGACAAGGCTAATCAGTAGCTAGCGACATAAATATTTCAAGGTCAATGTGAAAGTGCATCGATTTAAGATGGATGACAAACTCTTCTTAAGCTCGGGGTGATATCCACCCTAGCATCAAGACAAGGACGACAATGTGTATGTACCATCTTGGAAGAGTGAGTTTCTAGATAAATGAGTTCACTTTGTCTATCATAGCATATTTATCTTCAGAAGGCTTACCAGAGTAGTTACAGGCTGAAGAGGCTATGCGGGTGCCTGGCTGCCCTCAGGAAGCAGTTTGTACAGCACCAGACACATTGGAAGCTTGCTCGCCACTGAGCATTTATTGAAAACCCGTTATGTGTGTGCACAGTGTGCTTGGAATTCTGCATTGAGCAGTAAGCAGAGCCTTTGGGGCGCTTACAATCCAGCAATGGGAATGTGTGAACAACACAATAAGTCCTGTTACATAGTGATCTGCAAGATAGTATCAGGGCACCACGAAGAAGCAAAATTTCAAAAAAAAAAAAAAAGCAAAAACAAAACAAAGAAACAAAAAACCCCCAGTACCTTAAGAATAAATTAAAGGAGTTGGTGTCTGAATTTTTATTATTATAATAGTATCCAAAATAAGATATAAGAGTAGGGCCTGGTATGGATGGGTACATGCGAGCATGTGCGTACACAGACACATACACATATATCAGAATCTTCTCTCTTTCTCTCTCTCTGTCTCTCTGTCTCTGTCTGTCTGTCTGTCTGTCTGTCTGTCTCTCTCTCTCTCTCTCTCTCTCTCTCTCTCTTTCTCTCTCTTTCTTTCCCAGAAATACAGAGGACTTGCTTCACAAAAGATAACCAGTGACCAATAAGACCTTCAAGACAACACTTCATGGAGAGGTTGTGTTTCCTGTTCTTCTAACAACCTGACTTCTTTACTCCAACTTAAATGCATTATAACTCATTGTCTGACTTGAGCAAAGAGACAAACAGAAACAGACACTGCCCCCAGAGTCACTCAAGCCAGCAGCATAGACAGTATGAATGTTCCCCAGTGAAGCATCCAAGGAAAGAACGTTGAAAGCAAGATAGGGAGGCTCCTGGGTCTTGTCTCTGCCACCCAGGAAAAACTCCACCCCACCTTCAAAGGAACAGATGTGTTGTCAGTAGCTGGCTGTATTCCAGTTTGTCCTCTTGCCGAAGAATTCCAGTCTCTGGATTTCACAGATATTTTTTCTTCATTTCCTTTTGTTACACAGCGAACAAGGAAACAAACAAACAGTGTGTGCTATCAGTGTCGTGAAGTAGCTTCTATCTTTCCACACAGATGGCACAGCTTAACAATGGGAGGATGATCTCACAGCTAAAGAGCTTTGATATAAAAGGTACCACAGGAAAGGGAAGTTATTATTCTTAGTTATAATGCCCTAAAAAAAGAGGATTTTTTTTCCATCTAAATGGCTGCTGAAACTTAACTGCAGAATTGCTTATAATGCTACAATCAGTTGAGGCCAAATTCAATAAAGACTCCATCCCGCATTCACACTGAGAAGATCCACATGTGCCTTTAATTTTTTTTTTTTAATTTCCTGGGCTTCCGTCCCAGAAATTGAATGGAAATTTTATTTAAACCTGCTCTTGTGTATCAACTTTTGGTAAATATCAGGTTTTCAGTTGACTTACATTATGCTTTACATTCTAAGCAAAGGGAGGATTCGAAATGAGAAGCATGTCTGTATATACATATATTTATATACCTCTTACCCATGATGATGGGGAACAGGGGTTCATGCTTAATGTTTGTCATGCTTCATGCAAAATTTAGGATGCCCCTGCCTCCTTCTGCTCCAACCATAACATTTAAAGGTCTATCAAGCCCCTTGCCAGTGCAAATCAGCTTTCAGCAGCACAGACCACATGAACTGAGAAGGGAAGCAACTAACGATGTGGAGAGGGCCAGGCAGGGTAAGCGTGTAGATTTCTCTTGTCTAATTTAAAGGATCTTCTCTGCTGTCTGTCTCGCTGTCTTAGTGCCTTGGGCCAGCCCGCTCCCCACTGCCATGTGTCCTCTTATTCCCATTAGACAGGACATATAGGTGTGTTGGAAGCAAAATGCATTATGGAGGTGCATTAAACGAGGAGGCAGGTCTGTGATGGATGTGGGCATGACAGTAATTGTACCTGCTAGTTGCAAGGCATGAGCTAATTTGCATGTAAAGTTTTTCTCTGATCCTTCCAGAACACACCAGTTCTGCCCAATAAAACATTTTGTCACACTCAGGGGGCAAACCCAACATGTTCTCAGATTGCAAGCAGAGAGACTATTTACAGTAACCTATAACAACTGCTCCGACTGTAAGCCTTACTTCCTTACCTGGTTTATTTATTTATTTTGTTTGTTTGCTAAGTAGGGAGACCCTAAGGAGTCCAAATTCACTGCAATTTAATTCTTACAGGAGAAAGCACAATAGTTTTATTTATAGCATTTTCTCTATCATTCCTCCCTCCACTCCTTCCAAACATAAATAATTCCACATCGTTATTATTATTATTATTATTATTATTATTATTATTATTTTAAATTCGGCCACTACTCTTAGAGGGATGAATGCACAGTTTTCTGATAGTAAGAGAAACCAAACATAACCAGCAAGTAACCAACATTGGAGAACTTTGGGAGTGTATGCCAGAGGCTGCTGTCTGTCACTAGGGTGAGAGAGCTTAACTACTGAAGCACTTTAGGGACAAGGCTAACTCACCTGCACCTATAGTGAAGCCCTTTGTTTTTACTTTGGCAAGGCTGGGGACCTGTAAGCCAGTGGGAAGCAATATCTTGCACCACTCATGACAAAATGGGTTAGAACCTCTTTTAAAGGCCCTCAAACCTTTCTAGAAGTTAAAATTTATGTCCAAATTTCAAGCAACTGGTGACTGTCTCTTGGGAAAAAGTGGAAAAGAATGAAACTCTATCCCCCCCCCCGCCCCGGAATGGGATTTCCCCTTCACACCTGACATGTCAAGGGACTTATGCTGAATGTCCCCTTGTTTGTTTTGTCTACAGTAGCAGAACAGGAGAGAGAGAAAGGGAGACCAGGAGATAGGAGTCTGGACTGCAAACACTCCAGTCTAATTTAACTGCAATGACTATATTTTGTTAAATATAAAGGGGAAACAACTTGATAATAAAATTTTAAAAATGCACAAGATTTATAAAATAGTCACACTTATAGGGCATCATTGTTAATATAGGCAGTGTGTGTGTGTGTGTGTGTGTGTGTGTGTCTGTGTGTGTGTGTGTGTGTGTGTCTGTGTGTGTGTAGAAGCCAAAAAGTATTCACCCTCTCTATTTTAAGACATCACTATTCTCTAGTACAGGTTGGTCTTGAACTCACTAGTCCTGATCTTCCTGTCCCCATCTCACACCACCATGTGGAACACAACATTATCTCTTGGAATTTATTGATGCCAGATAGATGAGAGAGAGAGAGAGAGAGAGAGAGAGAGAGAGAGAGAGAGAGAGAGAGAGAGAGACCACTCATTCCATTGTTCATTCATTGAATGATTGATAGCCATATGATCCAATTGTTTTAACTGACAGAAAACAAAGTTGTACTATTTGAGCAGGTTTTTGGCTGAGATAGGGGTTCAGCTCAAAGGCTTGGGATTTCAGTAACCTTATGCTCACATCCAGATCAGCCAACCCAATTCTATCTCTCTGTACTTATAGAAATAAAAGTGACCAGACCGATTTAATGGGTTCCTTGTAAAAATTAAATTGGGATTAGTTTCATAACAGCCTCATTCTTAGCGAATTAATTTCTTTCTAGCACAGTCACAGAGCAAGATTAAAGTTAGGGATAGTCTGGGGACTGCATATGTAGAATTTTCATAAACATCACAGCCCACTACCTGGAGTGTCTGTCTCTGACTCCTTGCTTCCTCCCATCAATTTATCCATCCTTTTATCTATCTGTAGCGTACCCTTAATAATTATATTTAAATGATAAAAGTGGCGATTTTGCGCACTTGTGTGAACTCAGCTCCAGGAGGATTCCTTAAAACTGGAATCCCTGTCCTTAAAAACCGGTGCTACCTAGATGCCTGCTGTGAGGCAGGAGGCCACCCAGCGGTGACTCACTGACCACCAACCATCCAGTTCCGCCTGGTCCCGGCTGTGGCTAGACAGACACAAGCCATCATAAGGAGCTCCAGCACCGGAGCTCGGGCTCAGG
The DNA here is from genome assembly GCF_021556685.1 of Rattus norvegicus. NCBI lineage: Eukaryota > Metazoa > Chordata > Mammalia > Rodentia > Muridae > Rattus > Rattus norvegicus. The sequence continues at coordinate 136,432,965 of NC_141537.1, read as the reverse complement.
CAGGGACCGGTGGCAGCGGGGCGCGGAGGCGCAGGGGGTGGGTGGTGGTGCGAGCAGCGTGAGGCGCGGGACCCTGTTGGCTCCGCCGCCGCGCTCCCCGCCCCTTTCTCCCACCCTCCGTCCCCCTCCTTTCCTCCCTCCCTTCAGTGCTCGCCCGGGAGCCGGAGCCTCAGCCTGAGCGGCACAGGCGCAGGCAGCGCACCTTCGGCGCCTGCAGCAGCCACAGCAGCCTGGCGCGCGGTGGCGCCGGCGGCGGGCGGGCGGGTGGGCGGGCGCCGCAGGTCCGGCGGGGAACTGCGCGAAACCTTGCAGAACAGCGCGGACGGGGGCGCTGCGGCGAAGGCGGCGGCTCGCACGAGCGCGCACGGCAGCCCCCCGGGCTAGCCAGCGGCAGCGGCGGGCCGGGCAGGCGGGGCGGGCGCCTTGCAAGCTGGTGCAGCTAGGTAGGTCCGAGTTGTCCACTTGCTCAGTACAGTCGTGGCTCTGGGATGAATCACCTGCCTGGGAAACTTTACCCACTGGCTTTAAGGCTCCTTGGCCGCGAAAGTTTGTTTGCTTGGGAAATAGATGCACCTGATGGGTCTAGAGTAAAAGATGCTTCTGGGGTCGTTTTGCCAGGGGAAGTCATTTCTCCACTCTGGGGCTGGGATCGATTTGAGAATGAGACTCCTTCTCTGGCCGAGAAGCTGAAAAAAAAAATGCAACCAATTCTTCTCTTTCCTTAAGAGAAGACAGTTTGGCTAGTGAAAGTTGAAGGGTGTTTAAAAAAAAAAAAGTTGGGAGCCCTAGGAATGCTTAGAGAGAATCCCAGGGCATGGTTCTGGGTTAAGAACGAAATGCGTTTTCTGTCTGAAGCTGTAGTCCTGATTCAGATCTGAGCAAGCCAGGCTGTAGATATGCGTGTTAGCACCTAAGTTTTTCTAGCTGCGTTTTCTTTCCGCTCAGAAATGGGCTGCTTTAAGTGTAATCCCTTGTAGGTTTGCTGTGGTAGACTGTAGTTCTCCTTGCCTTGACTTAAGGGCTGGCAGGGATCTGACTAACCTTATGTTCTCAGGAGCCTTGTAATGCTTACACAGAATATCTGAAGCAGAAAACCGGGAAGTGACAACCCGGGCACCGGAGAGTGTCGGGGCACTTTCTAGATGGATTGTTCCTTACTTCCGATTACATGAAATGCAAGGCTTCTGGTCTTGCTTGTGCAGAGCTCCACTGTTCCGCAAGGGCTCACCAATCCTTAGGAGCTACCCAGGATCCTGCTCCCCTTACTGATTTACAAGAAGGTGCGCTCAAAGGAATGACTTACACCAACCGTGCAGACTCTGGTGAGGACAGCAAACCTGCTTTCAGAAGGGGAAGGGAGCAGACAGCCCTGAGAAGGGAAAGGGGTAGACAGTTTCCTAACCCCAACCGAGTACAGAACTGCAGAAAGAACCAGCCTGCGATGTATGTGGTTTGCAAAGCTGGCCAGAAATTTCAGCTCATATGGGGAGTAGGTCAACCCCCAAATAATTTTAGAATGCTTAAGCAAGAATAACTAGACACACATGCACAGTACAGGAGGATGGTGTCGTGATTTCTGTCTACCCCCACATAGATGACTATCACACTAGGTGAGAAAAACATTCTGATCTGTAAATAGATTAAAACTGGGAATAAATACGAGTCAGAGTCCCTGAGAGATTGAAAGGGGAGTGATTGCCTTTCAAAGAGCTATTATATCCTCAACAGCAAATCAGACTTGTTACTTTGTTTTTCCAGCAGTGGCTCTGCTTACTAGTGCTTACCCTACTTTGCCTGCGTCCTAGTGGGTGGTTTTAACCCTTTGTGCCCTGATTCCTGTCCTGGAGGTTAATATCCACATGACTTAGTGCAACATTTGTAGAGTGCCTAATAGATGCATGTGACAGTGTATGTTCTTGTGTGTGTGTGCTCATAAAAGATATTTGATGGGATTGAGCCCATGGCAAGTGCAGAGATCTCTGTATGAACATGCTGGGTAGAGTCAGGATCCCTGAATGCTTGCTTGACCTAGGTTGAGACTCAGGAACACGTGGGTTTTGAAGAGGGTCAGTGTTCTCTAGCAAACTGCTGAACACTTTCACCAGCTAACGGTGAAGCTGCATGCCAGCCTGTGGACAGCAGGATGTAGAAGAGATAATTGATTTGCAGGCTAATAGATTGGGGCCGTGGCCATCTCTGACCATAGCAATCCAGATCCTCCTGACTGTCTGGGTGTCACAACTGTCTGCCTGAAGATGTGAAGGCATTCAGTCCAGCTCTCCAGAAGGATTGTAACTTTTAAATATCCTTCAGAACAGGAGAGGACAGCCCAAGTGTTTCTTAAAAACATCCACATAATATGTAACAGGACCAAAGTGCCAAGCCATTGGAAGTAGAGCAAACATTAGCTGGGGACAATAAACTGTAGCCTTGGAGTTGCTGATTTATCTTCAATTTTTTTCTGTCACATTTCATGTCTGCCTAGTTATTACAAACTAATAGCCTCTTCACTCGGCTAGCAAAATATGCATCTTTTCCATTTAGAAGTGCCCAGTCCCCTTTCACTCATTCAGTACACATCTGCTAGTTTTGTGTTTACTACATAATTTAAGTCTCCAACTTGAAGTTCTCATTAAGTTCTAATACATTTGCTCCTGAAACAGTATATACTTATAATTGGTCCACTCAGACTGCCAAGTCTCTATATCACTGGATTGTGTCAGAGCCACAGAACAGAAATGCTCTGACTGGCTCCAGATTTTCTAGTTTCTCAATCAGCAGCAAAAGTGTTCACAACAGCAGAGGTAGATTACTTGTATGGCGGTAGGGGGTAGGGAGGCGACATGGGGACTCTCTGAAGCTATGCTTATTTCTTTGCGGTATCTGTTTTGGTCAACTCCAGAAGTTTATAGGTAAGCTATTTGATGTTTGTCTTTTTTTTATTGAAAATGAACATACCTAAGATACTTTAATTACACTGTGTGTATAAACATGGTGTGTGTGCATGCACGTGTGTGTGTGTGTGTGTGTGTGTGTGTGTGTGTGTGTGTGTGGAGTAGTAGTAGTAGAATTGCTAGATTTGGTGGATGATGTCTCTAATCATGCTTGGTAATCATGCCTTGGGTAGCATCAATTTTGAAAAAGTATAGGAATATGGATACCAGATGGTTTAAGAATTTCTTTGAAACTGAGTGTTGATGGTTTCTAGCTTGAGATCTAGAAGGAGCACTGGTCCTAAGTGACTTCTGTTTACAATGTCCCTCCACAACAGCTCCTGTGTTTCTATACTCCTCGGGAAAATATCTTGGAAAATTTGTTTCTGAAGGAATGTGCTCCCTGGCTGAAGCTTAGTATGCCAAGTTTCAATCCATAGTGCATTTTTATTTTCCTCCTTTTATGTACATGTTATAAACAAGAAATAAGGGTTGGTAATAGAAGTACTGGCAGAACTTTATAGCATTTCAAACAGCTCTGCTACTCGGAATGTAAATGTTTGTAGAATCTTTACTGTGTAAGAAGCCGCCTTGCAAAGAGTGAGGAGAGAGAAAAAAAGCACAACTGATTTATTAAACTGATATGATAATTCAGAAGGTACGCATATTCCTCATCGCAGACATATTGGCATTTGGAAAAATAGATTATATCTGTTACAGCAATTCCGCTGCATTCTCTTAGGTGCTATTAACTCAGGTTGTAAATTTTGTAAAACAAGAGAACAATTTTCTCTCATTTATTTTCTAAGTCACTTGACTTTGATTATCTTTCAGCTGTTAAGACATGAGATCCTTGCAACCAACCTGCTTTACATTACTGATAAATGGGCCTGGTGATGTATTCTTTTAATAGGGTAAAGACTTCTGAGGACTGTTACTTTGCCTTAGATATTTCTGCCTGGAGAAACTGGAGCAGCAGTGTGCTTCAAGTCTTTTGATTTGGACTCTGAATTATTCCTCTCATTTTTTGGCCTTCATCTAACTCCACCTAAATTATCCTGCTCCAGATCACCAACTTCTCCCCCAGGACCTCTACATCAGGCTCTCTGTCTTTTTTCTAACTCGGTCCTCCATACCAGTTTACCCAACTGGAACGTACATACACACATGCATCTCTACATCCATATATACATCTATACATGCATCTGCACATATGTTAAATCAGTGCTCTTCCATACATTATGTTTAGAGGCTTTCTGACTATACTCCAAATAAAATCAAATCTACTAAACGTCATTCACGGAGCTAAGTGGAATTTAAGCAATGACATCGTGCTTTGGGAGTGAGAGCATCCTGAGTGACTTTGGGTTGCTTACTTTTCTTCCCCACTTTCCCAGCTGTGGAAGGGTCATGAAGGGCTCATCCGTAAGCAAGTCCATACTCAGACATAGATCTATGGAGCTTTGTTGGCTGCTCAGGCCTTAGCTCATGGTTTCCAGTCTACAGACTTACCGAGGGCTCTTTAGTCACGTATCTAATGCTTGTTAGAAGTCTTCTCTGGACTCTGTATGTTCATTTTCCCCACAGAGTTTCTCATCACATGGAACTGTCCCTTTCATTGCCTGACTCCCAGTGAGCATCTTGTAAGTAGGCATTGTTTCTGTTCTGTGTACTTCCTTTTATAGTATGTGACTCACATTGGTGCATGACATGAGCACTGAGATTTTGGGAGGGTGAGTTTGCATCCCTATGCTTGTAGCATCTCCCTCCATGACCAAAGATTTGTTTATCAAGTGGTTCACATGCAGCAGAGGTCTGACCGAAGTCTCATAGATACCACATCTTGGGTCTCTGGGATATCTGCTCTTCAAACATAGCATGTGTAAGTAGACTTTATTTTCAGTTTGGCTTTGGTGAATCCTTCTCTCCTTGACTCTTGCCAAGGTCATCTGCCCAGGTGTCCTCAACTGGTGTGCCGAACTGTCTGCTTCCTTTGTTCATGGAGCTGTCAATAGAATGGAAACACACCCCTCGGTCTATCTGTATTACTTTGTATTAGGCCAAGATCTAAACACTTCTACCTTTGTACCTGGCACCAAAAATAAACCTGGTTAAGAAGTAATCTCCACGTTTTGTTTTGCTCTGATCTGTCTGATCCTAGAAACTGTACTAAGTCACGAACTCAAGTATTTGGGTCACTGGATACCTTCGTGCTGAGATGAAAAAGAAAAATATTGTTGACATAGCCTATCATCTTATGACTTCTTTAGCCAATTCTACCTGGCACATAGCCACATAGCCTTTTCGCTACAAGGGGACTTCTTAAACCTTTTCTTCCTTCCTTCCTTCCTTCCTTCCTTCCTTCCTTCCTTCTTTCTTTCTTTCTTTCTTTCTTTCTTTCTTTCTTTCTTTCTTTCTTTCTTTCTTTCTTTTTTTAAAACTTAAATTCTTTCCTGTTCCTTTTGTATATCTAAAACACGTAGGACTCTAAAACACGTAGGATTTCTAGTCTGATGCACGGGTCTTCCATTTGAATTCGGTTTGGCCTCTGCAGGGAAGCCTTTGCTTCTAGCCTTACCATTTATCAGGTGATGCTGACCCATTTGGTGCCCAAGTTGACTCACTCCCTGTAAAACCACTGAGACTTCTGTATTCAGGTATTCTTAAAAAGCACGTAGTTTTTAGGAGGATGGATTATAATTTAGAATTGTAAAATTGTTTAATATCTGCCCTTTCTAGTACTCTAGAGCAATATGTCCATATTGAGAATTCATTAAATATCCATGTAAATCAAAGTCACCCTTCTTATTGAGTTCTGCTACAGTTTTGTGGGGGTTGCTTGAAGTCCTTTAGGTGTATACTTGCAAGATTTCTTTACTTATGAGATTTTTGAGTAGTAAGTAATACATTTAGAGCAAATGATTTGATTAGAATTTAGAAAATCCCATGGCAGTCTGGTGGTGGTGAAGGCAGTCAGATAGATCACTGAGTCTTCAAGTTCCAGGCCAGCCTGGTCTATAGAGTGAGTTCTAGGACAGCCAGAGGTACACAGAAAAACCCTGACTCAAAAGAAAGAAAAAGAAAAAGAAGAAGAAAGAAAAGAGTATGATAAATGGAATTTTCTTTAAGGTAAGAGTAAGCTATAGGTTCTATGTCCTGGATGTTGGTCTGCATATGTTAATGATACGATTTTATTGGAATTAAAGCAATTCAAGAGCCTCAAATTTCAATTTATTTTCATAACGTATGAACATCTGCAATAAACAAGTCAATGGCTGAATTACAACAAATCAAAAGTTGCCTTGCTAAACAGTAAACAAATTTTTAGGAATGAGGGGAGGCTTTGTGAGTATCATTGCCTCAACAGTCATTGTCGGGAACTCCACATCCTTCAGAAACACTACCATTCTCTTGTTGCCTACTCCCGATGTTTGTCAGTGCTGGAAAATGTGTATATATGTGCATGAGAGGCCAGGAATCAGTGTCAGACGTCTTTCTCAATTGCTCCCCTTACAGGCAGACATCAAAGACATTTTTTCCACAGGTGTTTCACTGAACCTGGTTTTCACAGATTAGCTTAGACCTGCTGGCCAGCAGCCTCCCAGGATCCTCCCGTCTTTGCCTAACACAGTGCTGGGTTTATGTACACATTCCTCTCTGTCTGGCTTCTATGTCGCTGCTGAGTACCTTAACACTTTTCCCACTGCGCTGTTTCTCCAGATCTTGTTGTATCCCTGCAGAAGCATGTTCTTGCCTCACTGAGCTAACAGAGATTTTTCACTCCCTAGAAGACCTTCTGAAGCATCTCAGGGGTGAGGCTCCTTAATCTGTATTTTAACTAAAAAAAATAATTATAAGAGAAAGGTAGCATGTATCAAAATGTGAGTTGAATTTATTTCTCATTCAGCTTCCTTACATGGTTGCGGTTAACCAGAATATAGGCACTATTCACTTTTCACCATTTTAAAAACCTTGGCTCATAGAGTATGTGTGGCATTGTGTCTCAGGTACACATTCTCCATTCTAAGATTTTGATTTAAAGAACAATATCTCAAGATATATCATTTTCATGTTAGCAGTCACTGTTATATATTTTTGCAAATGTCTTCTCGGTTTGGAGTAATCTATTTCCATATATCTTTTTTGTAGAAATATTTCTGGTTCTTAAATTTCATGAATTCTCTCACCTTGAAGCTGCTGCATGTAAGAGCAACCGTGGAAATGAAAACTGCAAGAATTTTATCGAACTAGACATGACATTTGGGTGGTTCTCAGGAGTCATGAGAGAGAGAGAGAGAGAGAGAGAGAGAATCTAGGTTGATTTCCCAAAACACATTTTTGCAGAATTCTATAGGTAACAAACATTTGTTTATCTGATCAGATCTGGGTAGGTTTTTCACGCCACCAAAGCTAAAGTCAAACCAAATCTTCCTCTGCATGTTCGTACTGGAACAGTCCAATTTTATTTCTTACATGGAAACAGGCACTTTCTAAAATAACTTAACACATTGCAGAAGACAGTAATGACACTTTCCGGGCAATTAAAATCAGCCTGAACAATATAGCTAGTGATCTGATCTGATGTATGTTCGTCACTTGGCCTGGTCCCATCCCTGAATGTAAAGCAGGAGAGTGGCTGATTACCAGGCATCAGCCCTAATTCTGGCGAATACTCGAGAGCCATAGAATACAGATAAGGCATATTTGCTCCAGAGTGGAGTGTGCCTGACGACAAACACTTCCTCCCCTTCTCCCTACTTAGCCCCTCCATCTATAGAAACACATTTGTATGTATTAGACACTTTAAGTCATTTTTCTCTGCTCCTCTCTGTGAAGACTTGCCAGGGTTCCTTTCTCTTTTAAGTACAGCTAAGTGAAAGCTTTGTGTATAGCTACATGGTTTTGAAATCTGAACACCAAAGGTTCTCTTTCTCATTCCATTGAATAAGAATGTTCTTTTGGGCCATGTAAAGATAAGCACATTCATTCTTAGTATTAATTCATTAGACTATTGCACTGGTCTTTAACAGCATTTTCTTCTGCTCAGTCATTTTGATAGTGTTCAGTGGCATTATTGGCTTTGAAAATAACAGAACCCTCAATATATGAGGTGTGTGTGTGTGTGTGTGTGTGTGTGTGTGTGATGAAATCCATCATATATGCTGTAAAGATGCTCACAAGTAAAGTGCATATTTCCATCTGATGGAAATTTTTGGAATAGGGGACTTGGCTCCTTTTAATTGAACAGCATCATGATTGTGACTGTGAGAACTTTGAATAATATCTTTTGTTATTTTTATAGAAATTGCATGTGAGGCTTGTCTCCTGAGTCTTGACTTTTTATTCTTCAAATATTACAACACAATAGTTTTCTTGTTATCAGAGTTGATCTTCAGATGCCTGCCATCCCATTTCACACACATACTTACGCGTATACATACATGGGTACTCAAACAATGCACAAAGTAGAGATAACAATGAGGTGGCGTTAACTCCAATTCATAACATTTGTAAGACAAGATGTGTAGATAATTTAAACTGTCTGGACAGAAGAGATTCAAGTCCACTGACAGGGTAACATACTGAATCATTTCAGGATTCAAACATCCCTATGATGTTTAAAATGAGTCAATTTCTACTTCCAATTATTTTTCCTCCCCTCCAGTTAACTCTCCCCTTCCTTTCCATTTTTAGCTTTTCTTTCTTTAGGGTCAAATTTTAGACCCCTAGAGGATTAGCTCTTTGAATCGTCTCCTATTGAACGTATTACCTGTGTTTCTTCATATAGCCTTTATGGTGCAGAAAAATGGAAGAACAATTTTCAATTTCCATCTTCAGAGAAGTATGTATTCAGTAAACAATGAAGTACAGCGGGTTGGTGGCAGACGACTGCCTATAAGGATAGGACAGGGATAGCATCCTCTGCTCTTCCTGTGATACACTGCTCCTTCCTGCCTGCCTGAGTGGACCCTTGGGCAATCCCCACATTCAGGTCCTAAGAGACTGGGTAGTTGATGTTTACAGTAGCTTCCTACTCTAAGTCACCTCTTATGTAGCCCTGACAGTCCTTTTGTAGTCTGCCAACAGATAGTAAATAGTCAGAACCTAGTGGAGTGAGGTCGTCTACCCCAGCTGAGCTGTCAGCTGACTGTGCAGCCTCAGTTAGAGCACAACCAGCAATCAGGGTGCTTTACCAAGCCCACTTTGCATTTAGAATCATAAGAAAATGTGTTTATTTAAACTGCTAAGTTTTGAGGGGTATTTTAGGCAGCAGCAACACATAAAATACATAATTTCACATAAATATACTTCCTTAAGAGTTTTATTTTATAACTTTAAGTTTTCCAAAGAAAAGTGTGTATTTATCAACAGCATGCTGATCTGAAATTTCACACATAGTTATGACTAAATTAATTAACATACACAGCAGGCTACACATTTTTGGTAGCAAGAATTTTTTAAATCTGGTCATTTTTAAGTATATTGGTTTGTTTTTATTAAAACGTTGGTATATTGTACAATAGATTTCTTAAAATCATTCATCCTGTCTGATTAAAGTTCTATCTCTTGAAAAATGTCTTTCTCGCCTCTACTCAGTGACTGGGATCCATTTTCTATTGTGAGTTTAACGTTACTTACTACTACATAGAAGCGAGATCATGTGGTATTTTACTTCCTGGACCAGGCCATTCGCACTTAACATGAATATTCTCCAATTTTACAGGTACTCTTGCAGTGACACAGTTTCCTCTTGTAGTCTTGACTGCTGTGAATAGTGCTACAGAGAATACAAGGGTGTAGATGGCTCTTCAATGTACTAAGTTCCTTTCACAGAATGACAGATTTCAATATATATGTATGTATACACACACACAACACATACACAGCAGTGGTGGTAATTGTGTATTGGAGGGACATCCTTAATTTATTTCCACAATGGTGGAATTAATTTATGTGCCCAGAGTGGTGAGCAAGACACCCCTTCCGTCTTTGTCCTCATTAGCTCTACTTTCATTTACATACCTCACACAGCTCCTATGGCAAATAACAGGTTATGCTGTGTCGCAGGGCTCCGGCTTGTTTATCCTAACGATGGTTGTCCTGCTCATTCTCTTATGGTTTTCCACAATGTGGTTTTTTCCCCCAGATCTTTTGTTAATTTTAAATCATAAAATTTGTTGTCTTGCTATTCAGATCTTTCCCACATTTTGTGCATTAACCCTTAAAAGTCTTACATTTACAGATCTTATTTCTATTTTGTACATTATCACTTAACTCTCTTGAAGTTTTCCTGGCCGTAAGATTTTTTTAAAAAAAAACTTATATGTGTTTTACTCTTTTTTTTTTTGGAGTTATATAAGAAATAAATTGGTGTGCAGCCCACTGTGACTGAGATTTTTCTCCCAGGAGTCCTGTCATAGTTTTGGGATTTGTACCTTACTATAGAGTTCTTGATTCATTTTGAAGTTGACCTTTGCCAGATGTCGTTAGGCCCTAATTCAATTATTATCTGTGTAGATATCAAGGTATGCAAACCATCATGGGTGAGACCAAGATTATCTTTCATGACTATGTGTTTTCGAAGTTTTACGTGGGAAATTCAGTGTTTATAATCTTTGATCAGGTCTGTGCATTCTCTTCTATGGGGTGTTTCTCTATGTTAGATTGTGTACCAGTACCATGATGTCTTAGTGCTGTCGCCTTGTAGAACGTCTTTAAAGTCAAGTAGTTTGGTACTTTCTGTCCTGTTCTTTGTGGTTACAGTTCCTTTGGCTATCTGGTGCATCTTTTGTGTTTTTCCATAAATTTTATGACCTAAATTCTTTTTAAAAATGTCAGTGTGCCATGTTGATCAACATCGTGTTGACTCCACAGACTATTTTACATAGTTTACTTTGTAGCATTTTTGTTCTTAAATTTAAAATACTTTTCCAATCTATGTAATTGAATATCTATTTCTTTCTTTCCCCCAATTAAAACATATTATTATATTAATGATGCTTTTGATGGATAAATAAATATTAACTTACTTGATGCCATATTTCTTCTTATTATAAACAGCCAGCTTTGGTTTAAGTAGCATGAAACCCAGGGTCTGTGTCTTTTAATAGCGAGCATGACCCACAGTCATGTGTGGGATCTATGGGTCTTTAGAAGATGGACATGACTTTTTTTCCATGCAGTGGATGAATTGTACACCTGCTCTACATGGCTTCACCTTCAGTAATTCAGGGTGGCATTACATTTCAGTACTGGGTAATATCACCCTCAATCTCAAATCACTAACATTAGACCAATGGCACTGTGCCTTGCTTGGAATATGTTTTGTTGATAGCCCATAGCCTTGACCCTGTCTCGAAATTTCTCTTTGCCTTAGGAAAAGAAACCTTCTTAGTAGGGGTGGGAAGGGGTGAGGGACAATGTGAGAGCAAAGAGGGGTTATATGTTGACGATGGCCTTTGACCAATGGATACTTGGACGCAATCACTTGTATTGCCTCCATTTGGAGAGTCAGAGTGGTCATCCCAGCCCTTGGATGCTCTGCTAAAATTGCTTTAAATTTTAGCAGCTGCCTGTTCTCTTTCATAGTTTTAGCTGCTTATGTTCCTTATGGTTGTTTCTGAAAAGTAAGTGCATCCCATTCTCAACTTTTGCTCTCCTCAACTTTCTTTATTTCATTATTGGTCTCTGTGGAACCAATGTTAGGAAAGACTCTCATCTGGGTTGTGCTAGTCTCATTGTAAACTGCATAACCCTAGGAGACTTAGCTAAATCATACAACTGTTCTAGAAGCTTGGAATAAAAATAGTGATTTAACAGGCACATAGAGACAATCAGAGTGGGGAATGGGAAGTGAGTATTTCTAGATATTAATAAACTCTCATAACCTCTATTTCTGAGTCTCATACACATGAAGTATACTCTCAGTCACATGTACAAACAATATACTTGCCTACTCTGCCCCAGTCTGTTTCATGGTGCTACAGACAGAATATATGATTCTCAGTGATTATTAACAAAAAGGTTTTCCTGGGCTTAAAGTAGCAGAGAAAAGTATCTACAATTTATAAAAGGTTCATATAGCTTCAAAACATTATGAGAAGTATTATGATTTCTATGATAGATTCTTCATCTACTGTCAGTTTTTTCCTAGAAAAAGCTAAATGCTAATTACTGGCACATCAGTACCACGATTTAATTAAAAAGAGTGGAGTGGAGCATGAGAGTGGAGAAAAGGAGAGTACCTGGGAGGGGCTGGAGGGAGGGAAAGAAAGAGAGAAAGTGGTGCAATGAATTTTCAATGAAAACAAACTAAAAAAATCAAGCCTCACTGTACTGCTTAGGTTAACCTTAGGTTCAGAAACCTCTAGCCTCTACCTCCCTATAGCTGGCAATATAGACATGTGCCAATATACCTAGATCTTCTGGGAATTAGAGCCTCCGCTACATTCTTGAGTATTTTCACCCTGCAAAACTGCAAGGATTATAGAATGTACTGATCACAATCTATCTCTATGAACTTAATTTTATTACTATAATTCTACACAGAAAGCCAATCCACAAATGTTAGCAGCTTGACATGAGGAGTATATGCAGCTCTCTTTCTGCTGACCTTGGTGGTGGGATGGGGTGGTTTTGCTGCCCTCCGGCTAAATCATGAGTCAACAAAGGTTTAGACTGGACCCGTTTACTTCACTGGAGATGGGTCTGGCTAGGTTGTTTCCTGTCTTGGATCTATAGGTAAAGTTCTGTGATGAAAACTGTTTTCATACCATCTACAAACACAAAAGTACACATGGTATAGACCCTCTTATCTTGTTCGCCACTGGAATTTAATCACCTCTGACACATTCTGTTCCTCATGAAAAGAAACACGAACAAATTCTAACTCAGGAATGGACAGTGATCTTATTTTAGAAGTAAGAACTATGAAGACATGTGGCTAAAGATGTAAATAGAGGAAGGAATGAAGAATTCAGGCCAATTATGCAATCTGCCATGGAGGTAAACCTCATGTACATTTAACATTATAAATGACCCCTGGATATTAGCTGCCTTTCAAATTAGGACAGGAAATGTAAGATGTCTCTTTGCTGCCCATGAATGAATTACTACTTTTTAATTGCTTCCTAAATAAAGGAGACATATGCAGGAAGGGGAATACATGTTGAAAGCTCTCTCCGAGAGTACTGGATCCTATTAGAACTGGTGTTTTCTTTCTTTTATGTATCAAATGAGGTTTGGCTAGTACTAATGTGTTTATCACTTAATATAGGCAAACTGTGTTTACCACCTAATGCTGTGTGTGTGTGTGTGTATGTGTGTGTGTGTCCATACGCACACATCACACACATCACACACATCACACACACACACACACACATACACACACAGAGAGAGAGAGAGAGAGAGAGAGAGAGAGAGAGAGAGAAAGAGAGTTAGAGATCTGTACTTAACCCGCAAACCATAACCTCAGCCCTTTCTTTGCTTTTCTTCATCCCACTATACTATTTAGAATCTTTTAAAATCTTTTTCTTTATGGTACTCATTTTTTAAGCTGCCCTCAAATTTTCTTTTCATCCTTTTTCTTTTCTTTTATTGGATATTTTCTTTCTTTACATTTCAAATGTTATCCCCTTTCCCAGTTTCCCCTCCTGAAAACTCCTATCCCACCACATTTCCCCTGCTTCTATGAGAGTGCTCCCTTACCCACCCACCCACCTACCCACTCCCTCCCACCTCCCTGCCATGACATTCCCTTACACTGCGACACCTAGCCTTCGCAGGACCAAGGGCAATTTAAACTCTCAGTTTTCTCTCTTGTATCTCTTTGGCCATTACTTGACTTTATCTGGTAGTCTAGAACGGCACATTCCCTTGGCCTGATTACTGTTCTGGAAGGTTGGGAGAATTTGGCTCTCAGCTGCCCTATTCGTGTAGAAGATAGGCTTGATTTGCTTTGGCTAATGGGTTGTGAGAATTGCACATGGAGTCTCTTCCTGTGGTGGGTGCTTGGTTCCTTTTCTCATAAAATGCTGTGGCTAATGAAGCCACGCTTGACAGAGAGTGCCTGCGAGCTTGCCTCCTGAGTGGCTGCCAGGAACAGAATAGTCCATCAACTTCTTGTGGGCATGAAAACAAGCAAGGCACGAATGGCATTTTCTCTAGTCAAAGAGAGTGTTTAGGCCACCAGTTCCCTCAAAACCAAGCTGTGCACTGACATACATAGTCACGCTGTGGCCCACAGGTCATATCCATTCGAGGGTAGCAATGCATGCAGCAAAACATGCTTATAGATCACATCCTAACATTTTAATTTCAGTGTATCTTCACAGAGAAAGACTTTTTTAATTTAAATTTTACTTATTCACCTTACATATACTCACTGCCCCCTCCCAGACACCCTCTCCCACAGTCCTTCCACCACCCCCACACTACCCCCAAGTTTAGGGTTTGGGGTTCAGTGACTTAGTTAGCATCATTCCATGATTTCATGAGGACCAACTGTGTACTAAATCCTGAGCTCGCCAGTCCAGATGAGTGAACAGCTGTCTTGTGATGCTGAATTACTTTGATATGTTTGTTTCTAGTTTTTAGAAATGGTTTCCTGATTTTTAAAAATTGGTTATGATATCAGTTATATTAACTTTGTCTTTTATTTGCCTGTGTGACAATTCTACATAATAAATTTCCCTGAGTATTGGTTACCTGTGCTTGGCACACTATGGTCTTAGTAGGCACTTCATACCTCATTCACGCATAAATAATGTATTGAATGGTTGATATTACTGCATCACATTATCATTATATTATCTATTGGCCAATGCAGGACACTTCCATTAAGGAGTGTGTTTCTTTTAGAGATGAGTACGCATTGCTGTAACATATCTTATATTGGTGAATTGTCATATGGTTCTCATTGTACACTGACCCTTAGAGGAAGATAAGCCCCTTATTACTTTGATTCGAGCATTTTTATCTCCCAGAAATATTCTCCAAGCATGCTGGCTGCCCCCACTGCTTGCCTATGTGATAGGAAGAAAGAGTTAATCATATTAAAAGCATGCGTCCTTGGGAAAGACTGAAAGAGCTAGAAGGTAAGCGATTTCTCACTGGTTACTACGTCAGAAGCTTGTCTCTCCCTCCGGGACTTTGGCCTAACTCAGCAGGGCTTCCCCAGTCACTATATACTGGATGTTATAAGTATGCAATTTGATGATGTTACTTCTGCTATTATATGTTTTTTTCTTTGCTATATGCTTAATAAAGTCATGCATTCAAAGTCAGAAGCATGGCTCTCATGGGTCATTCTCCATATGGAGAAGTTGCTTATGACACTGAGGGCTGCAATATAATGTGCAAATCACACAACATAGAATTCATGTATACATGTAGTCATTATCTATTGCAATGCAGATACACAGGATCTGTGTATCAAACTGTGCCTGGACTTCATGGTTTGCAGCATTTATTTCTCATTCGGTATTGTGTGTGAATTGGGGATTTGATCAGGCTCTTCAGTATCTGCTCTCATGCAATTCCTCTCAAGAAGAGACGCAATGCACATAGCCAGACTCTAGAGGGGGAATAACTTTAGTGTCAGTTTGGGGATGATTATGGCTGAGAACTTCCCGGATTGCTCACTGCCATCAGCAGTTTCGCCTTGCTTTCCTTTCTCCCAACAGTGGAGGCTCTAAGGTCTTGTAAGGCAGAAACCGATGTTTTCCACTGTTTCTCCTCTAATATTATTTTTTTTTTAGCTTGCTCATGTCACAAGGGCAGCCCAGAATCTGGAGAAGGGGTCACAGATTCTGTGGCCTGCTGGAGGCTAGCAGGGCTAAAGTAATCATACAAATTGTTTAACTTTTAACACTACAGTCTTCCTAGTCTCAGGAAACTGCTTGGACCTGCATATGTTTTCTGGAGGTCTCCAGGAAACCTATAATGAGCGCTAGCATGTGACTCCTGCTAATGCCTCTGTCTTGTGATTTACTGCAAGTGAACATGGCTTGTAAACCTGAAGCAATTTCTAATTTCCTAAATGCTTACCCATCCAGTTTCCCTCAGCATCAGTGCATTTATTTTTAGTATTGCAGAAGTTATTTAATTTTTATGATCAAGAACAATAAACAGAAATTAATCTTGATGAGGGAATTAGGATAGAAAGTGTCACCTGCGAACGATGGCTTTTAATACTGCAAGCTTGTTTCCCACATGTCCTGATGATGTTTGATTGGCTTTGAAATTTCCATATGCTAAGTCTGAATCCCTGTGGAAGAAGCTCCCTGGACTGCAGTGATACAAGCCAGCAGGAAGCCTTCTGTGTGAACCTGCTCTAGCTTCATCTGTTTTTAAAAATAAATGCCCTGATCGATGACATGAATAATTAAGTGAAAGGAGTTGTGGGATTTGGGGCTGTTTTCTTTTTAGTAATTGTAAATTCCATTTCACAAAGCCACAGCTCAGTAGCTAGAAAAGCAAAGTCTCGGTTACTCCTTATTCATATATTTAGCTGATAGATGAAGTTCCAGAATGATCACTGCTTAGGGGAGATTTTTGCTTAGAGTGTGATTTTTTTCATCTGTATTAAATCATGTGACGAGGTCTATATGTCTAATCCATTCATTATTGTAAGGATAGTGATAAACATCTTGAAATAGTCATAAAATAGGGTTTTCTGTTTCAGGGCCTAAGCTAGTCTTAAGGCTTATTAGAATACTTTTTTTATAACTATGATCAATATAAATTTCAACAAACAGATTTCCCACAGTCGGATTTGTGAATGAAGCTCTTATATAGCATTGGCTGGTCTCAGATGAACTAAGAAGTCAAAGATATCGTTGCACTTCAGATCCTCTTACCCAGAGCTCTCAAGTGCTGGGGTATCAGGTGTGTATCATATGCTCGGTGTGTACGATGTGTGGAGAATGGAACTCAGGGCTTTGTGTATGCTCAGCAAATGTTCTCACTGAGCTACCGAGCTGCATTCCCACCTGCCACCACTGTCTGCCTTCGCTATGCTGTGCACTTAGAATCCTTTATCAATGAAATAGATAGACCGCTTCTTCTTAGTGCCAAGG
Source organism: Rattus norvegicus (assembly GCF_021556685.1). Lineage (NCBI taxonomy): Eukaryota > Metazoa > Chordata > Mammalia > Rodentia > Muridae > Rattus > Rattus norvegicus. The sequence goes on along the minus strand of NC_141537.1, from coordinate 136,415,951 downwards.
TAATTAGGAGTATAGGCAGAATGTGATCCCATTTCGGAGGACTGTTGTTTCTACTTCCTCTTTCTCAGTGTAAAGGGATTCCTGCATATCTTTGTCTATATGTGGATGTTGAAGGTAGCTGAACATCTGCCTCTCAGAGTGTACCAACAACAGCAGTATACCCTCTCCAGCTGGAAGGAAAGTCAGTGCTCAGGTCCATTGCACACTTGGATGTTACATTCGTTACTGTGCTTGAGGGCTTGGGTATGAGTTTCACTAATTGAATTTGGTCGTTCATTGTGGGCATTTTTGGTTTGCACTGTTTAATGCTATTTTCTGAAATACAAAATACAGTTTTGAGAAAGAAGCCAGAGTGCTCTGTATTTAATAGTGTAAGAGATGGGTAGAATTTTAGCAAATGATCCTATCATCTGGGCATCCCGTATGGCCTCCCCTGGGACCTGGATAGCAGATCTCATAGTGTGCGCCTGTGTATTTCTTTTCTCCCTGAGCATGAGCTAGGAGACCAAAAGGCTCTCTATGCAGTGTTGTTTCTCCTCTGTCATATTTTATGTGTGTGTGTGTGTGTGTGTGTGGTTTTTATTATAATATTGAAATGTAAGCTATCTCTCATTATTGATGTGGGCCTATTCTTAGCATCATATATAGTAGTAGAAGCGATAAGCTAATATTAATATAACTATGTGTGAGTTGGATTTTGTTTATTGTCCAAGTTTTAAACCCTCTACTCTAGATTCTTAGACAGCTAAGCTTAGTGACATCTGTTTACTCATTACATTAATTTGTAGAATTAATTTGTAGAATCAAAATGTCATGTCAATTGCTTATGAAATTAAAGCTTAACACTGTTCCTGGCACAAGAGTGGCTGCTTATTGGCAGTTATAATTAGTTTTTGCAACTAAAAATAGTGCATTTTCTAGATTAATAAGAAAAAGAGTCCATTTCTTGCAAACTCTGGCTTTCTATTTTCATATTGTCATTTGGAATTGAAGAATAGTATGATTCTGGAAAGGTAGAGTTGTGGGTGACAGATCTCACCACTGTTTTCTCTGTTGTTTCTAAAGAAGACACCTTTGTACCAAGACCATTTCTGGAGAAAATAGAGCTTCTTTTCTTTCAGTCACTGACATGACTTGAAGTTCTGGAGAGATGATTCAGCAGAATCTGAGATGGAGCCATCACAAGCTCATGTATTATGTATGTCAAACCACACAAAAAGTCATTAATTAGCTATGGTGCATTATAGACTCCTGTTCATAAATTGTTCTAAAGTCAAAACAAATTTGCTAAGCTACAAAACTCTCAGTTAATTTGCTAGTCAGAATTTGTGTGACATCTTCCAGAAACAAAACAAAAACTTGACATCCAATAATGCATAAATTAGAATATTGACTCATTTGCATATTCATTTACACTTTACCAAGTTACATTTATTTTAAGGATATATTTATGCTTGGAGCATGCTATGAATGCATTAACTGTTGGTTTCATGGGTAATGCAAGGTAGCAGGTGTTGACTTAGTAAATTCCATACATCTTTCTTGTGTAAACTTACCCCAAATGAATTTGCTAGGGAGAATTTACTATCAAAGAGACACATAAACTCTATGCTTGTTTAATGTTTGAGAGAAATAAACCATCCCTGTCACCTGAAGGAGTGGGAAGAGTATTTGTGCTGTTTTGTTTGGCTTCTTAAAGCGAGAATGAATGGCTGCATTGTTCATTTAGATTTCCTTCTTGCAACATGATATTTAGAAGAGATATATTTTTTCTGAGACTCATTTGAACTCCTTGTCTCAATGAATTTGTATATCTTATCACACTCTGTGAGACAAAGAAGCAACGACCTTCGGTCTCTTTCTGTCTTAGCCCGCCAGATTGGACAGGTGTTCCATCACTACCTTCCTACTCCTTTCATTCTTCATCTATGTTCCTGGTCTTCTCTTCTGCCCCATAGATAAGTACCATTCCTGAAGAGTACACTAAGCTCTTTGACGTCATGCTCTGTGTCTGTTCTCCTCCCTGCCTCTGTCTGAGCTCCACTGCCACGTACTGCTGCTCTCCATCCTCAGCTTCTCCTTTTTGATGTTCATCCTACTGGACTCTTGATTTCTTTTCTGTGTCTGTGACTACACTTCTTTCCGGCTGTCTTTTATCCTTCTCCTCTTGCTCATTTCATGAAGGACTTTCTCAGCCTCAGTCTGGACTGTCTTTTCTTTTCCTTCTCTTTTTCCTTGAGGAGCATGTCCTCTGTAGTTCTGGTTCTCTTGCCTCCCATTACCTCCTGCTATCATCCTTGGGTGGAGTCCCACATTGCCAACTACTCTTCACTGTCGTGGAGGAATGTTTCCATGGAGCTAAACCTGACTCTGTCTTTATCTAAATTCATCTTTTTTTCCAAACATGTTTTATCTCACATTTCTTCATTTCTATCTGAGGGACATATGTCTTCTCTGTCAGAGATGCCAGATCCTTTAGATTCCATTAGACTACCACTGATTTTTTTTTCATTACCCTCCAATCCCAGTTACTGATCAAAATAAAATCTTTGGATTGATCCTGAGATATGGCCTGTCCCGCCATGTGCGAAGACACACACACACACACACACACACACACACACACACACTACAATGACCTTAGTATGTGCCTTGCCACTCTTTTCCTTATATCACCCTAGGCGGGCCCATATGAATCATCATAGAACACAGCTAACTTCTTCACACTATTTTCTCATTGCAAAACTGCAAGAGCTTCCTGCTGTTTACAGAGAGATATGAGGAATGGGGAAGAACTGTCAACCTGGCATTCAAGGCTTTCCACACCCCAACAAAATTGTTGTATTTTCCCTTTCTCTTAGCTTGAACTCTTCAAACTCCATGTACTGATTCCATTTTGTAACACAGGCATACATATGTGCAATCAAACACACATATAAATGTACATACGTATGGACAGAGTACTACTTGAAGTAAAAAAAGAGGATTAATGCCTTGTGGTTTCAAAATAGCCAAAAGGAAGCATTGGACGTTATACAGGTTGAAATATAAGAAAATTATTTTACGGTATAGTCTGTTGTTTGATCTTTCAGTGTTTGACTATGGCTTTCACAGAAACAATTTATTTACTTTACTGGATTACTAGGGCTTTGGGTATCATTGTAATTAAGCTTGGATTTGACAGCATAAGGAAACAATCAACAGAAATGTGCTCTTTCCCTCACATTTGACATTTAAAACCGCAGCTCAGTATGTATATCTGTATATACGTGTAATACTACTGTGTATGTGATAGTTAAAGGAATCACCTAACAATATGGAGTCAGGCTGTCAGAATCTTGTGTAGGTAAATTTACCATGCGATACATGGTTTTCTGAAATACTGGACAACTCCTGATGGCATATGAACATTGCCAATGCAGTCTTCCTTTGATTGACATGAGAACTGAATACTCATACATTAATTCTGTGTCCATATCTGTGACCCGTAGAAATGATAGCTTTATTCCTGTATAGAACATCTCACTTGAAAGTCACAAGTAACTCTGTTATAAGACATTCAGCCTTCACAACCTGCACTCTGCACAGAGACTGATACATGTTAATGAATTAGTCAGGACAAAAACCTCTTGTTGTGTATGACAATATCACTTTGAAGAGACTTGTCCTTATCTGGAATGCTTTTGCATGCTTCAAAAGGCAGTGCTCCTTAAGAACCATGCCTTTGGTCACCACACTGGCATCCCTGCCATATTCTGTACATTTGCCTTTTCATCTTAAATACCTTCTGGGGCGGGTCCTCAATCAGCTGAGTTCTCCTCAAGTGCTAGTGTATGCATTCGGCTTGCTCTCTGAGCTCTCATCTGCTTTAGTGTCTCTAGATAGTGCTGTGTGTGTTGATACTTCCGTACATGTGCCATCCATTCATGTCCTACAAAGTATGTGTCTAGTCGCAAATGTCAACTCTTGGATCAAGCTCTGCTCCATGTGCTACTGTACTGGCCCTCTTCCTTGAGGATTCCAAGATGAATGCCACTGGATACAGTGAGACCATGGAGTTTCACAGTGGTCATTGGATACCTTTGTGTCATCCTCATTTCTGCTTACTTTGCTGAAATGTCAATCAGGTGAGGCTAACTCTTCAATATGGCTGTTACTCAATATGATTAAAGCTGATATCCTAATACCTAACATGGCTGGTGAAAACTGCCCACCATAATTACTCAGAGACTCATGTGGATAAGACAGTTCCGCGGTGGTGTGAAAAGGGAACACAGCAAAGGACACAGTTGATTTTGGACTTCTGGACCCAGGAGACACAAGTCACTTCTGCTCCCAATTTATTATCAAAATAAGTTGAATGGTGATTATGATCAAAGTCTGAATAAGAAAAAAAAAAAAAAACCAGGAAACCATGTTGTGTACAAACAGATCAGCCCTGATAGGATACAAAGTTGCCTTATCTTTGTGTCACCCTCATCTTCTAGGAGATCTGTCCTTGGATGTTGGGAGAGTGATAGGAAATGGGAAATGCTCTATTTGAATCCAATAGCTAGAATCATCTAGCAGGGGGGAGTTCATCTACATAGTAATAGGCAGGCAGAAGGATAGACCAGTAAACACCAACCACAGGAACTTCCTAATTAGATTTAAAATTACTTAAGGAAAGAAATATATGCCCTCTCCCTCTTTTTTTTAGTTTGCCTAGGATAATATTCAGAGCTGTGCTTTGCTTTTTACATTCATCGACAAGGTAGTGTTTGGTGAAATATATGTAATATATACTGAAATGTGTAATGGCTACTTTTTCAAATGAATTCACTGAATCCCACAACCACCCTAGGAGAGGAGGGTCCCTACCCACAGGGTTAGTATGGGAAGCCAGGCTTAGAGAGATGAGGAATGAACTAGAAGAATGCATCAAAGCTAGATGGTCTTGTGGTAGGGATGTGGCCTAGTGAGTCTAATAACTTGCCGTCACCTGAATTCTTTATTACCTAGTTACTTCATATATATTCTTAACAAGTTTTGCTTCACACTGTGCAGTAAGTTGCCCATGGCTAATGCAAGTTCAAACAAAGAAGGCATATTAATTCTGCAAGGGTAAGGAGTCGTATTTTTGGGCAGTCTATCCAGGTAAATCATTAGCTGGTGTGAATAGGTGTCCATATATTTAGGGGAATATTAATTCTACATATGCATATGTATATAAATTAACATTCCCCACCTACTTCTCATTTTATTAGTCCTTTTAGTTTTTGCCTGCTCTTCATTAAATTATCTTTCCATATTTAGTTGGTAACTTCCTTCCAGAAGAAAAATGTTCGATAAATGCTTGTCTCAGATCTGGCTTATTTAGAGAAGAAAACATTGCCCAAGGCTCCACAAGCCCCACTTTACTTGTTGTCTCCTTCTGGTCTGGCAAGATAAGGATATTTTGTTTCCTTTTCTAGTTAGAAGACATCTAGCAGCTTGTCATAACTTGGGAAATCTTTGAGGAAATGAAGTTCTGAATGCCAAGACAGTCATCTCCACATTATTCCACTGGCTGGTATTCTGTTTGATACATCGTAATTTTAACAAGGAAGATACAAGGAAAGAATTTCCTACTGCGCCTCTGTGGAAAGGTGAAATAAAATAGAATACAGTTCTCATTTGTTCTGCCATAGCTCATTTTGACAGCTAAGAAAGCTATCTTAGATAGGCAGAAATAAAAAATCCTCATTTACCTGAATTTAAATATATATTTACATTATTTGAAATGGCAAATTTTTAAGTCATATCAGACACTGGTGGGCTATTCCATCAAGTTCTATGCCAACATTGCCCTACCATATTTTACAGGCAGAACAGGTTGTGTCTCAAAGGTTTTGTAACGAGGTTGGTATCCACATTTCTTTTTTTAATAGCCTGCAGAATACCTTCCCTCACTAAAGAGATTAGAACATAGGGGTAAAGGCTATGTAAGTACCAGCTCAACTTCTCTGTGGTCAATGAATTGTGTGGGTGTTGTCCTCAGCAGTATGGCTCCAATGTCAGTTTAGAGTAAGCAACCCTTTTTTTTTTTTTTTTTTGTCTTAGCGTCAACCTGGGTTTGGGGATTTCTATAGGACCCTTGAGCCAACAACTCCATTGAATGCAACCCAGTCTTGGTACTATGAGTCTTGCCTGGCTATAGGGATCACCTTCATTAATTCTAAGAAGTTTCCATTGCACTATGTTTCCAGACCACTCCACCCCCACGCAATGCCCTTGAATTCCAATTATATCTCTGTACTCTCTCCCTCCTGGCCATCTCTCCTCATATCTGATCATCCAGGTTCCTATCTGCACCCACACCCAATTTGCCTGAAAAATTCCCCCAAATAGATCTATGCCCCCCCCGAACCATCCTCTGCTTTTTACCTAACCTCTCTGCATCTATGGATTACAACTTTGTCAGCTACACACAATATGTGATGAGCATGTGTCCCCAGGCTACAGTGAAGCATCCCTGTGTGCATGCCCAAAAGTGGTATCACTGGATCTTGAGGTAGATATATTTACAATTTTTTTGATATCCATAGTGGCTGTATAAGTTTGCACGACCACCAGCAATTCCACCAGAGTTCCCTTTGCTCAACATTCTTGCCAGCACCAGCTGCCATTCGTGTTATTGATCTTAGTCATTCTCACAGATATAAGATGAAATCGCAAAGCAGTTTTGATTTGCATTTTGCTGATGGCTAAGGATATTGAACATTTCCTTGTTTCTCAATCACTTGAGTTTCCTCTTTTGAGAATTCTGTTTTTAAGATCTGTACCCATTTTTAACTGTGTTTTTATTATTATTTGATACCTAGTTTAATTCTTTGTATATTTTGGATATTAGTCCTCTACTGGGTATAGAATTTGTAGTACTCTTTTTCTATTCTGTAGGCTCCCACTTTGTCCAACTGGTGGTGCCTTTTGCTTTACAAAAACTTTGAAGTTTCATCTAATCCCATTTATTAGTTTTTGATCTTAGTACCTGTGCTATTGGTGTTCTGTTCAGAATGTCTCCTCACATGCCAATCATGCATGGTTACTACCCACTTTCTCTTTTCTCAGGGTCAGTGTATCTGGTTTAATGTTGAGGTGTTTGATGTCCTTCAACATGAGTTTTGGACAGGGTGACAGGTATGGGTCTATTTACATTCTTCTACATCCAGACACCCAATTTTACTAGCTCAATTTACTGAAGATGTTGTCTTTTTTCCCCTAAGGTGTACTTCTGAATTCTTTATCAAAACTAGGTGTCCATTTGTGTGTGGACTTATGTCTCAGTCACCAATTTTTTTTTCGTTATTCAGTGTGTCGGTCTGTCAGTATCATGCAGTTGTTAATACCGCTCTGTAGTACAGCCTGAAGTCAGGTCCGGTGAAACCTCCAGCACTTCTTTATTCTTCAGGGTTGCGTTAGAATCCCAGGCTCCTCCCCCTTTATGCGGTTGATAATTGCCCTTTCACAGTTGGTAAAGAATTATGTTCAGATTCTGAAAGGGATTTCATTGAATTCATATATTACTTCCGTTGGGTGGCCATTGTTACTGTTAATCCTACTGATCCATGAACCTGGGGTGTCTTTCCATCTTCTGCTATCTTCTTTAATTTCTTTCTTCAAAATGCTGATTTTTTTTGTTTTAATCTTAAAACTTTTTCTCTTGTTTGGTTAGAGGTACTCCAAGTTATTTTATATAGTTTGTGTGGTATTGTGAAGGGTGTTGTTCCCCTTATTTATTTGCTTGTTTTATTATTATTATTTATTATTATATTTATTTTATTATTATCAATATTATTAATATTAATTATTATTATTTTAGTTTTTGTCATTTGTGTAGAGGAGGGATACTAATTTTTTTTTAGTTAATTTTGTATCCGGATACTTTGTCTATCATCTGTAGGAGTTCACTGGTAGAATTATTAGGGTCTCTTATGTATACTATCATTATCATCTTCAAATAAACACATTGATTTATTCCTTTCTTATATGTATCCCCTTCATCTCGTTCAACTGTCATGCTGTTCTAGCAAAAACTATATGTATCATGTTGAAGAGATATAGAGAATGGGCAGCCTTGTCCTATTCCTGATTTTAATGGAATTGCTTTGAGCTTCTTTCTATTTAATCAGATGTTGGCTATAGGCTTGCTGTAAATTGCCTTTTTTAGGTTTAGGCATGTTCTTTGTATCTCTAACCTCTTCAGGACTTTTATTATTCATGAAAGAGTGTTGAATTTTGTCAAACGGCTTTTCTGCATCTAATGAGATCATCATGTGTTTTTCTTTCAGTTTGTTTATATGGTGGATTACACTGACAGGTATTTGTATGGTAAGCCATCCGTGCATCTCTGGAATGAAGCACATTTGATCATGGTACATGAACTTTTTATATGTTCTTGGGTTGGTTGTGAAAGTATTTTGTTTTCTTTTGAGTGTTTTTGCATCTATGCTTATAAAGAAAAATTGGTCTTTAATTCTCTTTTTTTTTGTTGTTGAATTTTTATGTGGTTTGAGTACACAGGTAACTGTGGCCTCATAAGATGAATAGTGCAATTTTCCTTCTGTTTCTGTTTTATTGAATAATTTGAGGAGTATTGTTGTTAACTCTAATTTGGAAGTCTGGTAGAATTTTGCCCTGGGCTCCTTTGTTTTTGCTTGGGAGACTTCTAATTACTGTTTCTATGTTACCGTGGTTTATAGGTCTGTTTAAATTGTTTGCCTGACCTAGATTTAACTTTGGTAAGTGGTACTTATGGAGAAAATATCCATTTCTTTTAGATTTTCAAAATTTTGTGGAGTACAGCTTTTTAAACTATGTCATTATGATTTCCTCAGTGTCTACTGTTGTGTTCCCCCTTGCTTTTCTCATTTTATTAATTTGAGTACTCTTTCTCTAACTTTCAGATAAGGATTTATCAATCGGTTGATTTTCTCAAAGAACCAACTGTTTTGTGGATTCTTTGTATTCTCTTTGTTTCTATTTTATTAAATTTAGCTCCCAATTTGATTATTTTTTGTCATCTACTTCTCTTCAAGTGTCCTTGCTTCTTTTTGTTCTAGAGTTTTCAAGTGTGCTGTTAGCTTGCTAATATAAGATTGCTCCATTTTTTTTAAATGTAGACAGTTATTGCTATGAATTTTCCACTTAGCACCACTTTCATTGTGCCCTATAAGTTTAGACATGATGTATATTCATTTTCATTGAATTCCGCAAAGTCCATTCTTCATTTCTGTCTTGACCCATTTATAGTCCAGCAGACAATTGTTCGGTTTCTATGAGTTTGTGAGTTTTTTTGCTGCCGTTGGTATCTACAGTGGTCTGATAAGCAGCAGGGAGTTGTCTCAGCTATTCCAGTTTTCTTGTGTCTGTTGATAGATGCTTTGCAACTGAGTGTATATTCCGTTTTGGAGAAAGTTCCATGAGGTACTGATAAGTGGGTATATTCTTTTGTGTTTGAGCGAAATGTTCTATAAATATTTGTTAGATCCATTTTGCTTATTGTGTCTGTTAGCTCTAGTAGTTCTCTGCTTTGTTTGTGGATGACCTGTCCACTGGTTACAGTGAGATATTGAAGTCCCCCACTATCAGTGTGTGGGTGTCAATATGTGATTTAAGTTGTAGTAGTATTTCTTTTATAGACTTGGGTGCTCTTCTGTTGGGGCATAGATGATAAGAATTGAAACATTATCTTGCTGGATTTTCTGTTTGATGCATATGTAGTGTCTTTTCCTGTCTCTCTTGATTAGTTTCAGTTCAGTCAATTTTGTTAGATATTAAAATGCCTATACCAGCTTGTTTCTTAGGTTCATTTGCTTGAAATATCTTTTTCAAACACTTTACCCTGAGGTAATGTCTATCCTTGGTGTTGAGCAGTGTTTCTTGGAGGGAGTAGAAGGATGGATCCTCTTTCCACGTCCACTTTGTTCATCAGTGTCTTTGCATCAAGAAACTGAGCCTATTATCTTCGTGAGAAGGAACCTTGGAGGTGTTTATGGAGCTAAGAACCAGACAAGATGGCCAAGTCTTAGAGTAATACCAAGCACTGCTAGTCAAATAAAAAACATCTATAAAAAGAGGTAGGATTGCAAATAAATTGAAAAATAAAAAGATTGTAAGAGTCAGAGATGAAGGAGGACACAAGAGGAACAAGGCCCTCTGAATCCACTAAGCAAGGTACATATGAGCTTACAGAGACTTAAAACAGCAAACACAAGGCCTACATGCGTCTACACCAGGTGTTCTATGTATAAATTATAACTAGTAACTTAATGTGTTCATGGGATTTCTGGCTGTGAGAAAGAGTGGGTTGCTGCCTCTTATGCTTGCTATTGGCTCTTTTGCTCCTGTTGCATTGACATGTTCAAATTTAATATAATAGTTTTTGCTCATCATATATTATCATACTTTATTTTATCTTGTTTGGTTTTTATGTCTTTTATTAGTGGGTGAAAGAAAACGAGTCAGCTCAGTTGAAAGGGGAAGTGGGGAGGAGCTGAGAGGAGGGAAAACCGTAATTAGGATAAATTATATGAGAAAAAAGTCTATTTTCAGTAATAGGAAAAAATGAAATAGAAAAATGTTAAATTTTTTAAATACAGCTATTTTTATTTTAAAATGATAAAGATTTTAAAGTGTAACTCCAAATTTCATTCTATGGTATGCCTTACAAGGTAACATATTCTTATTATTTAATGATCAAATTAGCATGAAGTATTTTGATATTTTGCCTGACTCCCCCTGCCCCAACATATGAAACATATTATTGTGTAAGATTTTGAGTCGAATTAGAAATATAAAATTTGAATCACTTCATTGCATTGCAAAGGATGATCAATTATATTTAGATTGCATTTCTTATCTAAAGCTTTATTTCAAACTAAGAACTTGGTTTCAAGAATGATTAATTCTTACTTTTTCAAACACCTTAGTCCTATAGCTCTGACATAAAAGTCTATCATTTAGACTAAGCCTTGGTTATCCTTCAATACATAAAGTAATATAAATTAGTTACCTCAACTTTGGAAAGATATCCAAATATTGACTGCTAACTTACAACTTAATTTTGAATTTTCTCATGAACTCTATTTTAGCTTCATTTGTACATGCTCATAGTGTAACATATGGGGATTGACCTTTACAAATACTTAAATCTAATTATGGTCCATACATAGATGGATCTTAGCTACAATGTTGTAATAAAGCCAGATGAACTACTTCTCACTTCTTTTAACAAACAAAACAAAAGCAAAACCAAACAAAACAAAAGAACAACAACAACAAAACCAGAAGAGGAGGAGAAGGAGGAGGAAAAGGAGGAGGAAGAGGAAGAGGGAAGAGGGCACTCTTTACAAGAGTTATCTGGTTGGTTAGATTGAAAAAAGACAAAAGGAAGCTCACTTCTATTCTGAAGATAAGATGCTAGATCTAGTACAAATATTTTGCATTCATCAGGGTTTTAGCAACTCATCAAGATTGCCTCAAAACAATATGCAAAAACAGACAAGGCTTATATTGAAAATAATGAAATTCTGGCTGTACCAGTTGTTTACCTTGACGTTTTGGAGCCTTGGTAAGATACCTTGATATCTTACCAAGTTTTTTTTTTTTGCAAGTATCAGTTCTGTTTCTCCAAAATAGGAGTCATAACACCCATAGGATAGGCAGACTGTAGAGAAGACAAATTATCTTAGCTATGGTTTTACTGTTGTGAGCAGATACCATGAGCAAAGCAAGTCTTATTGGGGCTGGCTTACAGGTTCAGAAGTTTGGTCCATTATTATCAAGGTGGGAGCATGACAGCATGCAGGTAGGCATGATCCAGGAGGAGCTAAGAGTTCCATATCTTTATCTGAAAGTCACTAGAAGAAGACTGGCTTCCAGGCAGCTAGGATGAGGGTCTTAAAACCCATGCCCACAGTGACCCACCTACTCCAACAATGCCACACCTCTAAAGAGTTCCACTCCCTGGGCTAGCCATACTCAAACCAGCGCACATGTTATGATGGGTGTGCAAGCACTCAAGCGCTGTGCAACAGTCCACAGGTTTTGTGAGGCAAAATGACAATACTGTATGATATATCGACTATGTATTGTGCACAAATCTCATAGATGGTAGCACCTGGTGATAGCACAGCTATGGTGCTATTCACAGTGATGAAATTTCCTATAATATATACTTATTGCTAAGCAACAAACAACTCTATTAAAGGCCATGACATTTTCTTATATGCTGTCTAATTTGGGTAACAGCATCTGTGCCAGGTGTCAAAGATGAAGCTATTTCAAGTGTGATTTTGTTTAAAACACATGAAATATAAATTCATTAAGTTGTTTAAAACACATGAAATATTAATTCATTAAGTTGCAAAAGCATAGACAATTTGCTTAACATATTGTTCTGTATGATATAGTTTTTTTTTACAATATTCTCACTAATAGTGGCTTTTTCTTTTTTCTTTTTTCTTTTTTTTCCAGAGCTGGGGACCGAACCCAGGGCCTTGTGCTCCCTAGGCAAGTGCTCTACCACTGAGCTAAATCCCCAACCCCTAATAGTGGCTTTTTAAATGAATTTTACATATGGCTCCCCTGTAGAGTGTAGTGCTGCATTGTGTATGTTAGGGAGATGTAGGGTCTGTTATCATTTTTTTTAATGTGAAAAAGCTAAGGCTTTGAAGGGATCCAATACTGGATAAAATACCATGCAGATTTTAGGACTAGTAATACAATGGCTACCACCACTGTTATAAGCACAGACTTTGTACTTGAAGTGACTGCAGTTAAAAGGTTTCACTTACTGTGTGCCACTATAAGTATTTTTTTTTATTAACTTGAGTATTTCTTATTTACATTTCGAATGTTATTCCCTTTCCTGGTTTCCTGGCAAACATCCCCCTAACCTCCCCTCCCCCTCTATATGAGTGTTCCCCTCCCCACCCTCCCCCCATTACCGCCCTCCCCTCAACAATTACGTTCACTCGGCAGGACCAAGGGCTTCCCCTTCCACTGGTGCGCTTACTGGGCCATTCATTGCTACCTATGAGGTCAGAGTCCAGGGTCAGTCCATGTATAGTCTTTGGGTAGTGGCTTAGTCCCTGGAAGCTCTGGTTGCTTGGCATTGTTTTTCATATGGGGTTTCGAACCCCTTCAAGCTCTTTCAGTCCTTTCTCTGATTCCTTCAACGGGGGTCCCGTTCTCAGTTCAGTGGTTTGCTGCTGGCATTCGCCTCTGTATTTGCTGTATTCTTGCTGTGTCTCTCAGGAGCGATCTACATCCGGCCCTGCACTTCTTTGCTTCATCCATCTTGTCTAATTGGGTGGCTGTATATGTATGGGCCACATGTGGGGCAGGCTCTGAATGGGTGTTCCTTCAGTCTCTGTTTTAATCTTTGCCTCTCTCTTCCCTGCCAAGGGTATTCTTGTTCCCCTTCTAAAGAAGGAGTAAAGCATTCACATTTTGATCATCCGTCTTGAGTTTCATGTGTTCTGTGCATCTAGGGCAATTCAAGCACTGTAAGTATTAAAATGAAAGAAGTTATAAAATTAGTAAAAACTGTTTCGTACATTTAGTTATTGGGCTTATTCTGCTTTACCTTTTTAGTTATTAAGTTAAATTAGAATACAACATAATGACACAACTCTTTATGTATGTGCTTTGATACATTTTGATAATTGGTTACACTCAGATAGTCACAGATACTGATAAATGTTGCAGAAGAGTTGTATCCCTTCAGCAATGTCTCTCTCCATCCTTTCTAGTTGAGTCTGTCTTACATTCCCAGCCACAAGCAGCCCCTTCAAATTCATCTTGTTACAGAATTTTGTATATTTGCAGCCTTCAAATGAATAGAAACATAATGCTGTACTAATTGGAGATGGACTATTTTTGCTTAAGACACTGAGTAAAAGTAATAACCTGCATTCTAACATCATGAGCATCGCTAAGGTATGACTACACACATGGAGAGAACTGTTATGCACAGTAGAAACTGATGTAAAAGATGACAGTTTATATATCAAGGTGTTACTGAGTGCAACAGTTGGATTTTTTTTTCCCTCTCTTCTTTCTTCTGAGGTTTCCTGAGGGTAGGTTCTCTTCCAATTTCAGGAAAGCATAAAGCTGATTGATTTTACCTTCTCTTCTGAAGCCCATTTGATTTGTTTCATTCTTGGGTTTCATTGCCCTATGCTTTCTTGGATATTGTAGTTGTCTTTTGGGAAACCATTAAAGAGTGGACTTTAGCTGTGTATAGTAACCTGCAATCTAGAGACAGTACTCTCTACCTTTATTTAAGTCCCAAATACCGAGCTAGTTGTTCAGTGCAACAGCTACTCAAGAGGCAATGCCAATCAACGAGGGACAGACAGCTCCTTAGCCTTGGAGCCCAAGCTCCCAAGATCTGGTCCAGGCATCCAGGCTTCAGCTGCTTCCCCGGGTCTGCCTTGCCATTTCCTAGGGAAACACATAAAAAGGCTATGTTGTCTGCCTTCCAACCAGCTCTGACACTTCCTGTATTGCCTTTAGTGTCATCCACAGTTCTTTCTCTTGAAAAACCTAGCAAATCTTTTAGTGCACTACCTTCTATCTTTAGTTACTGCTTTAATCTTAGAAAACAAATGAGGAATGAACATTCTATAAATATCTATGCAGCTAGTATTTGGTTGATTTATTTGTCTTTCTGTCAGTTAAATGCCCTTGGGCATTCTGGATCTCTTCTTGCCTTCTCTGACTTACATCATGTACACATATGCACACATGGCAACATTTGCACACACCATCAGTAGGTAGGTACCTATATTTGCATAGTTTTCTGTTCCTAGCAGCATCAGCAATGTTTGGGGATTCTGAACTGTATTTTTCACCAATATTTTCAGTCGTTTCGATTTTAGCCATTACACAGGAGAAAGTGCATTTTTCTTTTTAATTTGCATGACTAATGGTGTTGAGCATCTTTTCCTGTGCTAATCTATGGTTTATCTGCCTTCTTTGGGGAAGAGTTTGTTCAAGTCTGTTGGCCAGTTTGCTTGTTATCTTTTCATCATTTACGTTTATATCCAGCGTTGACAGGACAGTGAGAATATTTTCCCAGTGCTCTGACTTGTCTGTCAATTTTTCTACTATATTGTTATGAACAGAACTTTTTAATTTGGATAGATTTTAATTTACCACTATTTTAAGTTCCAAAGTAACAGTTTGCTTTGTGTTTTGTGATCTTGAAAATACTTTCCAGTGGATTCTTCTGAATGTTTTATGGTTTAATACTTTGTGTCTAAGTCTGTGATCATGGGAGAGAAATATTTGTGGAATATCACAGGGATCAAGGACAACTGTTTTAGTATATTCTTATTTTTCAGCAACAGTTATGAAGATTTTCTTATTTCTCACACTACTTTGTACCTTGATTAAAAATGAAAGACCCGTATAAAGGGGTTAGATTCCTGAACTCTTTATTTCATTTTCCTTCACTGATACCTTTAGTATCGTTAGGCATTTCAATATTGTCATAGATGCTGCAGATTGAAATTGGTACTTTAAAGGTTTTGAAATTTCTGCTTTAAAGTTGGTTTTGTCTGTTTTAAATCCTTCAAAATTGTTTGTAAAGTGAAGAAGCAGCTCATCTGTTTCCGCCAGAGGGCCTGATGGAATTTTGCAAAGAAGAAACCTGTAAGGAAATTGATATGGAGGAATATCTTTACAAAATTAGATCTTTCATTCTCCCATTGTTGCATCTGCCATGTTTTTAGGGTTTGTTCTTTCCAATGCCATTGACATCTTTGGTAGGACTCTACACCTAGTGTGTTCTAACGCAGAGTCACTTGGGAAGCAGGAGCCTTATTTGAGGAATTACCTAGATTAGAGTGGCTTACCTTGCACGCACTTTTTCTTATCTCTGCATATTTGATGTTTTTATATTCTATTATGTGGTTTAAAGCTCTTTATTTTCTAGTTTTCATTATTGTGTCCAATAGTTTTGATTACTGTGTTCAGAATCTCAAGAGTTTTTCGTGTGTTAGTGTCCCCCTTGTACTCTTCCGAATTGCTTTTATAGCCTTCACTAATCATTTAAGTAGCAGTTTTCTTCTGTGGATTTCATGGTATTTTTCAAATCCCCCAAATTCCCAATCATTTTGTGTGTGAAAAATTGGTTTCTCTCGTTTCCATCGTTTGTTTTTTCTTCTTCATCTGCCATATTTCACTATCTAAGCTTCAGTTGCAGCAGTACAGAGGAGAAGACAGTCTTGCCCTCAAGATGGTGGCCCAAATGGTTTGATTTTCAACATTAAAAGTGATGTTAGCTGTAGGATTTTACTTGGATATATTCACTGTATCAGGCAGATTAAACTTTTAGCTACTTTACTGACAGTTTTTATTGTGAAAGTGATGGGGTTTAGTATTTTTCCGTGTGCTGGAGATCACTATGTGTTTGCCCTTGTTTTTTGTTACTATATCACACAGTGCTGTCCTTCAGTACTTGTAATATTTAGTCAGTCTTGTATTCTGAGGCATGTTCCATTCATATTAAAGCATAAATGATCGATTTGCTGATTTTAATTTATTTTATTTTTTAACTTTTTGGGCACGTTTTTGGGGATGTTAAGGAATTGAAATTTATTTTGCCAGAGAATATTGTCTTATGTTTGTTTGTTTTCCCCGTGGTATTTTTTTTTTGAATTGTGCTAATGCTGCTTTCTTAAAGTGAGCTAGGAAGCTCTCCTCCTCCCATCATGTTCTGGATTTTTTTCTATTACTTTACTATTTTCATAGTGGTTGAAATCACCCATAAAGTCATCTAGCCTCAATCTTTCTCCAAGGTTACCGTTTTGATTCGTAATTCAGTTTCTATCTTTGGTCTTGGCTTATTCTGATTTTCTACTTTGCTTAACAACAATGTGGTAATATGTTTTTGAAGCCGTTTGCTGCTTGCATCCAATCTACTGAAGCTATTGGTTTAAACTTGCTATCTCCTTTCTTCATGCCAACGTTGGTTTGATCTCTGATAGCATTTCCCTTTTAGTTCCTGCCTTTGGGTTGATAGTGATTGCCAGTGAGCTATCAACCTTGCATACCTATTAAAAGAAGGGCAATTAGTTTACTCTGTGTATTATTCTTTTACAAAATCATGGGCGTTGTGGCCTCAGTGGTTAAGCGCACTTGCCGCTCTTACAGAGGACCTGAGTTTGTTTCCCAGCACCTACACCAGGCAGCTCACTATTTCCTGGAACTCTGTTTCTAGAAGACCTAATTACTTCTTTTCTATTGTACCTTTTACGGATAGACACACACATCATTTTACTCCCCCTACAGACATACAGACCTGTAATTAAAAACTAAAACATAGAGTTCATGTGCATGACTTTTATAAATGGACTTTTTCCACATTTGAGTTCAATTCGTTAAGTTTTGGTTCTTAAGCTGTTCACTTTAAATCTTTAGACATTTCTACATAATACATAATTAAAGCCATACACTTTAAACTTGTCTCTCTGAAGCATGGAGACCGTGCTCAGTAGGACGGGCACTTGGCATTCTTACCGAGTATCCAGGTTTGGTTCCTGACACTTAGATGTTGGTTCACAATCATCTGCAATTCCAGCTTTAGAGATCCTGCGTGTTCTGCTGGTCTCCATGGGTACGTAGTACATATACATACATCCTGGCAGGACACTCATACATGCAAAATTTAAAAATACATTTAAATCAAATCTAAGAATGTTTTTTGTCCATCATGCAACTTACATGTCAGAATTTTATGTTCACATTTCAGTAGTGTAATTAATCTTGAACTGCTCGTGCATAGGCTTCTGTCAGTGACATACATCATTAGTTCAGGATGGGACATTTGGCTAAAATTAATGTCAGCCGTGCTATGGCTGTTGCCCATATTACGATGATTCATTTTTAAGGTACTTAATATTCTTTTATTTGAAAGAGAATAAGTGTTCCTAATCAAGAATGGAAATAACACAACCCCCCTTCTTTTGGGTGAGGGAGAACATATGAGTATTGCTGGGAAGGAGTGGCCATGAATAATTTAGAATAACTTGAGACTTCGTGTGGTAGGAAAGATGAAATATACATTGGTTAAATGAGAGAGAGCCACGCTATTTGGGTTTAAGGTCATTTCAGTAACGTTCATGTACTATAATTCTTTTTCCCCTTACTATTCTTGCATAATGGAATATGTAATGCCGTGTAGCCAACTGAGGAGTGAAGCCAGACACATTTTAATATAGTCACTTGAGAAGTTCGAGCAGTCAGAATTCACAAGGCACTGCTGATTTCATTTGGGTTAACGACCTGTTTTAGGGTACTATCTTTCCCTTTTTATAGCGCATGGAAGCATTTGATACTGTGTGATAACAGTTATTCCTTCATCTAAAGCAGCAGCTCTCAACCCGTAGGTCAGAGGTCATCTAAGATCACTAGAAGGCACAGACATTTCCATTAAGATTCATAACAGTAACAAAGTTACAGTTAGGAAGTAGCAATAAAAATAATTTCAGGATTGGAGGTCACCAGAACTTGAGGTGCTGTATTAACAGGCTGCAGTATTAGGGAGGTTGAGAACCACTGCTTTAAAGCATGTTTGGAATAATTCTCTAGATTTCATGTTCCCTATGTTACTTATGACTTTACTCTGTGATCTTAGTGTCGTAGCTACATTGCCTCCTAAGGAGGGAGTAAATGCCCCTTTCCTTCTTGAAGGAAGCCCAGGCACTGTAAACTCTGGAAAGATTTCCTTGACATAGCCCTTCATTTATCTAAGAGTGTATCCCCCAGGAGTCCACATGTTCCAGTGGAAACATCCAGGAATGTTTGGCTGAACAAAATTGAGGAAAAAAGTAGAAAGATACAAAGTTGGGTGAGGTGGGAAGTGAGGATGGGTCTGGCAATGGTTGGGAAAGAGGGTTAAAATGATCTAAACACATATGGAATTCCCAAGAACTTATTCAAATAAAAAGGGAGACTGCTTTGGGTATTCCTGGCACCCCCTCTTTGGAAGGCTAGTGTTGATCTCTCAACTGCTATAGGCCTTGGTGCCTAATTTTCACAGAATAAAATAAAGTAAGATTTTAAGCGTGACTTTAAACCAAAGCCAGAAAATAAAGTTTGTTTGCAGTGGAGAAATAGAGCTAAAGAACCGTCTGAGACTTTTCTGTAAAAACAGGTACAATTATGGAAATAAAATATTTAGGAATACTTTAAACAAATCCTGTATAGTAAAAGACCCCACAGTTGTATCTCAGAGGATTTTTCTAGTCTCTTTTTAATTTAGTATAGGCTTATAATTAAAATTTGAGAAACACAGAAACCTTTCTGAAGAATGGATATATTTAAGGGAATTCTTAAGAGAATAGTGTTTAATCTTTCTGATGTTTATCTGAGCAATATGAAAGGGATTCTTCTGTTTCAGTTTGCATGTAAATGATTAATGTAATTTTACTTCTTGCTGTTGTATGAAATCGTTTCTTCCTTGCTTGTAGCCATAGCAAGAGTCCTTTTTTCCCCCCCCTTTACTGTTCCAGGGAATGTGTGTACTAGAGTTTGGTTTGAGGACCATGTTTTTCTGTTGCTCAGTTTTAACTGAATATTCTGATTATAGTACCAAGAAGATGAATAGGGAGGGCTGTTGACATTAGAGAAATGGAAGAATGGTGTGGGAGAAGCTCATAGAGCAGGGCAGAGTGGGAGGCACAGAGCTGGGTGGAGAGGCTATTTCGTAGATGTAGGTAAGTTGCATATTGGGTGACGACGAGATTTGCTGCTGAAGCCTACACTTGGAACAAGAAAAGATACTGATTTCCAAGAAGCATTTGAACTGTTATGATTGTGGTTATTTTTATAATAGTGGTGGGCAGAGCGGTCACTACAAAGTGTTGATATAAGAAAGATATGCCGTGGAAAATGGAGGAAGTTGAAGTGGTGGCAGGGAAAGTGTTGTGGAATGACTTTCCTAAATGGTGAAACTATCCAATTTGAGTGTGTGTGTGTGTGTGTGTGTGTGTGTGTGTGTGTATGTGTGTATGTGTGTATGTGTGTGTGTGTGTATGTGTATTTGTGTGTGAGAGATGACATTTATTAGCCTGAGAAAGCATGAATCCCACCTGTAAATGTTGAGGAGGTATTTAAGTACTTTTGATCTACTCACAGTACCATGTGAAGCAGGAGTTTTAAAAGTTTCATTTCGTAGTTAAAAATGTCATAAACAGGTTTTCTTTTGAGCTACAGTCCATTTACCATTCTGTTTCCCATGTTAAATGTCAAGGTGGGGAGGCAGGAAGTGGGAGTGTTTGGGGAGGGGAACGCCCTTATAGAAGAAGGGGAAGGGATGGGATAGGAGGCTTATGGATGGGAACCGGGGAAAGGGAATAACACTAGAAATGTAAATAAAAAATACACCCCTCCTCCCAAAAAAAGGCTTACCTCAGTGGATGTATACATTCTCATGGTTGTGCAATCCTGTACACTCTTTAATATCAAAACATTTTTGATATCCTAAAAGAAATGTATATGCAGCCACTTCTCATTCTCCCCTCAGGCTTACCAATGCCCATTGTACATTGTATGTGGATTTCATAGAAAAGAAACATCTAATTTGAATGCTAGAATGTCTGCCTTTTTTAGTGCTTTTTTAATTGGATATTTTGTGTGTTTACATTTCAAATGTTATCCCCTTTCTTCCTTTCTCCCCTTCCCCTCCCCTCTTGACCTTTTTCTATGAAGATGCTCCCACTCCCACCTCAACACCCTGCATTCCCCTGCACTGGGGAAACAAACCATCATCATAGGACCAAGGACATCTCCTCCTATTGATGTCAGACAATGACATCCTCTGCTACATATGCAGCTGGAGCCATGGGTCCTTCCATGTGTACTCATTTGTTGGGGGTTTAGTCCCTGGGAGTTCTGGGGAGTCTGGTTGGTTGCTATTGTTGTTCTTCCTATGGGATTGCAAACCCCTTCAGCAATTTCAGTCCTTTCTCTAACTCCTCCATTGGCGTTCCAGTGCTAAGTCCAATGGCTCCCTGGAAGCATCCTCATATATATCAGTAAGACTCTGGCAGAGCCTCTCAGGAGTCACCCATATCTGGACCCTGTCAGCAAGCACTTCTTCTTGGCATTAGCAATAGTGACTGTTTTTGGTGGCCGCATATGGAATGGAGCCCCAGGTAGGACAGTCTCTGGATGACCTTTTCTTCAGTCCCTGCTCCACTCTTGTATTTCCTCCCCTGAGTATTTCGTTCTCCTTTCTGTGAAGGGCTGAAGCTTCCACACTTTGGTCTTCCTTCTTCTTGAGCTTCATGTGGTCTGTGAATGGTTTCTTGGGTATCCCGAGCTTTTGGGCTAATATTCACTTACCAGTAAGTGCATAACAACATGTGTGTTCTTTTGTGATTGTGTTACCTCTCTCAGAATGGTATTTTCTATATCCATCCAATTGCCTAAGAATTTGCTCTCAAGGCTTAGACTACTCATAGTGCGTGTTAACATTTACCACCTTTTGTGGCTGAGTAATATTCCACTGAATTGACATAGAACCTTTTGTTTAACATGTATGATGGAAATTGGTTTCCTCCTTTCCTGTCTTTTATAAGCATCATTGTTTCAATTTCCAACATTTCATACAGCTTTTTGTGTGAACCTTTATTTTCCATTTTCTTGGGTGGGAATAAGAAGTACTAGGTCACACGTATTCTTAAATTTAAATTTTGGAGTAACAGACTCCCCCCACTCAAAGTCTCTTCTCTTCTTAGCCCTATCAGAAATATAGGAGGCTTACAATTTGTTTCTGATTCTTTAATAATATCATAGGAATGTAGAAATCTCTCCTATGCTCTTGTGGGAATTTCCCTAATACTCAATGTTCTGGTTTGGATTCTGAATGTACTTGGGAGTTCTCCTATCTTCAAGCTGAACTCCAGTATGTGGTTATTGGGATATAGAAGATCCTTTAGGAGGTAGAGACTAGAAGAAGCTCCTTGGGTGACTATAAGCATGTCCTTACATGTTTTTGAGAACAAAATAAGGTGGTAACTGATGATAAACTATAACCCCTAATATTCAGAGATAATAACAATTTTAACAATGTGATGAGAACAGATATTTTATTATAGTTATGGAAAGCTGAATAAACTAATTCATATTATTGACCATCATTTCATGAATTTCACGATTAATTGTGTATAATTCTTTGAAGAATTATTTTAGTTTGTTCAGTTTTAAGTTGGATATGTGTCTTAATTGCATCTAATTTATATAGCTTACACATTAAATCCTTAACAGATACATGATTTGTAAATACTGTATCCAGTTTTCTGGGTTTTTTAAAATTTGGTTAACAAACCTAAAAGTTATTATTGTTGTTATTATCATTATTGATTAAGTCCAGTATTTTATTTTTCTTATGTTGCCCCTACTCTAAGGAGGTGTATCTAAGATATTGTCTAATGAAGTGATTTATGAAAATGCATCCTACTAAACAGTTTATAGGTTTAGCTCTTACATTTTGGCTTTTGTTTCATTTCAGTTAATGTTATATATTATTGGAGGTAGAAACTTAAGAGTGTTCATTTAAATGTGGGTAGCTAACACTGTTTGCTGAAGAGGGGAGTTCCTTTGGCACCTGACATATTATCTTGACTCTTGGTTTAGTTAATATTGATTGATAGCTTGAAAGAATTTGGATTTATATGCATCTTTGTACATGTCTGTCAGTAAGTTTCTAGACCACATTGAAGTGAGAAGACCCAGCCTAAGTATAGATTGAGTCAATTCATGGACTTAGTTCTCAGATCGGACCAACAGGAGAAAGCACACTGGGTATTGTCATTCATTGGTCATCTGCTTGACAGCAGATGCATTTTAACAAGTTGCCCCATGATCCTGCTAGTTGTTTCTCTACCATGATGGACTGATTCCTCAAACTGTGCTTCAAAGAAGATCCTTTCATTAGTCAGATTCTGAGTCATAGTAATGAGGAGAGTGGCTAATGCAGCACTCCTGTCCAAGTCAATCAGCTTGGATGTGAGTATTTACTTAAGGGATTTAATGTATTCTGTCATCTTGTTTGCATTATCGCACTGCCACCTCTACTGCCATTGTGTCATTAGTTTTTGCTCTTCGATATAGGCAAGTTATAGTGTACCAGATATGGATACTGCTGGTGGACATGCAATAACAACTGCGGAATATGCCTTCTTACTCCAATGTGGAAAGAGTCATTTTACTATTCTGATGAATGAGAAATGCTTTGTTTGTTTTTTTCCTGCTTTAAAGGTTGAATGTTTAAATGGATTATATTCGAGGATTGGTGACTGCTTGCAGCACCATTATATTCCACATGCTTTGGGAAGAAGGTTGCCTGGCAGAGGAGTCCCAACTTTTATTTACAAAAAGCTCAGGAACATTATATATGCTGATGAGAAGGTTGCAGGGACTTGGTCAATGGCAGACTGAGGACAAGTTAGGTATTGTTTAAGATAGAGAACACTACAGGACCCAAAGACAATGGTGAGATATTCATTATTACAGGATGAATGACAGAGCATAATAAGTAACAACAGAATGTGAGTGTTAATGAACCAAGAGAAACCAGGAAACTAGAAGTCATGTAAGAAAAGAGCGACAAATACTGTTTACAGGGTGTTCTTAATTGATGTTATGAGACCTGTGCTCTGTTGGCTTTGTTTCTGAGTTTCTAACTATATAACGGAGGTTTCTGATGTATGTTATCTGAGAAAATTATGGGTTGTTTCGACAAAAAGCACTAGCAAATATGTGACTTCCACATTTCTCATTGCAGGTTTTAGTGTGCCTGAATCCCAGCTGCTACTTGGTGAGCCTCTTACCGCAGGCACATTGCTAACTGCACTGCTTATATGGCATGGTTAAATCTTGCAAAGAAACCCACAGAAGCAATCAGTGGAACAGTAGCCATATTCTAGGAGATGGAACTCTCCTAAAGGCAATGTACCTGCATATCCAGGGAGAGATAGACTTAGAATTCAACACCCAAGTCTTTACCAATAGACTTTCCTCTTTCTTGAAAGCTCAATGTCAAGCCCACACCCCTGTCCAATCATGAAAAAAATCTTCTATGTGAGGAATGCATCATCCAGGGGTGATTTAGGCCCCTAGATGATTCAACATCCAGCTTCATTTTGTATAGGGAGTAAGCATTAGCAGGTTACTTACTAGATAAAGGGCTTGGGGCAAAAGCTTGAGGACTCAAGTTCAGGTCCCCAGGACATGTGTAATAATGGGCTGGGGAATGACATACACCAGGTTGTGCAGAGATAAGATCATCTCTGGGCCTTATCCGTTGGCCAATATGGCCGAACTCGCTGGATTTAAGTTCACTAAGAGACTCTGTGTCACAAACAAAACAAGCAAAATGAAAAATAAAATAAACATCAGGGTGGAGAGTGATAAAGGAAGACACCAAGTTCCACCTGTGACCTCCACTTGTACCTGTACACGCTTGTGTATTCATCCGCACAGACCTGCACACACACACACACACACACACACACACACACACACACAGAGTTAAGCACATTATGTGTAACATATGACTTTCCAGATGCTCTTGGTGCCCCCGAAGCAAGAACTCAGCTTTATGTTGTCATTGCCAGGTGCACGTACATAGATCACTGTAATTCATAAATCATGGGGCATATGACAGCATTTTGATTACAGGGTTTTGTGTTTTCATTATCTCAAAAATGCTTCTAATTCAAATAAGTTTTCTTTTCATTATTATTGTTTTCTCAAGGAAAAGGTGAACTGTGCAGGCATAATCGCCATAAGTTGTACAGGAAATATATTCAAATTCAAATGCGGTATTTTCTGTTATTATATGTGTTTCCTTCAGTTACCAATTTGAAGGGTCTAAGTAAAACTAGGAAGCTAAATAAATCTTATCCAATGTATTCTAAGCAATGCTCCATAGAACTCATGATTCTTCAGCAGCCCAAGAGAACTCGCCCTTAGAAACTGAGGCTGAGATTTAAGCCTTCTGCCCTTATGAGCTAGAGGTAATACCACAGAGGATTATCAGAGAGCATCTGCCCCAAGACACAGAAGCTGAGTGGAAAAATTAGCCAGGATTTTGTCTCTAGAGCAGTCACCTGGCAGTCTTATTTTAGTAGAGTCCAGCATTTAATATCAGAGTTCTCTAAGCCTGAAAGGGGTTGATGGGGGGTATGTTAATTTCAGGTTTACAGCAAAATTTTCTATGTGAATGAAACTTTCTGACACTGGGAGACTAACTTTATTTACTTCCTAAGGCTGACATTGGAAACTCACCCCTGCACATTGAATTTTATAGATCAGGAAAGAACATCTAGGTGATAATGGTATTGTGCAGGACGCACAAGTGTTCCTGAGCTTTGTAGTATACATCTCAGCATGGTAGGCATTCTATTTTGTGATTCTATTACTTTATATAGCGAAAGAAAGGCTTTCAGTGGCTCTTACCTGGAATCAGTTAGCCCTGTAAAAGCAGATCATACAGAGGGACAGGCTAGGAAAATGGACGTTCTTTGACCCAGATAAAAAGCAAATATCCATTTTGGGAGCTGCCTCTGGGAAACTGCCTCTGGAAGGTTTGTATGTCACTCAGAAGCTATGAGTGGTCCTGTAACTGACAGCTGCTTAGCTAAGGCTGAGTCCTCCCCTTCTACACTAGGATGTGATATGTGAGATGTGAATGTGTCAGCTTGTCTGAGGACCCCTGAGCCTTGGGAGGGCAACCTCTGGCACCTTAATGCCATCCTTGTTAGACCTGAGCAAAAGTCACCTAAAACCTTCATAGAACCCTGGCCCATGGTGATGTCATATGATCAGTGTGTTGTTGTTTTTAAACCACCAATTCTCAGGTCATAGGGTATGCAGCAATCCAAATTATACACAGAAGTGAAATAAAAGAAAACCTAATTCTCAGGTATCATTGAAGATAGTTTACCTCCCCCTCCCCTGCCTTTTTTAAGGGTTATTTATTTATTTCATGTATGTGAGTACATGTCTTTAGACGCACAAGAAGAGGGCATCAGATCTCCATTACAGATGGTTGTGGGCCGTTATGTAGTTGCTGGGAATTGAGCACAGGACCTCTGGAAGAGCAGTCAGTGATCTAAACCACTGAGCCATCTCTCCGGCCCTGCCTTCCTTTTTCTTGAATCACTTCTTTGCTTTCAAGGTCTCCATGGAACTAGTCCTCCCTTCATTAAACAGTTTTACTTCATGCCTCAGGAATGTTACCTCTACTTTATACATGACTGCCTAAATATGAGGACAATGTACTGATAGACATAACAAAGTGGATGGGGAAAGACCAGGAGGTTTCAACCTTACACAAAGAACTACAGGCGATTGAGGAATGGTGAGGGTGGAAGAAATAGTGTTTTCCAGGAAAGAATGTCAAGTAGTCATTCCTGAAAACATACACCAAGGTTATATTGCACACACTGAGTAGAATACACATATTTGTGTGCGGAGAGGCCATGAATTTGAAAGAGTGAGAGAAAAGGTATATGGGAGGGTTTGGAAGAAGGAAAGCAGAGGGTAGAATTATGTATATTGTAATTCAAAAAAATTCAAAGAGAAGAAAAAGTATTTTTTCCTTTGAGTGGGTCTCCAGTAAATAAACCTGTGCAGCCTATTCACCCTTTGACAATGAGAAAAGAAGCAAAGGACGGGCTGCAGGAGCCCTCACCTTCTGCCTGGGAGAAGAGGTTCTCTACACTACTTGGCGTATGAAAGGAGAATGAAAGCCCCAGTTTGAACTCATTCTCATCTACTAAAATGTCACATACAGTTTTGTAAAACAGAGAGGTGGGATAAGAGTTCCTATATTGGACCACACCAATCTACCTTTTTGAAAATAGAAAATGGGGACTAGGAGGTAACTCAACCAGTCGAGTACATAACTAGCATTCATGAAATCGTGGATTTGACTCTCAGAACTGCAAGAAACTTGATGTGGTGATACATGGCCAGAGCTTACTCACAAGTATTGAGTTTATGGTACCCCTCAGAAACATAGTACATTTGAGGCTGGCATAGAATTTAGGTGACTGTTCATAAAATATAATTGATGGTGACTAGTGAAATACTTAGATTTGTAGATATCCCTTCATGCTTTGGGTTAGAAGGTCTTGGGAATGTACATAAATTTTGGGAGCATTGTTAGTAAATAACAATTTTGCAGAGAATTACTGAGGGATGTCAGACTGATCCGATACTGTTAAAATCTTGCTAACACAGAATAGTTTTATAATTAGTGGTTATAGATCACTAAATTTTCTTTACAGACAGGGGATGCTATAAATTATAACAATCAGAGTATTGAACTCAGCTATTGTTCCCTCTCTGTAGTCACGAGCTCTTTCAGATACATGAAATTCAAGTGGTGCTGTTTCCGCGAAACAGTCTGTCTATGCTTCTCTGAACACACTGAAAATCTGTACCCAGAAAATATCATTTGGACATCATCAGAAAGGTGACCATATGGAAAGCACTCTCCACTCTATTGTCGCAAGATGTGAAACAGACCATTATCCATGTGGGTGCTATTTCATCCTAAAAGCTAAGCCATTGTAGGTATCCTCTTTAAGATTTTGTCATCACTGCTAAGGTACTATAGATCATACAGTAGGACCTCAATTGCTCAGTTGCTGAATTGATTGCAACTACTTGCCAAACATCTCTATCAGAGACTCAGAAGCGGCCGCAGGTGTTTAACTCATAAGGATCCCATATCTTTGGCCATAAGGTTTCCAGGCAGTTGTGACTGACTTCATGTACTTGTCCCAGCCCAGTTCATATTCTTCACCACAGCTGTAAAGTAGTCTAGGAAGATAGGTCCCTTACAATTGGAGAAAGTCACCTCACGCTATGGGAGACATTCTTCTCTTTAAAATAAAGTGAGGATGCTTGCTGTCCAAATAGAATGGCAGAAGTCCACCCTATCTGTAATAGCGTTAGGGAAGCTGTAAATTGGATTCCATTATTACTCCATAATAACATGGTGAAAATTGGCACTTGTGGATGTCACCTTTCCAGTAAGTATGGGTCTGTTTTAGCTCTCAGAAGCTGAATAGTGAATATGGAATTCTTCTTTTTTTTTTTCCCTTCCCCATTGGGTTTCAAATGAAAAGGCAGCCTGAAGAGAAGAGATGAGAAAGCAGAAACATCTGTGGTTTGGCAAGCAAAAGAAGCACCGAGAGTATTTGGGGTGACTTGCAGATTGTACAGAAACACATAGAGCGAGTCCAGCAGCTGCAGTGGCTGTGCTGTTTAAAGCCATTCCCCCAGAACAGGAACAGTGGGACAATCCTTTACTGACTTGCATGATACATTGGAATGTTGAGCTAATCAGGCAATCTAATTGACTGAACATCTGCAGCTGCTTTATCATGGTCCTCAAATGGGCATTATCTCTTTGCATGCCAGGGATGGCTAAGGAGGATGGCTAAGCCGACTCTGGGGTTTATAGTTCAATTGCTTTCAACTGCCCTGACACTCAGGTGACCCAATTTAAGGGCAAATACAGTATGGTTTCTCTTTCGCTAGGACTGTTTTGAAGGAAAAGATTGGAAGAGTTGCTGTCTAGGTGGAAGGGTGAGGTGTTGGGAGGGGATTTCGGTGACTTGGGGGAGGGCTCCTTCTAGGTTTTGTTCCTGTCAAGTACACAGGGTGAGATGCTGAGCTGTGGTAACAGACAGTAAACTGTGGAAGACATGGACGCCCAGTTTTCACGAATATAAAGAGCCTCACACAAGTACAGGGAGCTGCAGCAGAGTCATTTTGCTTCCCACATCAGCCCCCCTTCTCTTGCTGGCATATTCTACCTGGATATAATCTGTGCCTATACCTAAGCCCTTTAATTATTTTCACCCATCATTTTCTGGATGCTGTTGCCATAGCATCCAGTTCTTCAGCAGATAGAGAAGAAACAACAGTAATGTTTGTGCTATTTTAACTCTAATTAAAACTCAGTGGGCCACACGCAAAGTGTAGATGTGATAATGGGAGGCCAGGGATCTTGTTGAGAAGAAGGGATCCTATGAGGGATGGAGGGGACTGCAAGAGGGAAATGGAGGCAGAAACAACCGAAGTTCATTATATAAATATATGAAACTCTCACTAAAGAGTTTAAAAGGGAATGGAGCAACTCTAAGTGAAAAATGTGAGAATAAAGGGTTTTTGAATAATAACACTTACAACATCACTGCCACACACACAGGATCCTAGACCGAGTGCATCATATTTTACATGTATTTACTTTTGCAGCTAATGCTGGACTTTATCTCTGCAAATATGATCATGTTTTGCTTGTTTTCCATACCTTCTCTGAGAAATACAAATGAAAAATGGTGGAGCCGCTGGAACTATAGGATGAGCATCAAGCAGATGCTAGGATCTCACTCCCAAGGGCTTAGATGAATTACTACTGTCTCGAATGAGCCTTGTTTGGGAGAAAAGTCCATACTTCCTCTCATAGCCTTTGTAAACTATTTTATTTCTGAAGATCGTGTGGGTCGGATTGTGAGTGTTGTCACTCTGGATCATGCTTTTCACCGTGTACATGTGATCATGAAAAATTCTTTTAAAAATGTAACCATCATTTGTTTTTACTGTGTTAGGAGATATTTTCTTATGAAAAGGAGCTGAAGTAGTCTGTTCATTTGCCCATGCCTGCTAAACTCCTTTCTTTACATTCTATAGAGAGTAGTGAGGGTGAGACAGACAACTAACTGTCTCTATCTCCTGACATTTCCATTTGACGTGGAAAGAGAAAAACATCTAAATCCGAAGTAAGTTAGTGTTGAACTCTAAGGGTGATAATTGACCAGAGGATAATATAGCAAAGTTTATCAACGAGGCAAGAAGGAGCACACTTGTGAAAGAAAAGGATTTCTGTAGCAGTGACCAGGGGTTTGAGTGGAAAATTAATCTTTTTGACTGTAGCAGGAAGAGGCTCTGGGACCAGATTTAGCAAGTTTAGATGTGCTGAGTAGGGGATGGAATTGACTCACTTAAAGTATCTAAAGGAGGCAGCTGTGGCTAGAACAGAATAAAGGCACCCGGAGGACCAGGGTGGCCCAAGGGACAGGTACAGACTAGCTCTTGTAACACATAGTTATAAGTCTGTCTTTTACTTTCTGAACAATAGGAGGCCATTTGAGAAAATTTAAAAGGGGGAAGAAGGTCTGATGCAGGTTTTAAACACAGGTACAAGATCAAGCCAGGAGGAAGCGAATAGCTGAGTGTCAGGGCAATTTCTGCCACCCACTTAAGAGATGAGCATGGTGTAGACTGGGATGGTAGCTTAGAGATGGAAGGCTTCAGTAGTAAAGTATTTCTACAGTTTTTTATAAATCTGTGAGTGTTAATTACAATTTGTACTTAAAATTAGAAATTGGAAAGTGTATAGAAATAATTAAGGCACCCAAGTCACATAAATACTTTCTGCTCTCTGTGAGGTTACCATCCATTCTAATAACTACTATACAGAGTGATTCCAATGGGCTGTCTCCATGTGCCTGGCCCAGCTTTCAAAGCTGTGTAGGAATCACCTCTGTTGAGCCTTCAGAGGTGAGGCTGTTGGTTCAGAGTAAGTATGCATGGATATAAAATTATATAATGAAGAGAGAACATACTATCTCTTTTTGCTTATGCTGAGGACCATATACAGGAAAGAGTGCAGTGCATAGCCAGAGAGCTTGTTGGTGGAATTGTCACCCAGGGCTCTGTAATCTCATTTCCAGAGCAACACTGCCAGTGTACACTCCCCTCACTAGTGGGCAGTCTTTCCATTTAGGCACCTGGGGCCAGAGTGTGAGTCTTGAATTGGTACCTGGAATATGCAATAGAAGATCTTAGCTTCTTTGGATAAGTACAGTCTAAACTTAAAGAAGTATTTTGGGTTTAAAGATGCTACCCAAGTCTTGTTTTTCAGATGTTAATGATTTTGGTGGTTGCTTCTTGTTAATTTATATATGGGTTACAAATATGTACTTTGATAAACCAAAATTCGGTACTTTAGTGTGCTAAACAATATCATAGTATAATAAGGAAGCCATATGAAGGTATAGCAAGGAAAATGAAGTAAAATAAAATGAAATAAAAACAGAAGCTTCTGAGAGGCTGTCTTGTTCCCCTTCTTCTCTCTTTGCACAACCTGTGAACTTAGCTGTACAATTTGGGTGGATGGGCTGTGGGAAGTGGTTGTGGCTATATGTGTGTTCTCTTTCTTTGTCTTCTTCTTTTTCTAACTCTTCAGTTCTGTCAGGACTGACTTTCAGGCACAAAGCTCCCTGCTGGCTGAGGTAGGCTGAGCATACACAAGGTTATACAATGACTGCCACATGCCAAAAGCCCCTTGAAAGGAGGAATCTTCTGAGCTGCCTGCAAGCCTCTAATGAGGCCCCAAAGGAGCTGGGGTGGCGATTGCTTCCCCTCACTGCAGAGGAATTATCAACCTCTAAGGAGTTGTTAGTACCCCAAAATGCTCCAACACAGATCATCCAACTTCCTGCATCTAAAGAGTCACAGCTTTTTGGAGCAGAACGATAACAGCTCTCCTTGGTTTCTGTTCATTTTGCTATAAGGGAAGACCAGAAAACTTTGCACAACTAAACCAGCCTTAGACATAGGTTGTGTCTTAAACATAATAATAATAATAATAATAATAATAATAATAATAATAATAATAAATAATGACAATATTAACCATAATAATAATTATAGGTAACTTTATTGAGCTTGATAATGATGTTTAGTATTTTCTATACCTTATTTTATTGGGTTCTGAAATGGCCATCAAGTAAACATATCACTGTTCATGCATTATAGTTGAAAATTAGGATTTAGGATGTTAATTTATCTAAAGTAAAAAGGATGGTATGTGTATTGCAAATGTCGGGCTGAAAGAGGAATTCTTATACCAGTAATATATGTGTTACATGTGTATTGTTCTTTTACTTATTTCATTCTTAAAACAATACTGCATTTGATTAAAAATTAGTAAGAGGAAGTGCTTTGAATACCTCAGATCACTGTAAATGTATCTAAATCAGTTAAGGAGATATGTATCTGTTGTGAAGAATGTTGCCAATATTTAGTCCTAGAAACATAGCCCTCTTTAGCATGCATTCATTTGGAAACAGCATGGAGGAGAGCTTCTCACAAGTATCCTGTAAGGGGAGGTGAGAAGAGGAATTGGGATGCTGTGCCGGTAGATACAATTATTATGTCAGTAACTTAGGCCCTATTGTGAGGAGGTCTGAGATACAGGGACTCAGTTCTCTAAGTTCGGGGCAGTGAAGTGGGCCTTAATCAGCCATGACAATTTCAGAAGTTGTATGCAGTTTATATCTGAAGATGAAGGAATGATCTGAGTGATTCTTTTTGGCTGAAGGCATTTCCTGGAGAGAAACCCAACTGAGAGCCATCAGCCACCGATATTTGTAGCAGTTGCAACAATGCATATTTCATTCTGAAGGGGATTTGCTATAGCCCATCCTCTGTGTACACACATCCACTTTAACACAGTAGGCCTTGGAAGCTCCTCGCCTGGCATTCCTGTTAGTCTCTCTTAGTAGAGAAATTTATGGAAAGACAGAAAAATGAGAGGTATATTCTGCTGTAAACCACTGGACAGGTCTGGGTGGGAATTCATAATTACCGTCTCTCCCTTGGTATCAGTGATGGTAGTTTGTCAACCTGACACATCTAGAATTACCTAGGAAGGGAGTCTCAATGAGGAATTATCTGCCTTAGGTTGGCTTGTGGATATGCCTGTAGGGGATTTTCTTAATTGGGTTAACTGAGATGGGAAGACCCACCATAATATGGATGGCACCATTTCCTGAGCTGGGCCCTAGACCGAGGAAAGGAGAAAGTGAGCTGAGCACTAGCATTTATGCATTAATTTATTGTTATCTGCTCTTGCTTGTGGGTAAGATAGGATAAGTTAGGCCAAGTTCCTGAGGCTTTTACTCTTCTGCAGTGGTGGACTGTAACCAGGATGGGGAGGCAAATCAACCCCTATGCTCTTAAGTTGATTCTTTCAGAGTGATTTTTTTCCCATCACAATGTGAATAGAAACTAAATTAGTATCCATTCTTGAGTCTCTCTTTTTATTTTGTGTTGGACTTCTGGTCTAAAAACGCCTGCAGCATCAACGTGGAAACCATAGCATAAAACTCAATGGGTCTTTAAGTGTATTTCCTATTGGAAATGTTTGCTCTGTTAAAATGAGTATATATATAATTTAGCTTTTCTAAATTTTTTTGAATATTTCATATATGAGCTCTTATTTATGTACTCTCTACCTCGTCCTCCTCTAACTTTTCTTGTGTTTATATCTACCTTCATATTCATAAATGCTTCAACATTTATTCTTATGTGTATGTATATGTATGTATATATATGTATATATATACAGTTATACAAACACCTATACATTACATGCTAAATCCATTTAGTGTTGCTCATATTTATGTATGTTCAGGGCTGACATTTAAGATTGAATAACCAATCATGGAGCTCTTCCTGGAGAAAACTAATTCCCTCTCTCTCAGCAGTCATTGACTGCTTCTAGCTCTTCATCTAGGAATGTGCCTTGTGATATTTCCCCCATCCATGTTAGCATGACAACTAATGTTGTCATTAAAAGGCTTGTTTAGACTACGTAATTATTGAGATTCCATGGATGAAACTTCCCAAGACATTGGCAGAGGACATCCTGATTCTCTGGTTTTGCTATTTTCCAACCATTTCTTTTATGATTTCCCCTAGTCCTTATGGGCAGGGCTTGTGTTTTTAGATGTATCAAGTGCAGTTGATTATGCCAGTTTTTCTCTGCACTTCAGCCACTTGTGAATTTCTTCAGTATTCTCTATCTGTTGAAATAAGTGGGAGGAGGTCCTTCTTTGAATAGGCTTGAGAGCTACACCTCTCTGTACATGTAAGGGTACGTATTTGGTATGATTAAAATTTACATTAGATTAGGAAAATGGCATAAGTAGGGTCCTTTCTAGGGTCTGTACTATCATATGCCATGGATGATTTATAGTTCTGAGCATGGATTCCCCCCTATCAAATGGGACAACTTCTAATTAGACAGCTGTTACCCCCATGATAAACGTTCCATGACTGTGTCATTGGGAAGCCAAGTCTACCAGGCCAGGTACTATTCTTAGGCTTTACAGCAGGGTAGGACTTTTGAATGTTGGTCTCCTTTGCCAATTTGTACAGCACTGTCCATTACTATAAGAATTCCTAGTCTTCAGTGAGGCGACTTGAAGGTCATATCTATCTCTATTTCTCTGAGTCCTATGTTTGAAATATGCAATGTCTTCAACAATAGGATTTTGCTTTCTGGGAGGCAACCAAGAATGCCAATAGCCTATAATATCTTGAAAATCTTTTGGATTCACCTAACCAAAAAATCAATAAGAAGTTCACATTCTTGGCACCGAGATTCTTGTTACTCTGGGTCTAGAGGGAGGGTTGCCATCCTTTGTGACTTAACTACGTCTGCGGTGCAACCCCTCACAAAATGACACATACATTATAAGTAAACATGAATTAATATGTTCTCTGTGGAACTTTCAGACAACCTTAGTGATGTTTACTTTTTTCCCTCTCTTCTGCATCACTCTCTTTTCCACTCCTTAGTTAAACTTTATCATTTTCCCATTTCCCCTTACATAGCCTCCCGTATCTCCTTCTCTAGAACACTTCTTCCATAACCCGCGCATTGTTCCCTTTTACTTAACAAGTGTTATGGTTAGTTTTTCTTGTCAGCCAGAATTAACTGGTTGAAAAAATATCTCCCTCACATTGGCCTGTTGACAAGCCTGGAGGCCATTTTCTTGATTACTGATTAATGTGAGAGGACCTACTTCACTTTAGGCATTGTGATCCCTAGGTAGATGATCCTGAGTGGTAAAAGAAAGCAAACAGGCAGCCTTATTTATAATAGCCAGAAGCTGGAAAGAACCAAGATGTTCTTCAACAGAGGAATGGATACAGAAAATGTGGTACATCTACACAATGGAGTACTATACTCAGCTATCAAAAACAACAACTTCATGAAATTCATAGGCAAATGTACGGAACTAGAAAATATCAACCTGGGTGAGGTAACCCAATCACAAACAAACAAACAAACAATACACACACACACACACACACCCACCCACACACACACACACACACACACACACACTTGTATGCACTCACTGATAAGTGATATTAGCCCAAAAGTTCAGATAACCCAAGATATAACCTACAGACCACATGATGCTTGAGAAGGATGACCAAAGTACAGATGCTTCAGACCTTCTTAGAAGGGCAAACAAAAATATTCATAGGAGGAGATATAGAGAGAAAGTTTGGAACAAAGACTGAAGGAATGGCCATTCAGAGCCTGCCCCACCTGGGGATCTATTCCATATACATACAGTCACCAAACCCACACATTATTGCTGATGCCAAGAAGTGCATGCTGATAGGAGCCTGATATAGCTGTCTGCTGAGAGGCTCTAGCAGAGCATGAGAAACACAGACGCAAATGCTTGTAGTCAACCATTGAACTGAGAATGGGGTCCCCATTGGAGGAGTTAGAGAAAGGATTGAAGGAGCTGAAGGGGTTTTCAACCCCATAAGAACAACAATACCAACCAACTAGAACTCCCAGGGACTAAACCACCATCCAAGAGTACACAAGGACAGACCCATGGCTCCAGCTGCATGTGTAGCAGAAGATGGCCTTGTTGGACACCAATGAGAGGAGAAGCCCTTGGTTCTACCAAGGCTGGACACCCCAGTGTAGGGGAATGTCAGGGTGGGGAGGCAGGAAGGGGTCGGTGGTTGGGTGGGTGAAAGGGAATAACATTTGAAGTGTAAATTTAAAAAATCCAATTAAAATTAAAAACAAACTGGGCAAACCATAGGCCACAGACCAGAAAGCAATATTATATTATGATTTCACCTTCAGTCTTTGTCTCCCGGTTCCTGCCTTGAATTCCTGCCTTGACTTCCCTTCCAGTTGGACTATAAACTTGAATGGTTAAGTAATCCCTTCCCCTACCAAGTTTCCATTTGTCTAGAAACAGAAACACAACTGATACTCCTGGTTTCTATGGATACTTCAGGTTATAGTCAACTGTATGATTCATAGCTAGTACCTATAAATAAGAGAACTTGTATCATTTGTCATTCTGAGTCTGGGTTACATAACTAAGTATAATATTTTCTCATCTCATCCACTTACCTGAAAAGTTCATGATCTTATTTTTCTTTATAGCTGAATAGAATTCTATTGTGAATGCAGTGGTTTATGATCCTACCAACAGTGAATGAGGGTTCCTCTTTCTCTGAAACTGCATTAGCGACGTGGAGCTGTTTTCCTGTTCTTAACCATTCTGAGTGGCATACTGTGTCATATCAAATTAGGTGTAAGTTTGTAAGTTGTATTCCTCTATTGCCAAGGATATTAAAAGATTTTTGTGGGAGTTCTTAGCCATTATTAACTTTTTTGAGAACTCTTCTCTATTTAGATATTTGTGGTGAGTGGTGTGTGTTTGTGTGTGTGTGTGTGTGTGTGTGTGAGAGAGAGAGAGAGAGAGAGAGAGAGAGAGAGAGAGAGAGAGAGAGAGAGAGAGAGAGAGATTGTGTGCATTACTTTCACAATTATTTGTGACCTTTTGCGGTCTTTGTATATTCTAGAAGTTCATTTTTTTATTGTGTGAGTCGCTGGCAAAGATTCTTTCTGAGTCTCTAACCTTCTCTCCACTTATTGGATGCTTTCTTTGTTGTAAAAGGCCATTTTAGTTTTATGAGGTCCCACTTGTCAGGTGATGGCCCTAATTCCTGAGTACAGGGAATCCTATTCAGAAAGTACTTTTCTCTGTCTTATATGATACTGCCTATACTTCTACCAATTTAAGCAATCTTGGGTTCATATTGACTTCTTATTGATTTGGTGTTTTGATGTTTGTAGAGTATAATAGATATCAGTCACTTTCATTTTTCTACATGCAGACTTTTAACTTTCCTTGATCCATTTGTTGAGGATGCTGTCTTTTCTCCAGTGTATATTTTTGGCATCTTTGTCATATCAGATGACCATAGTGTTTTTTTTTTTTTTTGCATGCATACTGGGTCTTCTGCTTTATTCCATTGGGCTGCATTTCTGACTTTTGCTGATTCCATTTTGTTTTTATCACTCTAGGTCTACAATATATAGCTTGACGTATAGAAATATATTATGTTAATACCTCTAGAATTGTAACTTTGATCTTTGTTTGTTTGTTTGTTTGTTTGTTTGTTTTTGGTAAAGGTCTCTTCAGTAAGTCTTATTCCTAGATATTTTTTGAGATGATTGTGAACACAATTGTTTCCATGATTTCTTAATCATGGTGCTTATTAATAGTATTAGAATACTTTACTGTGCCATCAGAATTAAAAATTAAGTTCCAAAAGCTTTATAAAAATATTTACTGGCAAAATATCCGAATAAAGTTCACTTGTCAATTTATGTTGATAGAGTAACAATAGGAAGCATTTCGAGTGCTGAAGAGAGGGCTCAGTGGTTAAAAGCACTTGCTGCTTTTGCAGAGGATCTAAATTCAGTTCCCAGCATCCACATGACAGCTCGAAAGCATTGGTGTATTCAATTTCCCGACATCTAATGTTCTAGTCTGACAGTCAGTTTTTGACATGCATGTGATACACATGCATGTATACAGGCAAAGCAGCCGTGTACATGCCATAAGAATAATTTTTTTAAACAAAAGTATTTAGGAAACCAAAATGTGTATGAAAAATTAGCAATCTCACATGAATTTTTCTAGATGGTTAACCTTTAAGGTTATAATGAAGAAAGCATCATATCAAGAGGCATTTGAGTCTCACTATTTCCCAAAGTATCTTAGGAAACTTTATGTTTGACCTAAGAATAGACAACTCTAGTGTCAGACTATGGTGTGTTCAGAGGTAAACCTTGAGGTATGTAAGTAATTTCAATGATGATATTTCAATTCACTGGCACATATGTTCATTTATCAATTGTTATTGGTAGAAGGCATATAAATGGCTATCCACTTGGAGTACATACACAACCATGAATTCTATGCTATAAGGATTTAAATGAGCAAAACAAAATCTTAGGAGGGCCATTGGCAGATGACATATTTAATTTAGTGCTAGATAAACCATTGCTTTTTAAAGAAATTTATTCATCTTTCTGTGTACATGTATTACTCTCAGCGGGCATGTCATATTCATGCATATTCCAGTACAGGGTAGAAAAGGCAAGCAGATCCCTCGGGCTACTGTTCTAGTAGGTTGTAAATCACTTATTGTGGGTGCTGGGAATTGAACTTGGGTTCTCTAGGAGATCGATAAGTGCTCTTAACTACTGAACCACATTCCCACTTTTGAAACAGCACATTCTTACAATAGCCATTGAGAAAATATAAAAATATTTTCTAAATAAATCTTAAGCCTTATCGTATAGAAACTTTCACCATAAATATTATCAATGGAAATATATTGAGTGAAATTTTGCAAAGTAGAATCGAGTCAGTGTCTACATTGAATAAATGAACAATGTCAGATGCATTTAAGATGCAAAATAGTGTCAACCTAATAGATTAAAGAGAAATGTGGTACAAGTGTTGAAACAAAAATAATTAATATTATTGACAGGGCTTATAATTGCTGTTAGTGAAACAGAGGCAATATGACTCTGTAAACTTGTCCAAAGTTGTTTTTATTCATGACACCTATAGGAAAATAATTTTGTCCTACTATTTACTTTCTAGATTGAAATTTGAAGTCTTACTATTTTCAACCAATATGGGGGCATGTAAAATTGGCTATTACATATAAATTAAGTTTGAAGCCAATCCCATATAAATGAAGACATCAGTGTGTACTGTGTATGCATGTGTTCACATGTGTATATTTCAATTACATCTGTCAAATTACTAGAGTGAAACTCATTCTGATATTTCTGCTTGTGATGTCTTCCATTGCATTGAAATACAAGAGTTGAATCATCCCCTGAATTGGAGAGCCTTTCCATGCTACAATAAGCTGACAGATGAAATTTGCATATTTTATGAATCATTGGCAAGCCTTTTGTTCATATTCATAGTAATATGCTCAGGTACAGGCATATTTTATATTAAATTATTGAGATAAGAAAATTTATGGGAGTCTACTAGTTCAACTTGCTTTTTTTGTTCATGGATGTATAGCTAAAAAATGTCAGGATGATGTGTGGTGATTGAGAGCTCACTGGAGTTGATAATGAAGGCAAACAAGCCAAAACCGTTTGAGGAACTAACAAAAAAAGCAATTTCAGCAAATAAGATTAAGCATTGTTGATTTTGAAATTCTGCCAGATGTTGTAAATGTGAGAATTTCTGTATTGATTGCTTCAAGTGTCAAGAAAAAAATAACTGAATGTAACTATTTGAAAGGTTAGTAAGACGTAATTAAATTTGAGTGATTGAAGAAGAAATTCAACCTATACTCCAACTGCCTTTTTAAAGAGGAGCAGAAACTGAAAGCTCCTGAGTGGCTGGTTGCCTTTCTCGATTGACTTTTAATTTACCAGTGTGTGTGAGTATACTCTTATGTGTTTGCAGCAAACCATAGAACAACAATTACAATAATTTCAGCAAAAGTCAATTTCCCTTGTATCACTGAGTATCTTGGTATCTTTAAGATGTGTTCACATTTAAAGATGAAGTTTTCCGTACATTTTTCAGAAGAGAGATCAGAAATTGCTCTTGAAGTGCAATTTAAACAAATGACCTTTCCCTTGACATTGGCGAGTTTACAGCTAAAGTCAGTCTACTTGAGCTGTGAATGTGTCCGATGACTACAGTGGTGCCTGTGAATATATAGGTAAGACTTTTACAAATTCTAGACATGGTAATGGAATTTGAACCTTGTGAAAATGACACTGACTGGACTTAGAGTTATTACAACATTAATCAGAGTGGGAATATTGCAAAAGAATAGTTTTTAGAGTCTCCAAAGTCTCATAGGTGAGCAAGATGGTTCAGTGAGTTAAGAAAATGTACCTGCCACACATGCCTGAACGCCTGAGCAGATCAGTGCCTGGAACCCAGAGTGGAAAGAGAGAACTGACTTTGAAAAATTATCCTACATTGCCTACACATGCAATATGTTTTATTCTCTCTCTCTCTCCTCCCTCCCTCCCCACCATCTCTTTCACACAAGCACACACACACACATGTACACACAAAAACACACACATACATACACATGTACACACACAAACACCCACACATACACACACAAGCACACACATGCACACACACACTCCCACCTTCATATATACATGCACACATATACACACATACACATACACACACATGCCCACACACCCCTACCTACATACATACATTCACACACATACACACACATATACACACACATGCACACACATGCATGCATACATGCACACACATACACACATACACATACATGCATGCACACACACTCACACCTCCATGCATACATGCACACACACACCTACATACATAAATGCACACACATACACACACACACATGAACACACACCCACACCTACATGCATACATGCACACACACATACACACATACACAAAAACACACACACGTGTGCGCACATGTGCGCATGCTCATATACACACACTGAAAAGAAGAGTGAGTTTTAGGTAGCCGTATAGAACAAAATTGCAGAAAAGTGTTTTGATAATGCTCCAGAATCTCAGTTGTCTCGTCAGATCAGACATATTAAGATACTTTACTCTGTATTCTTGTAAAGATATTTATTTTTAAATATAATGATTGCTTTCCTCAAGAGTATTATATACACATTCAATATGTTTTGATAATATTTCTTTAACAGCTCCTCAAATGTCTGTCTTTGGCTCTTTTGCCTCTTCCCAACTTCATGCACTCTATTTTATGTTTTCACCCACTAAATCCAGTTTGTGTTGCCCATATTCTTTTGGATGTGGGGCAATCACTGAAACATGGTGGATCCATCAAGGGCCACATGTATGAAAGAAAGAGAGAGAGAGAGAGAGAGAGAGAGAGAGAGAGAGAGAGAGAGAGAGAGAGAGAGAGAGAGAACCTCCCAACAAGCAAGCAAGCAAACAAACAAACAACTGACCTTTGGCCGTGAGTCTCTGGACTGTTTCCATCTACTACTGGATGAAGCTTCTCAGGAAACAATTATGATGGTTTCCTATCTGAAAGCATAGTAGAGTATCATAATAGTGGCAGGAGTTGACTCT
Source organism: Rattus norvegicus (assembly GCF_021556685.1). Taxonomy (NCBI): domain Eukaryota; kingdom Metazoa; phylum Chordata; class Mammalia; order Rodentia; family Muridae; genus Rattus; species Rattus norvegicus. The sequence continues at coordinate 136,374,594 of NC_141537.1, read as the reverse complement.
CCCCTATGAGATATGGCCAGTCATTGGTTGGCTGTTCCCCTAGTCTCTGCTCCATCTTTACCTCTACAAGTCTTATAAGCAGGACAAATTTTGGGTCTAAGGTTTTGTGGGTGAGTTGACATTCTCCTCCATCCAATGGAAGCCTTGCCTGGCTACAGGAGATGGCCACTTCAGTCTCCATATCCCCAACTCTTAGAAGTCTCAGCTAGGGTTACTGGCATAGACTCCGAGGAGGAGTCTCACCTGTATCAGGTCTCCAGCTAGTCCCAGATGTGGATCCCATAGATTTCCATTCTTACTCCCAGCCTCCCCTGCACCACTTGACTGCCATCCCCATGCCCCCTCACCTACTCTCCCACAACATTGTCACCCTCTATCCACCTCTGATGCCTATCCTATTTCCCCTTCTGAGATTCACACCTCCTCCTTTGCGTCCTGTTTCTTTGGGTCTATGGATTGTAGCATAGTTTTCCAATACTTTTTGGTTAATAACAACTTATAAGTGAGTACATACTGTGCATGTCTTTCTGGATCTGGGTTACTTCACTCATCATGATATTTTCTATTTCTATACATTTGCCAGCAACTGTTTTTTAATAACTGAATAGTATTCCATTGTGTAGATGTACCAACTGATGAAAACAGATGCAGAGACTCACAGCTAAACATCAGGAGGAGCTCAGGGAGTCTTGTGGACAAGTGGGGACAGGATTGAGCAAGCTGGACAGGTCAAGGACACTACAAGAAAACCTACAGAGTCAACAAACCAGGGTCCATGGGAACTGGTAGAGACTAAATCATCAACTAAAGAACATGCAGGGTCTGGATCTAGGCCCACTATACATTTGGAGCAGTTGTGCAGCTTGGCCTTCAAGTGGGTCCCTAACAACTGGAGCAAGGAGAGTCACTGACTCTCTGGGGTTTTTGGAAAATTTGTTTAGTCTTCTTGTGACTTGATGTCCCAAGTCAGGGTGGTATTTAAGCGGGATCCCCACTTTCTGAGGAAAAAACGAGGGCTTAATGGAGGGAGGATTTCTGAGGGTGGGACTAAGAGGAGTTGCTGGGGCTCCAATCAGGCTTTAAAGTGAATGAATAAATAAATTAGTGAAAGAGCAAGCAAACAAACAAGCCTCACTCTCCCTCCCTGATAGCTATCACTTGTTAGTGGTGTGTCCTCATCAGCCTCTCCCTTCTCCAGGTTGGAACATTGACTGATTTGATTTTTTTTTTAGATGTTGGTTTGACCTTGTCTAGGAAAAGATAGCTTCTGTAAGTTCACGAGTGTAGTGATTGGTTATCTTCTCGTGTACAAAAGACAGTGTTTTATTCTAGTCTTTCTGGATCCCTGGCTTTTACAATCATTCATCCTCTTCCTTACTCCAGGATGGTCTCTGAGCCTTGGCAGGGGAGGGCATGATAGCAATTTCCTTTTTATGATTGACTACCCTATGGACACTATCTATACTTTGTTCAGTTCTGAGTTTCTGTATGAATTGTTATGCATAAAAACTTACCGAGAGCTTCACTAACATATGGGTAGACAGAGAGAGTAGTTTCTACTTAGCAAACTAATAGTTGTAAATTCATCCCTTGGGGGGGGTATGATTTTACAGCCATTGGTTCTTGGTCTCATTTATCATACCAGGCATGCCTTTTATCCTGTGAAACTGGACTTCAATAAAACCAAAAACTGTAGATTACTCTAGTAATGTCCATGCCACTGCCACTACTCTGTAGCTGGACACCTTTTTAGCATTCTGGTCATTCTTGTAGCTTACATATTCACCACTGGATTCTATTCCAGAAGACTATATAGCACTCTCTGCTACAATGAAAGATACCCACCATAGAAGAGGCTTCCTGGTCAGTATGAACTTGATTTCTGTATGTCCTATGACCGAATTGTGTATATCTTCAGCCATAGGTTCTTATCAACTTCTGGTAAGCAATAATGAGCAATGTCAATAGGTCGTACTGGATGTTTGCTCCAGGATACTCCCGACCAACAGCTGAGGGGAACTGTTTCTCACCTACCCTGAGCTTTTTGTTTAGCATCCTATGGCTTCTGGGAGGAAGATTATTCTCTGGAAGATTAACTCTAATTTATGTGTTTGTGTGTCTATACCCATAAGCATACATTTAGGAAGCATATACAATAGAAGGTTTGCACATATCCCCTTCAGACATTCTTAATGTATGTTATCCTTCTCCCTCTCTATCTCTGCCCTATTCTCCCATCTCTCTCCTCATTTAAACTTCTATAATTGATATTATCTCCTTTTCCTTTATATCTATTCTTTTCTATTTAAAACTTTTAAAGCAATAATAGATACTCTAATTTTAGTTTAGAATTATAGTTACTTAGTTGCTATTAGTTAACTACTGAAATTTTGAAGTATTACTCTTGTCAGGAAAATCTCAGTAGCCATCAGCTGGGAGAGAGAGAGAGAGAGAGAGAGAGAGAGAGAGAGAGAGAGAGAGAGAGAGAGAGAGAGAGAGAGAGAGAGAGAGAATCTCTCTGTGTGTTTGTGTGTGTGTGTGTGTGTGCGCGCGCGCGCACGCGCACACTGTATGTATTTGTGTCCATATGTGTATGCTTCATTCAAGCAGGAGCATGAGGAGGCTAGAGATTGAGAATAGGCTTCTCTGCCTTCTTATTGTTTTGAGACAGAGTTTTCTTTGAACCTGGAGCTAACCATTTTGTCTAGCATGTTCCTGTGATTCATTTGTCTTTACCCTTTCATCATCAGTGCTAAGGTTACAGGCTTGTATTAGGAAACAGGATTTTTGTGAGTGCTAAGAATGCAAAGTCTGGTCACTATCCCCCTCCTGGTCTACACTCTCACTTCCTCATCTCATTCCTCCTCCCCTCTCACCACCCATTGGTCCCCATCAACAGGAAGCAAACCATAGTAGATTGAAGAGAAATAGTGGGGCACGTTCATTCCATTTCACTTGGAACTTGAAGCTCTCAATAAATGTTTGAAGACAAAAATAAAATAAAATATAATAAGTTCAAACTCAAGTTTACATGCTTACACAGTGAGCCCTCAAATTTGTGGTTTTTAAAGTTTTCTTGTTCTATGCCTCATAAGTGTTTATGAATATGTTTCTCGTAGTTCTCAGCCTTATTTTTCCAGGACTTACCTGGAATACCTACAAAACTTGTAGATGTCCGAATTCCATTCTAATGCTATCATTAGAAAGAATAGAATAGAGTACTCTTCAAGGGTAGAGTATGGGTATCTCTGTAATTGCTTTTTGCAGTAAACACTCCAAAGAACTTTAGATGGCTTGAGCCATGTCTTCTTAGATATAATAATTAGGTTTATGTATTAGATTAAAGATTATATTCAGTAATTTAGGTCTTAGAAACTTTGTTAAATTCTTGCAAATGACCCAATTATGTATAGGTGTATATGTATTATTAAAGTTTCTAGAATTCACAAGACTATAATCTAAATATAAATGTAAGAACAAAATATGTGTTCAGATAAAGAATTAACAATGTGACCTGAAAATACATAAAGTTATTTTAACTTCCATTCTCAAACTCAAATATCTTTCCATCTTGTCAGTTTGACTATACAATATTACATCATTTGTTTGCAAGTTCTCATCATAATTTATTGAGAGATGTTCTAATAATACTGTTCCCCTTTCAATAACAGCCTGACCTTCAGTGTCAGTTTCCCCAATTTATTGTCTACCTTGTGGTCTGTGATCAATATTGAAAACTCAGTTTGTGTTTCCTTCTGAGTCTCATGTGCTAGTTCCTGATTAATTTAGCTCCAGTGACTCCATGGTCTCCCCTGTGACAAACTGAAAGTTTAGATCAAACCTGCCTGTCAAGTATGATTAATAACCATTTGAGAAAAAAGCAATTTCTTTATACTCTTTGATGTCTTTCTACCTTTGTAGCTCATAAAGTGAGGTAAACTCTCAAAGTGTTTGTTAAATGATCATCTTTTGCTTCCTTACCAGGGGTGCATCTGTACTCTGTTCAGATTTCCATCTGACTTTGACATTTCTATGGTCTAATAACAATGGAAAAATGTTGATATTTGTTTGTTTCTTTTTTCTATTACTTTTATTATTTTACAATCCAATCTTTGCTCCCCTCCTGGTCTGCCATTGCACAGTTCCTTAACCCATTATTCCTTTCCTCTGTCTCTAAGAGGATGCCCCCGTCGGCCCTCCTACTCCTTGGGGCCTCAAGTCTCTACAGGTTTTGCTCCTCTTCTCCCACTGAGGCCAGAGCAGAGAGTTCTCTGCTATCTATGTGTCAAGCTCCTGCATACTGCTTGGTTGGTGTCTCAGTGTCGGAGAGATCTTAGGGGTCCTGGCTAGTTGTGACTACTCGTCTTCCTCTGTGTTTACCCTCTTCCTCAGCTTCTTCTAGCATGTCCCAAATTTAACCACAGGGGTCCCCGGTTTCAGTCCAGTGGTTGAGTGTAAGTTCTGCTTCTGTCTCAGTCAGGTTCTTGTTGGACCTCTCAGAGGACAGCCATGTTAAGCAGGAGCAAGCAGACCATAACATCAGTAATAGTATTAGGACTTGGAGCCTCCCCTTGAGATGGATCCCAAGTTGGGCTGGTCACTGGACCTCCTTTCCCACAGTCTCTTCTCCATTTTTGCCTCTGCAGTTCTTTTAGACAGGAACAGCTGAGTGAGTTTTTGACTGTGGGATGGCAACCCCATACCTCCCTTCATGCCCTGTCATTCTACTGGAGGGGGACTCTACAAGTTCTTTCTCCCCACTGTTGGGCATTTCATCTAAAGCCCCTTCCTTTGAGTCCTCGTTGTCTCTCATCTCCCAGGTCTCTGGTACTTTCTAGAGGATCCCCTCACCTCCCACACCCTGAGGTAGCATATTTCCATTCATTCTGTTGGCTTACAGGGCTTTTCTCCTGTCTTCCTCACCCTCTATTATTTTCCCCCTTTCCTCTTACCCTCCTCTCTCCCACTCAGGTCCCTCCCTCCTAAGTGGGATTGATGCATCCTCACTTGGGTTCCTGTGCATGCTAACCTTCTTGAGTTCTGTGCATTGTATACTATGTATTCTGCACTTTTTTTTGGCTAATAACAACTAATTAGTGAATACATACCATGCATTACTTTTGTGTCTGAGTTACCTCACTAAGGAAATTTTCTAGCTCCATCTGTTTGCCTGCAAAACTCATGATGCCCTTCTTCCTAATAGCTGAATGGTACTCCATGGTATAAATGAACCACATTTTCTGTATTCATTCTTCTGTTGTGAGACATCTGGGTTGTTTCCATCTTCTGGCTATTGCAGATAAGGCTGCTACAAACATAGTGGTGCACATGTCCCTGTGATAAGCTGGGGTATCTTTTGGGTATATGCCCAAGAGTGTTGTAGCAGCTGGGTCTTTAGATAGATCTATTTCCAATTTTTTGAGGAAGCTTTGGATTAATTTCCAGAGTGGTTGCTCCATTTTGTAATCCCACCAGCAATGGAGGAGTGTTCCTCTTTCTCCACATCCTTTCCGACATCTTCTGTCACCTGAGTTTTTGATCTTAGCCATTCTGATTGGCTTAAGGTGGAATCTTACTTGCATTTCTCTGATGGCTAGGGATGTTGAGCCTATGTTCAGGTGCTTCTTGGCCATTCAAGATTTCTCAGTTGAGAATTCTCTGTTTAGCTCTGTAGTCCCTTTGTAATTGGGTTATTTAGTTTTTCGGAGTCTAATTTCTAGCGTTCTTGGTATATTTTGGATATTAGCCCTCTATCAGAGGGAGTAGTACTAAAGATTGTTTCCCAATAGGTAGGTCATCATTTTGTTTTATGGACAGTGTCTTTTGCCTTACAGAAGCTTTTCGGATTCATGATGATGTCCCATTCATGAAAGTGTTAAGTAAATCCTTGTCTAGTTGCATGTTTGACTATGCATTTGTTTGTATTTTTATAGTTTTGAGATAAAAGCACTTAAGGGACCTTATGAGGGCCATTACTGAAGAAGTACAAGTTATTCTCTACTCATAAAATATGAATAAATGTAGGTAAAATTTACAAAATGATATTGAATATCTTTTCCATAGCAATGTGGGGTTTTACCAGTGTAATTTAAACCATTTTTACCTGGAAAATGGTTTTTTGCTTATTCATATCCATTCATTTTCCCTGAGTCTGCACTTTACTTTTCCTCCAGTTTACACTTTACTCTGGTATCTAATACCATTTTAATACAGCCTTTGTTAAAAAAACAAAGGCACAGTTTAAAATCAGAGCTTTGTCTGGAATATTGAAATCAAAGTTTTATTGAAATAATCTCTGAGTATTGATTTCTACCATAGGGTTATAAATTCCCAACATAAACAAATTGCTAGGGTTTAACTGTATTTTCCTATCATATTTCCTTTTAAATGCCTGTGAGTTCTCATACGCATTGGTTATGTCCCCCACTTCTACCCATTCTGTATATGCTTTGTGTTTTAGTCACTAGATATGTACACTGTGTTTTCTTTTAGCTGTTAGATAAATTTAAATAACAGGCCTTCTAATTCTTTAAATAATACAGGCTGAAAAATCCACATCTTCAATCGATAACCTTCATGTTGTAAAGAAAACATAAACTGAAAAGTGACTTCTTAAAATTGTAATTGTGGAATGGAATAAACAGGGGGAAAGTTGGGACATATTTTGAGTGCTATTTAGTTAATAGGTATCATTAACTAATTTCTGTTGACAGCTATATTATTCTTAAAATGAGATTAAAAGCTTTATTGTTTCTTATTCCCCAGGTTATGTAATATTCCCCTATCTATCTTAGCTGAGTAGTTAATGGAAGCTTACGTCATTATTCTTAAATTGCCATGCATGTCAAAATTGCATTAAGAAGGTTTTTTTCAATGTAGATCCATTTTAAAACTTCAAGTGTTAGAAAAATTACCCTGAGTAGTGTTAGAGATAGGAGGAGAAAATGCCTTCTGTATTCCCATCTATTCCAATCTTATCAATATCCTACCCAATGTATGGTCATGGTTCTTGTGCTCCTGAAAAAGACTCACCCTAGACAAAAGTTGAGCAAATACATAACGACAATTTATCTTAGAGATAACAAATTTATCTTAGAGAGAATTCGTTCATACAACCACTTGGTTGGACTGATCCAAGTGACAATATTCCCAAACAACTCTATCTCTAGGATCTGAACTTACAAAGCATTGTCTACCATTTCCCTTTCCGTGGCTCAGTCAGGGTAGTTTGGGGATGGCATACCTCCTGAAACAGGTAGGGCCTCTTATAGAACCATTGTCTAATCTACTTTGTTACAATTAGAAGCATTAAAAGTAGGGATACGTATAAGGATGAAGCTACCTATAAAGTTATAATTTTAGGAGGGGAAAGGCCATGTTAGCTTGTTTCAGAGTCCCTCCTTCCTCTTAATCAACATCTACCTGCAAGCCTATGTAGTTACATATCCCGGTGTTCCTGACCTCTCCATTTTAACCTTAGCATTTGAAAGCTAATGTGTCCTTACACACAGGAGCCTAGCATGGCAGTCCTCTGAGAAGCCCAATAATCAGCTAAGACAGAGACAGATACACCCAGCCATTGGACTGAAGTTGGGGACCTTTGTGGTTGAATTAGGGAAAGGCTGGAAGAAGCTGAGGAAGAAGACAACCCCATAGGAAGACCAACAGTCTCAACTAACCAGGACCCCTGAAATCTCCCAGACACTGAGCCACCAAGCAGGCAGCATACAAAAGCTGGTTTGAGGCCCCTGACGCATATACAGCAGAGGACTGCCTGGTCTGGCCTCAGTGGGAAAAGACGCCCCTAACCCTTGAGAGGCTTGAGGCTACAGGGAGAGGGGAGACCTGTCAGGGGCAGGGTATCTTCTTGGAGCCTGGGGGCAGGAGGAATGAGATGAGGAACTGAAGAATGCTGGGAGGGGGGACTAGGAGTGAGACAATGACTGTATCGTAAAAAATGAAAGTAATAATAACACAAAAGTGATCCATCATTTCAATCCTCTGATTTATCTTTGTATGGGTTATAAATTTGTTTGCAAATTTTCTAAATTATTTGTTTAAGTACTTAAAATATTTATCAACCATTTGTATATTTATATATATATGTATTTGTATATATAAATTTATATATATACATATACATATAATTTTAAAATACTTTATAAAATGGAATACTGTTGATGATTTTGAGCCAGTCTTACAGTTTTCTTGCTCATGTCCCTTTGGCTCGGATGTTACAAGTGTTTCAATATTACTCAAACTATTTTCTTTTTATTTCATTTTTATTATATATTCATGTAATTCTGCACATTTGAAAATTTTGTGTTTAAAGAATTCTGAAAATAATATTGTACTTTATTTTCTGCAGTGTGCCTTTCAAGGTAACATGTATTAAATATTAGTTTGTGTGGATATATAAAGTATACATAGTTCCATCTCTCTGCTTAATGGTCTTCTATCAACCAAAATCCACCATGGATCACTTATCACTCTTGTGTTAAAGAACATGACCCACCCTGCTGCCTGGCACTGCTGGGAGGTCTCCAGAGTGGAAGCAAGTGGCATAGGCGTGCAAGCAAGAGCTTCCTGGGTGTTCTTGTTGACCCATCAGTCCTTTGTGTTCTGGTGGCCGGGGCCTTGGGTCTCCTGAAGCAGTGAGGTTTCTGTTTAGGCCTTAACCGAAGGTGGGGCAACCCCTGCTCCAGATGGACGGGACCAGTAGCTTCTTAATTCCAATACTAATTTGCTTTGCTGACCAAATACCTGGTACCAGAAGACAGGGAGTCAGAGGTTGGGAGGAGTGATGTGCCCTTGTGCTGAGCCCTAGACTTGGGGGCTCTGTACATAGCTATGAAGAAAACACAAAGTGTATAAATCTGAGTATATATTTACATGTCTTTCTAAAAGGGTCATTACTAGAGATTTACCCGTCGGGTGAGATGCTCCTGGTGGCTGGACCTGAGACATCAGTAGCTATATATTAAAAACGAAAAGAAAAAGGAAAAAAAAGACTTGTTCTGTAGCTTTGCTCTTTCCAGTAATGCTATGCAGTTATGTTTATGCATGCTGTCTGTGCACATAAGGAAGAGTATCTCTAGCGTGTGTATCCAGGAGATGTACTACTGCTATTTCTCGAGGTCTGGAAATGATGGGCATACTGTTGTCCAGCTAGATCCTACACAGGGTATAAAACTTCCCTCTTTAATTGAATTATCATCAATTAACGTTGATACACATCTCACTTCACATTATACTTTCTGCCAATAGCTTTCCTTAGATTGTTAATTTGTTTATATTTCTCAGTAACTTGATATCTCCACTTTGATTTTCCACCTTTTACATGATATATTTCTTATTTAATATTATATGTTGAATTAGAAATAAAACTGTAAGATATTTTGGTAGAAAAAACAGACTGTGTTAGCTCTGTGTGCATTAATAGAAGAGAGAATGAGTAGTTCCTTCATTTTTATTGCTAAATTAAATAGAATCTTTGTATTCTCACTTATTCCCTGCACAGTTAGATGTAGGGATGGTTTCTGAACTCTGGATTCTGTGTTGTAGTGAAGTAGAGAAGTAGACTTTGGTGGATCTTCAGTTTGTGTGTTATGTAATGAATCCCTGTATAATTTGTGCAATTTCCCAAATTGTAATCTCTCTCACCATTTGTATATGAGCTCTGCCTACTACGCATGTGTGAAAATCAGTCAATGTAATCCATCCATAACCACATAGTATATATCCTAGCAAATGTTAATGACTAGTGTTAGGTGACTTTATATTTTTAATTTTTTGGAGAAGAATATTTTTATTAATATTTTATTTATTTACATTTCAAATGTTGTTCCCCTTCCCGGTTTTCCCTCCATGAGTCCCCTGCACCATCCACCCTCCACTTTGCCTATAAGAGGGTGCTCCCTCACTCATTCATGCACTCCCACCTCACACATCCCTGGTTTCTGGGACTTTCTAGTGGTTCCACTCTCCACTCACACTGCTGCTTATTTCTATTCATTCTCCTGATCATTGGGCTTCTCTCCTGTCTTACCCCATACATGATCCTGACTCCCCTTTTCCTCCCCTGTCCCCTTTCCTACCCATGACCCTTCCTCCATTTGCCTCCCCTGATTATTTTATTCCCACAGGTAAGTGGGATTGAAACATTCACACTTGGGCCTTCCATCCTGTTAAGCTTTATGTGGTCTGTGAGTTGTATCATGGGTATTCTGAACTTTTTAGATAACATCCACTTACCACTGAGCACATACCATGTATGTCCTTTTAGGTATGGGTTAGCTCACTCAGCTTAATATTTTCTAGTCACATATATTTTCTTGCAAAATGTATGATGTTCTTACTTTTAATGTCTGAGTAGTATTCCATTGTATAAATGAACCACATTTTCTGTATCCATTCTTCCATTGTGAGTCATCTGGGTTGTTTCCAGCTTCTGGCTATTATGAATAGAGCACATGTCCTTGTGGAACAGTGGAGCATCTTTTGGGTATGTGCCCAGGAGTGTATAGATGGGTTCTTTATGTAGAACTATTTCTAATTTTCTGAGGAACCTCCAGATTGATTTCCAGAGTACAGTCAAAACAGCAATGGAGGAGTATTCCCTCTCTACATCCTTTCCAGCATCTGCTATCACTGGAATTTTTTTATCTTAGCTATCCTGATGGATGTAAAGTAGAATCTTATGGTCGTATTGATTCATATTTCCCTGATGTCTAAGAGTGTTGAACATTTCTCTAGGAGCTTCTTGACCATTCGTTATTCCTTAGTTGAGAATTCTTTGTTTGCCTCTGTAGCCCATTTATTTAAATTGGGTTATTTGGTTTTGTTCTTTTTTTTTGAGCCTAAGTTCTTGAGTTATTTATATATTTTGGATATTAGCCATCTATCAGTTGTAGAATTAACAAAGATCTTTTCCAAATCTACAGGTTGCAATTTATTGACAGTGTCCTTTGCCTTACAGAAGCTTTTTAGTTTCATGAGTTCCTGTTTGTCAATTGTTGATATTAGAGCCTAAGCCATTGGTCTTCTGTTCAGGATTTTTTCCTTTTGCCATTGAATCTATTTCCTACTTTCTCTTCTATTAGAATCAGTGTCTCTGGTTTTGTGTGTCGGTCTTTGATTCACTTGCACTTGACCTTTGTGACTTGCTAGCTGCTTGGAAAACTATAACATATATAATAAATGTAGAAAGGCAAAGAATCTGTGTTAAGTGCCATAGTTAAACAAATATGCAATTTATATTCTGGTCAGTATTCGTATCAAGTGTTAAATACTACAGATTTTAACTAGTACATATGGTACAAAGGATATCCTTCAAATTGAAACTCTGATACTGTTTACTACCCTCTTTTTGCAGCGTTAACTCTTTTATTGAAAGACAGGTGAAGGAGGATCTATAAAGATAATTTTAGGAAAATGTGCACATGCAGGTAGAAATCAATATGGGAACTGTGGGCTCATAGAATTCCCTGCCTCTTTCAGGTACATACTTCTTCACACAAGGACAGCTGCCAGCCCTGAAAGAGGCTGTTTTTGCTAAGTTTGCACTTTCCTAGTTCTTAGAAGCATTGTTCCCTGGAGTGGTAACCTCGCAAAAGCCAAGCTTCTGTAATAGAATGTATTGCATGACAGGTCATGCAGGTCCAGATTTTATGTATCTGGTTCTGGAAGGCTCTCTGCCAGGTCAGTCTGTCAGCTCTTCCTGGCAAATGGAGCCCACTCTCTGAGCAAATACCATGTGGAAATGAGATGGAATGCCTTTATGTTCAGATGGTGTCAAGGGGCCTTTCATAGAACCTATGCATTCCTTTTAGCCTACTCACCTCCAATCCTGTCCAGCTTCTCTGTATTTCCTTTCTAGAATCTTAAAGGAATAAATAACTTGTCAATTATCTCCAAGGTAGCAACATGAGGAAATTATGTTCTGCTAAAAATAGAGCTTTGCACAGATTTCCTGGGAGCAACTCTGAAAGTAAGGGCCTAGATATTGAAATAAATGTTTCCAGCAAAGGAGATTCATTTTTAATTGCATGTTATGTGTGTATACATGGATACAGAGACCAGAAGAGGGTGTCAGATCCTCTGGAGTTAGAGTTATTATTGGTGCCAAGTGAGGTCTATCTGACTTTGGTACTAGAAATGGAATCTTTTGCAAGAACAGCATGTTTTATTACCCTCTGAAACGACACTGAGCCCCTGACAACTCACTGTTCTAAACTGATAAAGAAGCATATGTCTACTCCAGGGACAGGACAGAAGCAGTTGAACTCTTAGTGTGCAGTGCACAAAAAGACCTCTGATGGTTACCTGGGTAATGGTAAACAGATAAGACCATTGACCTAAACTTTCATTTCCTTCTCTATAAATGAGATTTTTATAGATGAGACATAATACCACATTCATGTGTCTGTTGAAAAGATTAAGTGAGCTTAGAGCAGGGCATGCAATAATCAATAAAGAACAAAGGTGACTGTGATATCTTGACTTTGAATGCCTTAAAAGGAACATTTCTTAGCAACAACATTCAATTGTGAATACTTGAAATAAATCAAATCTCGACATTTTTATGCTAATACTTTTCTCCCCAAGTAGCATATTACATGTTTTGATATCATTGTCAACATCCATAAGAACCTCTATGTACCACGATTTATGTTCAAGACCATCCATAAGAGATGATGAAAGGTAAAAAGATCTTTGTCCCCATACATATACAGCCACCCAATTAGACAAGATGGATGAAGCAAAGAAGTGCAGACCGACAGGAGCCGGATGTAGATCGCTCCTGAGAGACACAGCCAGAATACAGCAAATACAGAGGCGAATGCCAGCAGCAAACCACTGAACTGAGAATAGGTCCCCTATTGAAGGAATCAGAGAAAGAACTGGAAGAGCTTGAAGGGGCTCGAGACCCCAAAAGTACAACAATGCCAAGCAACCAGAGCTTCCAGGGACTAAGCCACTACCTAAAGACTATACATGGACTGACCCTGGACTCTGACCCCATAGGTAGCAATGAATATCCTAGTAAGAGCACCAGTGGAAGGGGAAGCCCTGGGTCCTGCTAAGACTGAACCCCCAGTGAACTAGTCTATGGGGGGAGGGCGGCAATGGGGGGAGGGTTGGGAGGGGAACACCCAGAAGGAAGGGGAGGGGGGAGTTTTTGTTTGCCCGGAAACCGGGAAAGGGAATAACACTTGAAATGTATATAAGAAATACTCAAGTTAATAAAAAAAAAAAGATCTTTGTCCCTACTGAAATGAGTTGGGGACTTTAAAAAGAATATTAGCAAACGCCTTTTTATGTGAAGAAAAATAAACTACTTGTCAATGTGTCAGAATAAATGATCAGGACATTTATGACGGAAAGGGAACGGCTGAGCATAGGCTGTGAGTATTCTATATATATACCTGGAAGACAGACTAGCCTAGAATGTCATGAGAATCAACTTGTGCTTTCGTGCAAACCCCCCAGAAATTTCCTGGATTTTACTACTCATTCTCAATAGAAACTCCAGCTTGTTTTTCATTTCTTCCTTCTACTCCAGTCCAGGGGAAGAAAAATGATACAAGGAACCCAAAAGTCAAAGCATCTCCTCTGTCCTTATATAATAAAATCACTATGTTTTGTAAATGCACCTCTAACGGTAAATGTACTTTATTCAAATACACACACTCTAGTAAAGTAAAGCATGTCTAAAATGGAAATTTAAAAAAAAGGGTAGAATAAGTATTGTTCTTTGAAAATAAGTCTCAACACAACACATTTCTAAATAAAATAATAGTTCTACAACCCTGCAAATAATTGGACTCAGGAGAAATACCCCTGGAGAGAATTTTAGCACAAGTTCAGCACTCCTGGCTTTCTTAGCTTATGATAAAACCTTAATCACTCTCCTTTCAAACTACAAAATGAGAAGGTTATGTAACCAAAGGAGGAAGAGTTCTTACTGTGCTGGTATGTGTCTCCCAAAAAGTTATTAAAAAATCTCCACAAAGCCATTTCAACTAACTAGCACCTCTCCCAGTTTATATGAGGAGCCCTGCTGTAGTTGTCCATTAGGGGTTCTCAATCATGAATTGTTCCTTGCATGATCACAAGATAACATGTTTTCTAAATCTGTAATCACTCAGCTTGGGGATTTTCATTTTGTAACATGATTGCATTCCGTTGGCCAAGGCTGTCTTGCTTATTTCAGAGAATTCCTGCCGAGTTTATGAACTGTGGGTAGGTATGAAGGTGGGTAAGGAATGAGTCACAGGTCATTCTTCTGTCCCGGTTACCTTTGTCTTCCAATCTTTGCCTTTGGATTGTCCCTCTAGGATCTTAGAATTTCTTCTGTAATGGAGGTTCTGATATTTTTGTTTTTCATTTTTTTCACTCCCCTGTGAACCTTTATTTCTAAGAAATACCTTTCCTTTTACATTACTAAGAGGATTTGTTTCTCTTACCACTTATCCCATTGAGGCTTTTGTTGTTTTTTTATCAGTTGGTGTATGCAGAAACCCCAGATACATTTAGAATTAACTCATTTGAGTAGCAACTTAAACTTGATTTTCTCTAGCCTCAACTGTCCCCAGAGCAAAAATTCACAAAACAAAAGGAGAAAGAAACCCAGGTTATACATGATAAGATGTCACCAATGAGTTTTGTTACTGACTGCTAGGACTAGAGTTTCGAGGCTCATTATGTCATAGCCCACAGTTTTTGGGTGTGTGCACGATTCTGCAGTATAATTACTTGAGGATTTTTTTTTAATAATACAAATTCTGGGCTTGGTGCCTAGAAATTATGATTCAGTGGACTGAGGGGGTCTGTGGTTCTGCATAGCTCCCCAGATGGTCTAATGTTGAGCCAAGTATGGTAACTACTGCCTGAAACCTAATGTTGATTAATTCAACACATATTGTTTTGAGTGTCTGCTGTGGGCTGAGGTCATCAGAGGCTTCTGAGTATGCAAAAGGAAGTGACCAGGCAATGTGTGGAAAGAACAGAGTTCGACTTTGAGGATAAAACTCTTTATATTTTGAATTTTTAGTTTATTTATGATTCTTACTATGTGTTTGAGGAAGGGTGGTATGGAAAAACACACTCACACATATACATATGGGGGGTTGGACATACATGTGTAAAGATGATAAGGAGACACATTTCTGAATTTAGGTATTTTTTTCTACCTTTATGTGGGTTCCAAGAAACAGGCTTTGAATATTTTCAGGCTTTTACAGCAAGTGATTTTTATCAACTGGACTTGTTTGCTGGGCCTAGAAAGAGATTCTTACTAGGTCATGTGTCAGTGCTCCACTGTTTTGCCCTTGAGAGAAGTTCATACAGAAGCCCCACTATCCCAGCCTTGTGGGTAAGACCTTGTTTTTCAGCAGATTTCCTTAAGCTAATCCTATAGTTTGTAAAAGATTAAACAGTTCCCCATTTAGAGAAAAGTTGTGGCAAGTTAACAATTGCCTAAAAACCTGAAGTAGCCTTTTCTTTCCTTTTTCTTTTTTCTTTATTGTACCAGGTAGGCAACCTATCACTAGCTTAGAAAAGGATACCTGTCTTGATCTTTAGCCTCACCTTCTCAGGTATTGGGAAAATTGGAACATGTATTTATGAAAAGTTGGATTTCCTTTTTGTATTGTGAAATGTGAAGTTGCACTGAACGGAAGATGCCCGTTTCCTTTAAAATAAGCTGTGGCTAAGAATGTGCTAAGAATGACCTGGTACAGAAGAGTCTGCCAAAAAGATCAGTGACCCTGCTTCTGAACAAACTGAAAGGCACTAAGTTCACTCCCAGAAGGAAACTTGCCATGAATGTATGTCTATGAGAATTCTAGAAGCGAAGGAACAGCATAGTATTCTGAATCCCCATCTCCACTCAGGCTGCTACTGTGTGTGCCTCCTTCAATTCCGTCTGGTAAGTCAAGCTTAAGACATGCAGCCAGGGGCCGACATTGGTGATTGGTACATGAACCAAATACGTTGACTATTAGTTCCTACTTTCAATTTCTGTAAGATCCTCAAACTTTCCCTGCCAATTGTCACAGATCTCCCAAATGATTTGCAAACAAACTAAATTTTTGGCAAGATGACATCCTGAGAAGAGGCTCCTGTGGTCTGAGGCTGTCTATTAAGGCAGAACTGGGAAAGCCACTAAGCACAGGCTTTGGTTATGGTTTTGATCCTTAAATGTGCATGATTGTGGGTGAATTACACCCATCTCTTTGAATAAAACACGAGTGCATTTTACTGCATTTTGTGTAACAGACATACTGTCCTTTGAGAAATAGAGAAGCTTTATTCCCCTCTTTCTCTCAATGGACGTTTTAGGAAATGTTGCATTGTTTCTGTGGTGTGTAATAGTGCATTTTTCTGCAGCAGCAATGGTGGTCACTTCCACTTTCATTGTCTTAGACGGAATGTGCTTTATGGCTAGAGATTTCAAGATGGCCTTCCTGTAAGTGGTAGATATACTTTGGTTGACTGAAAAGTGTAAAGTTGGGGTTAATAAATAGTTACTTACTATCAGTTAAAAACTGATGACTCCCATAGAACAATCATGCACTGTCTTCTAACTGGATGAGACTCTCCAATAGACCTAAGCTTGTGTGACTGTGTGTGTGTGTGTGTGTGTGTGTGTGTGTGTGTGTGTGTGTGTAGGCACATGTGTGCGTGTGCACATGCATGGGTGCTTACAGACTCCATCCTTAGATTTCATGCTCCTTCTGGCCTGATGTACTCAACTGAATAATTTCTTAGTTATGTGAAAGCAGGTGGAGGCTGAGATTCTGCCTCTCTCCCCCTTCTTCTGGAATTGGGGTTGCGGTATCAATTCAATCTGAGATCACAGTTTGCCCCAATTTAGATTTACACTTCTATGTTGATAGAGTGAATGTTTTACACACCTAGATACAGCCCCTAATAGGTGTGAATGCTAAGCAGAGAACTATTCATAGTCATGATTAGCATTCCCCAAAGGTGTCAAAATCACTCCATTCACTGTGATAAAGCAACTTGGATCAAAAAAAAAAAAAACCAAAAAAAAAAAAAAAGAAAAAGAAAAAAGAAAGAAAGAAAACCAAAACCAAACCAAACCAAAACAAACAAAAAACCAAAAAACCAACCAAACGAAAAGCAAACACTAAGCTGCACAGGGGTTGTATTGTTGTTTTTCTTGTTTCTCCTTTTTATGATGCAAGTAGCATGGACCCTTAGTTATGTCCTTTAAAGTGAGTTAGAGTCCCCTGCTTGAATACATTCTTCATTTAAGGCTTTATCTCTCAAGCCAAATTACCAAATGCATTGAGCTGTTTGCTTCTGCTTCTACTTCTGCTTCTGCTTCTCCTTCTCCTTCACCTTCTCCTTCACCTTCTCCTTCACCTTCTCCTTCTCCTTCTCCTTCTCCTTCTTCTTCTTCTTTTTGGAAATTGGAGCAGTAAGAATCTTTATTAAATATAAAAGTTAGTAACACATATAATCACAATCTTAATTCTTACAATAAACTATTTTCATAATACTTACCATTAATATTTTATAGATGTTACATTTGAGGAAAGGGGCATTAACTTTTTAAACCTTGTATATACATATATAATGGTATATATGTACGTGTATATGTTTATGCACATTTAACCATAGGTCGTTTTGTCTCAGACATTTTGAAAATTATTTGTGATGAATACTTACAGTAAGTAATACTAAATATTTTAGGACTCAATACTCATACATGCATACAAAACATAACTAACCAATATTAAATTCAGTATATCTTTATAGCTGATAACCTACTTTATTTTTTGTCCAAAAATTAACCAAAAGTATAATCTAAAGCTACTAAAATTCATAGTTTGAAAAACACTAACTTGGAACCTCCTAGTAAGAGAAGCCATTCTTTGCAAGGAATATGAGATTAGAGCAGAGGAACACCTATTAAGATGAACCCCTGCTAGAAGGGGTTTGCCTCACAATAATTCATGAAACCACACAGTTGTTTATATTCTTATTGACTTTTACCAAAAAGGGAAAAAGAACTTTGCTTTGTAAAACAATTATACAAAATTTTATACCATTTATTTTATTATAAATTCATTATCTACTAACCAATGAACAGCTAAGATTAGTGCATTTTCATGGCTATAAATTAATACCTAAAACTAAAACGTGTAACATAAAGGTTGACTATACTATATCCAAGATATGCTGTGTTAATGTTTACAGAGCACCTGAACTGAACTCATTTAATACTTTGCCTTTATTATTGTCATCTATTCTAAACCAATTGTCTCTGCTCTCTCCTTTGGATAACTGAGGCTGAGAGGTTCTCTTAAGTGCTGTATTGAATTACTACTGTTGCTAAATGTGTGTGAGTGCTTGGAGAGCATTGAGTCTGAGCTGGCCACCTGAGCAGTCCAGGCTGCAGTGGGAGATCATGGTAGCCAGTGGTGTTTAGAACTCTTCCAAGTGCAGTGACTGCATAAAATCACACCACAGTTTCTAAGTTTAACCATGAACCTAAAATACAGCCACAGGAGAAAGTGCATGCTGAGTGCCTGCCTTGGCCAGGTATCTACTTTTCTGTGACACCCTCCACCCCAACACCCCTTGGAGATACATAATTAGCCAGAGACTAGCCTGGCCGTCCTCTGGAGAGACAGAAACAAGGACATCTAGTAATGTCTCTATTTCACATTGCTTCTTCTCTTAACCACTGAACAGTAGTAAATTGTTTCACTTTATATTTGAGGACCTGTGTGTGTGTGTGTGTGTGTGTGTGTGTGTGTGTGTGTGTGTGTTGTGCTAGGGCTGGAACACATGCCATTTTACATGCTAGGCAAGTACTCTACTTCTGGGAAACTTCCTGCCCATTGACCATCTCAGCCAGGTTCCATCTTGAGCCTGGTAATTCTAATTCTTTGGATGGTTTTCATCACTTCCTTACATAACTGTTACCTTTGTTCCAGTGACATAATCTGCAAATGGTAGGCCCTGGGCCACTCACAGTGTTCCTCTTATGTCCTATTCATCTGCCCATGTTTTACACTCTAGACTTTACCATGCTTCATATTCACAGTCTGGGTTCTGGCCCTTCCATCAGCTGTTTTTCTTGTCTTCCATGAATTGCCTTCTGTATCAGTTTGTCACCATCTTAAATCTGTGTTCTTATTTTTTTCTTGTCTCTTACAGCCCTCCTTTACGGATGATCTCAGAAGCCACTGTGACATCTGTGTTCTCCCACCGTTTCATAAACATTTTGTAGTATGTGCTATCATGTTGTCCCATCTGTGCATAAGTTCCTCACAATAATAATACTGAGACTTCTTATATATCAAGAAATGCTTAGGCCAATAGCTTTTACTCTGTTTGCTGAGTAACTCATATCTTAATTACCTGTTTATTTTATTCTACATCATGCCACTTGGCTGGTTACCTGGTCCTCAGTTTCATATGACCTGTCTTCTTCTTTGTCTGGAGTAAATCTTTTTGTCCTTGGTTCTGTTCCCAGAACTCCTCTCTCCATACTGGAACTTCCACCTCCCCATTTCCTGCCTAAGCCAATAGACTAACAGTATTTTATTGACAGATGATGCCTCCATTTAGAAGAGGAGATTCTGTCTACAGCATTTCTTCCCTGTAACTGTACACTAGAGAAACACAAGCATGGACTATAAACTGAGAGAAGTTTTGTTCACTGTACCCTTTTTCACTTCTAATAATTTCCCTCTTGCTATCCCTTTCTTCGTCCAAGATGAAACAGTTGCAGCCTCAATCAGTATACTTCTGATGTTTACCTTAAAGGCATTCCTTTAATAAAACCATCAAAATGGTCACTTTCCTAAGCACACTGTTTTCCCTAGGGAAATTCTCCTTTACTAAGATTTATATATCCTTCTAGGAATATCTTGTGTATATTTAAATGTATACATTTCATTCCCATATATAATGATAATATATTCAACACATGTGGTATTCCCACTTACATTTGTGACTTGGTAGTTCGTTGAGAAGTTTTAACTGAATCTCAAACATGGTTGTAGCACGGTTTTAAACTCGCCGCCAGTATAGGAGTGGGAGGTTCTTTTTCAGTGCTTAAAATGGAGTTGCCAAGTCATTTACATAAAGAGTCTAACCCTCTGGAACAGAACTAAAGTCTAATGAAATGATACTAATACGACTAGTCCCAGTGACCATTTGTACCGATTCACATAGTGAGCCAGATTATACTCCAGTATCGTGTAATGATCTTACTGTTTGAGTTCTCCATTTGACATCAGAAAAAACGTTATCATTTCAGAGCATCTTTGATTTCTGTCTCTCTTGGACAAGTTTATTAACCCAACGTTGTTTGCCCATTTCTTGTTCTGATAAATGAAGATAACAAATGAGTAAATCCTACAGGCTGTCATGGGGATGAAGTGGATTAGTCCAGTGAAAGCAATTAAAGCCACGCCTGGACAAAAACCAAAAAACGAAAAACCTCCACAGAAGCTAAGGGTTATTACATTAATTCTCAATTCCTTCCTGGCACTGTGAAAATTGCCTTTGCAGAAAGCCATCTCTATTATATTACTTTAACAAGATGATTTTTGATAAAGTCCTAAGCAAGAACCAAACATCAGAAAGTATTGTGCAGATCTAAGAAAGGTATATTATTCCTCGTCATTATCAGTCTGGAGTAGGTCCTCATTGAATAAGGTAGAAGTAAGCAAAAAGTCATGACTTGAACCACTCTGAGATTAAATTGATTTGGGCAACTAGGAATCAGACACAGATACAGCATAATGGGGATGGTGTGAGCTGTGAAATCTATAGAGATTTATGTAGATCTGAGGGAGGATTCACATTAGCTAATCTACATAGGGGGTCTCTGTGGAGAATAGGGTTTATAGCTATCTGGGAGGAGAAAGCTGTGATTGGTACTTTCTGCACACACTCTTGACATCCATCTGTACATGACTAGGAGAAGTCCTTGCCATTCCTATGGGTCTAAGCTTTGGAATCCTTGAAATGGCCATGCTCACATCACCAAAACACATTCACTCAGGACTTCATCAAGTCTTCACAGGCAAAATTTATAATTATGGAAATTTGCAGGTACATCCCAGTACTGTTCATTTGGAAAATGAATATAAAGAACATATTATGAAATTTATCATTTTATCTTTCTTCCATAATTAAATTTAACAGTCCTCAAATATCTTTGCAATAAAATGGGTCCTTTTCTAAAAATTCTCAAGAGTATCTTAAACTTGGCTTTCTCAGAAAAAGGTTAGTGTTTTTGTTTTTTTGGAGGATGAAGGTTCACTTTGAAACTTTTAACTATTTATTGAAACTTAAATTTGCTGAAAAACAAAACCTTTTCCTAAAACATGTAGTTGGGGTCACAGTAACATGTCAAATATAAGTTGTTCCTGTAGTTCGGTCAGCATGCCCTGGAAATAGCCAAGTGAGTCGATGCAAAGTAAGGATATTGAAGAAAAACTGTCAAGTGGACACAGGAGGCACTGTCTTTCCGGGTCACAGTTTGAAAAAGATCATGGGTTGGCATGATTCGATACTGTGTCTTCTCCTTCAGCCTGCACTTGAATGAAACTAGTGGAACCCATTGAAAAAAATAATGTGTAATTTTCCTCCTGACGTTGTATCATTGACATCGATTTTGCCAGGGCGGAGGCTAAATTGGGAACAAAGTGGAAAAGGCTCTGAAATAAATGTAAGACAACTCAGAGTTTCCAGACAATATGTTTGTGTTTATAATTTGCAAACTAACCAAAGTGTATGCAGAGTGACATATGCTTTTTTGCATATATATATACATATATATGTATATATATATTGCTAGAAAATGAAAAGGAAAAATTATCAGGATTCCAGCAATGGCATTCCTCACTAGATGTTTAAACCAGATAATAACTTCACTGGGTCTAGATTTCTCAGGAATATTCCTATATTTTAAATAAAATTTTCATTGAATAAATGGTTTATTCAGATTTACTGCAATTTAATATGATTTACATTAATGTCTATTTTAATTTTCTTTCTTAGGTCATATTCACTTTTAAATGAAAAAATAAAATTTTAAATATCCAGAAATGTACCACAAATGCATAATCACATACAGATATGTCTATGTCTCAAATTATTTCAGTTTAAAGAATTATGGAGCCTCAAGTCTATGGAGAGTTAGAATGGGGATGCCTAGTGTGGTGGGAGTTGGGGACATCCTCGTGGAGATGGGGAGGAGGAATTGGATGAGAAATTGTCAGAGGACAGATTGGTAGGGGGTTTATGACAGGACTGTAAAAAAAGATCAAATATAATTAATAAAAAATAATTCCAAAAAGAAAAAAATTAAATAGTGATATTAGTAACAAAAAACAAAAAGAATTTTGGAAATAGTTGAGGTTCATTTTGTCTAGTACAATGGTTTCTCAACCTGAGAATCATAACCCCTTTGCACAGGTCAAATGACCTATTCACAGGGTTCCCATATCAAATATCCTGCTTATCAGACATTTACTTTATGAGTTATAATAGTATCAAAATTTCAGTTATGAAGGGCAAAGGAAAGTAATTTTATGGTAGGGGGTCATCACAACATGAATGAATATTTGTCTGACGCTGAAATGGGAACACTTCCAAAATAACTACCATCAGTGTTAAGATTCATAAAGTGTCAAAGGAGGGAAGTTGACGTGACAAAAATTCCCTCCAGAGCACGAAATGAATTCCATTGGCATTTGCCTTAGTTATGGCCTGTGTTGCTGGAAATACAGAACCGCTGGTGACAAATGTCACATCAAAATGGGCACATTCTGGTTTCAAATTGCAGGATCATAAGGGAAGCTTTGAGGGACCGTGGTCTTGTGGTCCAGGGCTCTTGTACATGTCATCTTACCAACCAGTTTGGATCTAGCAGGAGGGAGTCAGTGTTAGTGTGTAGAGGGGCTAAATTTTATTTCTGGATGTTGTCATAGTATAAGTGAATGAATGGAAGTGTGGTGATGATGATTCTAATGATGACGATAATGAATGAAAGCAGAGTAGATTCAGGGCAGTTTGTTTCTAATCTGTCTGTACTTCTTGTTGTTACTGTTATTTATTTCATCAAAAAAAAAGCGAAGCCATTAGTAGTTGATCCCATCATTCTGTGGTAAAATTACAGGAGAGGCAACTAACATATACAATCCAAGGCATTCACAGAGCAACTAGTTCTCATGGGAATCGGTCTTTTAAAATCAATGGCTATATATTTTACTGTATTAAGTATCTCAAACTTTCTCAAAAGTGTGTGTGTGTGTGTCTGTTTTTCTCTGTGTATGTGAGTGTTGCATGTATGCATGTGTGTGTATGCGTGTGGATATTGTACAGTGTGTGCTGTGTGTGTGCTGTAAAATGAGAGGAGGGAGGGGGAGGGAGACAGAGAGAGAAGCATGAAGTAGCATAATGATGGTATTTGAGTCAGAAAAGGTGAAGGTGGCTGTTTGTGAGAGTGAGGGAGTATGAAGGTGACATTTCTTGGTGATGTTACATAATTTCTTTACACAGAATTGATGCAATTATTTCCACTTGAAGATGTGAAGTATTTGTTACTCTAGTAGAAAAGAAGTCTCACTGTGACGTTCTTGTCCCCAAAGAGGCTGAACTCTGAACATCCTTCCAGACAACATCAAAAATTGTCTGTATACATTTGAAATAATATATATCAATATTTCATGATTTGCAGTCTTAGCAGCAATTTTGTAAAGTGGATGACAGAAGCCACAAAGGTCTCTTTCTCCTTTTAGCTCAACCAGGAACAACTATTTAGAGCATTTTTGTTTTGAGTCCAAGGTCTAGCATTTTTTAGTTCAGCTGACATTAACAATTACGTTTGTCAATATGTATTAAATCTGTAGGCTATTTAAAGACTGCCATGGAGTATGTGTTATAAATATATTACGCTTTATCTTTCCATTGCAAATGTCTGTTACCGACATTCTAAAGGATATCTTTGTTTTGTTTTGTCTTTTCCTTTTTTTAAAAAGATTTCTGTGAAAAGTAGACTATTCTTATTATAGACGATGACATTTTTTTTGTACTTGTCTTGCCTCAGTAACTTCTTTTGTATTTATTTTAGCTGTGTGACTTCAAAACTGGAACGAGCTCTAATGTGTCTCTTTTTTTCCATGACAATACTTGGTAATTTGAAAAGTCAAATTGTGATTCTTATTAATTGCTTTCATTATTTATAAAGTCCGTGGCAAACTTTCACAGTGATGATTAGAGATAAGTAACTATATTAAAAAGACTCTTCCAGATTTAGATGAAAATAGAATATAGGTATTAACCCATCTTGTCTCACAAGTCTTATAGTTTGTAAAATGTATAGTTGTAATTTCTATGAATTTTTGAATAACACTGAAATTGCCACATTGAAGAAAAATGTGTTTTAACTGTCAAAGTTAAATACAACTCACATTTATTTTTTTTATTTATTTTTTTTATTAACTTGAGTATTTCTTATATACATTTCGAGTGTTATTCCCTTTCCCGGTTTCCGGGCAAACAAAAACTCCCCCCTCCCCTTTTTTATGGGTGTTCCCCTCCCCATCCTCCCCCTCTTGTTGCCCTCCCCCCAACAATCTAGTTCACTGGGGGTTCAGTCTTAGCAGGACCCAGGGCTTCCCCTTCCACTGGTGCTCTTACGAGGATATTCATTGCTACCTATGAGGTCAGAGTCTAGGGTCAGTCCATGTATAGTCTTTAGGTAGTGGCTTAGTCCTTGGAAGCTCTGGTTGCTTGGCATTGTTGTACATATGGGGTCTCGAGCCCCTTCAAGCTCTTCCAGTTCTTTCTCTGATTCCTTCAATGGGGGTCCTATTCTCAATTCAGTGGTTTGCTGCTGGCATACGCCTCTGTGTTTGCTGTATTCTGGCTGTGTCTCTCGGGAGAGATCTACATCCGGCTCCTGTCGGTCTGCACTTCTTTGCTTCATCCATCTTGTCTAATTGGATGGCTGTATATGCAGGGGCCACATGTGGGGCAGGTTCTGAATGGGTGTTCCTTCAGTCTCTGTTTTAATCTTTGCCTCTCTAATCCCTGCCAAGGGTATTCTTGTTCCCCTTTTAAAGAAGGAGTGAAGCATTCACATTTTGATCATCCATCTTGAGTTTCATTTGTTCTAGGCATCTACGGTAATTCAAGCATTTGGGCTAATAGCCACTTATCAATAGTGCATACCAGTGATTGGGTTACCTTACTCAGGATGATATTTCCAGTTCCTACCATTTGCCTACGAATTTCATAAGGTCATTGTTTTTGATAGCTGAGTAATATTCCATTGTGTAGATGTACCACATTTTCTGTATCCATTCCTCTGTTGAAGGGCATCTGGGTTCTTTCCAGCTTCTGGCTATTATTAATAAGGCTGCGATGAACATAGTGGAACACGTGACTTTTTTATATGTTGGGGCATCTTTTGGGTATATGCCCAAGAGAGGTATAGCTGGATCCTCAGGCAGTTCAATGTCCAATTTTCTGAGGAACCTCCAGACTGATTTCCAGAATGGTTTTACCAGTCTGCAATCCCACCAACAATGGAGGAGTGTTCCTCTTTCTCCACATCCTCGCCAGCATTTGCTGTCACCTGACACTTTGCTGAAGTTGTTTATCAGCTTTAGTAGTTCTCTGGTGGAACTTTTGGGATCACTTAAATACACTATCATATCATCTGCAAACAGTGATATTTTGACTTCTTCTTTTCCGATCTGTATCCCCTTGACATCCTTTTGTTGTCTGATTGCTCTGGCTAGAACTTCAAGAACTATATTGAATAAGTAGGGAGAGAGTGGGCAGCCTTGTCTAGTCCCTGACAACTCACGTTTATGATTAGAATGTTTGTTGAAAATTTGCTTAATACCACATTTTATTAGAATTTCACTGAATTTTCAAAGGGCTTTATTCTTTTATTAGTAATTATTTTGAGAACCTCATACATGAGCACTGTATCTGCATCATTATTGATTATCTTTTTGTTTTATTAATTGATTATTTTATTTACATTTCAAATGTCATCCCCATTCCTGGTCTCTCTTCTGCAAGCTCCCATCCCATCCTCCCTCCCCTTTGCCTCTAGGAAGATGCTCCCCCACCCACTCACCCGCTCCTGCCTCACCCCTGTAGCATCCTCCTACATTGGGGCAGCAAGTCTTTACAGGACCAAGGGCCTCCCTTCCCACTGATGCCAGATAAGGCATTCCTCTGCTCCATAATCAGTGGGAGCCATGGACTGACTCCTGTATGCTTTTGGTTGGTGGTTTAGTCCCTGAACGATTTGAGGGGTCTGGTGGTTGACATTGTTGTCCTCCTTAAGGTTTGCCATCCCCTTCAGCAACTTCAGTTTTTCCCCTCAGTCTTCTATTGGGGTCCCCAGGATCAGTCCAGTGGTTGGCTGTGAATATCTGCATCTGTCTTATTCAGGTGCTGGGGAAGCCTCTCAGAGCACAGCTATAGTAAACTATTGTCTGTGAACACTTCTTGACATCCCCAATAGTGTTGGTGTTTGGTATCTGCTGGGTGGGACACAGTAATCATTGTCTAAATACACTGTGTACAAGACAACTCTCTAATAACCATCATGCTCATCATATTCAGGCAATCTTATATTAGAGACTTTATGGGTTTAGCTTCCGTGTCACAGATAGAAGACACTAGCTAGGAGTACATGCCTTGATTTTCTGACTCTTACAATCTTTTTGTACTTGGATATAGGAGTTGCACTTAATATCTATGAGTGGGCACCCCCACATTAACTTCCAAATTCTAAGCAGTTTTGGATCTCTGTAATAATCTTCATCTTTTGAAAAGCAGCTTCTTTGTTGAGGGATAAAAGCTATACTTTTCAGTGAGTATAATGACAAGTTAGAAATTATATTGGTTTAGGAGAATGGCTTTGGAAGGTTCTCTTTGCTGGGTCTATAACCTGTCTGGCTCTGGTTAGTTCACTAGATTTGCAGTGCCAGGAGTGCATTCTCTCCTACTGAGTGAAATCAAAGCACAA
Source organism: Rattus norvegicus (assembly GCF_021556685.1). NCBI lineage: Eukaryota > Metazoa > Chordata > Mammalia > Rodentia > Muridae > Rattus > Rattus norvegicus. Next base: position 136,347,542 of record NC_141537.1, on the reverse strand, counting down.
ACAGGCACTGGTTGTTACATCTACAATATAAGTGTTACTGTTGCAGGGTCATGGGTTTCTTCCCAGGCCAGTCATTGTGATTCACAGGGTCTACACCTGGGTAGGTGTCTTAGTTACTTTTCTATTGCTGTGGTCAGGGCAGCTTCGGAAAGAAAACATTTAATTTGGCTATAGTTTCAGAGGGTTATAGTTCATGATTGTAGACAACTGGGGAACAGATGGGAGCAGCAGCTAGGAGCTCACATTCATCAATCAGGAGGCCAAAAAGCAAAAAGCCTGTCCCACAAGTCGTGCTTCTTTCAAGGCCAAACCTCCTAATCCTTCCCAAACTTGTCCACCCACTGAGGACAAAGATTCAATCTCCTGGGGTACATTTTTATGAAAATCAACACAGTAGGACTACAGGTTGCTTGTCTCCCTTCGGAAGTTGGAGAGATACTTCTTATATATGAGAGGCAGGCCTTAGAGAGAAGATGTCCAGGTCAGTTCCAAGATGTTTTCCTCAAGTACTGTTTCCTAAGCATGTGATATCTGCAGCAATGGGATCTTAACTTCATTCCAACGTGTGTGTGTGTGTGTGTGTGTGTGTGTGTGTGTGTGTGTGTGTGTGCGTGTGTGTGTGTATATGTGTGTGTGTATATGTGTGTGTGTAATGTTTTTCTGAATAAGCATAAAAGAAAATATTTCCCCATAACTATTTCTATATTTTTGGTCATTCTTTAGACCTCTTCTCTCCTTCTTTCTTAATTTTTCCTTTTCTTCCCTCTTAGAAGATAAAATCCGCCTGTAGTTTTTCCTGTTTCTCACATAGTAGCACTTATGTCTTACTATTTCTTCTTCTTTAGCTCCAACTTGCACCAAAATCCCCAGTGACTTCCCTAGTTCCTGTGGTTACTCGAGGTTATATACTTACACCTAAAGACTGTACCGAGGACCCTCAAATAGTAGAGTATATGTTGTATATGTGTTTCTTGGGCTGGGTTATCTCACTTAGTGTAATATGTTCAAATTTCATCCATTTACTCACACATTTCTTAATTTTATTTTTCTTTACAGTTGAATAAAATTCTGTTCTGTATATCTACCACATTTTCATTGCCCATTGGTTGAAGAATATTTAGATTGGTTCTGTTTCCTTGTATTGTGAGCAGGGAGGTGATGAACATGTCTGAGAAAATATTAGTGGAGTAGGGTGTTTAGTGCTTCTGGTTTATGACAGTGAGTGGTATATCTGTGTCACATAGTAGGTTTCATTTTAGTCTTCTCAGCATTCTCTACAGTGAGGTGAAGATATGTATCTTTAAAAGATCAAAAGTGCCAAGTTATTAACACTCTTAGGAGCCATTCTCATGTGACCACAGTGAGAATACATATATAAGAACCTACATACTTTTGTCCTTTAGTAGGTGAAAGTTTCAGATAATTTTAGGTTTCTATGTCCAACCATCCCATGCTGAACCTCATGGTTTCTGCTGAGGCATAAACTGCCGTTGCTTCCTATGATGCTCCTTCCTCCTGATTCTCTTCATTATCCTTGAATGGTTTCATTTCTTATCTTCCAAGTGAAGAACTTGCTCTTAAATTCATTGTCTGATGTTTACATCAGGAGAAATCTCAAGGACATCTGTAATTAACAATACTGGGTAGGTAGTGAGAATGATTCAAGATCACACGATTGTCTACGTTTCCAAACTACTCCTGAGAAGAGTTGATCTCAGTTGCATGTCTTCTTGATCATGATTCCTTGCTCTATATAAAATTAGCATCCACAATACCTGGAATCTGTGTAAAATTCCATCTCTTACTTCTCACCCCAAAACACTTACTATAGAAGGACCCATCAGTGGACATACAGGAAGGACTGGTTAAATGATCTAAGTACACACTGCAAATCTAGACATTTATTGTTTGGGACACAGACTCTGATTAAGTGTAGTATATCTGAGGAACCAATTCTTGACCACCACTGTACAGAGGAACATTGTACATAGGAACACACATACATACACAATGGGGACCTTTCTGACTTGTTTCTGATAACAAAAACCTGCTTTAAAATAAATAGATATTGAAAATACTTTGTATTTATTTGTATGCCTGGTCATGGATTCAGATATTTGAATAACCTTTGCTTCAAGATATCTGCTTTTTAAAACTCCATTGGCTTTACTACAATGTTGCCAGTAGATAAAATGAGAGAAATTGGAATTCAGGTTAATATTTTAGTTGTTGCAATTATCTAGCAAAAGTTTTAAAGTTTAATGTGTGAATAGTTAATATTTTAGCACTCCTGAATTTTTTAAATTATATAAGCTGCTTGCAACTTCCCATCACTTGCATTCAGTGTTTAAGTGTCTGCACTTCAAGTATTTTCTGTTTTCAACAACAAAGAAAGATTTGTTTTATCTGTGGATGTGAATTTCTGTGAATGATACAGAATTTAAAGGAAAGAAGAAAATCTCTCTTGAAAAGAACTGGTTTTTAAAAGTCTAAGTTCTTTTTTTACATATATTTTGCAGATTAAAGGATTTACCTGAAGACAAAGCATTCTATTCATCAGAGACTAGACAAGAGTTACTCTTGCTTTTGCCAATTAAAGATGATGTTGTCATGGAAACAGTTGATCCTGCTTTCATTCATTGGCTGCCTGGCAGGTAACAATAAGCTATATTTTGTATGAACTATTCTTGAGTCATGTGCTTAAATACTTTGCTTTTGTTTTTTAGACGGGGTTTTATGTATCCCAGATGGACTGCAATCTCACTGTTTTGACCCTGATTATCTTGCCTTCCTCTTCCACATACTTAGATGACAGGCATGCACATCTATGCATGATTATTCTTAAATCCTTTTTAAAGGTTAACATAAAATTACGCCAGGGTCAAGGACAAACATATCGTTTTTCTCAGAAAGAAGATTCCCATTCTTAATTCTCATAATTGGATTCTCATGATTCTTCTATCTAATTTTTACAAGTCAATATATTCCCATAAAAACTGTGAGATATTAAAATTATATTGCTGAATTTAATAAGTGTTCCTAGTGTGACAACTTAACTTGAGAAATACACATTTTATTTTGTATTTATATATTTATTAGCATATATTTATATATTTATTAGTCCAAGAGTTGGATTGCAAGGGGGTGAAGGAAAGGAATGAAATTATACAAATATATATTTTTATAATAAAATTTAATTATAATTAAATATATAATATAATCACAATTATAATTGAAATATATTTATATCATTTCTCTCCTCATTCCTCCTTCTATGTTCTTTATTACCTAGCACATCTCTTCTTAAATCTATAACCTCCCTTTCTTTAAATATTATATATATATTTAATGCATATATTTAATGCATATACTAATGCATATATATTATATAATATATAATAATGTGCTTACTACCTTTTAACTCTATTTAGTGCTGTGTCTTATATAAATACATCTGATTTGAGGGCTGACCATTTAGTATTGGGTAGACAATTAACGGCTTAGTCCTTGGGAGACCTACCTCTTCTGATCTCGATATACCATGGTTACCTCTGATTAGATGTGTAGAGATTGAGTCATCTGAGAAGAAATACACAGTTTCAAATATGATGATAGTTTCCTTGAAATTTTTCTCATAATGTGTACTTAGGACATTTTGTTACAGTTTTGGTTTTTTTTTTTTATAAAAGGGTAGACAAAAGAAAATATTTCATATTTATACTCTAAAACTCTATTTTTTAAATTCTTTTGATAGTCTATTGTGTTCATTTTACCGGCATATTTTTGGGGAGTGGGTAAGAAAAGTTTGAATCATTATAATATATAATAGAACATGTAGAACTATGGTTTTCTATTTTTCTTTCTGTTTTGATTAGAGGGATAATACATACATTTATATGAGGAATAGGAGCAGAGCACGCTATCTGTTGGTTTGACAATTGTAGCATTTAGCTATGTTTGCTTGGTCTATGAGCCTGTGCGTAGCATTCTTACCCCTTTACCCCTTTGTTCTTTTACATTATCTGAACCAGTTGAAATTAGACTATTATAAAAATCACTTCTCATCATAAAAAGAAGTCAGCACTCATATTCTAGGTCTTAGAAGATCCTTTTCCTTATGAAGCCTGGGCTTCATAAAAGTGTAGTATATTTGTGATTCTAATGAGTCAGTTTGGAATTCTCAGTAAGAAACACAGGATTTACATACATCTATATGAGAGTAGATGTGTGGGCTCTTTTATTAAAATTAAAATTTTTTTATATATTTAAATATTAATATATAAGTTCATGATCAATATCAGATTAGATGTTCAAAACTTACAAAGGTATAATCCCACTACTGCAGTATTTATGTTTTTTTAAGCTATGTAATTATAATCCTAAAACAGATTCTAGTACTGAAGGAAATGGTGGTAATTATATTCAAATTTCAGATTTGCTAAATGGGCTTTGGAGAAAGATCAATGCTATCATACAAAGTAAAATATTTTTCTGTCTTTAATTATTTTACATAGTTTTCCACTTTTTTGTTTTTCTAGACAGATCAAAATGACAGCCCACATCAGTAGGCATATCTTTCAGGGTGATACCTTTTGTAGAAGCCATCCTGAAATCTCTGAAGTGGATATATATATATATATATATATATATATATATATATATATATATACACACACACACACACAAAATTACATTGTGCATGTGCCTACATTTGTGTTTCTGCATCTCTTACACATTTACGGCAGTTTACAGAGTGTATTATACCTAAATGTGAAAGTATCCATAAGAAAGTTAAATCTCAACTTGAATTTATAGAAATGCAATTTAACAGCAGTAAAATGTTCAAGGAAGAACTAAATTATATTCTGTCTAACATATTCTGTGGAGTATGTTGGTTAGACAATTGGTAGTCTTCATAATTATACTACAGACAATGATTTCTCAGTCTCTTGCTTAATACAAAAAATACTGAATGTGAGTTATTGTTGTTCTTTTTGCATCATTAAAATTAAAAGGTTGATTTTAAGAGTATGATAATCTATCAATAAATACTTGTTTCTTTGCATGTTTTAAAATACATCTATGTGTGAGGGACAGTGATGGTTTGAATATGAATGGCTCCCATAGACTCAGGTGTTTGAATGCTGGGCCCATGAGGAGTAACACTATTTGAAGGTGTGGATTTCTTGGAGTAGGTGTGGCATAGTAGAACGAAGTGTGTCCCTGTGGAGGCTGGCTTTTCTCAAGCTAGTCCTAGTGTGGAAACCTTCCTGCTGCCTTCTGACTTGGATGTTGAGCTCTCAGTTCTTTCTCAAGCACCATAACTGCCAGCATGCCACCATGTTTCCTAATAAAGGAATTAACCTTTGGAATTGTTAGTCAGCCCTGGTTAAATGTTTTTGTTTATAAAGTTGTTATGATCACGGTGTCTCTTCATGCAATATTAACCCAAATTAAGATAAGGAATATGCTACTCAGTTTTTGTATTAATAAAAGCAACTTATGTTTACTAAAGGATGCAGTTACTATGTTCAGCCAGTCTGTGTAGTTGATGTTTTTCTAGCTTTTCCCAGTAAGCCTTTTTTTATGTATCATTTTCTCGTGATTTTCCTTCTTATTTTTCATATTTGTTTAGACAAGTTGACATTTAGTACTTGACATTGTAAAAGTTTAAGACAGATTTAGGAAGACCAGAGCAACAAAACAGAACATTTTTATTCTGGGAATTCAGTAAAACCAGAAAAGGAAGAGGCATCATTAGGGGTAAAAGAAAACCAATGTCACAAAAATTAATACAATTGATATTAAGCAGTGGAAGTCTATTTCTGGGTCCAGGGTATGGTGGGAATGACACTATTTTTTTAATTAGATGAAGGAATTGAAATAGTTTGCAGAATTTAGCTTAAATGACTGTTTTGGTCACTGTGGTTAACTTAGACTTCTATTTATTTCTGAAATCAAAAGATGGCTTTACTTCCTGAATCCTTTCTTTGTGGAATAAAGGTCATTGACTAAGAATCAATAAGATCTCAAAGAAACCACTTCTCTACTTCTTAAATACCTAAACATAAATCTTTTAACTCTAATGGCTACAAAGGTAGCCCAGCTGTTAAGAGCATTTGTTACTCTAACAGAGGAACTGTGCTCAGCTCCCATCACCATCACCAATATGGTGGCTCATAATCATTTGTAACGAAAGTTCCAGGGGATCTAATGCCCTCTTATGGTCTCTACAGGCACTAGACACAGACACGGTGTACATACATATATGCAGACAAACTCATGCACATAAAATGTGATGTAGAAAATAACTGTGTGAGACAATGTTATTTGCTATCTGGTTTGGGAGCCACTAGTCACTATAAATGAGACTATATGAGAGGCGAGTAGCCTGAGAGCTTTGTTCTAGCAAATAAAATTCACCCAGGAGTTTAGAAAGTTCATAATTTTAAAGATCAGTTTTCTTACATATGAGAGAAAGAAATAACAATATTTGTCTTATCAGAGTTACAATATTGTTAACATTACTTGCACCTCTTTATTTTAATGCTCATATGTTTAAAGACACAATAATTGAATTCAGGCTCCCTTCAATATTGTGTATTTAATCACAGGAAACGTGCAGAATAAACTCTCAACTACAGCCTGCATTGTAAATGCACCATCTCTATTTGTTTTATGCTGGTGGTTGTGTCTCTTCAGATACTATCCACTCCTACTGATACACAACTGTGCACACCTCCAGAATACCATCCATCGTGTTCAATGTGATCATAAGGCAATTACCTTCCTTTCTAATTTTCTTGTAATCACTGTTAAGTTCATAATGACCTGAGAGTAAAATATGCTTTTCAATTTCTCCTTCAAATACCTTTTTCTTTTTTTTTATTTTTTTTTATTTATTTTTTTTTATTAACTTGAGTATTTCTTATATACATTTCGAGTGTTATTCCCTTTCCCGGTTTCCGGGCAAACATCCCCCTCCCCCCTCCCCTTCCTTATGGGTGTTCCCCTCCCAACCCTCCCCCCATTGCCGCCCTCCCCCCATAGACTAGTTCACTGGGGGTTCAGTCTTAGCAGGACCCAGGGCTTCCCCTTCCACTGGTGCTCTTACTAGGATATTCATTGCTACCTATGGGGTCAGAGTCCAGGGTCAGTCCATGTATAGTCTTTAGGTAGTGGCTTAGTCCCTGGAAGCTCTGGTTGCTTGGCATTGTTGTACTTTTGGGGTCTCGAGCCCCTTCAAGCTCTTCCAATACCTTTTTCGATTGGTTTTACCGACACCATGCTTGCCATCATCTAGAAAATGATTAAACATGTTTATTGAGCTACCGATAACCTCAACATGACTCACTATGTTTCTTTTCTCTTTTCTCTTTATGTTGATAAGTTATTCTCTACTGGTGAAATGAGCCAATTCAAGTCTAATTAAAGTGTTTAAAGGCAGGCTTATTGGGAAGTCACTTCTCATGGGCAAATTCACTGGTCCAAAGGAAAGAAGCCAGGGAAGTCACCAAATGGAGGGAGTCAAAGGGCAGGAGGAAGAAAAGAAAAAGCATGCACTGGTATGGAAAGAGAAAATGCAGATGGGGAAAAAGATAGAGAACAAAATATTTGGATTATATAGGAAAGAGCTTATGGGCTGGAGAAACCTCTACCCTTGGCTGGAAAATCCAGCGTTAAGAGTTAGGTATGCCAGGTTGGGACTGAAGGATGCTGGGAGAATCTGGAAGCCAAGTCTCCTTTTGTATGTTAAATATACATCTCAGCCTTTTGTTGGGTCAGAAACCTAACAGGTGTTAGGGACTATACTTCTAGGTCCTTGTTTCTTAAAACAGAGATGGCTCTCATCTCCTCTCTCCTGCCTTGTGAACAGTGTTACATAGCTTGATAGTATTTATACTGGTAAAATGGAGATGTCACTGTTGCCTGCTAATATGTCCTGAAACATTACGTGTTTTACAGATAAACTTCATTCAGGTCATTTTTGCGACTGCAGCAGCTGATCTCTAGCATTGTTTTTCATTTATTTTATTAAAATCTTGACAGGCCAACCAAATATACATGTGAGTATCAGCTAAAGATGTGGAAGCATGGTTGGCACATTTTCCTCCTTTAACATTGGCCATTAGCTGCACGTGTTAGCACTTTCTGTATTTGATGTTGAGTAAGAAAAGACTACGCCAACTTTAAAGGATGCTTTGGAAGTGTAATTAGAGTTCAACAAACATAACTTAAATAAGACCCGCATTTTTCGTTTAGCTCTTAAAATAGCTAGTTTCTCAAAAGTATCCTATAATTAGTCCACTAAGTCTTGGAAATGGAGTGCTCATTTAAACTGATTCAATTCCTATTACCTACGTGTTAAGCTGTCTTACAGCACTCATCACGTAAAAGTGTTTTAAAATGTCCCCTTGCTTATTATGCTTTTCCATGAATTGGATCGTATTAGAAGGGCTAAATGGATGGGGACTCTCATTAAGAGTGCAGTAGTTAAGTGTTAATTCCTGAATAATGGACTGTAGATGTATGCACACACACACACACACACACACACACACACACACACACACACACACAGAGAGAGAGAGAGAGAGAGAGAGAGAGAGAGAGAGAGAGAGAGAGAGAGAGAGAGAAACACACACATGCTTGCATTCATATGAAACGCTATTGATCTCAGGCAATCGCTGCAAGTGTGTCCTCAGACAAAGGGAAGGTAGAATTGATGCTAGTTCCTCCGTGTCCTTGTCCTTCTAGTCCTTTATTACTTGCCTCTCTCCTTTCTATAGGGAGCTTAGATCTTTGTCTTCTCTCATCTTGTGGTGTTGCCCTGGCCTTACTCCTGCTTTCTGCTCCTTTCTTCCTCCTGCACATCCCACATACTGCAAGCCAGCCACTTCTGAAGCGCCATTAAGTGAGCTGAGTACTGAGCAGAGGACTGTGGTGGGGATTGGGATAAAGGATCTAGAGGAGGCCAAGAGAATCAGGCTGCAGTCAGCTTAGGAAAAGAGGCTCATGTAAACAATGGTAGGAATGCTGTCATGATACAAGATTCTAATTTAATAAAAATACATAAGGAGTAGTAGAAGTTGTCTGAGTACTTACCTGAGGAAATGAAGATTCAGAAAGAAAAACAGTAATGGAGAAGGCACCATTTGAGTTGTGACCCCAAACAATGTCATTTGCTAAGCTCTTACTTTTTCTCAAGGATTATGTTAAGGAGTTTCTCTGAGTCATATCAGTAATAGTTTAATTGATTTTCTGTCCCTTTCATTGTTATTGAGTCCATTTTACAGATGAGTTGTAGCAGTTTTTTGTTTTTTTTTTGTTTGTTTTTTGTTTTTTTTTGTTTTTTTTGTTTTTTTTTTTGGTTGATTCTCTGGCCTGTTCATTGTTTTTAACTCTATTTTACAAATGGGGAACTGAGAGGTCTTGAGACATTAAACAACTTCATAAAACTCATATATGTAAAGGAGTCAAGTTTGAATTTAGAGTTTAATAATTAGGCTAAGTATTATGCTAAGGATATGTCTTAACTTGTGTGAATAAGATTATGTATTTGAATTTTAGTATAAAAACACAAAACAATTCCATGTCAAACAGCTCACATCATAAGGCCATAAGCATTATACTGAAGCTGGATACCATTTAAAATAATTTTCAGAAAAGGTAAGTTTAGAGAAAGTATGACATAGGCTTGCCTTCTCTTAACTTATATGATACTAGCATGGAATAACATTTACATTAAAGACAAAAAAGTACAAAACACACATTTTTTAGTATATGCAGTGCTGGAGAACTTACCCTGGGGGGTTGTGCTCAGGAGAGTTGGCAGGCTGACCAAGTCAGATACCACCCAGGCCCAGATTCGGGGCTGTGAATTGACACACCCTAGCATCTACCCCATCTATGATCTGCTGGAGTGAGGGAAGGAGCATTTCCCTGATGATCCAAAGCTGCAGGGACTGCATGACACAGGTTAGCAACAGAACATCTGAGAGGAGTTCCAAGGAGGGGATATTCAGACCAATGACTCATTGCAATGAACATTTGCAAGTAAAGGTGTGTGGACAAAAGGGTATACTGTGTGATACACTGGGACACCTTACACAGAGATTCCACAAAGAGATGTTTTGTTGTTATATTTTTGTTTTGTTTGTTGGAGTGAGGATGTTGCAAGAGCAGAGGGCAGATAAGAAGGGGTCAGGAGATGAGTGGGATTGGGGTGCATGATGTAAAACTCTCAAAGAATCAACAAAGTTTTTACACAATCCTTTCTCTAATTTCAATATATTCCTCCAACTGGGCTCCCGTTCTCAGTTCAGTGGTTTGCTGCAAGCATTTATCTCTGTATTTGACATGCTCTAGCTGTGTCTCTCAGGGAGGGGGACACCCTTATAGAAGAAGGGAAGGGAGATGGGATAGGGGGCTCACGTCTGAGAAATCAGGAAAGGGAATAACATTTGAAAATAAAAAAATATCCAATTAAAATAAGTTTTTACACAGATCAGATGTTGAAACTGTAATATTACACAGTTGGAGTTACATAAATACATAACTAAATTAATTTATTTGATTTTTTCCTTTTTATTAGAAAAATAACATTGTTATATCGTGAATAAAACTATAATTGGTGGTATATTTTGAAAGGAAGTTGTCAGGCCTAAAGATTGGTGTGTGCTATCATTCTAGCTTTGCTTTTAAAGCTTGCTCCAATGGGATGTTAATAGGCTAGACTGGAAGGATAAATGACAGAGATGATACTTGGAGAGTAGTGGAAGTTATGTTTGTTGCATTATTTTCCTGGGAGGTGGGTATGAAGAAATCCTAGTTATCTACACTAGGGTTGTGATGACAGATTATAAAACAAAAGCAGTTCCATCCAAGTTTATCTTGGTGAGCATCTTGAGTATTTAAGAATTACTTTCAGGAGCATGGATGACTGACAAGCAGCTGCATCACTAAGAAGTCTACCCCAGTATGGGGAACGACTGATGAAATGTGCATTTCTTTCAACCTCTCCCTTTAGCAAGTGTTTTCTGCACATATAACTTTGGGTTGGGGCCATCTGAGGAGTCATGTAAGTTTCTAAATTCCAGAGCCTTGCACATTTTGATAGTTTCCTGAGGCTCCAGGAGGGATTGTATCAGTTCTGAGTTAAAAAATGTGCAGCAATGTCCAACCAGTGGCAGTTGATGTACAAAGATAACACTAAAGAGGAGAAAGATGATGAAGTCAAAACAGCAGAGCAGTTACATCATTATTCTAGGTGAGGGATCAGATTGTTGAAGGTTTGAACCTGAGTGGGAAGATAATGAAGCAATTAAGCAAAAATAAATGGCACAGAAGGAGACAGGGATTTGGAATTGTTATGTTGAAGTGGTTGAAGAATTAATGGCAGGAGCTGCAAGCCATCTACAGGAGAATATTGGAACTCTGTATCTGTATCAGTATCTACTAGTGTCATAGAAGGGGATCTAGGTGGAGAGGCCTTTATACAGTGAGTACAATGTGTGAAAGTATTTAAGTAAGATTTGGGATACCTAATCAAAAGAGGAAGATCAGATTCCATGCTCTGATACAGAAATGAAGAAGGACTGAACAAACATGTGGAAGGTTCTTCATGTTCCTCATGTTTGAGGATGACAGAAAATGAGATCTTAGAATTGGAATTAGAGAGAGTGACAGAATGTGGTAGACCTTGTGATTTGGAAGCTCTATATCATTGGAATGTATAACTAATGAACATATTTTTGCATGTATGTATGTTGTATGTATGTTCACATGTGTTCAGTTGTGTACACACAATGTTAATATAAGGTGTCTTTCTTCATGCCTCTCCAATTTACTAACTGAGGCAATGCCTACCAGTTAAACCTTAAGCTTAGAAAGTTGGTTAGTCTTACCTACTAGCTTGCCCTAAGGGTCTCTTGGTTATGGCTGGCTACCATAACCACGCAACTTTTACATGAATTTTAGCCAAAAATTATTCCTTGGGGCAAAGAAGATATGATATGTGTTAATGTGAAAAATACTTTAAAAACATTGAGTTACACTAATCTGAATATATGTGCATATATGTATATGCATCCGTGCATGTTTCTGGAGCTGCCTTCAGAAACATGTTTACGGTTTAGATGCTTTATCTAAGACAAAGAGCTATTTATTAGCACAGATAGGACTTTCCCTAAAAAGTTTCATTCTTGCTTTTAAATTGCAAAAAGTATTTTTATGGGTACTGTGCTGTGCGTATCCTTACAGCAAAGTAGTGTTTGGCTATGGCTTCATACTGGGTAGAGAAATAGGTGACACATGCAGGTATTTCAGAGGCAGCCTCCCCCCCAACCCTGCTACATGACTGTGTTTGTGCTTCTCTGTCTGTCTTTCTATCTGTCTGTCTGTAGACCTTAGTGTATATGTGTACGTGAAGAGAAATATCAGAGTATTTTTCATTTTGATTGTTTCCAGCTAAACAATGTTGCCTAAATGAACAGAAGCAGAACATTCCTAGCAGGTTAGGCTATAGAAAGGAGGTTGTTCCTTGCAGACGGAGCTGTTCTTAAATCAGAAATTGCAGAGTTATTAGGCACTTGGCTAGACATTACTTTGGTATGGCTAATAAACATGTCTAACTGTGGTCTGTATGCAACATGGCATAGCAGTGATACGATACAAATTGCACACTCTCTGACAACATTACAAGATGTTTTGCTTGGCTCTTGAGTGTGAACTTGGTGAGTAAAAATGTCACGTCATCATATCAAAATGCTGAACAGAGCTGAAGGATAGATTTACCTTGATACTCTAATGATGTTCACCTGGGATAGCTTTCCCAGTGGCTACTGTGCATATTGCCTTACCTTTCCTTCTTGAGGAATGGACTTCTTGGAGAGAAGAGTAGGCATATTGTATATTTACAATATACATCAAGTAATTTTAGCTCACTATTCCACCCATCTCTCAAAGTTTAGAAAACTAAGTACTTAAAAATTGATTGATGATAGCCCACAAGTTTTGGTATACTTTGTTTTCATTTTCATTTTAATTTAACATTATAAACTTCCTCATTTCCTCTGTGACTCATTCATCATTCAATACCATACTGTTTAATCTCCATGAGGGTTTGTATTTTCTCGGGTGTCTTTGGCTATGGAATCCAGGTACTACTCCATTGTCAGATGGAATACAGATTTATTTCTGTTTTTCTAAGATTGTTGAGATTTACTTTGTGTCTTAGAATGTGGGCCATTTTTGAGACACTCCCATGGTCTGCTGAGAAGAATGTGTATCCTGTAGTGTTTAGGCGGAATATTCAGTGGAAATATTCTAGGTTCATTAGTTCAGCTTCACTAACTCCCTGTCTACTTCATTTATGTCAGATAAACTTGATTAAAGCATCGAAAAATCTTTGTTCAATATTCTGTTAGCATTGAAAAAACTTGAATGCAAGCAGTGTCACATCACCTAAAATTGTAAAAAAAAAAAACTTATCCTTATAGCTGGCCATTAAATATACTATCTTTTTCCAAATTTTTGTATGACCACTGAGAAACTAAGCTCTTCTTATCTCATTTCTGTATTTGTATTTATTTTCTCTTCACACTATCTGGGTTTATTTTCTTATTTACCAGTATTCTGGAGACAAAGCTCATATTGCTAGCTGTCATTTATAAAGAAAACAATTTGTATATTTTAACTATAATAACAATGTCAGGTTTTTAAAATTATTACTGTAAAAGTGACAGAATCTCCTGTGTATTCAGGATTTGTGTTCCAAGTATTCGAGGTGTAGTTTTATGGGTTTTAATGGTGGGGCATTGGTTTGGCTCTTTTACTTGAATTTTCTGCATAATCATGGAAGTCCCAACATTTGGTTATGGGAGATAGTCAATAGATAGAAGCAAAGGGCTGTTTTAGGGGAGGGTTAAGCTCTCACACTGTGCTGAATCAGAATGTACATTCTTTGAATCTTTTGACTCTGTTCCAGGATTTTTTTCTTAAACCTCGACAGCTTCACAGTGTGTTGACCTTAGGGCATGACTGTTTAATCTGCCATTATTAATTGTTGCTGATATCTACACATCATGTTTTGTAGGGATATGAATTCCATTTGCTTCCCCAGTTTCATCTCCAAGGAGGAGTCGTGAAGGTTGCTAATGTTTAAAATTAAGGCATTCAGGCAGTTTTTGGATCACCTGCTGCCATTTTAACATTGATTAGTGTCATCCACGGGCAGGAAAGCACTAATAAAATTAATGCATCGCTCAAACAGCACCTAGATTCTAGGTGTGGCACTTCCTTGTTCTATATTTGCAACACCAAGGGCTCAGTCTGTTCCGAGAATGTTCTCAACATGCACAGCCAGTTCGCATGCCACCTGGGGAGGTTCAAAGGCTCGCAGCAGCATTTATGTGAGGTTTTATGTTACTTCTAAGTGTTCAAAGTAAAGCTCCCAGCTTTTTAATCTCCAAATAAACTTTTATATTTATTTGTCTCTTTACAAGATCACATAGTATTGAGCTTCCTTCCAGATGTATAGGAAGGCAGAATCTCCCATTCTTTTTTTTTTTTTTTTTTTTTGGTTCTTTTTTTCGGAGCTGGGGACCGAACCCAGGGCCTTGCGCTTCCTAGGCAAGTGCTCTACCACTGAGCTAAATCCCCAACCCCAGAATCTCCCATTCTAATAGCATATGAAATTATGCAAGTAATACTCAAGTTCAAATGTCTGTAAAATATAGAGAAATGATGGTAGGTAGAATGTAATTGTGTGAGCAGTGTGAATCATTGTCTATTGAACAATGTGGGTCACATGTTCCTGAGTGAAAATCAGGTTTTAACTAAATGACATTCACTGTGGCATACCTGTGGCCATTTCTGACTTTTTAAAATTTGCTTTATTATGCCATGTAGAGAGTTCAGAATATTCAATGTGTGGCCATATTTCCTATTTTAAGAGAATAGAGAAAATTAAGATTCCGCTCCCAGCAATATATATGAAATTACATATTTTTCAGATTTTTGAGTTCTCTGACAGTTCTTTACTGTTTATTTTGTTGAGCTTCCATAGTACTCTGGAAGCAATGTAAAGAATAAATCCTTGTTGAATTTTCAAATTGAAAACTGATTCATGCAGCAATATTAATATATCCACCCATACTTTTTTGATGAGGTGTCTACCCTCCACAAATTAATAGTCACCTTTTGTTTTAGGTATAAAACTGAAACATTCGCTATACTAGATAACTGAACATGGGTACGAGTGTTTACAACCACTTAAAGGAAAATACTATTCCATCCGATTTTTTTTGTCATGGAGATACAGAGCTGTGATGAATAAAGCCATTTATTACATTACTTTCTCATAAATTACTTTCCTCAGATATAATTCAAAATTTGATGCAGCACTAAGCAAAAAATATGCATTAATGTCAAATTCCATTTATTTCATTGATAAAGAACTGCTAGTCTTTGAATCCAAAATCTCATCTTAGTCTCATAATTCCCATACCACAGAACTGAGTGTCCAGAGATGCTGGTTAACAAGCCTGTGAGTAGGGGAATATTGAGGGAAACTCATATCTGTTTTGTTCTAATATTACACTTGCTTCTAGTAGAATATACATATCATGATATAATCTAAGAATAATAATTAACAGACTTTTCTGAAACATGCTCGATAATAGGCATTTTCACATTTTTTTAAGGCTCTCTGGCCCTCAACATCTATTCAAACCCAGAAGTTTTGCACGGAGCAAGTAACACCTGAATGTTACTGAGCTCAAGTGATACTTGGTTTATAGACATGAAAATTATAAGTCCACATAGTATTCAGACATCATGAAATATTACCCTTTTAATTCAAACCATTTTCCAAATCCAGGTGGCATATTGACATGACATACCTTTCAACACTCATCAAAAAGCATGGCTATATTTTTAACTTTTTAAAATGAATTTTATATATGTGTCAATTTCATGGTATGTTTTTATTATTCTGTGATAGGGTCCAAAAGGCACAGATTTAAGAATAAAAGGCATAGCCTCCATTCAAATTATAAACAATGATGCTTTGGGGATATGTGCAGTCCATTGTACTGAACTGAATTTCTGAGAAAGTTGTATTATTTGGGGCTTTATGCTCAAAATAGACTTTGTACTCAGAAAAAAGCTAAAAAGCATTTGAGGCAGAAAACAGAATGACTCAGTCCTGATTTTGGTTGATTATCAAAGTCATTTTGTCAGTCATTAGAGGTGAATTACTCTCCAGTAGCCCTGCAAACTTCATCCTCTATGGCGGAGGTCTGTGGAAGTAGGGAATGCCTGCCATACTGTTGAGTTTAGGATTGCTAATATCTTCTTCAGTAGCCCAAATTTATATTTATACTCAACATCTTTAAGTGTCTAAATGGACATGATGTATTCCAAACCTGGATCTTAGGATAAATGTGACCCAGTGACTGAAAAGTCACAGTTTCTAAACACTACTGATAGGTTGGTTATCTCCTTTTCATATAACTGTGCAATTTCAAATTTGAAGCACTTTGGAAGGACAATCTTGCTCAGTCTTAATCTGAGTATGATATAAAAATCAAATATGGGGCCAGAAGAGATACGTCAGAGCATTAGAGTTCTGGATGCTCTTCCAGAGGACCTGGATTCAATTCTAAGCACCCACATGACAGCTTACAACCATCCATAACTCTAGTCTCAGAGGATCTGTTCTGATGCTCTGTCTGGATTTGCCTGGCCTCTATGGCATTCCATACAAGTGGTAGAGAGATATAGAAGTGGGCAAAACATCCGTGTATACGAAAATAATTTTAAAAATAAAAACGAATAAGGAAAAAGTAATAATAGGGAAAATCAGGTAAGTCATATGATTAGCTTGAATGCTGCTGTTGTATCGTGATTTTGGAACATTTATCCTAATGTTAAGAATGGCATAAGATCTATGAACACCATATAGGGAGTAGGTTGCCCACTCTCTAGATAATGGTCCCACACTCATGCATATCAATGGCGCATTACAAAATTAAACGGACATGATGTTGGGAATGGGACCTGTTAGGAGAGGTCCAGAGGCAGTTTGAGGGGGAACAATAAGTAGTGGGTAGTCCTATATGTCATCGAGTATAGTCATGAAATGACCCATTTAGTAAGTAAGTTAAGAAAGGCGGATTTGGTGTTTGCTACTTCTTAATAAATCCGTGGTTCACAAAACTGATTTCTTGATGGTTTCACGGTATTTTTCAAGACCCTTGCATTCACTTTAGTTCTGGAAAGTAAACAACCACAGCAAGCATCCTGTTTGGCCTGACGGCCGAAGAATCCTCTCAGAGAAGCTCAACCTTTGCCCACTCTGGTTTGTTTTAATACATAGGCAGCTGCTACTCTCAAAGAAGTCATTAAAACCCAGAAATAGGCTCTGCTTCGGCACTCAGTTCTGCAGTAGATGACTAGTGGAGTGCTATTGCCATTGAGAGTGCTATTATGTGTGTGTTCCAGCAAAGCTACTCCTGTGTAGCACCACATTTACAGTACTCACAAGGGAGTGGATTGGGTGTATGTGACCCAGAGTCCAGAATCTGCCAAACTAATAACAGTATGTCTCTCTGAGGATATTGTGTTTTCTTTTCCTGTATCTTTTAAAAATACCATACATATGGCATTGAATTAGCTTCTCTATGGAAGATAACTTATATCCTGAATTAATTTATAGTATAAGACACACATTAGTGAGAGGAATAATACTTTGATAAGAGTTGTTATCAGGAAATTTCTGGTCATTCCTTGGCCAGTGAAAAGAATTTCTAGTGATACCTTAGCAGACACAGAGGCTGATGTGCAGTGTGATGTGGATTAACCAATAATTCTAATATATACAATTTGTATATGTGTAGGTATATCTGTTAAAAATAGTTACTATCTTCTGAAGGCATAAAGCACAGGGATGGGGCAGAGGATATGATGTCAGTATATGCTAATAAATATGTTGTGATGTTTAAGATGTATAGACAGCTTTCTAAGAGTCTGCAATGAAACCAGATGGCTGCGGAATGTTAACTCCAAGGAAGGATATTTGTAAGAATACCAGGGAAATGCAAATCAAAACAACCCTGAGATTCCAACTCACACCAGTCAGAATGGCTAAGATCAAAAACTCCGCTACAGTACATGCTAGCGAGGATGTGGAGAAAGAGGACCAAGCTTCCGTTATTGGTGGGATTACAGACTGGTACAAACATATTGGAAATCAGTCTGGAGGTTCCTCAGAAAATTGGACATTGCACTACCTGAGGATCAAGCTATACCTTTCTTGGGCATATTCCCAAAAGATGCTCCAACATATAACAAAGACACGTGCTCCACTATGTTCACAGAAGCCTTATTTATAATAGCCAGAAGCTGGAAACAACCCAGATGCCCTTCAACAGAGGAATGGATACAGAAAATGTGGTACATCTACACAATGGAATACTACTCAGCTATCAAAAACAATGACCTTATGAAATTCATAGGCAAATGGATGGAACTGGAAAATATCATCCTGAGTGAGCTAACCCAATCACAGAAAAACACACATGGTATGTACTCACTGATAAGTGGATATTAGCCCAAATGCTCGAATTACCCTAGAAGCACAGAACACATGAAACCAAGAAGGATGACCAAAATGCAGATGCTTCACTCCTTCTTTAAAAGGGGAACAAGAATACGCTTGGGAGGGCATAGGGAGGCAAAGTTTAGAACAGAGGCTGAAGGAACGCCCATTCAGAGCCTGCCCCACATGTGGCCCATACATAGACAGCCACCAAACTAGATAAGATGGATGAAGCTAAGAAGTTCAGGCTGACAAGAACCAAATGTAGATCTCTCCTGAGAGACACAGCCAGAATTCAGAAAATACATAAGCGAATGCCAGCAGCAAACCACTAAACTGAGAACAGGACCCCCGTTGAAGGAATCAGAGAAAGAATGGAAAGAGCTTGAAGGGGCTCGAGACCTCATATGAACAACAATGCCAACCAACCAGAGCTTCCAGGACTAAGCCACTACCCAAAGACTATACATGGACTGACCCTGGGCTCCAACCTCATAGGTCGCAATGAATAGCCTAGTAAGAGCACCAGTGGAAGGGGAAGCCCTTGGCCCTGCCAAGACTGAACCCCCAGTGAACGGAATTGTTGGGGGGAGGGAGTATGAGGAGAGGAACACCCATATAGTAGGGGAGGGGAGGGGTTAGAGGGATGTTGGCCTAGAAACCAGGAAAGGGAATAACATTTGAAATGTAAATAAGAAATAGCCAATTTAATAAAGATGGAAAAAATATTGAAATAAAAAAAGGAATACCAGGGTAATCTCACAGTCCTCTTGTTGCTTTTATATTACTGACCAATGATTTTCCAGGATTAGAAAGTATGTGGAACTCCTAGTTGTAGTTTCTTTGTAGCTCCAAAGGTCAATTATTTATAATCTGTGCCAATATTAAAGAAAACAATAAAAGTTTTTGAATGCTCAGTTTTATTCTGGTGGCTTTGTGTCGACTTCAAGTTAGGTATGTTAATGAATGCAGTGTGTCTCATGTGGGACTTAGGAGTCAGGGGCAATATTGCCACTTGGGAACATGCATTTTATCAAACAATAACACTGAACAGAGGTAGCTACATCCTATTCAGCACTGAGAAAACTGTATCTCTTTATGTGACAACGTCGTGAGAACCATCAGTTTTTCTTCTTTTCTTCCTCAAAGTCCCCAGGAGACATCAGATCAGTGAGTTTGGAAAGATTCATATTTTGGAACCTTTGAGAAAGTTTTAAAATGCTGGCGGTTTAATATTTTTATTCACTGTTATGATTTGTTTTATTTATATATAAATCAATGTAGAAAATACCTTGCAATGACACCCACTGCCTGAAAAGCAATAATGGTTGGCAATACTATAAGAAAGAGAAGTATGCATCTGGACCAGAGCTTGTCAAATGGGAATGGAAACATATCAGTGATGGGTAAGCGAGATGATTCAGTGGGTAAGACGATCTGCTTGAACACTTGAATTCAGAACTCAGCTTCAGGTATGTCCCAAATGCACCATAACCTCAGAATTGTGGGCTTTCTAAAGTGTGGCTCTGAGTTCATTGAAAGACACTGTCTCAAAGGAATAAGACAGAGTGAAAGAGTGATCAGTGTCCTTTGTCACCTACACATGCACCAATAAACACACTAACATGCGTGCAATGCCAAGTAGAAATACAGAATAGATTCTTCCCTCATGGCCTCCAGAAGAAGCCAGCCCTGACATTGTCTTGCTTTCGGGCATACAGCACCAGAATTTAAATACACATGCCATAGGCCAATTCACTACAGAATCTTGTCCATCATGGGTAGTTTTTCACATGCTGCATACATCTTACATTCAAAACTCTATCACACACATATTATACTACGATTAGCTAGCTTATCATCTTATAAATTTGAAATTGTATAATGAAATTTACTTTGGTCATCTCTTTTAAAAACCACATGTATACTACTAGTTTGCAAACAGAGTGTCTTATAGCTAAAAACTGTCTTCATCTTTATATTTTGTTCTTCTGTAGAATAATGTGGCCCAGTATAGCTCTCATCTAATTGGCAGCGTACTCTTTTACTCCCTTTAACCAAAGTTAATGTTCATTCTGTGGAGGAGAGGAATCTAGACAGGAAATGCTGTAGTCCAATTCTGGTACATGTCTCTTGAGTTCTGCCTTTAATGACATTGCCTTCCTGCCTACGTCTGGGACCATTTGTCTTCATTGGAAGGGACTCCACCATCCTTCTCCTCATGTAGATATGGCGAAAAGACAAGCACGGCAGAAGTGGGACATGCTCTCCTTGCCCTAGGAATTTAAAAAGTAACCTTGACTCTCTGAGGTATTTCATTCCTTTTAGTGAAGGAACTGCAACAGCGTGAAATCCCTTTTCTGCTTTCCTTTGTCAGTCTACAAAAAAAAATAGTATGACATAATCATTGATTGGGTACAGTTTGATCTTTTATGTGACATTGCATTAGCAGCTCATAAAGCTTGTATTTACATTCACAGTCACTTATTCATAGTTGCCTGTGGCTGTTAGGGGCAAGAGGAGAGGAGGGAGAACACCTTAGGATCGGAATTTTGGACCTAGTCTCATTCAGCAATGTTACACATCCTTTATCTTAAGTTGTAAAGCTAAAAATGGGATGTTGCAACCAGGCTAACATATAAAAAAAGTTCCTGTCACAAGATGTCAAGTTAATCATCAATCTAAATGTTATATCAAATACATGTGAGCAGGCAAGAGGCTACCATTTTTATATATCAGCTTCCTGTACATTGTTATGAATATTCACATGGGTGAAGGATACATCCTTTTGAGGATCAAAAATACTACATATTTCCCTATGGGTAGCTGATCCCAGAGTCTGATTCTTTTAAGTTTATGTTGCTGACAAGAGTTTAGAACAGCACATTTCATCATCCCCCTAACACCAATTTCATTCAAATGCAAAAAGGCTGAGCTTTTGTCCATTGTCTAAGCCTACAGCATGGACTAACATGTCACATTTTATTATTAATTTCTCTTTAGTTTTAAAGATTTGGAAGCCTCCACATAGTCATTGATTGTCTTGAATACCGTCAGAATCTTTAAGTTTCAGACATGTTGGCTATGTTCTCAAAGTTCTTAATTCCAGGGTCATCAGAAAAGAACAAAGTTGAAAAAGCAAGCTAAGGGATAATTTTTGCCTGTCTCCTTTTTGGACAGAGTGATATCTTGGAATTAGACCCAAATCACAATCAGGAAGGGTTGTATCAGATACCCAGTCTCTCACTAAGACACTCCTTTACCATTCCTCTCCAGGTAGTTAGCCTCTCAGGGCCTCCCTGGTTGACAGAACAAATCATATCCAGGTTGGGAAGGTAACACTGAGACTTAAAGTCTTATTTTAACATCCACCCATTTTTAAAATGTGATTTTCCCACTAAAATATTGTGAATAATATTTCATATATATATTTCAAATAACCTCAACTGTTTATGCAATCTACACTAATGGTGAAGGTAGGGTTTATTCCAGAAGCAATGGTGCAGCAATGGCTTAGATGCATATTATTAGCAATTACATAGGGATCCATTGGCACACACACCGAGTAATATCACATCCTGGTAAACACATTGCAAGTTAAAATGTGCCAACACACCATTCTCCTGACCATCTGGCATAGGAATAAAATGCAGTATACATTGAGATAATCTTGAGATTATCTTGAGATCGTACTTGAGCCTCAAAGCTGAGGCTTGATGCCGAAGCTCATCTTCATAAAAGATCAGAATCTAGAACTCGGATTGTGATCTCTACTGGATACATGCTGCTCCTGTACCACAATACACTTGGAAACGTGGACGAACCACTGAATGTTGGCACTGTCTGTAGCATGAGGGGAGTATGTAATATACGTATCTTATGGTAAGAAAGTTCTTTTTTGGTTGGTAACACACCTGTGTATTGGACTTTGTCTTTGTCAGCAGTGTGACATATCTTAAGAACAATAAATGTTTAGCCTTAGAACTTTCTACACTGCCTTGTATCTCTTCTTTAGTAGACTTTAGAATCTGTTATTTTCTTGAACTCAGTCAGAATTATAAGTATAACTCTTTAATGACTGTAGGGTTACATATCAGAAAAACCTAGGTGTACTAGTTTGAGTGACTTTGAGACCCTGTTATGCTGGTTGGTCTGTAAGTGGCTAGATTCAGTCTCCAGTTCAGTTTGATGACATGTGACTCAAATCTTACACATAATCACATGTTTGGTCATTGTGGCATGACTATTCTCCAACAAAGGTATTGGCTAGCCAGGCAAAGACAGTATAGCAATCTAGTATAGCCAAGCACTCCTTATAGTGGTTTGGATAAGAAGGTACCCTATATCTTCAGATATTTGAACACTTGTTTCTGAGGAGATAGGACTGTTGTGGAGGTCTAGAAGGCATGGCCTTGCTACAGAAGTACATCACTGGTGGTGGGATTTGCTTAACCGGTCTACTCTCTTTGATTTGTGTTTATGGTCGAGGGTGTGATCTTCTCAACATCTTCCCCTAGCCACCAGGCCTGCTGCTTGCTCCCATGTTCTCAGCCATGATTCACTCTTACCTCTCAAGAACCATGAGCCAAAGGAAACATTTTCTTTTCAGTTGCTCCGGTCATAGTATCTTATCACAAAAAGAGAAAAGTGACTGGTATACCACATAAAACAAAAACACAGGCAAGCTATGTTATGCACTATCTTCCAGAAGGCTAGGCCAGAATTAGGACACCAAATGTTTGCAGAAGAAACAAAGCTATGTCTTTACATGAGCCCTGCAGTAAGTTCTTCTAAACTGTATACATTGTGATTCCAAAATGTTGGGTGAAAGAGCTTATGTAACCTAACTATTCTTAGCTCAGCTTTCTCCTTTTGTATACCGGACAGAATGGAGTATCATGCTAAGAGCAGAATGATAATTAAATATTGCATCCGGGGGATGAGGATTCATCTCAATGCATAGTTACTGATGTGTCCTTCATAGTAATAATTATTGTGGTTTTCATGTTGTAAGTTTTTGATTTCCATTGTCCTGGCATTTGTTTCTATTTGTGATTTTACTGTTTGAAGAATAAAAGTGCAAGTTCTTCCTCTCAGAGGCTTTTGAAACTATTCAATCCCATTTTGGTTTTGTCTTACATTTGATGAACTCTCTTAGTCTTTGTGTTTATTTTGCCATCTCAAAATCAGGAGAAACTGCTCTTCCATTCGGCAGAGCATTCCACAAGAGAAGACTAAGGAGTTCTTTAAAAAAAATCTGTGAATTTGTTTTTAAAAATGTTCTAGCAATGGTTACACAATTCCAGTTGCATAACTGTTTCGTGATAGCATTCATTTTCTCCTTTCCCAACACCTGGTGCAATTAGAGCTTTGTTTTCATATGTGTGAATGTGACAGTTACCTCCAGAAAATGGTCCAGTTCTCCTAAAGTGGGAACACTTTTTGAAAGGCACTTAATCATTTCTGCATCCTTTTATGTCATTTGCTGTGAAGAATATGAATATCCCAGTGATCCCTGGGTATATTTTCATTGATCACTGCAAAATAAACACGAATAGGCAACCTTGAGTTGTGTGTATTCCTCAAATGCTGTGAGAAACGCGGTGGGTTTTCATTTCAGTTTAATTTTGCAAGATTTCTGGTAATGAGTTTATTCTTCAAAGAAAATGGGCCTAGACTGCATGGGCATTGTTGTGGCATGTAGACGCTATAGCTTTATTTACAGACTGAAATGGATTTATGACTATGGTGGCATTACTTGTGGATTCTTGCTTCTTGAGGAGTTTGCTCACTGTTGAGGACTGACAAATGCTCTTTATCAAAGCACCGTGTATACCATATGGTACTTGCTGAGAATTAGGGACACTTAAGAGTAAATGATAGCTGCTGTTAGTTATTTTCCTTTCTGGACTGCACCCTCTATAACACCGTTTATTTATTCTTGTTATTTTATTCCTCTACCTACACAGGTGAGCTTCTTTTGCAAGGCCCCGTGTTTGTCAAAGAGCCCAGCAACAGTATTTTCCCTGTTGGCTCGGAGGATAAAAAAATAACATTAAATTGTGAAGCAAGAGGCAACCCTTCTCCTCATTACAGGTACTGTGGGAAGGATGAGCATGTAAATAAATGTGACAGTTGTATTCAGTTTGCTTCAGTATACTCTGCCATGTAAAAGGGTGATACATAATGCTATGGCTTTGTGGTGTATTCAACAGAACTGACTCCAGGAGCACTTGAGTCTTTTAAGGCATCAGGTGTAGATTAAAGGAAAAACATCCGAGGGTTTATTAAATATGCTCCATCTTTTCACTGATTTATGGAATGATTTAACTTATAAAAGTTTACAGATTATAAGTTAAGTTATAACGATATCAAGAACACATCCATTAATAGTGTGAAATTTAGTGGTGTTTGATTCATGTTTATTTCTGTTCTTTTGTTTTCTTTCTTTTCCTTTTTTAAGTACTTTTTTTTCTTTGGTGATACTGGATATGTGTTTGGAAGCTTATTAAATATGGGGGAGTGAAATGCATTTTTAAAGTGCTTTAAATTATTTTGAAGAGAAAATCATCTCTTTTGTCAGATTTTTAAAAATCACCTTAAAATCCTTACTTTTAGTATTATGTAAAAACCTGTTCACTGAAACCTTCAGCTGTCACACACACACACACACACACACACACACACACACGCGCGCGCACACACACACACACAATCCAAAAGTTTAAAAGTGAAGACGAAAAGTTGAATTTTCACCTTAAGATTAAATGACAACATTGGGAAATGTATCAGGATTATTTGATGGGATGGGTATTTACTTGATTAAATATCAAAATATTAACAGTTTCTGCTCTTGGATACTAATGGTACTCAATTTAATGAAGAGATGAATTCTTTATAATTAGTAAACGATGCTTCCATAGAAGTGGCCGGGGTGGGGTATTTGAGACACCTTCAGAGCAGTATGCACCTCCACGTGCTTGTTAATATCTGCATCAATAGTATTTACCCAGTTCCTGTGCCTTGCAGAAGTCTCCTTCCTCCTATATAGCAACTCCAAAATCACCATTTATATCTTACTGAATCTCTGTTGTTCTCTGAAGCCATGTAAATAATAGGCTCTAACCAATCCTTGTTAAAGAGGGTCAGGCGAGCCTTAGAAAAAGACTTTTAGATTTATGCACCAGGAAGTAATCAAGGTTAGTCACTTCAATATGTTGAATGCGTACTTGTGGAGCATATACTGTGTACTTTCAAGAAAATATGCATTAAATATATACATTAACTGGTCTGAATAGGCAGAGTCAAGGATACAGCAAAGTCTTTACTTGCTTTCTACTTCTTACCATAGAAATACGAAAAGCATAAAGAAAACAGGAAATTGATTTTATGAGCTATTAAGATGAATTAGTTGTAGTGTATTCAACATCTGGAAATGCTTTCTCTTTGTGGGGGAAAATGAAAAGATTATTTGATGAAGATTCTATTCTAGAGGTTTCTCACACATTTCTAGGGATGTCTGACAACTTACAAAGACTACTTCTGTCCACAATACTGGAACACGTTTTTATACAGAGCTCTCAGTATGAGGAGGAATCCATGTGGTGATAAGCATATAGGTTATTTTCCTGTCATTGATGGAGTTGTATTGTCATATTTATCCTATGAGTTATTTCCTGATGAAAATATTTAGTGAAGAAACTCTCACTACACAAATGTTGTCACAGAGGAGTATATATCTAAATGAAAAGATTAATTATGTTTGTAGAATGTTATCAGATAGCCAGATGTCTTGAGATTAGAAACCTATAAATCTTTTGTACAAATTACGCCTTGTATACTAGGTATTCAGTGTGTTGTTGTGGAGTCTGAGTGTAAATATATTAATTGCATGTATAAAATTTTGTAGAACTTGTGTCAGTTTATAGTGACCCTTCTATTTTATGTTATACCCTGGAATGCCAATTGTGAATTTGGTTTGTTTCATTTCAAGAAAAATCTATAACTGAGAAGAGGAAATACACAGCTTTCATTGATTTGCTGATATAGTGTTTGATAAATGAAGAAATTTAACATGCTACATATTGTGTCAAAATCCTGAGTTGATAGCCAAATGGAACAGACACTTTTATCATAGCTTTAAAGATTTTCTGAACTGAAGATTTATAAACAATATGAAATCTCACCTTTGCTAAAGGTTTGTAATTTCTGAGATTTGAAAGCTAGAAACACAAGGGAGTTTCTTCATTCTGAGCTGCATTAGACCTTCCTATAATAACTCCAAAAGACCAAGGTTTCTGTTTTTGGTGCTGTCTACAGAAGAAATTGGTTGCACTTGAGTAGAAGGAATGTAGAGTAATGCAGGTCATACAGATGACTTTATCTATACCCCACAAAATTTGCTTGTAATGTTCAATTAAGAAATATACCTTATTATCATAGAATGACTCAGAAGAAAACATACTTGTTTCTCCTTGTTTTAACATTCTTTAGAAATTACAGTTTAGATTCAATATAATGGCAAAACTAATATTTTAATGAAGTAGTTAAGTAGTATTGTATATCATATAATTATAAACTGATAAGTAGACAAATAGGAAGCAAGATACTGAGCCAAGGAGGGAATGAGGGACTCCTATGAAATCACTGCTTGGAGGTGACCCAGTCATATTTCTGAAGATTCAGAACAAAGTTTAAGAATCTTAGGAGAGTTTGTCCTTTAAAAGCACAAAGACTCCTGGAGACTGGCGAAACTCGTCCCATGAGAGATCCTGTTCCAGTTATTTCCCCGTTGGGTAAAGATAACTCTTAATTGGTCATATTAGACATCCAAAAGTTCAGAGATTCTCATGAGAAATTACTCCTATAAAGGTCTAATTGAGAATTTTACTCTTTCTCTTACATTTCCCTGCCTACACCCTAAAGCCCACATTTAAAGGTTAATTAGTATTCAGTCTGACTGTAATTGCTGATGGTGCTGAAAAAGGTTACCTTAAGGATGTATGAATACTTAGTTTTTTAATGTAAAGGATTTTTCTCATTTCTTCTTTGGACTCCAAATGCCTAGTATTGGATGAAAATGTCCCCATGGAAGGTTCACTGTCATATCCATTGATACCTCCTGTACTTAAAGAACCATAGTAATAGGCTATATTGGAGTACACACACACACACACACACACACACACACACACACAAATATCAGGCAAGTAACAAAGTCAAATGAAGTGGGACTGCCCATAGCATTTGTAGACTTATGGGGTAGTCACTGGGAATTCATAATTAAGCCAGAAACCTACCAGATGGATAGAGAAATAACTATAGTTTACAAGCTCCCCTGTTTAAGCATCAACTTGACTTTGTTTTTTATGCAAACTATGGACAGAAAAATAAAAAGTCCTAAGGCTGAATGTGGTCTTATCAATTCTATGTGCTTTTATCCTTTAGATCCATGGAAACATTCAACTTTAAATCAAGAAATTAAGTTAAAAATCCACTCTATCAGTCACATAAAATCCATTTCAAGTGTGTTGTGGGCATTCATAGCTAGTTGTTATAATTCTGGAGAGCATGGATGTCATATCTCTATTTCTAAAATATCCTATTTTACATCATAGATAGTCCGTAGCTACCCTGAGCTTTATAACTTGTTCTTACAGATGTCTCCAGTTTGGTTGCAGGAGAGTAAAGGGACTATCCTTCTTCTTTTTTTAATTGGATTTTTATTTTAATTTATATTTCAAATGCTATTCCCTTTCCCAGTTCCCAGAACATAAGCCTCCTAAACCATCCCCCTCTCCTTCTATAAGAGTGTTCTCCTCCCCATCCACCCTCCTTCCCGCCCTGCCCCCTGACATTCTCCTACATTGGGGGTCCAACCTTGGCAGGACCAAGGGCTTCTCCTTCCATTGGTACCTAACAAGGCCATCCTCTGCTACATATGCAGCTGGAGCCTTGGGTCTGTCCATGTGTAGTCTTTGGGTAGTGGTTTAGTCCCTGGGAGCTCTGGTTGGTTGGCATTGTTGTTCTCATGGGGTTGCAAGCCCCTTCAGCTCTTTGAATCCTTTCACTAATTCATCCAACAGGGGTCCCGTTCTTGGTTCAGTGGTTTGCTGCAAGGATTTGCCTCTGTATTTGACATGCTCTGGCTGTATCTCTCAGGAGACATTTCTATCTGGTTCCTGTCAGCGTATACTTCTTAGCTTCATCAATCTTACCTAGTTTTGGTGGCTGTATACATACATACATACATCTCTATCTCTATCTCTATCTCTATCTCTATCTCTATCTCTATCTCTATCTATCTATCTATCTATCTATCCATCTATCTATCTATCTATATATATACATATATATACATATATATATATATATATATATATATATATATATGGGGCACATGTAAGGCAAGCTCTAATTGGCTGTTACTTCACTCTCTGCACCAAACTTTGCCTCCATATCCCCTCCTATGAATATTTTGTTCCCCGCTTAAGAAGAAATGAAGCATCGTCATTTTGGTCATCCTTCTTCTTGAGCTTCATGTGGTCTGTGGATTGTATCTTGGGTAGTTCAAGCTTTTAGGCTAATATCCACTTATCAGTGAGTGCATACCATGTGTGTTTTACTGTAATTGGGTTACCTCATTTAGAATATTTTCTAGTTCAATCCATTTGCCTATGAATCTCATGATGTCCATGTTTTTGATAACTGAGTAGTACTCCATTGTGTAGATGTACCACATTTTTTTATCCATTCCTCTGTCGAAGGACATTTGGGTTCTTTCCAACTTCTGGCTATTATAAATAAGGTTGCTATGAGCATAGGGGAGCATGTGTCTTTGTTGTATGTTAGAGTCTCATTTAGGTATATGCCCAGGATGATATAACTGGGTCCTCAGGTAGTGCAATGTTCAATTTTCTGAGGAGCCTCCAGACTGATTTCCAGAGTGGTTGTACCAGTTTGCAATCCCATCAGCAATGGAGCAGTGTTCCTCTTTCGCCACATCCTTGCCAGCATCTGTTGTTGCCTGGGTTTTTTCTTATATCTTAGCCATTCTGACTGGTGTGAGGTGGAATCTAAGGGAATATCCTTCTTATTGAGCTCTTTCAAATAGGTGAGATATTTTAATGAAGTAAGGTGTGAGGAATCGTTAAAGTATAAACTCTAAGATTAATTTAGTCTCCACTTGGAGACTTGGAGTTTCCTTAAACAGGATTTCATGGGATGAATGTATACTCCATGTGTGCTTAAATTAGTGAAAGTCAACTAATTGTGCTTAGTATAAAAAGAAATGCAAACTAAAATAATACACTAAATTTTGCTCACCATTTATTCAATGAATGATGTAATGAAAGGAAGGTTTTTCTGCTCTTTGTATACACATATACACAGATCCTAAACAGTATCCTTTGTGTATCACTATATTGGTGTGTAGGAGTATCTGTATGATACATGATTGATATATAATCTATGTATGTACAGCTATAGTTCATTAAAGAGTATGAGTACACATGTGGTATTTATCATATAGCACATATGTAGTGTATATGCTATCTAAAAATTATTATCTAGCCAATCACATGATAAAAGGGATATTTTAAGTATAATTTAAGTCTATGTATTATGCCCCTGTGTAGTTTTTCTTATTATGTGATAGCTGGTGTCAAAATTACCTATTTTTATACCAAGGCACATAAGAGCTATCATTCTGTTATCATTGCTGCTAGTTTTCTACACTTGTATCCTGAAGCTCGGTTCTGTTTTATATCCTAAATTTTTCAGCTACAGAGCTTTGGTTCCTACATTGTAATTAGTCACTATCAGTATTGAAAATTAAATGAGTGGTTGCTAAATAGTAAAAATGTAATTATCTCCACACTTTCTGAGGCTAATAGTAGATAACTCATGCAAGGTGTGTTTGAAATAAAGGTGGGGGGGGCGCTGTACAACCATCCAGGCTACAAAGCCTTCTTGATAACCTTATCTCTTGACTATTTCTTGCAAGACTTCAGGTATCTCTGGCCCCTGAGATTCCTGTACTGCACAGGGAATTGTGACTGTGCCTGGCTATGGCACCTTGGTATCCCTGTACTACACCGGGAATTGTAATCCTGATAAGTTGACACTCTCTCACTGTAATGATGTTTACTGTAGCTGTCAAGCCAACAGTAAGGGCTCACTTAGTGGCTGGAGAAAGGTCCATCATGAAACTGACAAGAAGAACAAAGAACTCAGAAGGAGATATTTCAGTATTGAAGAATGCCATAGGAAAACTTCAGCTTCAAAGTGCTAGGTAGTTGAATCTTTTCTATACATTACAGCTTGGATTATGTCTTATTTCTTGCCTCCATTTTAAGATAGTTTGCTTTGAGGTAACCAAGGTAGCTTCTATGAGTCAAAGCCCCCTGATATCCTCCCCACAATATCACCTTTCAAAAAGTATTCATCTTTCTCATAGTGTCATCAGTTGCTCCTGGTCATATCAGAAAAATGTGAAATAAAAACAAAGCCAGTATTGTGAGCAATCAATATTCACCAGGAACAGAAGAGTCAGCTTTTATACAGTAAAGGTATCATGTAATGCAATAAATCACCTGTTTTGCTTTTTGTTTGTTTGTTTTTAAGTAGAACGAGGAGAGAACATGTGAATAATGTTATTAAAATTAAATCAAATGAGTTACTTTTGTATGTGTAACCACTCAGGATCTGGGCATGGAAGTGTTCTTATTTCTTCTGGCAGAATCACAAGACAAGTAGCATGTTCAGAGGAGAATAAGGAAATTTGCCAGATAATTTAAAATTTGCACAAAGAAGGCAAATCTGCAGAAACATCACTTAACTCCTTAGAATAGTGTAAACACTGATGTATTTGAACTAGGTTATATAGGTTATAGCTACTTACAAGGAACATCTGTTTTCATTTGTTATACTACCAATGGGTACTATGTTTCTATGTGTGTGTGTGTGTGTATCTATGTTAATACTTAATGTTTGTTAAAGAAAGAGAGTCGGCATGATAAAGCACATTTTTACACACAATGTTTTTTTTTGACCAAAAAGCATAGCATCTCAACTTACCTCATTTCAATTATTGCTGAAGCCTAAATAGTTATTTTTGGATAAAGTATTGAATATGTAAATTCATACATTCATTCTTTCAAGGGCTGCAATTATTCTCATCACTTCAGTAAACACAGTAACAAACATTGCAATGAACACAAATGCATTTGCTTATTAACTCGAAAGCTGCTTCTAAAACCACAAATTGCTTCTGTGATTACACTACTAAATTTTCTGTCAAAGCCCAAATAAAGGATCGCCTGTTGATTTAACAAGTGCTTAGCACGGGCTTATTTCCCAAACACAACTCCAAACCCCAGAAGATTCTGGTGTTATTTGATTCTTTGTGCTTTGTTTTTTTCCTGTGGACCAAAATATAGAGTTCGTTTTTCTCCAACTTGTTATTTATGCTTGTATTTTGCTGACCCGATTTGGTGTGATAAAGTTGACATCTCAGAAGACAACTATTTAATGGTATCCACTGTGAGATTAATTATAACTTGGTATTATTTTTTAAACTACCCCAATAACATTTGCTTTATTATTCAGATCTGTTAGTTTTGGTGTCAAGGGATGACTTTGTAACCAAGTTGAATTGGCAGACTTCATTATCTTAAATCACAGTGACGGCAAAATATGTATGTTTGTACTCACTGTTATTAGATCATACCAGTGTGGTTCTATGTAAGAGGTAGTCATATCTAATGATGACATTGATTAGAAATGAATCATAAGTAGAACAGTGTATGAGACCAGTAGGTCGTGTCTTTGTCATTTGGCCTTGACCATAGGCAGGGAAGAGTACATGGAAACTAAGTTAGTTGAGGTGGTGTTAGATGTTAGAGTTTTAAGAACAGATATGATCAAAGTCAAAGAGGCTTTAACTTCTTACCTTGAAATGTTGAAAATGCAGGCTTTCGTGCTTAATGTACTATTATATGAACTACATGCGCGTGCGCACACGTACACACACACACAGACACACACACACACACACACACGTGTCATTCTCTCTTTTACATCCTCCCTACCCACCAGCTTGTTTATTACTTCAGAAGACAGTTTTGCACATATTTTCGCCTCTTGTAGTTTTAGGTTCTTGAATGTAACATCGGGAGTGTTTTAGCACTAGGTACTACACATTTCGAAATGATTGCTTATTCTGCATAACAAAATCACAGAGAACACTGTTCCCCATGTGCTCATCTGCCCTAAAGACTTGTCTTCATATGGTAATCTTCATTCCACTGCACCCCAGTATTGGATCAAGGTCAACCCCATTTTCTCACTGGCTTTATTTTCATCGCAGTTTTCCTGTTGTGTAGAGGAGGTAGAGACTTACAAAAAGTACATGAATCAAACATACACCTCCTCTAGAAATCTAGAACCTCTAAATTTACCTCCTCAAATAAGCTTTTCTAATATTTGCTCAGGTGCAAATTTCCACAAGGGTCTGGTTCAGGAGTGTTCTTCCACTGCGAATCAGTCGGCTCCTGATATGACAGGTAGTGAACTGTGTCACAATATGGATCATACAGAACAAATCCCAATCTATGCTCAGAATGAGCATTTGAACACTGAGGACTGGTAATAAATGTGTGAGATCATTCCAGAGTGTTTTAACATGATTATGCAGAAGTGCTTAATCCTATGACATTTACCACAAGCTAAAGAAACAAGGTTAGTCAGCTTCTGAAGCACAAGGTAAATGTTATATGATTGAAATTCCTCTGTGTGCAGTGCCAAGAGCTGTGCCTCCAGCTGCCTTTGCTGGATGTCCTTTGGCTGAGGCTTCCGGAATGCAGTCTGGGTATGCAAACAAGATTCTGATACTAGAGTATTATTTTAATATTCTGACCAGAGAAGAAATTGGAAAGATTTTACAAAAAACTATGAATTTGCAATACCGAAAAACTATATCACATTTTACAAACTTCTGAAATCTGTGACCTTAATATATAATGTGACTGTCATAGTTCATTTTCAGATGTGCCCACTCTTTAGACTTTGAAATTCATTGAGATTTGAAGTTCACACTTTAACCAAGCAAGTAAAAATCTGTACAATAAGAACTTCAAGACTCTGAAGAAAGAAATTGAAGAAGACCTCAGAAGATGGAAAGATCTCCCATGCTCATGGATTGGCAGGATTAATATAGTAAAAATGGTCATTTTACCAAAAGTGATCTACAGATTCAATGCAATCCCCATCAAAATACCAATCCAATTCTTCAAAGAGTTAGACAGAACAATTTGCAAATTCATCTGGAATAACAAAAAACCCAAGATAGCTAAAACTATTCTCAACAGTAAAAGGACTTCAGGGGGAATCACTATCCCTGAACTCAAGCAGTATTACAGAGAAATAGTGATAAAAACTGCACGGTATTGGTACAGAGACAGACAGATAGACCAATGGAACAGAATTGAAGACCCAGAAATGAACCCACACACTTATGGGCACTTGATTTTTGACAAAGGAGCCAAAACGATCCAATGGAAAAAAGATAGCATTTTCAGCAAATGGTGCTGGTTCAACTGGAGGTCAACATGTAGAAGAATGCAGATTGATCCATGCTTATCACCCTGTACAAAGCTTAAGTACAAGTGGATCAAGGACCTCCACATCAAAGCAGATACACTCAAACTAATAGAAGAAAAACTAGGGAAGCATCTGGAACACATGGGCACTGGAAAAAATTTCCTGAACAAAACACCAATGGCTTATGCTCTAAGATCAAGAATCGACAAATGGGATCTCATAAAACTGCAAAGCTTCTGTAAGGCAAAGGACACTGTGGTTAGGACAAAACGGCAACCAACAGATTGGGAAAAGATCTTTACCAATCCTACAACAGATAGAGGCCTTATATCCAAAATATACAAGGAACTCAAGAAGTTAGACCGCAGGGAGACAAATAACCCTATTAAAAAATGGGGTTCAGAGCTAAACAAAGAATTCACAGCTGGGGAATGCCAAATGGCTGAGAAACACCTAAAGAAATGTTCAACATCTTTAGCCATAAGGGAAATGCAAATCAAAACAACCCTGAGATTTCACCTCACACCAGTGAGAATGGCTAAGATCAAAAACTCAGGTGACAGCAGATGCTGGCGAGGATGCGGAGAAAGAGGAACACTCCTCCATTGTTGGTGGGATTGCAGACTGGTACAACCATTCTGGAAATCAGTCTGGAGGTTCCTCAGAAAATTGGACATTGAACTGCCTGAGGATTCAGCTATACCTCTCTTGGGCATATACCCAAAAGATGCCTCAACATATAAAAAAGACACGTGCTCCACTATGTTCATCGCAGCCTTATTTATAATAGCCAGCAGCTGGAAAGAACCCAGATGCCCTTCAACAGAGGAATAGATACAGAAAATGTGGTACATCTACACAATGGAATATTACTCAGCTATCAAAAACAACGACTTTATGAAATTCGTAGGCAAATGGTTGGAACTGGAAAATATCATCCTGAGTGAGCTAACCCAATCACAGAAAAACACACATGGTATGCACTCATTGATAAGTGGTTATTAGCCCAAATGCTTGAATTACCCTAGATGCCTAGAACAAATGAAACTCAAGACGGATGATCAAAATGTGAATGCTTCACTCCTTCTTTAAAAGGGGAACAAGAATACCCTTGGCAGGGAATAGAGAGGCAAAGATTAAAACAGACACAGAAGGAACACCCATTCAGAGCCTGCCCCACATGTGGTCCATACATATACAGCCACCCAATTAGACAAGATGGATGAAGCAAATAAGTGCAGACAGACAGGAGCCGGATGTAGATCGTTCCTGAGAGACACAGCCAGAATACAGCAAATACAGAGGCGAATGCCAGCAGCAAACCACTGAACTGAGAATAGAACCCCCGTTGAAGGAATCAGAGAAAGAACTGGAAGAGCTTGAAGGGGCTCGAGACCCCTTATGAACAACGCCAAGCAACTAGAGCTTCCAGGGACTAAGCCACTACCTAAAGACTATACATGGACTGACCCTGGACTCTGACCTCTTAGGTAGCAACGAATATCCTAGTAAGACCACCAGTGGAAGGGGAAGCCCTGGGTCCTGCTAAGTCTGAACCCCCAGTGATCGTGATTGTTGGGAGGAGGGTTGCAATGGGGGAGGGTGGGGAGGGGAATATCCATAAAGGAGGGGAGGGGGAGGGATTAGGGGGATATTTGCCTGGAAACCGGGAAAGGGAATAACACTCAAAATGTAAATAAGAAATACTCAAGTTAATAAAAAAAACATACAAGTGAGTTTAAAATCTTGCAAAAAATAATAATATTTAAATTAAATTTAAAGTATTTTTCAACCCTCCTTTGTAGCCTAGTGCAAGTTTGGACATACAGGCCAGTTTTCTGTATTGTTCTGAAGTCAGAAAAATGAGATTGGAATTTTCAGCAGATAATATGAATCTGGCTTACAGATGTATTTGGCCGAATACTTTACTAAGAAGGAACTTTCATGTCTTAGGTCTCCTAGTTAATTTGTTTTTAATGATGTCCCTCTCTGTGTGTACTTCTGTGAATTTGTGTGCACCATCTCTATGGAGGGCTGACAGAAGCCAGACTAGAGTTTCAACTTCCCGGGAACTGGAGTTATAGTCAATTTAGAGCTGCCTAACGTAGGTACTGGGAACAGAACCTGAGTCCTCAGCCAGAGCAACCATTGCTAATATCCACTGAGCCATTTTCCCTGCCCCAAGTTTATTTCTTACCAAGATGAAAATATGAAACATACGTAGAAATAAGTCCATAATATAAATATTTTGCCTCAAGATCCTGGGACATGTTTTTATTTCTCAGAATAAAGTAGTTTTTGGAACTCTAGTCCCAGACCTAACTTACATATTTCAGAGTTGAAATAAAAAAATAACTCTTTTGAATAAATACAACTTTCAGCAAGTGAAGAGAAACATCAATATTTAATAAGATACTGTGGTAGTTTTCTATCACCAGGGGAGGAGCTCCATTGAGTGATGGATTTAGTGTCTAGAAGGAGAAAACTAATTATGTTTTGTGAAGATTAACATCCTTCAATATAACTCAAGAATGCCTTACATCTGAGGTGTGTTTGTGGAAGTCCTGTAGCAGAGGCATATTTAGAAGTGATGAAGTCTTACTTTTGTGCATAGTAAAGGATCTAAGCAATTGTGTCTGTATGATAAAAAATAAGGTAAAGGAAGTATGAAACATTAATACATAATAGAACAATCTTTCTAGCTTTGCTTCTTTACTTGAAGCTCAGCAATGGTAGCTTTTAGACTGTAGACACTTACTGAAATAAAGTATTGGCACAAACATTTTATGACCCCTTAAATCTCTCAACCTATTAAATAGGCAAGTGGAAATGATTCTCGACATTTTTATTTATTTTTTACAATTTTCCACACAGCTATTGAACCTTTATTATTCATTAGCTAAACATAAAAAACATAGTTTTTAAATGAAGCCATTAGGTACACTTAGGTCTGAAATATACTACAGCCTCAGCTATAAGACTGCTTTCCCCTTTACAAATTGTATTTCACAGGTAATAAAAACATATATATGGCTGGGAGATAGCTCAGACAATAAAGTGGTTGCCTTACAGGAAAGAGACTCTGAGTTAGGTGCCCCAATCTCATTTACATACTCTAGAAAGGTAGAGTTCCTTGCCCTCCTAGTGTAGGGGAGGCAGAGCCAGTTGGTTCCCTGTGGCTCCCTGGTGGGGTGGCTTATCCCACTTGGCAAGAGCAAACTGGGAGAAGTGAAAGACTTTTCTTTTTTCTTTTTTTCTTTTTTCTTTTCTTTCTTCCTTTCTTTCTTTCTTTCTTTTATTTTTTTTGCCTTAAATTTTTTTCATCTTTATCAAATTGGGTATTTCTTATTTACATTTTAAATGTTATTCCCTTTCCCGGTTTCCATGCCAACATCCCCCCAACCCCTCCCCTTCCCCTTCTATATGGGTGTTCCCCTCCCCATCCTCCGCCCATTGCTGCCCTCCTCCCAAGAATCCTGGCTGGGGGTCCGGCCTTGGCAAGACCAAGGACTTCCCCTTCCTCTGGTGTCTTTACTAGGATATTCATTGCTACCTATGCAGTTGGAGCCCAGGGTCAGTCTATGTAGTGTCTTAGTCCCTGGAAGATCTGATTGGTTGGCATTGTTGTTCATATAGGGTCTCAAGCCCCTTCAGATCTTTCAGTCTTTTCTCTGATTCCTTCAACGGGGGTCCCATTCTCAGTTCAGTTGTTTGCTGCTGGCATTCGCCTATGTATTTGCTGTATTCTGGCTGTGGAGAAACTGTTTTCTGTTTCTTATTTTTTATTTTTGGTTGCCAACCAGCGTTCTCCTCTGGTCTCTATGTACATTGTATATTTAAATCTCTGTTCATAGACCCCATGTGCCATGCTCATGTGTGCAGTCATGTGCATATGCACACACACACGGAGTGGGGAGAGAGCAAATACAATTAGTCACTGTATGTCATTTAAAAGTTTATAAAATCAAGTGTACCTCTCTAATTTCAGTTTAGACACGTTTTCTCTGTTCAGTCACATTGAGCTGATTCATAGCTGACAAACCATATTTACCACAAGAATTAAACCCACTTACTTGATTTACTATCAGGTCTCCACTTCACAAGCCAAGTCTAGCATGTGTTTCATCCTCCTTTTGTTAACTTCTCAGGGAAGGCACAAATGTTGAAACCGTATGTGAAGTCAATCTGTTCCACATGAGAGGAGATGACCAGAAGGGTGGAATGAAGTAGGCGATGTACAACCAGCAGGTGCTTACTGGAAGCAGAACAGTAAGAAAGTTCACGGGCAGAGGGTCGTAAGGCTATAACAGGAGCCATTTCCTGTGTTGGCAGTGGTATCTGCCTTCAGAATAATGCCACAGCCTGTCACCATTGCATATACTTGTCTAAGCAAAACCAGCTGGAAACTTGGGACTTTACTTCTTTTACATGTAAAAGATTTACGTTCAGACAAGTTGGAAATTTTTCTCATTTTCACTAAACTAGAGGAGGATCAGTCTTGTTAGGAATAGATATTGAAATGCAGAAAAATAACATTGTGATTCAAACTATTTTAGCAAATTATTTTTGGCATAGCTTTTCAAAAGCAAGCAAGCAAGCACATCCAACTGGATGGCCATTGGGTTTTTAACTTTCATGCTCGGCATCCTGCACCAACCATGACAGATCAGAGCTCTGCTTCATGTTTGTGCTGTAGTTTGCTAATTCAAAACAGCACAGTTACAAGGGAAAGAGCTATTTTGAAAGTATTATTTTCATTTCAAAAACAACAAAAACAAAATGCTGACTTCGATTTTATTCAATAAAATTCTCATAAACTAAATCCAAGAACACATCAAAATGATCATCCATAATGATCAAGTAGGCTTCATCCCAGCGATGCTGTGATGGTTCAATATAGAGAAATCCATCAATGTGATCCACTATATAAGCAAACTCAAAGAAAAATACCACATGGTCATCTCATTAGATGCTGAGAAAGCATTTGACAAAATTTAACACTCCTTCATGTTAAAAGTCTTGGAAAGATCAGGAACTCTAGGACTATACCTAAACGCAGTAAAAGCCATATACAGCAAACAAGTAGCCAACATCAAACTAAATGGAGAGAAACTTGAAGCAATCCCACTAAAATCAGGGACTAGACAAGGCTGCCCACTCCCTCCCTACTTATTCAATATAGTACTTGAAGTCCTAGCCAGAGCAATCAGACAACAAAAGAAGGTCAAAGGGATACAAATTGGAAAGGAAGGAGTAAAATTATAACTATTTGCAGATGATATGATTCTATAATTAAGTGACCCCAAAAGGTTCACAAGAAAACTACTAACCCTGATACACAACTTCAGCAACATGGCTGGATATAAAATTAACTCAAGCAAATCAGTAGCCTTCCTCTACTTAAAGGATAACAGGCTGAGAAAGAAATTAGGGAAATGACATCCTTCACAATAGTGGCAAATAATATAAAATACCTCGGTGTGACTCTAATCAAGCAAATAAAAAAATCTGTATGACAAGAACTTCAAGTCTCTGAAGAAAGAAATTGAAGAAGTTTGCGGATGATGGAAAGATCTCCCATGCTCATGAATTGGTAGGATTAATATTGTAAAAATGGCCATTTTCCCAAAAGCAATCAACAGGTGTAATGCAATCCCAATCAAAATTTCAACTCAATACTCATAGTTAGAAAGAGCAGTTTGCAGTTTCCCAATTCATTTGGAATAACAACAACAACAACAACAACAACAACAACAATAACAAAAAAAAAAACCAAACCAAAAACCAAAAAACAAAAAAACAAAAAACTCCACAAAAACAGGATACTGAAAACTATCGTCAACAATAAAAGAACTTCTGGGGGAATCACCATCCCTGACCTCAAGCTGTATGACAGAGCAGTAATGATAAAAACTACCTGGCTTTGGTACAGAGACAGGCAGGTAGATCAATGGAATAGAATTGAAGACACAAAAATGAACCCACACACCCATGGTCACTTGATCTTTGACAAAGGTACTAAAACAATCCAGTGGAAAAAAATATAGTATTTTCAACAAATGGTGCTGGTTTAACTGGAGGTCAGCATGTAGAAGAATGAAAATCAATCCATTCTTATCACCCTCTATAAAGCTCAAGTTCAAGTGGATCAAATACCCTCACATAATACCAGATACACTTAAACTAACAGAAGAAAAAATGGGGAAAAGCTCAGTCACATCGGCATTGGGGAACATTTTGTGAACAGAACACCAGTAGCTTATGCTCTAAGATGATGAACCAACAAATGGGACCTCATAAAATTTCAAAGCTTCTATAAGGCAAAGGGCACTGTCATTAGGACAAAATGGCAAAACAACATATTGGGAAAATATCTTTATCAATCTTACATCTGATAGAGGACTAATATTCAATATAAACAAAGTACTCAAGAACTTAGACTCCAAAGAATCAAATAATCAACCCTATTAAAAATGGGGTACAGAGTTAAGCAAAGAATTCTCAACTGAGGAATGTTGAATGGCTGAGAAGCACCTAAGGAAATATTCAACATCCTTTGTCATCAGGGAAATGTAAATCAAAACAACTCTCTGGTGGTTCCAACTGGTGATGGAAACCTCACACCAGTCAGAATGGCCAAGATCAAAACTCAGGGGACAATAGATTCTGGCATGTATGTGGAGAAATAGGAACACTCCTCCATTGTTGGTGGAATTACAAGCTAGTACAACCACTCTGGAATTCAGTCTGGATGTTCTTCAGAAAATTAGACATTATTACTACCTGAGGACCCAACTATACCACTCCTGATTATATACCCAAAGTATGCTCCAACATACAACAACGACACATGCTCCATGTATGTGCATAGCAGCCTTATTTATAGTAGCCAAAATGTGCAAAGAACTCAGATGTTCCTCAACAGAAGAATGGATACAGGAAGTATCGTAAGTTTGCTCATTGGAGTACTACTCAGCTATTAAAAACAATGACTCCATGAAATTCATAGACAAATGGATAGATCTAGAAAATATCATCCTGAGTGAGGTAACCCAGTCACAAAAAACACACATGGTATGCACTCATTGATAAGTGGATATTAGCCCAAAAGCTCGAACTACCCAATATACAATCCACAGATCACTTGAAGTTTAAGAAGATTGACCAAAGTGTGGATGCTTCAGTCCTTCTTGGAAGGGGAAACATAAATATTCCTAGGAGAAACTATTGAGTAAAAGTTTGGTGCAGAGATTAAAGAAAATTAAATCCAGAAACTGCCCCACTATACATATACCCAGCTCATATACATACAGCCACCAAACCCAGACAATATGGCTGATGCCAGGAAGTATATGCTGACAGGAGTCTGATATACCTGTCTCCTGAGAGTCTTTGCCACAGCATGACAAATACAGAGACAAATGCTGGCAGCCAATCAATGAACTGAGAACTGGGTCACCACTGGAGAAATTAGAAAAAGAATTGAAGGAGCTGAAGGGGTTTACAACCCCATAAGAACAGCAATACCAACCAACCAGAGCTCCCAGGAACTAAACCACCATCCAAAGAGTACATATGGACAGACCCATGGCTCTAGCTTCATATGTAGTAGAGGATGGCTTTGTTTGGCATTGATGGGAGGAGAAACCCTTGGTCTTGCCAAGGCTTGATGCCCCAGTGTAGGAAAATGTCAGGACAGGAAAATGGGAAGGAGTGGGTGGGTGGATGGGTGAGGGAACACCCTCACAGAAGGAGGAGGATGGGGAATGGGACTGGGTTTATGAATGGGAAACTGAAAAAAGGATCCTATGATGGATTGAATGCAGGATCTTCCTTTTCTGTGACAAGATGGCCTACGGAACATCCCTCCTATAAGTTTTTGTTCCTTCTGTTTCCAGAAGCAAAGGGATTGAGATATTTGAAATGTAAATAAAATATCCAATATAAAAGATGGTATTTTCCTTGTCCTTTTTCATACTTTGATTGAAAATACTTCATTTTCTTACATTTACTTCAACATTCCCATTTTACAATACAAATTCTGTTTTTTTTTTTCACATTCAACTAACAGTGCCTGACATTCCAGTACCTGAGCTACTCACAGGAACATTCTAGTATATAGCAGGGGCTTTTCATCTGATAACTGTTTTTGCTAACTCTCCTATGTATGGGATCATATGGCATTCAATTGTAGTCAGGACTTTAGGGAGGTCATGACCAAGGCTACTACTCATTTCTATTTTAAAACCACATTCCCAGGTTTCCAGCTAACTCATTGGGTAAAGGAATTAGTCCCTTCAGAGAATTTATGATAGTGACACTATGAGCCCTGCTATTAGGAATCCAATTTCAACACTGTCTACCTGTCATCACACAGATTCTTCGATTTACTGCTACCATCTTGTCTAGGGCTAGTCTGTTTTCTGTGTAAATCTGCCAGTGGTACCCAGTTTGTCTGCTATAGACTTGTAATCTACAAACCTCTGGTGGTCATAATATAGGTTTTATACATACATACATACATACATACATACATACATACACACACACACACTCACACACAAAGGAAGGGGAAGGGAAGAGGTGGGGAGATAGATAGATGGATGGATAGATAGATAGAGAGATAGAGAGATAGATAGATACCCTAGTATACACTTGTACATTTTGTGTATAATTGTAATGCATATATATGTATATAATTATACACTTCAGTTGCAGTAGACTATTAGAGTAGCACTGACTCAAATACTACTTGATTCCTGCATTTAATTCATTAGGAAATTCTTATGATACTCCTGTTGAATCTATACAAATAATGTGGGTCAACTGTCTCTCCTGGAGACATGAGATCACTTTTTTGAGGAGATAACTGAGGTGGAACATAGAGAGTTTGGGAGATGGAGGAGAGAAAAAATAGCTAATTGGACCAAAGTACATATCCCACTCTAACTGGCTGATATGACTTTACTAAAGGTCCACCATAGTATCACCACAATGTCCTGGCAGTGCTAATATTTTGCATTGTTGCATCTACTCTAAGACACGGAGGCCCTTATATGAAAAACATCACACCCAAGCATTCACATTTTTCCCTGCTTCTTTAGAATCAAGAGGTGTAATTATTTCTTTCCAAAGAAAGGAGAATAGTTGGGGGTGAGAGTTATATCAATTCCTTTGTTTCTGGAAACAGAAGGGACAAAGAATTATAGGAGGGATTTTCCCTAGGACATCTTGTCACAGAAGAGGAAGATTCTGCATTCATTCCATCATAGGATCTGAGATCTACCCGAATAGTAAGGATCATTCTCAAATGACCTCCCTGACATACAGAACTATCAGTCACTCTTGCTTAATGCAATAGCAGAATTCTTGACCCATTTCAGCCATGCACTTGACTATTTTATCAGTGAGTCTGTTCCCTGGGCTCCAAAGTTATGCCTTCTTTGGTACCCAGGAACGCATATCACTATAATTCACTCATAAGGCTTCAATTCCTGGTCAACTAATTATTTGTATCATTTGTAGAGTTTTCACAAGGCATGAACATTTGCAGGTATGCCAGAAAAATACACATACCTTCCCCACCTTTACACTCAAGTTTTCAAGGCAAATAAATCATATCCATACCGATCAGTTATTTGTCAGTTGTTCAAATTCAATAATTTTTTATTGAATCTCATCAATCACAGAGTACCCATGATGTCTTCTCCCTTGAATTTCTATGAAGAATCTTTCTGTAACTTGTTGGGTCCCTGAGAAAACAGAGTTTCTCACAGATTTTTGGAAGACCTTGGTTTGGTATAGAAGGCACAGAAGGAGTCCCTCCATTTAGGAACTCAACAAGGTTTAAATAGTTGTCAGTGGCTAGAATTAAATATCTTTCTCTGAGAGAAAAGCTTCATATTTTGGAATTCTAAAGCCTGTTAACCACCTCCCAGCCTTTTGCTGTAGGAGTGTTGTTACTTGCTGAGGAATACTTATAATTAGACAACCAGCAAAGGTTAACTAATGCCTCTTCTGTGTAAGGAAGGTAGTGGTCAGTTCCTGATCAAATGTATTTCGTCTCCTTGAAATGGGATCTAATAGTTTAAACACATACGCTATCATCTGCCTTTTCCCCTATGATCCCAAGTGAGTGGCTTCAGAAAAATATCATTGTCCACACTTGGAAAATGAATGGACTTGTCTAAAGAGATCAAGGCCAACAATTATTAACTTTTGGTTTAAGATTTCAACAGCTTGAATTTCTTTTACCGCCCACAGAAGACCTGGCTCCTCATCTCGGAATATCTCATTATGGCCTTTAGTTTGGGTAGTGTAAGAGTCAAACCAACGTTTATAAAACCCCATTGAGGGCAAGAATGTTCTAAGTTCCCTTGGTTTGGGG
This sequence comes from Rattus norvegicus, assembly GCF_021556685.1. Lineage (NCBI taxonomy): Eukaryota > Metazoa > Chordata > Mammalia > Rodentia > Muridae > Rattus > Rattus norvegicus. The sequence continues at coordinate 136,302,954 of NC_141537.1, read as the reverse complement.
GGGTGTGGTATTAATTACACCACTCTTTAGGGCATAACTTTCAACTCTCTTCACTAACCAGCTGATATAGTTTATTTCTTTTCCCGCAAAGTGTAACTTATGTTTAGAAACTCTGAGACCCCCTTCCACCCAAGTAATAAGGCTATTGTCAATTTAATAATTTCATTCCCAAGACAAATAAATCATTCATGTGTACGAGGGTCCTAATTTCTGAAGAACGAGGGAAAATTTCTAATTTCTTCTAAATTTTGGCTAAACAAATTAGGGGACTCAGAGAACCTTTGAAGTAGAAAAGTTTGTCTTTGCTGTTTCTCTCTCTCTCTCTCTCTGTCTCTCTCTCTGTCTCTCTCTCTCTGTCTCTCTCTCTCTCTCTCTTTCTCTCTGCTTTTTGTCTCTGGATTTTCCACCTTTTGAGGCAAATATACTTTTGTTCTCTTCTGCTAAGGGACAGTCTTAGAGGGCTTCATTGAGGTCAGTCATATTGAATCCCTTGTGGTCATAAGGGACTTTTAGAAATGTTGACTAAAGGCTTAGGAACTCTGGGTGCCTGATAAGGACAATCAGATATACTGTCCACTTGGGAGTAGCCTAAGTCTTATTCTTTTTTCTTAAAAGGAGCATTGTATAGAGGGACATTAAAGGTCTAAAGTGTTTCTTCTAAGGAAGACCATTTATAGTTGGCATCTAATCAGTTTTCCCTACCTGAGGAATGGGATACTGTTTCCTCTTAACTACATCCCCAAGGCTTTAAGACCGATCAGAGTCAGAGTAATCTGCAGCACACTCTATGTTTTCTTGTCCGTCTCAGACGGACAAGATTTCTCTGATCTTCTGTACTGAACTTGGGAGCTGTAAAGACACATAGAGTTCAACATTAACTATTGTAAGTCCTGCCCCCAACTGAGTCATTTGGCTTCTTCCTGCCTCCGGGATGAGAAACAATTGGATGCATGTGTCCCTCTTTTGTATACAAGCACATAACTTTCTATTATAGGAACCCTGAAACAACACCCTCCACTCCCAGAACTTGCAGGTCTTCTCTTAAAAGAGATCTATGAGATGGGGAAAGACAGGGAAGAGAGTTGCCCCAACATCTCCATCTGTGATAGCATTTACAAATTTATCAAAGGACCTTGGTGAGATCCTCCTAGATAAGAGGGAATCTGCCCCTTCCTTACTCATTGAAGCTCCAGCCAAATATGTAGCAGAGGATGACATTGTCTGCATGAATAGGAGAGACCCTTGGTCCTGTGGAGGCTCGATTCCCCAGTATAGGGGAATGCCAGGGCAGTGAGGTGTGAGTGGGTGGGTGGGAGGGGGAGCACCTTCATAGAAGTGGGGGGGATGAGATACAGGAACTCTGGAGGGGAAACCTGGAAAGGGGATAACATTTGAAACATAAATACATAAAATATCCAATAAAAAAGAAAGTCACCATTACCTGTTTTCTCTTTAAAATGGATGATTTTCTTTTAACTTTCCCTTCTCCCCATATTTGTAGCAATTGCTCTTTAATTTCTCTGTGAAATCCTTTCTTCGGTTTCAGTTCTGTTGTGAGGTCTCTGTTTGTGCATGGGCGTTCCGTTTCTGGGATCTTACCTACTTCCACTGTCTGGTTTCTATTGCCAACCTTCCCTGTGCCTCTATTTTTTATTTTCTTCATCCCTTCTTACATAGACTTTTAAGGTCCCTTCCATAACTCTTCCTCGTTTCTGTCCTTCCAGTCTTCAATAACTTTCTTGCTCTGTCTTGCCAGTTGTTAGTTACAAAAGTGATTTTTAGCATCCCTTGTACCAAGAGTTCTTTTGTGTCTAATCTAGGGCACTTTCTGATCCCTTAAGCTTTCTAGAAACTATACACTTGTAGAAAGCATCCCCATTGTAGGTTGAAATCTTTATTCATATTCTGGAACTGGAATGCTTTTCTGATTAAGTCTTCAATGAAGTCCTTCATAAGAACTAGGTGGACCTCATCAATGTTATCCGTACAGGATAGCGGTTATCTGCCTGCATAATACCCTGTGCAGGTGAAAATTCTTTTTTACAGGCTTCTGCTCTCTGTATCACCCCTGTTTTCTAAGTAGGTGAGAGTTCTCGATATTGATATCTATTCAGACTAGTTACAGAGCTGATACCTAAGGAAGTGATTCAAGTGATCAATCACCGATACGGATTTTCTATCAGAGGCTTCAGTCCCATTTTAGACCTCTAAATCATTGAGGTTTGTACCCAGTCATCTGCATGCTTGTTTAGGGCTCTTACCACTGCACTCAAAATCTACTTTCAATTTGGGGGCCATGGTCATTAATAAGGGAAATTAAATATTTTGTAAATTAGAATATTTTTCCATGTTCCATAATATACACAACTGTTGTTAGCCTTTAAAGGGCAGACATTATATTACTCATTTTCTCAAAATCCTTATGCTGTACAATAGAGCCCAGTTTTCCAATATGCTAAAATATATGGGTCATGTAGTTTTATTGTCAGATTTGGTTATCTAGGAGGTGGGTGATTCAATTCACAATATGAATATATCCTTATTATCACGCACATGTGTGGCTTTTCGTCGGTGTGCCAACATACTTGGTGTTTAAACACTTTCACTTTTCAGTTAAAAGTTATTTAAAGATAAGGATTTTTAGTTTTCTTTGGATTTTGTTTTCTTCCATTAATGACTATGTCCCTGGGGTTTATGCTGCCACTTTTTCGGTCCCCAGGTGGTCTTTGGGTCTTTTATTGCAGTGCATTGTTGTGTAAAAAGCTCTATGTAGGCTTCAGAAAAAAAGGGGAATGAATGCCCCAGGATAGGTCTTTACTCAGACAAATTGAAATGGAGAGTTGAAGAGTTACCAATTAATTTATTAAATGTGCTCAGTCAGGCCAGATAAATCAAAGAAATGTGCTACCCCCTACTAGGTTGTCAACATGAGATTGGCCTGAAGTTTCCGAGATAATTACCTCTGGTTTCTGCTCCATCTTCACTCATATAGACCCAGTGTAAATTTTTCTCATGGGAGCCGGTGAACAAGCTAAATTATCCCCAGCTCCCCTGAAAACCCTCAAGCATCTTTAATTTTGAGATGCTGCTTTGCCATAATTCCTACTAAACTTTACTTTTGGCTTCTCAAAATACATTTCTGTTCTTTTATGAATGCTTTTGAGATAGGGTCTTACTAAGCCTCTGAGACTGGCCTGAAGCTTGCGGAAATCCTCCTGCCTCAGCCTTTTGAGTGTTGAGATTTGAGGCTAGGAATGCTTACAGTGGAGTTGGGAACATCGAGCCATCTATTTAAGCCTAAGCTCCCTAAGGAGAGAAATAACCTTGACATTTACATTTCAGGTGGCAGCTGAATGGCAGTGACATTGATACAAGTCTGGACCATCGTTACAAACTGAACGGAGGAAATCTCATAGTTATTAACCCTAACAGAAATTGGGATACTGGAAGTTACCAGTGTTTTGCAACAAATTCTCTTGGAACAATAGTCAGCAGAGAAGCTAAACTCCAATTTGCCTGTAAGTTTACATTTGTAAATATATATAAACCAATATTTATAACGTATATATGAATCTGTGTGGTCGTTTAGACTTTTGAAACAAGATGTGATTTAAAAAAAAAAAACAAACTCAAAAATGGAATGTATAATTCTGCCTCAGGCTCTTAAGTTTGGAACCCTCCTCAGGTTTCTCTAGGACAGGAATGATATAATAAATTGAATATGTGTACTTATTAGAATGGGTTATAGGCTATTATTTGACTCATGCTACCACAGCTATTTTCCATCTCAAAAGCCAAGAATCTGGTAGATGTTTAGTGCACACTTCATATCTTAGCTAGTTTTTGAATGCTGAAGTAGATTTTAATACCATTGAAAGTTTGAAAGATAGAGGAACTTGCTAGTGAGAGCAAGGCTAGCAGGTAAGAATACAAAAGATATCAGGGTGGGGGATACTGAGAGGGTAACATCACCTGCTCAGAGGAGAATAGGAGGGAGTGAAATGATTGTAGGTTGGGGTGAACAGCCTGGGGTCAGTGAGTGGGATATAAAGTGAATAAGTAAAACATTAATAATATTAAATACATTTTAAGAAAATAGATTCCTTCCACCATGTCTTGTTACATGGCTTGAAACTTTATGATGTGTCCCAGATTTAAGATTGGTCTTCTGACCTCAATAAACCCAAACTAAGATAAGCACTAACTTTAGCCTTCTATATAGCTGTCTGAAAGTATGTATCTAAGATATGGATACAGGCCGGGGAAAGAGCCCTTGACCCTCACATTCTTGGTAGTCATAAAAAGTTATTAAAAGGTGACAAACACAAAACACAAAATAATTTCCTGTCTAGCTCACAGTACCTCACCTCTTCTTCTCTCCCCAACCCTCCTAATCTCCTTTTTTCTCATATTGTCTTGTCTTGTTTTTTTTGGTTGTGTCTTTGCCTTTCTGAGTAGATATCAGGATAAATGTTCTCACTTTCAGAACTTAAACTCAGAATGACCCTGAACCTTTCCTCCAGCATTCTAATCAGTCTCAAAAGTTCTAACTCCTTTTATTCTTGTCATCTGCTACAGACTGGGTATACAGTAATATTATTTTCCCTTGTGTTATTTTATATTCTTTGTGGTGTTTCTTCACTTTGAAGAATCAGAATGCAATCTTGCACTTAAGCCTCATGATACATTCCATTAATAAAGTGCAAACTGTGTATCTTTTAATTAATGTAATAGGAATATAGATTCTGGTAAAGAGGTTAATGAACTAGATTATTATTAACAGTTAATTATACAGAGGTGGAAGATACTTAATTATTTTTAGAGTAGATAATTTTGGGTATGAGGATGGAATATTTTACTAATATGTAAAATAAAGGTGGGCTGTTTGTGTGGACATGATGCTGCTAAGCAGTTCAGAGAAGTCCTGGATGCCTTTACCGAAGGTAGAAGCCCAGAAAGAATTGTCACTGAGCGGTAGTCCCCATCCAATCGCGACTGTGCTGTGCTCTGGTCTATTTCACTGCTCTTTGTTTCCCTCGATGAGGTGGAGAATTTTGCTGTTCTCTGTACAGAAGAGTAGTGAATGGGTGAAAATAAAACCTTGCCCCACTTTAGTACTCATGAAACACAGAGACATTGTGTTTAATGTGTTTTTAAGGTGCTTTGAATTACTGTTGGTAAATTAGAATACACTTATTCACAGTCCACAAAACCAGTTTTCTTTGGAGACTGGCAGTCCCCTTCAGTGGATTTCTAATGCTCAGACTAATTATTGACAGAAGAATTAAGTGAAAGAATGTATGAAATTTACATACATGTACATACACACATGCACATATATTAGTTATTTGTGCCTGCTTCAAAGGTGTGTAGTTTTTCATCTCTGTTTCTTCTCTATAAGCTGAAGATTTGAGTAGTTCTGTTCAAAAGCCCACATGTGATTACTCTAATCAATTAGTTTTGTCTTATTGTTAAATAATTCTTGATCATAATGTTACTTTCTTTTAACTATGTTTGAAATGGAATGTGTTAATAAAACTATGACTTAAATTGGATGTGCTAATGGCATGAAGAAAACATGAGAAATATCTGTTCCCAGACACTTATTGTTTAGAATTTGAAATATTTGAGATGCCATTTATTCCACTGAGACAAAACTCTACTGAGGGTCCTATCTTCCTCCCTGCTTATGTAGATGGTTACTGTTCTTAAATACACTTAATGTCTGGGCATCTTTCCACACTTTGACTACATGTGCATGGACTTCTAAAAGTGTGTTACCATTTTAAATTTCTTAGTGGCAGTTACCATAGTGCATACATGAGCAACTTTTTATTCCTGCAGGCCTATGCTTAGAAATACCTGTGAAATCATTTGATGATTTCACACACACACACACACACACACACACACACACACACACACACACACTATATATATATATAATTTATAAATATTTATATATAAAATCTTGATCATGTCTACCTCCCAATCTAATGTTTCCTGAATCCAGTCGACATGACTCCTTCCCACCTTCATGTTTTCTTTTTTCTTTTTTTAAATAACCATTTATTCAATTGATGCTGTCTCCATGTACATGGTGTGATAATACTTCACCTGAACACTGTCAGTTTAGCAGCCCCACAACCCCAAGGAAACATGACTCCACCCCACCAGCCACCATTATCTATCTGGTCCTAGCTGATCCCCAGCTGTGGATGTCTCAGTGTTACAGATGACTTTTTTTTTATCACTTTCATATACCATTTGCTTGCCAAAAGTTAATTCCCTTGTTAACAAGGTCAAATATGCAAGTGTTCTTAGCTTTGTGTTTTAAAAGATGTCTTTTACTCTGTACTTATCTTCCCTGATTTCTGTCAATTGTTTTCTATCTTTATTGTGAAATGAAAAAGTTATTCTCTTGAAGCACTAATAGAAGCTTTAACATTCGGCTTCCCAGATTTAAACCTTCAATCCTTTGATTTGGCTTTGCATGTCTCACGAGAGAGTGCTATCTATTTGTTTACTCGAAAATATTCAGTTTACTGGATCAGAGGGACTGCAGGAGCTAAAGTCCATATTTTACTAATGGAAACAAGGTCTGTGTTATTTACTCTGTAGTCTTTTCTGCTTTGCAAAAGGCATTTTTGGGGAGAATTTGGGATTAGTTCCTTGTCCAACCTTGTTTCTACCACACATTTTTCATATATTTTCCTGAATTCACTCTGGTATTCATAAAACATTGAATGATGTTTTTATATGAGGATTGCAGAGTTCCTCTTGATTTAAGAATATGTAAATAGTATTACAGTTTCACTATTTGATATGCTGTTTACCCTAGATTTAAATATCCTTTCTTCAATATTTATTTATTTATAAAAGTGTGTGTGTGTGTGTGTGTGTGTGTGTGTGTGTGTGTGTTTCTGAGTCTTCATGCATGTGGTGCATGTGTGAATGAAGTGTCTGTCCACAGAGGCCAGAAGAGAGCATAGAATCCCCTAAAGTTGGAGGTACAATGAACAGAGAGGCTGCAGACCAAACTTGGATACCCTGCAATAGCTGGACCATTGTTTCAAACCATATCCAAGGTTTTATAGATGTTCTTGATCAAATACCTTTTTGACACTTTTGTTTTTATTTCGGGTCATTTGTTCTTTGACAGTAACTTTATTGAGATTTTGACGCGAGCTCCAAACTTTTAGTCCATCTACATGGAGTACATACTCTAGTATTATGAAGAGGAAGAGAGAGAAGGAGAAGAGGAGAAGAGAGGGAGAAAGAAAAAGGTTTTCTTCTTATATAGAAGTCTACCCAATTTGAGGAGAATCTTTTTGTGCATACCCTCTCAGAGTTTAAGCAACACTAGTGCCTTTAACAGTGTTCTTGGGCAACATGTCCTAAGGCTGCTTGGAATATAACATTTCAGACTGTTTCCTACACAGCAGGTCTACTTCTTCCTAAAACTCTGTTCTGTGTACTTCTTGGCCTTGGGTCTGATGTTCTTTTCCTCATTCCCAATGTTCACAGTTTTAGAGTATAGCATCCACAGTGTACCAAGAAAGCATGGATTATGTAGTCATTTTAGATTAAATGTCAGCCTAAAATTGTTACAAGTGTGTATTTGATTGAAACACTGACCGTATACCATGCTGGGAGGAATTTTCATCAGAATATTAAATATGCTTCTCCCTGACTGATTTTTGTAGCTGTTCTTGGGGTTTCTGATCTCATTTCTATTGATGGTATTCTACATAAAGGGTGCCATTGTTTTTCAAGGAAATTTAGTACAATTCTCTGTAAGTATGATTGTGAAGTTTCAGGTTTTTTTTCTTTTTTGGGTTCTTGAAAAAGTTTTATCTCATGTGGCATTTACTTCATGGATTTTAAGCCATGTGTCTTTTGATTGGGAAATGCTATGCTTTCCCACCTTGGTTTTCTATTTATGAATACTGTGATATATATGTCTTGAGCAACTGAGATAGGATGGGTACTCCTTCCAACTACTTCAAATCTTCCAAATCTATTTCCCTTTGGCATTTAAATATACTTCTTGGTAGATTGCCAACTCTGTATTTGAATAATTCCATTGAGTTTTAATATCTGTTATGACATTTTCTCCCCAGCTCAGTTATTTATTTCTCATTTATCAGTCAAAGACCCAAAAACCTTCAGTTTTAAAATCCCATGATTTAATTTAGGATACATTTTGTTGAAAGTTAATTGCTTTATGCCTTTCCAGTTATATTGGGAACAGAAATCTTTGCATATGTTGTTAATTGGTTAAATTGTTCTCTGAAAACTTCATACGAATCTAGAGATTTTCTTTTTCTTTCTTTTTTTTACTCTCACCCACTATTTTCTTATATCGCTCTCCTTTCTCTTTTATCCCTCAGTCTTCCCTTTGGATCATTTTCTACATTTATGGCAATTTTTTTTGTTAGATGCCATGCTAATTTTAACTAGGACTCTCTCTGTGGTCATGTATATGGAATTGTTTATTGGAAACTGTGGACTCATCATTTAGCATGTAACTAATGGTTATTCCTACCACAGAATCTATTAGTTGTCAAAAGTTCACTATTCTCATAATTTAAGATAATTTAGTATTTGAAATTACCTTTTCTGGGATCATAACTGTATCTTATGAAGAAAGACCCAATGAGGGTAAGTGTAGATCAGGTTTGCCTCTGGGCTTGCCTTTGGGGGATTAAATTAATTGATGGGGAAGTATCTAGTACACCATCGGTGATGACATTCTTTGGCTTTGACTACTGTAATGGCTAGGAATATAGACAGGCAAGCTAAGTTCAAGTGTGTATGCACTGATCATTTCTTTTCTTTTCACTGTGCATATGATATAATAAGCTAATTTATGTGCCCATTGTTTTTACATTCTCACAATGCTAAATTTTAACCTGAAATTATGAGCTAAAATAAATCCTTTCTCCCTTAAGTTGTTTTTGCCAGGTTGTTCTATCACAGCAGTGTACGGTAAACTAGAACAGATGTTTACTTTTAGAAATGGTTTCTGTAACTTTATTTTATGTAGGGTTAATACTGCCTCATTGATTATTGCCCTTTTCCATTGCCCTAAGTGAATATTTCTGGAACACTCATTCTTTAAAGGAATATTTTTTTAAAGTTTAGGATTCAAGTCCGAGACAGCAGAGACAATCTATCTAGGCTTTAGTCCACTTTCCCAATGACCAGCCATGTGCTTTGGGGAAGAATGTGTCCCTTGTGCTTTAGGCCAAGATAGCAGCATCTTTCTCAACAAGTGTCAATATTAGAAGAATTATGCATGTAAAGTACTTATAGAATGCCCAGAGCTGATGTAGTACAAAGGTAAGACTTTCATTTCTATCTGATTTAGAGGATTTCTCCTTGGAAGCATGTCTTATGAAGCTTTCAGTGTATGGTTTCTATTTTTTCTTGTCCCTGGATTCAATCTTTGCTTCTTTGCACTCCCCTTTAAATGCATTTAAGATATCCTCATGGTATCTTCTATCTCTTTCTTCTTTCTGATTTTCTTTTCCATGCCTCAATGGTCTACAGTCACCTCCTAAGCTGTAACTTACACTTCTTTCATTATTTTCCCTCTAAGTTCTGCCTAATTTGTTATTAGACAACATGTCAAATGTTTGGTACTAGTCAGTTTATATAGCTAAGTAGGGAGACCATGCATTTTAGTATATTGGAATCATGTAGCCATTCATTTATTTAGTTTCCATATAATATGTAATACGTAGTTACTGCATTCTGTAGGTGACGTGTAGCAAACATGGAGCCACTGATCCAAGGAGCCACCTATAAGCTTTATGTCATGTCTCTCATGTCTAGACATCTTTCTTGACACTTTCACATGTTTGTGATTTCCATTTAAACTAGCAGATTTTTCTTTGGATGATATGAATTTTTCCTTCAGAATTTTAAGTGTAAAGAATTCAGATAATCTTTCTTTATCCTTTATACTGATGCTTTTCTAAGAATCAGCATATTTTAAGCATTCTTCTGTAATTTTTTGAACTTTGTCTCTTTTTTGGTGCTGAATGCTTTTGCCTTTATTGCTGCAAAATTTGTCTTTCAGCAGAGTTTCTAGCTGCCTATGCAAATATGGGATTCTTGTTAGCTTTGGTTGAAAGAATATCCATATCTAGCAGCTTTTATTGCTGCTGCCAGGAATCTCACGGATACAGCTAACTAGGGAGCCACTGCACATTTATTATATTGGGAATGTGTGGCCAACCGTTTAGTCCGTCTTCATGCAACTTGTAGTGTACAGTTACGAAAGTTACAAATAAAGAACGATTGATCCACCAAGCCCTCTATAATCTTCATGTCATCATCAAACAGGACATAACTCTACATTGTTAGAAATATTTGATTGCTTTTGATTCATGAACATTGAACTCATGGCCAATGACAGTGAAGACCATGCAGGAGCAGAGTTTATGTTCTATTTGCATTTACTCCCTGGGAACCATCACATCCTCAACCATGTTTTCACACACAGGAACACTAGAGAGTACTTCCAAACTACACCAGGAGGCTGTAGTAAATAGTGAATTCACCAACAGAAGAACACAAATATAAGAACAACGTGACATTCAATGTATTGAGACAGGCCATTTATTCCCACTGTGAAAGGTGAAACAAGACCAAGAGGACTGATTTCTCCCATTTATCTGGGAATGTGTTAGAAATGGACTTAACCTCTCACCTCTCTCTACATTAATCAAACATCTGAAATACTACATTTTAGGCTGGGCATCTTATTAAGTCACTGTTTAAGTCTGAAGTTGATGGCTAAGGGACATTGATAGCATGTTAGGGACGTAGGGAAATCTAAGCCGTGTGAGATTTGGTTGAGCAGTGCAACACTCCAGGTGAAATGCAACAGCCTTCCTTTATTCAATGTCACTTCGCATTCTTTTCAGGTACTTATGGTCAATCATAGTAAAAAAAATAACATCTAATGGAACATTCCAGAAAATAAGGAAGGCTTTAGTTTAAAATTGCATATAATTTCCTATAGCATGATGAATTCTCATCTATTGTACTTGGCCTAATCTAGGTACAGATTATCATTATTTCCAGGCGATCTGTACTGTATGTACTAGCCAGACATCATTAGCCATCTTGATAAGCATATTAACATATCAAGCTCCTAATGTTCAATAAACTCTTATACATACTAAGAGCCGCCAGAGAGAGATATGATGATGGTAGACACTCTGGGCACGAAAAAACAGTAAGTATTTTTTAATAAATGAGAAGATGAAAGTTTATCATAGCTTTATACATATAAGAACAACGAAGAAAGGATATACAGAGTTTAGTGTTATTTATAAATTCATGGGTGCACCATGACACACATTTCCATTGCAATCTCATTTCAAGGACAAGGATATGGACAAATATTCTAATCATTTTGCTAGGTGTGTGGTGGTGCAAAGAGCATAGCCCTTCAAGTATTCAGAATGTATGTAGAAATTCTTAAGAACCAAAATCATACCTCCTGTTTCCACATGAAAACCACCATGTTGTCAAGATGTCCCTGTTATCCTCTTTACCCTCAAGACACTGCCTAGCAACCACTGTAAGAACACTAACATTTGTTTATGAATCAACTCTGCAACTTCAGATCCTTTTTTAATCTCCCCTGTTAATTTTGATTTAGCTGGCATTTCTACAAATACCATGAAACTACTCTTCTATCATTTCTGGAGAATATTTATATTTTGTTCAGTAAACAACATTAATGACAAAGAAACAGGTCTTGTTTGAAAGATAGTAGGGTCTTGGATGTGTTAGAAGAAAAGTGCAGTTTATAAAAAGTGTACCGTGACTCTGCTTTCCAGTTTTGTCATCATTTAGGCTACTTAGCTCTCCCTCCCTCTCTTCTCAAATAAACTTTTTTCAGCTCTGCATCAGTCTGTATTAATGATTCTGTCGAGCTTATCTGTTCTAAACTGCCTGGTTGAACACGAACAGGTTTGGAGTCATCGAGCTTGGTAAAAGAATTTGTGGTTGTTCAGTTCTAAACATCAGTCAATACTAAACTGTCAGTTTCTGATAATTCATGCTTTTTACATTTAAACCTTCCTGCTTTGTCTTCAATCTGGAGCCAGAACCCTTTTCACTATTCTCTACCACTTCTTGATGGTGTCAGACAGGTCTCTCGTTTCTACATTGCCTTTCCACTAACATGTTCTAGTCATTTCTTCCAGAGCCTTCCCCTTCCCTATTGTCTTCTGGCTTCTACCCAAGAACTGGAAAGACTTTCAATTCTACCCCTTCCTGAAAAATAAAACACAGCGAGTAAACAAAACAAAACCCCTCTAATTGTTTTATGTGAGAATTATGATAAATTTCATTCATTCCCTCGGTATTCAAGGTTCAGTCTTGCTCACTATAGGGGACCTCCTAAGTCTCCCTTGCCTTTCTGGGCAGCCAGCTCAATAGCTTACTGTGAGTACTGGGAATGTCCCCAGGACCTTTGCTGCACACCCCTTTCCCTGTAGTTTACTCAGTTCATTTGGGCCACCATCAGTGTCAGTTCTGAGAAGCCACTTACTGTCCTCTGTATTTTCATCCAGGCCTTGACCCTTGCCAAAAATATTGCATATTTGTAATTATTTCTCTCTAATTTACATGATTGAAAGATTATGCTGATCAGTGCTATAGTCCTAGAACCGAGCAGATGTCTTGGAATTTAACAAGCGTTCATTCAATATCCATTCAATGTATGAAATAATGAATGAGAAATTGAGGGCCCATGAAATTAGAGCTTATCACTTGCCAAGGATGCCATGCTCGCAATGCCCTGGCTTTGCAGACTATGTGATTTAAAAGTCAACTCTGTCTGCATTAAACCAAACAAGAATGAAACTAAGCATAACTGCCGAGGACTTATCAGTCAGGGACCTGTGACGTGCGAAGAGACACCTATGAAATTTGAAAGGATTATATTAAATTATCACTTTGCTCTCTGAACAGGGTACATAGGACAGTATTTGCTGAGCAAAGAGATGGCTTTTCTTGTTTTCCTGCTCCATCCATTTGTAATCTTTTTATGTAAAGCAGAATTTGACCGTGGCGCCTGGCCGAGAATTCTCTTTCCCTGTCAAGTGAGGACTAGTACATTTTTCACTTTTATTGTATTATAATGTTTTAAAGCATAGTGAGACTAGGAAAGCAGAAGTTGGATGGAAATTTAACCAAAAAAAAAATAAAGCAAGTTTAAAAGTTGACCCCCACTGTGGCTGGCTGTTATCTGGAAAGAAAAGATATTGAAGACTAATTAGTGAACCTTGAGTTATAATTAGTCAGAGCCCTGTTCTCTGAGCGTTGTAGGCAGCCCCATTTCTCAGAGATAAACAATACAGCTGAAAACATGAGTTTTTTTGACTTTGAACATAAGTGACTTTGATGAAATTCTATTCTGCTGTGCCCTATTGATCTACAAACGACTTAAATTAAAACAAAGGACTGCAACTCACTATGCAATTCATATATCACTACATTTAAAACTTTAAATATTTTAATTAAAGAGATTTTTTTCCTATCATATAGGAAACATGTGATATGAGTTTTGGTTTTTTTTTTGCTTGTTTACGGTTTGTTGAGACAGGATTTTACATTGTAGCCCAGGACGTCCTGGAGCTTACTCTCAGAAGCCCACTTGTGTCCCCCTTTCAAGCATTTCAACTACAAATGTGAGCCACAACCTTTCCAAATCTTGTGAACTTTAAGAATGATTTCTATAGAACACAACATATTTTAATTATATATATATGTTACATTTTATAGTTTCTCATACACAGAAGTTATTGTGCTTTTGATTATTTGAATCATTTAAATATTTTTAAGATTCTATGAATATAATATATCAGGTCCCAACTATGGGAGCAATTTAATTGAGGATATTCCACTGAAAGATATATTTATTTAAAATTCTACCTAATGTCCGTGTGTTCTTACTCCCATGTTCTTAAAATAAAAATATGTATGGGAAATCAAAATAGACTCTTACTATGACTACTATGAACTCATAAGTCAGAATGGTCTGCTTTCTCTAAATACCATAATTTCTTTGATCTGAGAGCACTGTCCTACAGATTCTTCGGAGTACATCTTTTGGACTGTTCAAGTTTCATTTGTGATCTTCTTAGGCCTTCTGTATCTCTATTATCCCATTCAGAAACCAGTAAGTGTCCCAGGGATGATAACAGATGTAATAAAAATCTTTCACTTTGGCATCATAATTAAAAAAGTAAACAATCAGAAGAAATTATAGACGTTCGGAACAAAGTTTACATATTTATTCAGTGACCATCTTGGGTATTTCTAATAATCAGGCACATCGAAAAAATAAATATGGATCCTGAATAATGTCTTTGTTTAATAGAGCTGAGATTTTATTTGGAAATAGAGTTTAATCACATTAATACATAAATATATGTAAATAATAACAATTTACTAAAATAAGGCAATGGCTTCACCATCCCCCCAATCTTTTACTTGCTAACATTTTTACTTACTCCCTATGTTTATTGAGAATAAGAATCCAGACACCCGCGGATCCCGGCCCGCAGCAGCTCTCTGCTCCCAGACCCCGTGAGAGAGAGAGACCTCACCGCCTGGTCAGGTGGGCACTCCTGAGGCTGCAAGAGCGGAAGAGACCACCAACACTGCTCACCCCTGCTCACATCCCTGGCCCAAGAGGAAACTGTATAAGGCCTCTGGGCTCCCGTGGGGGAGGGCCCAGGAGCAGCAGGACACCTGCCTGAGACAGCGCAGGAACCTGAAGGAAACAGACCGGATAAACAGTTCTCTGCACCCAAATCCCGTGGGAGGGAGAGCTAAACCTTCAGAGAGGCAGACAAGCCTGGGAAACCAGAAGAGACTGCTCTCTGCACACACATCTCGGACGCCAGAGGAAAAAGCCAAAGACCATCTGGAACCCTGGTGCACTGAAGCTCCCGGAAACGGCGGCACGGGTCTTCCTGGTTGCTGCCGCTGCAGAGAGCCCGTGGGCAGCACCCCACGAGCGAACTTGAGCCTCGGGACCACAGGTAAGACCAACTTTTCTGCTGCAAGAAAGCTGCCTGGTGAACTCAAGACACAGGCCCACAGGAACAGCTGAAGACCTGTAGAGAGGAAAAACTACACGCCCGAAAGCAGAACACTCTGTCCCCATAACTGGCTGAAAGAGAGGAAAACAGGTCTACAGCACTCCTGACACACAGGCTTATAGGACAGTCTAGCCACTGTCAGAAATAGCAGAACAAAGTAACACTAGAGATAATCTGATGGCAAGAGGCAAGCACAGGAACACAAGCAACAGAAACCAAGACTACATGGCACCATCGGAGCCCAATTCTCCCATCAAAACAAACATGGAATATCCAAACACACCAGAAAAGCAAGATCTAGTTTCAAAATCATTTTTGATCATCATGCTGGAGGACTTCAAGAAAGACGTGAAGAACTCCCTTAGAGAACAAGTAGAAGCCTACAGAGAGGAATCGCAAAAATGCCTGAAAGAATTCCAGGAAAACATAAATAAACAAGTAGAAGCCCATAGAGAGGAGACACAAAAATCCCTGAAAGAATTCCAGGAAAACAAAATCAAACAGTTGAAGGAATTAAAAATGGAAATAGAAGCAATCAAGAAAGAACACATGGAAACAACCCTGGATATAGAAAACCAAAAGAAGAGACAAGGAGCTGTAGATACAAGCTTCACCAACAGAATACAAGAGATGGAAGAGAGAATCTCAGGAGCAGAAGATTCCATAGAAATCATTGACTCAACTGTCAAAGATAATGTAAAGCGGAAAAAGCTACTGGTCCAAAACATACAGGAAATCCAGGACTCAATGAGAAGATCAAACCTAAGGATAATAGGTATAGAAGAGAGTGAAGACTCCCAGCTCAAAGGACCAGTAAATATCTTCAACAAAATCATAGAAGAAAACTTCCCTAACCTAAAAAAAGAGATACCCATAGGCATACAAGAAGCCTACAGAACTCCAAATAGATTGGACCAGAAAAGAAACACCTCCCGTCACATAATTGTCAAAACACCAAATGCACAAAATAAAGAAAGAATATTAAAAGCAGTAAGGGAAAAAGGTCAAGTAACATATAAAGGCAGACCTATCAGAATCACACCAGACTTCTCCCCAGAAACTATGAAGGCCAGAAGATCCTGGACTGATGTCATACAGACCCTAAGAGAACACAAATGCCAGCCCAGGTTACTGTATCCAGAAAAACTCTCAATTAACATTGATGGAGAAACCAAGATATTCCCTGACAAAACCAAATTTACACAATATCTTTCTACAAATCCAGCACTACAAAGGATAATAAATGGTAAAGCCCAACATAAGGAGGCAAGCTATAACCTAGAAGAAGCAAGAAACTAATCGTCTTGGCAACAAAACAAAGAGAATGAAAGCACACAAACATAACCTCACATCCAAATATGAATATAACGGGAAGCAATAATCACTATTCCTTAATATCTCTCAATATCAATGGCCTCAACTCCCCAATAAAAAGACATAGATTAACAAACTGGATACGCAACGAGGACCCTGCATTCTGCTGCCTACAGGAAACACACCTCAGAGACAAAGACAGACACTACCTCAGAGTGAAAGGCTGGAAAACAACTTTCCAAGCAAATGGTCAGAAGAAGCAAGCTGGAGTAGCCATTCTAATATCAAATAAAATCAATTTCCAACTAAAAGTCATCAAAAAAGATAAGGAAGGACACTTCATATTCATCAAAGGAAAAATCCACCAAGATGAACTCTCAATCCTAAATACCTATGCCCCAAATGCAAGGGCACCTACATATGTAAAAGAAACCTTACTAAAGCTCAAAACACACATTGCACCTCACACAATAATAGTGGAAGATTTCAACACCCCACTCTCATCAATGGACAGATCATGGAAACAGAAATTAAACAGTGATGTCAACAGACTAAGAGAAGTCATGAGCCAAATGGACTTAACGGATATTTATAGAACATTCTATCCTAAAGCAAAAAGATATACCTTCTTCTCAGCTCCTTATGGTACTTTCTCCAAAATTGACCATATAACTGGTCAAAAAACGGGCCTCAACAGGTACAGAAAGATAGAAATAATCCCATGCGTGCTATCGGACCACCACGGCCTAAAACTGCTCTTCAATAACAATCAAGGAAGAATGCCCACATATACGTGGAAATTGAACAATGCTCTACGCAATGATAACCTGGTCAAGGAAGAAATAAAGAAAGAAATTAAAAACTTTTTAGAATTTAATGAAAATGAAGGTACAACATACCCAAACTTATGGGACACAATGAAAGCTGTGCTAAGAGGAAAACTCATAGCGCTGAGTGCCTACAGAAAGAAACAGGAAAGAGCATATGTCAGCAGCTTGACAGCACACCTAAAAGCTCTAGAACAAAAAGAAGCAAATACACCCAGGAGGAGTAGAAGGCAGGAAATAATCAAACTCAGAGCTGAAATCAACCAAGTAGAAACAAAAAGGACCATAGAAAGAATCAACAGAACCAAAAGTTGGTTCTTTGAGAAAATCAACAAGATAGATAAACCCTTAGCCAGACTAACGAGAGGACACAGAGAGTGCGTCCAAATTAACAAAATCAGAAATGAAAAGGGAGACATAACTACAGATTCAGAGGAAATTCAAAAAATCATCAGATCTTACTATAAAAGCCTATATTCAACAAAACTTGAAAATCTTCAGGAAATGGACAATTTCCTAGCCAGATACCAGGTATCGAAGTTAAATCAGGAACAGATAAACCAGTTAAACAACCCCATAACTCCTAAGGAAATAGAAGCATTCATTAAAGGTCTCCCAACCAAAAAGAGCCCAGGTCCAGACAGGTTTAGTGCAGAATTCTATCAAACCTTCATAGAAGACCTCATACCAATATTATCACAACTATTCCACAAAATTGAAACAGATGGAGCACTACCGAATTCCTTCTACGAAGCCACAATTACTCTTATACCTAAACCACACAAAGACACAACAAAGAAAGAGAACTTCAGACCAATTTCCCTTATGAATATCGACGCAAAAATACTCAATAAAATTCTGGCAAACTGAATTCAAGAGCACATCAAAACAATCATCCACCATGATCAAGTAGGATTCATCCCAGGCATGCAGGGATGGTTTAATATACGGAAAATCATCAACGTGATCCATTATATAAACAAACTGAAAGAACAGAACCACATGATCATTTCATTAGATGCTGAGAAAGCATTTGACAAAATTCAACACCCCTTCATGATAAAAGACCTGGAAAGAATAGGAATTCAAGGCCCATACCTAAACATAGTAAAAGCAATATACAGCAAACCAGTTGCTAACATTAAACTAAATGGAGAGAAACTTGAAGCAATCCCACTAAAATCAGGGACTAGACAAGGCTGCCCACTCTCTCCCTACTTATTCAATATAGTTCTTGAAGTTCTAGCCAGAGCAATCAGACAACAAAAGGAGATCAAGGGGATACAGATCGGAAAAGAAGAGGTCAAAATATCACTATCTGCAGATGACATGATAGTATATTTAAGTGATCCCAAAAGTTCCACCAGTGAACTACTAAAGCTGATAAACAACTTCAGCAAAGTGGCTGGGTATAAAATTAACTCCAATAAATCAGTTGCCTTCCTCTATACCAAAGAGAAACAAGCCGAGAGAGAAATTAGGGAAACGACACCCTGCATAATAGACCCAAATAATATAAAGTACCTCGGTGTGACTTTAACCAAGCAAGTAAAAGATCTGTACAATAAGAACTTCAAGACACTGAGGAAAGAAATTGAAGAAGACCTCAGAAGATGGAAAGATCTCCCATGCTCATGGATTGGCAGGATTAAAATAGTAAAAATGGCCATTTTACCAAAAGCAATCCACAGATTCAATGCAATCCCCATCAAAATACCAATCCAATTCTTCAAAGAGTTAGACAGAACAATTTGCAAATTCATCTGGAATAACAAAAAACCCAGGATAGCTAAAGCTATCCTCAACAATAAAAGGACTTCAGGGGGAATCACTATCCCTGAACTCAAGCAGTATTACAGAGCAATAGTGATAAAAACTGCATGGTATTGGTACAGAGACAGACAGATAGACCAATGGAATAGAATTGAAGACCCAGAAATGAACCCACACACCTATGGTCACTTGATTTTTGACAAAGGAGCCAAAACCATCCAATGGAAAAAAGATAGCATTTTCAGCAAATGGTGCTGGTTCAACTGGAGGGCAACATGTAGAAGACTGCAGATCGATCCATGCTTATCACCCTGTACAAAGCTTAAGTCCAAGTGGATCAAGGACCTCCACATCAAACCAGACACACTCAAACTAATAGAAGAAACACTAGGGAAGCATCTGGAACACATGGGCACTGGAAAAAATTTCCTGAACAAAACACCAATGGCTTATGCTCTAAGATCAAGAATCGACAAATGGGATCTCATAAAACTGCAAAGCTTCTGTAAGGCAAAGGACACTGTGGTTAGGACAAAATGGCAACCAACAGATTGGGAAAAGATCTTTACCAATCCTACAACAGATAGAGGCCTTATATCCAAAATATACAAAGAACTCAAGAAGTTAGACCGCAGGGAGACAAATAACCCTATTAAACAATGGGGTTCAGAACTAAACAAAGAATTCACAGCTGAGGAATGCCGAATGGCTGAGAAACACCTAAAGAAATGTTCAACATCTTTAGTCATAAGGGAAATGCAAATCAAAACAACCCTGAGATTTCACCTCACACCAGTGAGAATGGCTAAGATCAAAACCTCAGGTGACAGCAGATGCTGGCAAGGATGTGGAGAAAGAGGAACACTCCTCCATTGTTGGTGGGATTGCAGACTGGTAAAACCATTCTGGAAATCAGTCTGGAGGTTCCTCAGAAAATTGGACATTGAACTGCCTGAGGATCCAGCTATACCTCTCTTGGGCATATACCCAAAAGAGGCCTCAACATATAAAAGAGACACGTGCTCCACTATGTTCATCGCAGCCTTATTTATAATAGCCAGAAACTGGAAAGAACCCAGATGCCCTTCAACAGAGGAATGGATACAGAAAATGTGGTACATCTACACAAGGGAATATTACTCAGCTATCAAAAACAACGAGTTTATGAAATTCGCAAATGGTTGGAACTGGAAAACATCATCCTGAGTGAGCTAACCCAATCACAGAAAGACATACATGGTATGCACTCTTTGATAAGTGGCTATTAGCCCAAATGCTTGAATTACCCTAGATCCCTAGAACAAACGAAACTCAAGACGGATGATCAAAAGTTGAATGCTTCACTCATTCTTCAAATGAGGAAAAAGAATACCCTTGGCAGGGAAGGGAGAGGCAAAGATTAAAACAGAGACTGAAGGAACACCCATTCAGAGCCTGCCCCACATGTGGTCCATACATATAGAGCCACCCAATTAGACAAGATGGATGAAGCAAAGAAGTGCAAACCGACAGGAGCCGGATGTAGATTGCTCCTGAGAGACACAGCCAGAATACAGCAAATACAGAGGCGAATGCCAGCAGCAAACCACTGAACTGAGAATAGGACCCCAGTTGAAGGAATCAGAGAAAGAACTGGAAGAGCTTGAAGGGGCTCGAGACTCCATATGTACAACAATGCCAAGCAACCAGAGCTTCCAGGGACTAAGCCACTACCTAAAGACTATACATGGACTGACCCTGGACTCTGACCTCATAGGTAGCAATGAATATCCTAGTAAGAGCACCAGTGGAAGGGGAAGCCCTGGGTCCTGCCAAGACTCAACCCCCAGTGAACTAGACTATGGGGGGAGGGCGGCAATGGGGGGAGGGTTGGGAGGGGAACACCCATAAGGAAGGGGAGGGGGGAGGGGGATGTTTGCCCGGATACCGGGAAAGGGAATAACACTCGAAATGTATATAAGAAATACTCAAGTTAATAAAAATAAAAGAATCCAATATAATGCAAAAGAATGACAATTATTCCAGTGCACGTAAGGATGACATCAGATAAGTTGGCTGCAGGTGCTCATGGGATAGATAGTTCAAGTAACTGAAGTAACAGTAAGCCTTCTAGTTTTTAGGCACTTCAGAGGGAATTAAGTGGAGTGAGTTCTTTGGTTTGTAGAGGTTGATGTTTGGCAGATAAATCAGAGGGGAGAAATCATGCAAATGTTCCGGCTTAGAGGGATGTAGAACATGGTTATCTTGGTTTATACTGTTGCTGCTTGTTAATGGAGAGAGGGTACACTTAAGTTATTGATGGTGGTTGCAGATTGGATGTTGTGTTAAGGACTACTTTCTCATAGAATTGGGTGGGTGATAGTGTCCTTTGTTAAGACAGGTGATAATCGAAGAGCAGACAGTTCATTTTCTAGGTCTTTCGTTGGTGCTTGAAGATATTTGGGGAAATGGTGGCAAGTAGTTGCTGAAGATCATGTTTATTATCAAGTCCACTGACTTGGTGACCTGTAAGGCCTTTTGATTGGTGTTTTACTCTGTTACCTTCCTTCTGAACACTTTCATAGGTCAGGTCCTGCCTGTAAACTCCCTGTTGAAACATACCGTATTCTTTCCTCTTCTCATGATTGTGTCAAGCTACCTGACTCCAGGCAATCTGAGAAAGGAAGGGCTTGTTTTGGCTCATGGTTGAGAGTGTAATGCTTCTGGGTGACACTGCAGTGCTAGAAGGAGCTTGAGCATCGTCCTGTTTCACACACAGCTGGGAAGCAGAAAGGAAAGATGGCTGTTGGTTAGCTTGCTTTCTGTTTTCCTTTTGTTTCAGAAATTATCCATGACGTAACACATATTGACACGTTTTTCTTGTCTATTTCTAGGGACTATCCATGTGCTCCTCTGTCTGTTACATAACATCTTCATCATCAGCCAGTAGTGTTTACAAATAGTCCTACTTTTTTTAGTATGGCGCATAACTGTGTTTTTTTTTAAATAAATACTTGCGTGGGCATAATTTATGTTTTTGTTGTATATATACTTCTCTATATTCAACTTTTAAAAATATTTTCAGATATCTTTCAAGAATCAGTACAGTAAAACACTTGAGGTGCTTGAGGGTCCCACGTTCCTCAGACTTAATCAGTATTTGTTGTTACCTGTTCATCTAACCAAACTATCGTCTCTTTCTGCTAGGGAGAAAGGTCATCTTAGAGCATTGGGTTTTTCCTTTGCATTAGTGAGCTGTGCCCTTCCTTCTCATTTTCTTTATATTCTACCTTAAATATGCAAAGTCTACAGATAGAAATCATTAATTAATTGATTTGTGACTGGGGATTTCAAGTTGAGGGTCACAGCTGCTATGTGTGAAATGAAAGACTAGAATAATCATACCCATTGTTAGCAGGGGACAGACTTTCTTCTAACCTTACTTTTGCCATAGAGTATGAGTAGCTTGACTTCTTTGGCTTCAGTTTCTTCATTTTTTAGGGAAGGACCAAGTGTATTATTTTAAACATTCTCTGAGTACCCCATTTCATTGTGTTTTAGGAGTTATGCCAACATTTGGAATAAAGCTCATTAAAATGGTTCTAGATTTGAAATAGCTGAGAGCTTACGGTAACATGTTATTTGGTCCGTGTGTTGTGAGAATTTTCCCAATATCACACCGTAACAATGGCCATTGGAATCCTCTAGCCTTTTTTCTTTTCTTTCTTTCTTTTTTTTCTTTTTTGCCATTGTAGGCAGTGCTTGTTGAGACTAACAACTAAATGACAGGCTTGGAAACTCTATTTTTGTAAGGCGATGTAATTTAAGGATTGGAAAGTAATGTTTAAACTCCTCCGAAATCTGTCATCTGAAGGGGAGTCATCCGTCACGTGTCTGTAGATGCTGATCTTTACAAGTGGCACTTGTTTGCTATAATCACAGAGCTGTTCCTTTAGAGTCTAGAAAGCGCCTTAGTCCTGTGTCGTGCTCTGCTGGCATTCAGGGACACTAACTCTGATTGTTTAATCCTTTTGTTTGTTTGTTTTTGATTTTGTTCTCTTTCTTCCTGGTAACAGAATGATTTTTACTCCAGGCAATTCAATAAGAAAGTCTAGTCAGTTAATCCCGAGGATTGAGATAAAGTGTGTAGCTGGGAATACTGGTATTGAAATGGGACCACATCCTTTCAGGTGTGTAGTTTGCCTGCTGTATAGAATGTGAAATTTTGTACAGTCAAGTCTCCTTGGGCCCTAAGAAGGTATATTCCAATGGTCTAAGCAGACAAGCAGTTTCAGACCTCACAATAACATTAACATTTTAAATTTTTATTCTATGTCAACATAATTCAGATATATGATGTATACAGCCCTGACTACTTAGTTTTAGTTGACTTCATTTTCTGACAGTTGTCAGTCATAGGAAACCACTAGGTTGAGATTTTTATTTGTGATATCAACTTAAGTTTACTTTATCTTTTGATGACTTTAATCGATGTATTTTGTATGAAGCATGGCAATATGGAAGAAAAAAATGCTGCTTCCCTTTCAGTCTTTATAAAACTGTTCTATTTCTTTCCAAGGTATTATTACAACAAATATGAATCTCTGAAATCCCATCTTGGAGAATTAAGAATTGGCCTTAGACACTTGAACATTTCCAGAGGCCACCTTCACCATGAACCCATCTAGCCTTTTCATTGGGTAACACTCTTCTCTGTAGCTTTTTTTCCTGTGCCAATACAATGCTATTCCATTGGAACTAGATTGAATGCTCCTTGGCATAGATCAGCCTCGTTTCCTTGAGCCTCAGATAGTGTCTTCTTATTTTGAAGGCACCCACTTGTTTTTTCTCTCCTCTCTTTACTCACTGTAGAAATGTCTCTTTGTTGCTATTCTATTGAGACTTTAAAGAATCAGTTCATCAAAATCTGAAAGCAGTTTCTGGACTGCAGTTATTCAATTGTGGCATGTTTGTAAAGGATAGGTCTCCTTGGTGAAGGAATAGCTAGGTGCTTGTGTGGAATAGAGACAGGTAAAACCAAATGGCTCCTGAAAAGGCTAGAATTGGACTCTATCCTTTAATTTGAGCTACAGTGCCATTGAATGTGAGTGTTGTTTGATAGCATTTCTGAAATACTTGAAACACCATCTCCAGGCTGGTATGTTCTGCGCTAAGCTACTGAAAATATTCTCTAATTTCTTCCTCTGTGTGAGGATCCATTTAAATGAGTCCTGGTGTGATATTCCTCCATTCCACCACTGAGATCCTATTTTGCGAACGTTGGAAAGGTTCTTAAAATCTTTTCTGAAATCTGTAATTTTTCAGAAAAATGATTTCCTTGGATAATTTTATGCTCAGTCTCTTCTCTCTTTCATCTCCAGTTCCTACTACTGGAATTAGAGTTGTAAACTGCAAGGTGGAATTCTTTCATAAAGGTGCTGTTTTCCCTGCATCTTTTACTAATCCTGCATCTGGTAAGGAATCTCTTGCCTGATAATTCATTTCACCATAACTTTTAATTTTATATCACTTGCGTTTTTTTGATTTTATATATTGTTTGCTCTAATTCATTCTGTCAAATAAAATAGAATAAACTACTTAAGGATAAATCTTTTTTAAGGTGTTTTTTTACAAGATAACCTTGCAATTTTTAACTTCAAAATCTCCTAAACTATGAAATGAACTATTTCATAACTTTGGTTATTTAATTAGTGAAATTAGTGAAAAATTTCCTGGAGTGAGCACTAATCAGTTTCTCTCCTTTATGCATGGAGACTGTGACTAACAACATTATCTGTCACTTTCTCAGTGAATATGATCTCTTACAAAGAACACTAGTATATGGTGATTTAACATTAATGGATATATTTAGCTCCTCGGACTGTCTTTTATTCTTAATAGCTTGTTAATGTCCTCCAATCAACAAGTTCACTAGAAAGTTGGCTTTAATGAGTACACTGAGAGGTGCCCTAAAAATATGTATTTAGCTCCAGGTTGTCATGTAGACAGCTTGCTAACAAAGTGCTTCCTTCAGCTCAGAGTCACTGGACAAAATTTCCTCAATGACAGTTCTCATAGGCTTTGCACTGCCATCTTCAAATAGATGTTAATATTTAGATGTCTATTTATATATGATCCATTTTCCCACTGTCTAAACAATTGCCTATCCAAATTCATCCTAGGAGTTCAGCATAAAACCCAAGGACTTGATTATAGTTTTATCATATTTTCTTTACCTTTCTTGAATATGACCATCACTGTCATTTGAAGTTTATTCGTGGATTTCTAACACTGTATTTCCCTGATGTCAGAACTTCAAGCTTTGTGCCTTGAGAAGATGTCCAGTTCTTTTGCAAATCATCTGTTGCACATCAGATTAATACACTGTTCATCAAGTGTCTCTTCTCTCTCTGCAACCTCTTCATTTCCGTTTTTGATTAAGAGCACTTTCTGATCAAATTCCTTGTTTCTTCACAATTCTCTTCTGCTACATTACTGTGACTCTGCTCCAGCTCTATTTGCTTAGCTTGAATTCTTTTACTGGTGAATCCAGTCAGAATTAGCTTAAAGCCTTAAATCTAATTCTTGATTGAAAAGTTCTGGGTAAGTGAGCTTTGGCCTTCACTGGGTACAGTAATTCAGTTGAAGCCCTTGGTTCTTAGTGTCTGTCAATCCCGCTTTCTTCTTTGACACCTTTTCATAGGGCTACCTTCAAGTACCAGTTATAGTGTGTTGCAGCTAAGCACGCCAAGCATAGCCCTCTTGGGACTAGACCTTTGTTTTGCTTGAAGGTTGAAATACAAATCCCAAACATTACCCTGCCCTACAGGAATCAGAGTCCTCTCCAGCTCTGGACAAATGGAAAGATTATAATTAGTTGATTCCTATCAGGATCATATACATTAATGAGGCTTGGACAGGGTGTCCTAAAAGTAAATCTGCTATGTTGGGGAAGAATAGCAATTACACAGGCAAAGAAAATCCTATAACTTTTTTTTTTAAAAAAAAACAAAGAAATGCCTTGGCACATGGATATGAGTCTTGGAAATATGAAAGAAGAGATGAAATACATTAAATTAATCAAAAGTACATTTCATAGTACTTCCTACATCCTTTCTTCTATCATAAAAGCAAGTAAAGTTCTCCTTCTTGCTGTATTGTTAGTTGATACTGGGATTCAATATTCTCCTTTTTATTTTAATCATTTCCAGTCTTTATATTTCATTTCTGTTTTTCCTTCCAGTTCTATAGCTATCCCACACACTAAACAGTAAGTAGAATAGCAATGAGAAGGGCTTTTTTCCTCCTGCCTGCACTCACAATATGCAGTGCTCCATGTGCAAGTATATAATGTTTATACTACCCAGTGCAACTCCATGCCTAAGAGGAAGTAATTTTGGGTACCATTACAAGAACCCAAAGAACAACCAGGCACCAACCTTTCCTCAGTAATCTGAAAAACATTTAAGATTCAGTTGGTTTTATTAAGGAAACTGATATGTTTTAAAGAGAATTTGGAAAATGTCTTTAAAAAAAAAGTCCCCTCTAAGGTGCTTTGTGTTGCTGTGAGAAGCACCATGACCAAAGCGAGTTTGGGAGAACCGATTTCCTTGATTTACAGATGATGTTCCCTCACTGAGTGGTGCTAACATACGAACTCAAGGTAAGGACTTGGAGGCGTCAGGAACTGAACCAGAGGCCATGGAGCAATGTTGCTTATTGGTATGTTTCCTGGCCTCTGTTTAGCTACTAGTGTAATTCTTCCCAGGCTCAACTACTGAGAGATATCATGGCTCACAGTGAGCTGAGCCCTCCTACATCAATTGGCAATTAAGATGATGCCTTATAGTCATTTTACAGCCCAAACTGATGAAAGGCGTTCCTCAGTTGAGGTTCCCCCTTATATGGTCACTCTAGCTATGTGTCAGTCAGGTTACAGCTGAAGCTAAATAACTATGGCAGAATCCAACAGAAGTAGTGATGCAACAACCACATCCATAAATACGTGACTGACATCCTAGAGACTCACTTTTGAAGTACCATAGTTGTAACATATAGATTCATGACACAATATGGATTTTTCCCCAAGCAGTCACTTTTCATAAACTGTCCTCTGCATCTGAGATCTGCTGAGGAAGTGCTTTTGATTGAACTCTGGCTGAGGTGAGAGACTTGTGATCTTCAGCATCTGGATTTTAAATTCAAGAGTTGACCTTCACTATCCTCCAGTCACTTCAATCCTCTGCCTCATCTCTTGGCTCAGTTTACTTTATTCACATTCTTCTTGGTTGTGGCCTTTATAATTTGAGCAGTAGAGACATCAGAATGTGCTATATTGGGTTCCATATCCATGTTTATTAAGCTTTTACAGTAACTTTAAATGTTAATCTCTGAGTATTAAAGTAAGAGAGTATGGTTTTTGTGTGTGACTTTTGAAACTAATATCATTGAGAAATTATTTTGTGACTAATATCACTGAGAAATTATTATAGAGTAAGAACAGTACATGCATTTCTAAATAGTTCACTCATAGCATCCACCACTCCAATATCTTAGTTCATACAGAAAAACGGGGGTGGGTATCAGACTGACTTCCTGTTTTTTTCCTTATAACTCTACATGTTATTTATTTATCATCTGGCGAGAAAAAAACTACTGGAAACATTTAAGGCCCAGTGAAATTTAGTAACCGTGTAGTATTATCCATAAGCTCTTAGGAAATGACTGTTTACAGATTTCAGCCACATCAATTTTATAATGGAAATGGTAAGCATCTTCTTTGCTTGAAACCACATTCTTTTTCCCCAAGGGCTTTTTGTTTTAAAATGCAACAGCTCTGTAACATGGATTGATCCAAAGCTGCTGGTGGACATGTCAGAGCTTTACATAACAGCATCAGTTCATTAGAGAGACTCTGAAGGGTTTGAGGGACACATGCTATCTCTCCAGGGGGCATTGACCTGGGAACAAGACAACAACAACAACAAAATCCTTGTTTTTTGAGTTTTCTCAACTGACTGACCAGCACAACAGCTACAATTGTGTTAGACAAAAAATGTAACACATCTACTACAGTTGTTCCTTCTGTGAGATAAGTCTGCATGAGGTACAAACTTATTTGCCATCTTGTGTCCTGAATCAGGGATCCAGCAAGTCAATGAGTCCCCCATAGTGTCTACAGGGAAAGGTTGTGAATGATAAGAGAAAGATACATGGACTTGAATAGATGGATGGTCTGGGTTCTCATTCCATCCATCGCCTAGCCCCACCAAATGCTATGACCTGCATACAAAGATTTTAATCTTCCCCTTGCATTTACTAGGAGAAATTTATTGTTGTCTTATATTGAGGTTCTCCACTGATCATTTTCAGACCTTCAAAGACATTAAGGTCTGTTGGATAGACAAAAGAATACTCAAGAGGCTTGCACGAGTTTCAGAAAATAAATTCAGAATGGAAATGACAAAAGTCTATGATTTGTGGAAATCAAATGGATCAGAGTTATTACTAATTTCCTTTGATCCTCTAATTATTGATCTCCATTGATGCTTCATGACTTTAATTAACATTCTATGACTGTGAAAAATGTAGATGTTAGTCACCATGATGAATGTAAGAGGCACAAAGAAATGTTCAGTGTCCTTAACTGACCCATAGGGAAAGGCACAGAACAGTTAGAACTGTTGCAAGAAGCAGAAGTAGACAGAGATTGACAAGCCTGGGAAGGATATAAAAGACTTTGACTCAGAGATGAAGATAGGTCCTGGATTCCCCTTTCTCTGTCCATGGAAGATTTTAATAAGTACAATAATGTTCTCTACTTTCTGCCTTTGGCACCGGCTTAAAGAGGTTTTGGCTGCTTCAGTCAGCACCTGCCTCCTTTTCTTGATCAGTTGTCCCTCATCTTCCTTTGCTCTACTTGTCTCAACAGCCTTTCCTTTTGTCCACGTTGCCTTTGTTTCAGGCCCCTTCTGAGTTGCTTGCACTACTTGTTGGATTTTAAACCACGTAGCTGTCCCTTAAGTAAGGGAGGTAAAGACTGGCTTTATCCTAATGATAATAAGGAGATCAGAGATGAATTAAATGCTTTAACCTCTGGAAGTGTGTAGAGTAGATTGAGGAATGCAATATGCTGTCACTATTGAGTCATTATTTAATGACTATACAGAACCACAGGGTTCAGGATATAGCATCTGATAAAAGTACTATGAAGAGAGGGGCCTAGGAATTACTTTGCTAAAGCAGGATGAGTCTTCAGAGAATTGCCCTTAAAACAGTTTCCCAAAGTAGGATTTTTTTGTTTCAGAAATAAAACTTTTTGCCGTCAATGATCCACAGGCAATGGGAAAATTGCATCCTGATGCTGCTGTTGATTTTGGAGGTGATTGTAATAAGGGAAATAGGTCTTTTGAAACAAAGACAGAGACATCAAAAAGGCAGCAAACAGTTTGAGTAAATTTTGCATAATGGAAAGTGATGAGGAGTAAGTTTGTGTGGCATAAGGTGGTATGTGCCATCAGAAGGGAGGTGCAGCACAGTTTTTAGTCTATGAAAAACTGTTAAATTTAAAGATGATCAAATGTGATGGAAACTGTCACCTACAGGATCACATAATAACCTGGAGTTGAAGAAATGAGGAAACAGATCTCACTAGAAGCTGTGTAAAGAGGCAGCAGAGAAACAATTGATGTATATCTCTTAGAAACATGTGCAGGAGAGACTATAATGCGTTTGTGTAAGGAAGAAATAAGCAAAAGATGTAGGTGATGACATTGAAACTTCTATTCTATAATTCTATAATTACTGGAGATGAATGAAATAATTTTGTCCTTTTAAGCAAGGTTAGCTATTGTATTTAGCAGCCAATATTTTTGTTTCCATATAAAAATTAGCAGAGAGAGACAAACAAGTACTCATGTAATATGCTGCTGTTTGTCCCTCTCAGCAGATTCTCATTTAGACAGAGAAATCACAGTGAAGAGTTTGAGAGACGGGTGATTGAACATTTGAAAAGTATAATTGGTTGTAACAAGAAAAAAGTAATGAATTGATCAGCTGTAAAATGTCCCTCCTAACCATGAGTAGGATGGCACATTAGCTTTGTTTTTCTATCTGGTTTAACTGTTTTAGTGACAATCTGACATTCTATCCATCTACCAATATTATGTGAATTATATGACATAAGACTAACATTTGCAATCGTGGGCTCTATATGTGGCCCATTGGATATGTGCACTTACTGCTCTTGACGAGGACTTAGGTTCAGATGCTGGAACCCATGTGGTGCTTTGCGACTACTTATAGCTCTGCTTCCAAGAGATTTGATACCTTCTGCTGTTGATGGGCTCGTTCATGTATTTGGTACACACAAACTGATACAGTTATGTGTGTATAATTAATTTTAAAAACAAAACTGTTGATTTTGACAAAGATTTCTTATTTAGAGATTCCAAATAATAGATCCAGACCTGCTAGCTAATATTGAAACTACTTAAAATGTAGTGCCAAAAAACGTGTTTTAATAATTATTCAATACCACAGGATGTACAACCCATGGATGATTTCTAACTTAAATAATAATTTGATCCTTATCATACCTCCAAGTTTAAGCACAAACTTTGGATAGGGAAGACCTTCAAGTCAAAAGGTACCACAAATTTCAATTAACTTAAACTACAGTGTCAAGGGTATCAGTGACATAAAGGAAGGAAGACAGGAAGAAGGACAGAACAGTCACAGATTTTTAAATTTGAGCCTTTTTTTAGTTTAGAAATAATATATTCATCTTCTTTCAAAGCACAACTGTTTACCTGAGGATAATGTAAGGAACAACAGCAACAAAGACATGGGTAGCATAGGGAGCTCTGTCCATGGAAGCAACAGAAGAGGCTCTTCTGACGTCTCCAACCCGAAGATGACCTACACCACACATTGTTACACACCCAACTGTGTCATTTACCTCATGGATTCAATGACAATTCCCATTAAAGTAGAAGAACCAAATAAGTAGAACAAAGAGAGAATTATAGGGAATTTTACCCAAAATTCTCTTCCAAGGCTGGCAATCTACCTTCTTTACACACCCTCAGGCGTTCTCTCTTTCAAAGAAACCAGAGGACATTTGGGTGGATCTAGCAGTATGAACTTGACACTGCATCTAGTTTGAGCCAGGAATTCCCTGTGCCTAGGTGGCATTATTCTTATTTTCTTTTCTACTAGGAATTTTAGAGGGAGAAAGCTAATAGAGGAATCCTCACACAGCAAATGCAATAATGAAGTCGTCCTGAATATGTGAGAGAGTCAGGATAGATAGCCCCCACTTTGGAAAGGTGTAGGTCCTTCCCCACTCGTGAGTCAGCATTCTGCTACCTGTATATAAAATCCCTCCTGTTCCCACAACAGAACCATTGGGAAGAGTAACAGACCCAGTGCTACCACAAAAACCATCCTATCAGGGAAGAATTTGACCTCTGAAAATGAAACTGATCTTGTCTGTAGTTGGATGCAAAGAATATTCAGTGAAATATTTCTAGAAATCATCCCAAAGATTTGTGATTCTGAGTGAATGACAAAAAGAGGAACCCCAACTACACCCACCCCTATCTATGCACTTATTGAGCTTCTGTCATATAAAGACAAATAGAACAAAAGCCAGAAGAAAGAAATCACACATAAATATATAAGTACACAAGGTTGAAAAATCAATGAGGTTGAAAATAGAAAAGCAATGGGGGAAATGCCAGTGAAATAATAGTTTATTTTTGAAAAGGAAATCAAGAGAATTGATGACCCAGTGGGATAGCAGATTAACAATAAAAATAAAGAGGACAGAAATCAGAACTCCCTTGAGTAACATATGTGTTATTACTACAGATCCTGCCACTGTTAAAAGCCAGTAGGGGAATAGATTCATATCATAAATTAAACAACTAGGTATTTTACGTTCTTAAATTCAATATTGGCCCAAATGGACCCAGTGCTTAAAATTTGTTTTTTAAACCTACCAAACAGCACTCTGTCACCAAGGAAATTAAACTCACAATTAGAGAACTGTCGCACAAAATCATCTCCAAAAATGTCTACCAAGACATTTTACCAAGTGTTTAATAAAGAATCTAGAAAGCTGTTACATTTCTTTCCTGGGCAAGAGAAGAATAATATCATCACAGCTTATGTCTTCCAGTCAGTCTAGTGTAAGCACCAAGCCATAGTGATTAGAAAAAAAAAACAAACAACAAACAATAGAAAACTGTTGACTTTTGTCTCCAGAACATATAAGTCTAAATTTTCAGTAAGATATTGACAGAATCCTGTGAAGTCTAATCACATTTATGTAGTGTGACCAACTTAGATCAATCAAATGCATTCTTGGTATGTGAATTTGATCAGACATTTGAAAAATTCATCAACATAAAAACCATAATTTAATTAAAAAGGAAAATCAAATCATTATGTCACTTAACATGCTAAGAGCATTTGAGGGCTAAAAAGAGGGCTTAGTGGTTGAGGACACAGTAAAGGATTCAGCTTTGAGTCTCAGTATCTACTTGGCAGCCTAGAGCATCCCTAACTCCCATTCCAGGGTATGGAATATCTTCTGGCCTTGAGTGTATCACAACAACTGTTAAATATACATACACAAAAGCAAAACCCATACACATGTACACATAAAAACTCACAAAATCTTTTAAAAGCCATTTCACAAAAACTTAGTTTCTATAGATTATAAAATATCTTAAGTTAATTAAGATAATTATCTCAAGTTGCGAGCAGTGTTAGCTCCAATATAATTACAACTAGTATTATGTTTACTAACAAACAAATAAATACTTCCCCTTGAAGATAAGTAAAGATATGTTCATGGAACAATTTCCATTTGAGACAAGAAAAATGTAGGCATGTCTATTCCTACCTTGATTTTTATGCATAAATGGAAATTCTAAACAATGACATAGAATGTAAACGAGAAATGAAAGGTAAAAAAAACAAACTTGAGGTGATCTCCCTTTGTAGCTGATAACTTTTAAAAATTAAAGAAGCTACAAAATTGTACTAGGATTCAGTTCAGCCATCTCTTAAGGAACAAGTTCCACACATACAAAACAATCATATTGTTTTTTATCACAAAAATAAATGGCTGGAAACAAACATTACAAATAATTACCAGTCACTATGATGCTTTAGTTGGTGGTGATTTTACATGTAGATATATGTACATGTATACACCTACATACATCTGCATATTTATTCCATTTGTATAATATACATACACAATATATTTACATATAATGTTTTACATAATATAAAGTATATTTTCAATATTTATTTTATATAATATACACATATATATTTTAGATGTGTATATATATATACATGTATATAGTATATATAGGAATATGTATAGGAAAATCTATTTACTATACATAGATAATATTACACTATATTACACTATATATAATATATGCTATATATGTCAGAAAAGAAATCACAGAAAATATATATGTATACACATACACACACAATATATATTTGTGCACACATGTATCATATATGTAGGCTTTGATTTTTTTCTTTGACGTAAAATTTCTTTTCTTTGACAAACATTGCAAAGTATATATTTATATCATATATAATATATAATGCTTATATGTGATAATTTATTTTGTATATTTATGTATATGTATACGCATATATGTATATATTTATATATAATATATATATAATTTTCATACACACAGACTCAAAATAATAAAAGATGTTCTACATTGCCAAAGTGAAATATAGGCTTAGTGAAATATCTAATAAAATTCTGGTGAATTTGAGTTGTTTTCACTTGAGAGAGTTTATTCTAAAGTTTATACAGAAAGTCAGAAGCCTCAGGCTGCTGAGCTGGCTCAGTGGATAAAGTACTTACATTATAAGTCTGATAATATGAGTTCTATCCCTGGAATCTGCAAACAAACTGAATGTGCTGGCTGGTGTTTAATTCTGGGATCAAGTGAGGTAAGACCAGAGACAGTAAACTGTGCATTTAGACAGACTACAGAACATAGAAGGCAGAAATAAGGAAAGGCCCTATCTCAAAAGACAGAAGGAAAAACACTATTCCAGTGTGCTGTTTTTAAACTTCCATATGTGTGCAATACCATGTATGCCCTCTCTCTTTCTCTCTCTCTCTCTCTCTCTCTCTCTCTCTCTCTCTCTCTCTCTCTCTCTCTGTGTGTGTGTGTCTGTCTGTCTCTTTCACACACACACATACACACATAAACACATGCATGTACATGTGTGCATGCATGTACACGTAAGCATTCACTTAAATGCACACACATGTGTTGGTGTGCCTATGCACAAATAGTAAGAAATAAAATAAAAATAAACAGGAAAAAAGACTTTAAAATGATAGAGGAGTAATCTTGGAAAAGGTGAACAAAGTACAAGTCATCACTTAATTATTAGTGTATAGCTCTGGAAATCAACAGAGGCATCCATGGAGAAGTTGCTAATAGATGACGAGACAGAATGGAGGATCTAGACACAGAGCCAAGTGAAAAAGTTAAGCAAATGCAACTCACTGAAGGAAGACAGATTTTTCATCAAATAATTCTGGAGCCATTGAACATTCATTAATAAACAATGAACCTTGAACCTATATATCCTATTTTCTGTAAAGTGTAACTCAACAGTTAATATGTATAAAATTAAAGGAAGAAAAAACAAAAATATATCAGACTACCCTTCTATTTGTGGTTTTCATATCAGTATTTGAAGTGCTTTGACCAGTGAGATTTCCTTCATGGAGCAGGTTAGATGGGGCATGGGTTAACTACCAAGCTTGATGCATGGATCTCATAAGGTGGAAAGAAAAGGGCCAAATCCTGACTGTTGCTACTGTTTGCCATTGCCCCCTCCCCCAAAAATAAATGTAAAAGAATTGAAGTTCCTAACAACACTTCCACTACTTATTTGGTTAAAAAAGAAAAAGAAAGGGTAAACAATCTCTAAAACTAGAGTTACTGTAGCTTTTTTTTGAAAGAAAGATTTATTTGTTTGTATTTTATGTGCATGCTATGCCCTTGCTTACATATACGTCTGGGCACTCCATGCATGCAGTGGCCATGGGGAAACGGCATTGGATCCTCTGGGATGTAGACTTACAGGTGGTTGTGAGTCACCATGTGCTGGGATTCAAAACCTGGCCCCTTGGAAATGCAACAGATGCTCCTATAGAGTCATTCATAGCTCCAGGTCCAAGTTACTATACTTTTCTAAAATGGATATTGGTTCCCATTCAGAGTGAGTGGGTAGTCAGAGTTTGATTTATTTGATTAAAATATAATCTCTTTAAAAAGCCATATTATGTACAATTATAATACCCCAGTTTCCAGTAGTCCTCATGTCCTATGAGTTTGGCACTTGACACTATAATTCCCATGATGTTCACAGAACATACATAAAACCTTCTAGGTAAAGTTAGACTGGAAAATAAAACCTTTGAAATTTGGGACTATCCAGAGTTCTCATACTTGGCACAAAATCATGATATATTAAATAAAAAAATTACAAACAAAATATTCCCACAAAGTTTTAAGCAGTCTATATCTAAAAAATATTCCCAAAGGAGAAAGGTATGTCTAAATGTTAGGAGAAAGTCCTGCAAAAACACTATGATAAAGATAAAGTTGTTGTGTTAACTGGGAAAAATACAGCTGTTAGGGGGAAACATGTTTATGGGAAAATGATGAGTAGTTTAAATTTTCTTTAAAGCACTTCATTAAGCATCAAAAACCCATAATTTATGAAACATGATTAGAGGTCTGACTGCAGGCACTCAAAGGAGGTCATAACCCGAATTGTGGTACTTAGGCAGTCTAGCTCAAAGGCTAAAAGCAGTTTTCGTGGAAAACCTAAGGATGAGTAGAATCAGAAAATGAAAACAAAAATTGATAATTTAAGCAAGAACGAGTGTGTACTAAGGCTCAGGGGTAGGGATGGCCACCAGCATGGGACACCTGAAGAATTTCTAGACATGAGTAGAGTGAGAGATAATCTTGGGTGAATATGGCTCTGGTGAGTGATAGGGAGTGGTTGCTCAGAAGCACTGAGGGTGAAGCAGGAAGCTGGGGGTTGGGTTCACACCCGGGAGACTGCTAGGGAGACTACATAGCATTCAAATATTGATGAAAGTGGCCTGGATAAGGATGTCTGGAGCTAACTGGGGTAGAATCGGAGGACTAGAGGGATGGTCAGTGGATCAAAAGCTCCAGTGCAGTTAGAGGGCCAGAGTCTGATTCAGCGTACAATCAGGAGACTAACACATATGACTCCAACGCCAAGGGTATGTATGTCTTACCCCTGGGCACCTGTCCACATACACCCATTTAGTGTGTGTATGCATGCATGTATGTGCATGAATGTGCGTATTCACGTGCAACACAAATAAGAAATGCATTATTTTTTTACGTTATATGTAAGTGGGAATGTGGGGTGGGATGTGTAAACACAAATACAGGTTCCTATGGAAACCAGAGTCAATGGCTCCCCATGGAGTGGATGCTACAGGTTGTTATGGACTTCCCATATGAGTTATGGGAACTGAGTTTGGATCTAATGGAAGGGCAGTACATGATTTTAACATCTTAGCCATTTCTCCCGTTACTTAAAATATATTTTTAAATGGTACACTCAAGAAGAAGGAATAAATGGCTTGGGGCAAGTTTTGCTTACTGCGAGGAAGGGAACTACAATCACAACGAAGACCCTGATGTGTGGATGAAGGCTGCAGATTCCGTGCAGCAAACTGCCTGGATGCTCGGAAACAAGGAACTTTGCAGAAGCCCCAGTTTTGTAGTCTGCCCAGTGCATATATTAGGATTACAGACAATTAAAAAGTAGGAAAGGCTCACCTTCTGACGAAGCAGGTTGATTCTAGTGAACTAAATACAGCTCCTGCTTAAGGACACCTAAATTAAGAGTCTGGATTTGCCCTGTCTGAGGCTCCTCAGTGGAAGAAGACTGCATTGGGAGGAGTGCTGTCAAAATGTCTGGCTGAGGAGGTAGGGCACAAAACCACCAGATTTTCTGGTTTTTCTCTTACTCATATGTGGTGAAATTGATGCTAATTATCATACAGATCTAAGGACAGAGAACTGTATCCCTGACAAAAAACCATTATCTTCTACCTTCCAATACTATTTATATTTCCTCCTCCCTTGCTGTGGGCAGCCCTTGACCTTTGTCATTGTGTGTTTTCCAGTGGTCATATAAGAGATGGAATATGGTGCATTGCTTTAATTGTTTAAAGGGATCTTTAATTTTAATCTTTATAAAACTACATTTTCAAATTCACCCCCCTGCTTCCTGCTCTAGCCCTATCTTCCCCACCACTATTCTTTCTCAGCATTCTGTGGTTTTGATTTTAGCACAAAAAGTCCACTTAGTGCTGCTCCTATATTCATGCATATGAGGTCATCTTTCTACTGAATCATAAGTAGCCCATCTATGGTTGCATACATGAAGAAAACTGACTCCTTTCAGCTAACATTTATTACCCTTAACTTTCTCTCTCTCTCTCTCTCTCTCTCTCTCTCTCTCTCTCTCTCTCTCTCTCTCTCCCTCTCTCTCTCCCTCTTTCTCTGTACTTATCTACATGTGTATTGCTTGTACATATACTTGTCAACAAAGGGTTAAAAACAGGAGGAGTTCAGTGTCCTTCATCAGGTTCTTTCCCCCTTAATTTTTGGCATAGTTTTACAACTGTCCAGGACTTCACTGACTATGCTCACCTGGCTTTTCAGTGAGCCTCTGGGACCCCCTTTCTCATCTTTCCTAGCACCAGGATTAAAAGCATGAAATACCTGGACTTGTTTTCAATGCATTCCAGAATTAGTTCAGGTCCTCATGCTAACAAGGTAAACACTCTAATTACTGAGCCGTCTCTCCAGCCCTGTATATAGTGTTCTCAGTCTAATTTCTTTCTTTTCCATGTAGGATCTGTAAAAATTCTCAGCCACCCTTTGGCATAGTAACAGCCATAGGCAGTGTGAAGATAAGTGGGCCCTGTTCCATTCACATGGACTTTATGGACTCTGAAAGTTTCTTTTTTTAAGGTTTCACCTGTCACAAAACATTTCTTCTCTGACTTTTCAGCACCTTAAAATATGTAAAATGCATTTTAGCATCTCAAACTGGACAACAACTTTTGGCAGGCTAAGATAAGCATCTCAGTTTGTGCTTTTCCAAGTTCAAACAGTTAGTTCCAGGCACACTAGAAATCGTGAAGGAAAAAAAATCCGAAAGAAAGGGAAAGAAAAAGTAAGCTAATTTTCCATAAATGGTTCTGAAAGTTGTGGAATCCCAGTTGCTCGTTAACTGAAAGGCAAGCATTGTCCTCTGCACACAATATGGTACACGGACCACACTGTATCGTCAGCTCTTCCCTTCCAACGTGTATGTGCAATTGATGGGTACGTCATTGATGACTGCTTGACCTCGTTGGCCTGGGACATTTTTACTTCCTACCCTGTGTCCCGTGCATGACTGTATTCATAGCCAAATTTCTTATTAGAGATGATAAGGTTTAAGGTCAAATCATAGTGAGCTCATCGACCGTCGTGGAACATGTCCCACCTCATGTGTGTGCTGAGCACATGCTTCACTGATTACAGAATAACATTTAGCTCTCTATTTCTCTCCATTTTCGTATCATGACTGACTGTGTTTCCTTGGATACCTTAAACAAAACCAGAGTATCGCTGGGCCCATTTCCTGTGGGCATCCTGTACCAACACTCTGATATTTTTTTTCCTGAATTCATTTCAGGAAACTTCCTAGCTATATTAAAATCCATTCACAAACTTCAGCTCCGCTCCAGAAAACATTTCTGGTCAATGTGAATTATATAACTAATAAAATGTACCTTTTTCTGGGTAATTTCCAAAACACTCAGAAACTGAGGAATTTGTTAGGTAAATATAAATTCTAAAGGTTTCAGAACAGCTCTTGAGCACGTGCGCTTTATACTCCCGTGTTGATAGCTTGAAGATCTCTGATTGTTCTAATTTATCTGTTGTCATATATTAGCTTAGCAGTCCTTGGGGCTCACACACACACACACACACACACACACACACACACACACACACAAACTTTCTTTTAAAAAAAGCAATGTTTAAGAACTTCATGAGCTTCATAATCCATCCAATTTTCTTTACTCCAGTGAACTGGAAAGGATCTGTTGCTTTGAAGTGTTTGTGCTTATAGTTCTCACTTCATCAACCAGGGGGCATTTTCCCAGTGACATTACTTAAAACAGTAATGGGGGTGATTCGGTAACACTCCTGTATTTGTGGACTATGTTGTAAGTACGTTCAATTTAATTTCCTGTGTTAACGGTGGACACACGTGGCTCCCTGTTGCATCCTGCACCACACGTGCCGGTGCACTCTGGTTGCATCCTGCACCACACGTGCCGGTGCACTCTGGTTGCATCCTGCACCACACGTGCCGGTACACTCTGGTTGCATCCTGCACCACACGTGCCGGTGCACTCTGGTTCTGTTCACTCTGTGCTGCACTGGTCTCCCATTCCTCTGACTCCGTCTTGCTGATATCCCACCTCCCTCAAGCAGATATGCTCTGCCTCCATGTTGCATATCATACATTCAGTGGTCCTCTCTCCTTCCCTTTCCTCCAGGCTTCCTCTGTCATTGTCCCCTTTCTTGGTTTCACTCCAGAGGGGCATATTAGTTGGATCTCATCAACTGTTACTGATGGATACCATACTGTTCTTCTTGGTTTACTCTTGAGAAGACCAAGTTCCCGAGATCTGAACTTGCCTTGTGCTCATAGCTATTGATACATTGTAAATGCAAACACTGGCCACTTTCCCCCAAACCAAAGCTTATTATTCATTTAATCAATACAACTAACCTCTATAATTTTGTCTTCATTTATAATAATTTTCTCAAACCTGTATTCTTTAGAATACCTTAAAAAATAAGCAAAACACTTTTAAGCTATTCTTCGTCCTATACGAAGGAGTTCTTTCTCAATTTTTTTATCTCACTAGGCTCAGTCATATAATATTATTTCTTAAGAAAAATAAACTACCAACCATCAGACATTACTATTCAAATAAAACAGGCCGTTATTGGAAATGCTAACTCGATCGTAGAACTTTAAAAAAAAATATTACAGTTGGGTGATATTGCAAGGAGTTCTGCCATTAAAAGATTATAGCAAGTTCGTAGAAGACATTTTATAGGTTTTGCGTTTCTTGGCTTTGAGGATTACTTTACTTGCTTTATTTTTATAGTGTGTAGATCATATATGGAACACTTCTTGGTAAATAGATTTTATGTTGCCGTTGAGTGTACTCTTAGTCGATTGCCATTTCAACATACTAGGAACACTTCCAGCTCACAGCTAGATGAAACGAACGCCACATTTTCATCTGCCAAAAAAGTTTTAAGGTAAGTCATAACAGGAAAAACTCAGAGAGTTAGGGTTTATTTTTTTAAATTGCAAATGTGAATTAGTTGCAGCAAACTTCTTCTCAGGCAGTAGCTTCCTATTTAAAGAACTGTTCACCAACCCTACTGTTTTAGACAATTTCCTTTCCACCCCTGGAGCCACTGTGAATATCAGGTGCTTTCCGCAGCCCTTGCCACCTAATGGGAAACGGGAAGATTATCTTTTGTATGTTTTCATCTGTTCTTACACCGTGACATTATGTTTCTATTTTAGAATTGCAATTTGAGAAATACCTCATTTCTCGTATCCCTCCCCCTCATTCTGAGTCCATCAATGCCCTGAGAAACAGTGTAGTCACAGAGCTGGCTTTTGGGCTTCTAACTTTCAAAGTTCATGCTGGTGCAGTGACTTTGAAGTCAGGTTCTCTGCCCTAGGAAAATGATGGAAGTCTAGGGAATGACTTGGAAAGCCATTACAGTGAATGCTCTTAGCTTTTCTCCCCATTTCCACAAGTTAGATCATTATTAAAAATAGTATATAACCTTTGAAATGTAAATACATAAAATATCGAAGAAAAATAAAATTAAAAAAATAAAATAAAAGTAATATATGCCTGTTTAAAGTGTTGAAAAAACACAGTGATGATGGTGTCTCTCCCACTTCTGGTTCCCTGATGCCACTAGGCAGCAATTCCTACATAGATATTGTCTCCCATAACGAAACCTGATATACCTATCGTGCTCCCCATAAAGTTCCTCCAACATATCCATGTTCTTCACTCTCCCCTTCCAAGCTGATTTCTTTCCTGTTTTAAAAAGCTTTATCTTTACTTGGTTCAAGACTTGAGAGAGGCTGTAGGGGCAGTTACAAAGTTGCCCAGTGGCTTTCGAGGTTCATTCAAGTGGAGGTCCTGAGGCAGCTAGTGCAGAACAGAGGAGGGGGTTCCTTGGAAGGCACAGAGGCCTCTTAGTCATGCTTGAGAGTGAGGTGCTCAAAGAGATACTCACCCAGAGATGCCTGGACCATGCCTGTCTGTGCTGGTTATAGCCCTGCCACCTATAGAGGTTGGGCAGGTTGTTGCCGATCTTCTTGATGACCTTCACCTGCTTATCCAGGAAGTGACTTTCCAAGAAATCACAGAGATGAGGGTCTGTGCGGGTAGAACCCAGGGCATGCAGTTCAGGTTCTTCTCCAGGGCCAAGGCAGCTTCCATGGCCTCCTGAGTTTTACCCCATTTATCTTGAGTTGGTTTCTG
Source organism: Rattus norvegicus (assembly GCF_021556685.1). Classification (NCBI taxonomy): domain Eukaryota; kingdom Metazoa; phylum Chordata; class Mammalia; order Rodentia; family Muridae; genus Rattus; species Rattus norvegicus. The sequence goes on along the minus strand of NC_141537.1, from coordinate 136,261,198 downwards.
CACATCTAGGAAGAGTGCATGACCCCAGAGATTGTTCTGCTTCTTGAGGAGAGACTTAGTGCCCTTGCACTTCTCCTTGGTCAATTCATAAAAGTGGCCTACGCTTTCCTACGTCATTCAGATCAACAAAAGAAGCCCAGAGAGAGGTAGATGTAGGAGGAATGAGGTGCAAGTTGACCAGGCATTTCACAGCCTTCCACTCTGGTGGAATGATTCTGATGAATCTGAGAGGTCAAGGCTGATCCTGAGTATAGAGCTAAGAGAAGTGAGAAGTCCTAGGAGCCAAAGGAGGCAAGGAGATGGTCTCTGAGGCTGCGACTGAAGAGACTTGTAAGGCGGCTGGAAACTAATAAAGTAGGAGTCCCTGGTTCTGTTTCATCTAAATACTATGGAAGCAAGTCACAGATCCAGCAGACCTCCAAGGCACTAACTGGATTTTTTTTAACAGGGTTTGGTCTTGTACAAGTCCTGCCAAGGTAAACCACAGCTGTTGGGAGATCCTAAGTGCAACGCTTTGTCATATACAGAAGACAACATTTGCCAGCACTTCCCCTACCTATCTCCCAGCTCTTGAATTCTTTCCATCTCTACTGTCATGTTCCATGGGCGATGGGGATGATGGGACAGTGGCCTAGATGTCCCATCAAGGGCCAATCTTTCACGATCATTTATTCTCTGAACTGACTACTGCCCACCCCAAACAGCAGCAGCTCTAACCAAGGTTGAGGGGCATCACTAATCTGTACAGGTTTAAAGATGCACGTGCTGTACACGAAGAAGTGTGGGCGAGTATATGTGTACCCATGTGAGTAATGCATGAAACCAAAAGGGATTGTAGAAGGAATGGAAAGAGGAAGACCAGATCAGAGCAGGATAATGAGGCAGAATATGGGCAGAGTGAAGTGATACACCATAGACAAGCACCATAAAGATACTGGTGATTTTTATATGCTGACTTTGAAAAAGAAGTTCAGATTGGGCAAAAGAGAAAGATTTCTCATAAGAAGGAGACTAGAGTTTAAGGAGAAAGCTTGCTATAAAACTCTATCTTTGTGCAAACAGTAATTCAGGTTTTTTTTTTTTTTTTGGCCTAGTACAATATTTTTTTGGTGCTAGGAACGTTTTGCTTGTGGTTTGGGGCTCTTTGGGTGTAGACATGACTGAAATTCAGTGTTTCCCATCCTCTCAGCCTATAAAAATTTATATAATTCTTTGTTATTAACCTTTTCCACATTTCCTTAAATCAGTGATTCTCAAATTTTGTATTCATTTTTTTCTGATTTTCTTTTCTTTTATTGGATATTTTCTTTATTTACATTTCAAATGTTATCCTATTTCCAAGTTTCACCTCTGGAAATCCCCTATCCCAGACCCTTTCTCCCTGCTTCTATGAGGGTGCTCCCCCACCCACCCACTCCTTCCTGCCTCTCCACCCTGGCATTCCCCTACACTGGGACATTGATCCTTCACAGGACAAAGGGCCTCTCCTCCCAAGAAGTGCATGTGGACAGGAGCCTGATATAGCTGTCTCCTGAGAAGCTGTGCCAGAACCTGACAAATACAGAGACAGATGCTCATAGCCAAACAATGGACTGAAAACTGGGTCCCTAATGGAGGAGTTAGAGAGAAAGGACTGAAGGAGCGGAAGGGATTTGCAACCCCAGAAGAAGAATAACAATATCAGCCAACCAGACTCCACAGAGCTCCCAGGGACTAAACCACCAACTGAAGATTACACATGGAGGGACCCATGGCTCCAGCTGCATATGTAGCAGAGGTTCTCAGTCTTTCTAATGCTGAAACCCTTTAAAACAGTTCAATATGTTGAAGTGACCCAAAACCATAAAATTATTCCATTGCTACTCAAGTACTGTAATTTTGCTACTGTTATTAATTATAATATAAATACCTGATAAGTAGGATATCTGATATGTGACTCAAGAGAGGTTGTGATCCACAGGTTAAGAAATGCTGCCTTACACAAAAACAAATGTGATTTCTTAAAGTAGCAGTTTAAAGTAGACTATACAACTAGATAAGGGTCTATCCCATGCCAGAGCATTTTTCTGTCCCACCTGTGTGTGGTAGTCGGTGTCTCTAATCAGTAAGATTTCAAAGCAGAACTGACATCAGACTTAGCTGGGAGCTTTTCTAGATTTTCATGCCCAACATCAGTCCTTCTGCTTCTGACTAGGGTAAGGGTGAGGTACTAAGTTTCAACAAGACTCCAGGGGACTTAATGTGCCCTGCAGCATGACAAACAGGGTTTCATTATTTCGCACTTTGTACTGGAGTCTACCAAAAATGACTTGGCTGGATCCGCGTTGATCCGAGCCTCCCCCTTTTCGGTTTGCTTTTAAATAATTTCCGATGATATTTTTGGTACTCTCTTTTCAGCCCCCGTGTCTCCGCTCTTCATCTCCCGCTCTTCTTTCCTCCCCTTCTCTGTGTGTAAATGAGTATACATTTTAAAATGATTTTTAAAATTTATACCAAAATATATGTGAAACTCTAATTAGTGTGGCTGATGTCATTTCCCAAGAGAGTTGCTTGCATGTTTTGGTAATTGTTATTATCAAAGCCCTCTTTAAAATTTATTTATTCTACTGCATTAGTGTTTTGCCTGCATGCATGTCTGGATGGGGGTTTCAGAGTCCCTGCAACTGGAGCTGCAGACAGTTGTAAGCTGGCACATGGATGCTGGAATCGAACACAGGTCCTCTGGAGGTGGGGCCAGTGTTCTTAACCCCTGAGCCTGCTCTCCAACCCCTTTCAAAGCCCCTTTAACAAAAGCTAAAATCAGCTTTTATGTTTTGATTTTTGGTAAAACTTTCTTTACAAGAGGAGAAGTCTATGGCTCAAAGAGCCTGCTAGGTCTCATAAACTTCAGTGCCATAATCTGTCCCAGCTTGAAACGTAATTCACACCATTTAGGTTGAGATATTGGTAGGGGCGTCTCAGTCTGATCCATTATTGCAGTGATGATTTACACAGTATCATAGTGAATTATTCCAACAAAAAGAAAGGTACTTAAGCATGCTCTTTTCTGGAAAAATGTAATTAAATTGCATTATGTGTCTATACTACTCCACGATGTTTTACTTAATGATAGTGTTTCAAGAATATTACTCTGAATGCTAACGTGGGGGATAACTAGTTTTGACTTAACATATAATGAAGTATTCACCTATTCATTTTGAATTGTTGATAGAAAGCCAATTAAAGCAAATGGGCTTTGGTAAGGAACTGCAATGGCTTCAGTGAACCTAGGCTTTTATTCTACTGAGCTCCGCTTTTGTCGTGTGCATTTAATGAGTATCCTCTAGGCTGCACATATTTGCAAATTTAAAACATGTAACCTTCAAATCATTGACCTGACAACCATCTTATTCTTAGCATATATGCCGTTTCTAAAGTATTTATTTGACTGTGTGGTGTGGTGTGGTGTGTGTGTGTGTGTGTGTGTGTGTGTGTGTGTGTGTGTGAGAGAGACAGAGAGAGAGAGAGAGAGAGATAGAGAGAGAGAGAAAGAGAGAGAGAGAGAGAGAGAGAACACATATATGTGGGGTGAGGGGAGAGAACAACTTGTGCGAAATGTTTTTCCCCCCTCTACTATGTATTGCACTGATGTAGGAAGCCTTGGAAGCAAGCTCCATAACATTCCTGGTCCCATATATTATTTATTTTTAAAAAAGCCAAAATTGCCTCCCTATCTTCAGATTCAATTCTTTTTGTAAGAGTAGAGAGCCACGGAGTCCACACTTGAAACATGTTCCTCTGTTAATTCAAAAATTACAGTAGATTTAGCTCTTTTTTATTGAAAATGATTACAGGAGCTTAGATAATGATTTAGAGAATAAACTGCTTACTACAGAAGAGGGCTTATCTGAATTCACATCCCTACAATCTGCATGGAGCACAGACAGGCATGATAATCACATATAACCGAGCACTCAGGAGGAACTCATAGGGGATTTCCTGGGCAAGTTATCTAGATCGACTACCAGAATAGTTAGCTCCTGGTACAGTGGAAGACTTGGCCTATTCAAGAACACTGCAGAGCTGTCAAGAAAGTCACCATCAGAAACTTTGGGTCTCCATTCACAAGCATACACTTTGCATTTGAAACACCCATCCTGACACAGGCAATGTTCCCCCCATACATGCAAACAGATCTATACACATGCCATAGACATATTCGCACAAAAATGACTGCAGTTTTTAACTGATCAGACATGAAGTAAGTACTTAGTGTCTGTGAAGTTTAATTTTGGAAATTTCACAGTGTTAAAGCTTCTATGAAGCCTCTGTGAGAGATGATTTAGATTAGGTTAGTCTGGGAGATCTAGATTATCTAGATGATCTAGATTATCTTAGGTCAGCAAGAAACAGACACTCTGTTAGTGGCAGAGCCATTTGATATGCAGGTGTCCTACACTGCAGAAAAAGGGATGGAGAGCTCAACATCTGCATTCCTCACTCTCTAGCCTGCTTCCTGCCTGACTGTGGACACAGGCTAGCTTAAGGTCATGCTGCCATAACTTTGTCCCCATTATGGATTGCCTCTGTGGACAATAAACTGAAACTAACTCTTATTAGACATACTTTGGTCAGAAACTTTGTTGCAACAATGAAGCAAGAAATGATTAAAGCAGCCAATAATTTATCTTAGCTAGTCTTGAAATAATTCCATTTAAATTGTTTGTTATTACAGAGGTGTGATTTACTTAAAATCCTAGACTTCAGGGAAAGGTTTTAATTTTCAATCTATTCTGTTATTTCATCTTTCTTATGGAAGGATGCAAGTTTGCAATGAGATGACCCCAGTGCAGTCACAATACAAAGCCACAAAAACATGCATTAATTTTTATGAACATTTCTTCGTAATTTATACTGAATGGTTTCTAAAAAGCCTCCAGTCACCTTACAAAAGAAGATTTATATAAAATGAGACAAGCACAGATAAAAATAGGAGGCTGTTTAAAAGGATTAGAGGCACCTGGGCGATGTTAATTCTAACAGCTGGAAAATGTCATGATAGCTAAAACCAGAATGGTTTTTACATTTTCCCTCTTCGGTGTAAAAGTTTATACATTTATCAGCAGAGGCAAACTCTTCCCAAGACCAGCCAGTCAAGAGCTATGTGTGTTTTATACTGATAGGTTTTGTGTAACTAGAAAACTAGGTCCTTTGGCCAAAAGGTAGAGAAAAATTGCTGTGAAATTGACCATTCACATCGACTCTGACGGCCGATAACAAACTCTATCCATGAAGAACATTTCTATTTGGATCTCTGCCTTAAAATTATAGCAAGCATTGGTTGGGTTTTCCCGGTATATGACATTTCCTCTTTTTTAAACAACCCAAAAAGCATTCAAGATCATTCTTCTGATATGTATTATTAGCTGTGTGCATAGAGGCTACATAATTTGAAACTTCCACAGATTAGAAAGTACCATTTGAATTTAGATAGTATTGAGGTCTCCATACAACAGACTTTTCAGTTCTTCTGAGTATTTTCCTTTCTGATGATATGGACTAAACAGCACATTACAGGTCCTAAAGCACAGGGTGTTAGTCGATCTAGAATTCCCATTTCTCTCATTTTGTGGGCGCAACTTACGACTTAATCACTTTGGTACTGTGGATACTGTACCCTAGCACTGGCTCATTCTGTTTATAGGCATACTGGAAAAAGAAGTACAAACACATCCATGTCTTGTTTGTACACCATAAAATATGTGCTCAACCAAAAGAAAGATGATGTTGTTTTCCTATTTTTCTCTACATAAGGAGCTCTTGCCCTTCAAAGTAAATGTGATTCACAGAATTATGTGGAGAGAGAATGAGTAGATTCTACATCCACATATGATGAATGGACCTTACTGAGTAAATGTATGAGTAATTAGTAATTGGTAAAAAAACATGAGAGTTCTTCACATTCCATAGAAGACAAAGCTATAACAACAACATCATCATCAACAACAACAACAACCAACTAACCAGCCAAACAAACAAATAAAACCCCTATATCTGAAAACAGATGTTCCCAGCCAAGTGCCTCATCCATAAAAATGACATTGGGTGGTGATGCACAGGGATCATCTGGTTAAGTTGGTGTACATTCTGCTGTGGCTGCCAGGAGGACTCATTTCTCCAAGTAGCTTAAAATACTGACCTGGTCTGCTTGTTTCCCATGTCTATTAATAGATGGCTCCTGTTTTTAAATAGAGCTGTTTAATGCTGGGTCCAGAATATTCCTGCTTCTATTTTAGTAACAACTTCCTTATGAACACTTCAAGGGAAGATAGATTCTGCATTTTAGAACTTTCATTTTATCAGAGGGTCAATGGCACATTGAACTAGAAAATGGCAGAGTTAGTAAGACAATTAACTGTGACATTGATGAAAACAGAAAGTCAGTTCCAAAATCTTTAAATTAAATTTGACATGTTTGGTTGAACATTTTACTGAGTGTCATTTTTCCATGAAAGCATTGGTTTTATCTAATCTCACATAGTTAACAATAGTCTTCTTTCAGAAAGATCAAAAATATGTGTTACACAACGTGTGTTCCACCTGTCCCTTCCAGAGTCACCTTCATTCTGCCTTATGCCCCAGCAGTCCCATCTGGATACATCACAGTGTCCCCTTACATTCTGACTTTGAGTTTCTAGGGATAATGGAGATATTAGCAGGGAATCCGCGAGTGAGAAGAGGAAAGGCCAGGGTGTTTATTGGCCTGGCTTCCTTCTTGGTGGGTTGCCATATGTTGTCTGGGAGTGTTCTGTACACAGTTACCCACTGAGGGAATTCTATGAATTTCCTTTCCATGTACCTTGGATGCATAAGCATGGGAGGGCAAGCAGCATATCATCTGGGTTGGCTGCTTTATTCCTCACTTTCTGCCAGACTCTTTTCTAGTTACCCATAGAGTATGCCATGCTAACAGCCTGATGGGTGCTATTTAACAAAAACATTGTAATCAAAGTAGACAGAGAAAAATGATGTTAGAACTTTCAGACATAATTTTTCTCTGTTTACATGTTGTAAGACACATAAGTAAATTTCTCAAATAGATCAATAGATAGAAATGTATTGGCAAACTCTAGGCTATAAGTTCTACAGTAAATCAAAGCCACATTCCTTCTGGTCTTGATCTCTGAGAGAGAGTTTGGGGGGGGCTTATTTTGGCTTCTGAAAGTAGAGTTGTCCACAGGAATACAATGAAGGTGGGGTGTGCAATTTAAAATCTTCCAGTGTTTATATCCTATGGAGCAAAGCTACTTCAATGCTTTATCAACCCAGTATTACTTAACATTTCATCTGAGTTGCATTATTGTTAAGATATGCTGTTCTTTTACCCTCTGAACTGTTTGAAATCTATTGTGTGTTTCAAGAGCATACATCACAATCCAATATAGACTTTTCATATGTCAAGTGTTCAGTAGCTCCATGTAGCTAACAGCTACCGTGACTGATATGTTCAGCTAACAGTTTATAGCAAACACACACAAACACACACACACACACACACACACACACACACACACACACACACGCAGGAGAGAGAGAGAGAGAGAGAGAGAGAGAGAGAGAGAGAAAGAGAGAAAGAGAGAAAGAGAGAGAAGCATATTTTGTAGAATTACACTATAAAATATCCCCTTCAACATGACTAACCCTAAGGGTGAGCTGAAACTTGCAGTTGTCTTTTCAGCTCTGTTAAAGTGCATATTCTGCACACACTAAATAAATGTAAATATTGAAATGGACAGAGGTATGTTTGGGAATCACTATTTCTGAGGTTTTGGTCAGTGGTCTTGTGTTGATCAGGACATTCTGGACCAAAGAGCTCCCAGAGGTAGAGCAACATTGATCTCCCATAAGGAACAAAAGCTCAGTAATTAGGAAGATATTTGAAACAAGGTCTGTTCTTTCAGGATACAACCCTAGTGCCATACATACCCAAATTAGCCCCAACTTCGTGATGTATATTATCTCTCAGTAGTGTCAGCTTGTCAGCAAGCTGGGCAGGTTGAAGCCTTAGAGTCCTGGTGATCTAATCACTAAGCAAATAATCTTTCCCCTCCCCCTCCTTCTCCCTCCCTCCCTCCCTCCTTCCCTCCCTCCCTTCTCTCTCTTTCTCTCTTTCTTTATTGGTGTTTTGAGACAGGGTTTCTCTGTGTAGCCTTGGCTATCATGGAACACACTCTGTAGGCCACACTGGTGATCTTCCTGCCTCTTCCTCCTGAGTGCTGGGATTAAAGGCATGTGCCACCACCCCCACCACCCTCTGCCAAACTATATAGAAGACTTGTTAGCACCTCATGCTCAAACCACAACTCTACTTGTGAACCAAAATGCATTTTTTTTCTGCCAAGATTAGTGCAGAACACTGTCCAGAGTACTTAGGTGAAATAGCATCTTTTGCTTGTTACATTTGTTGTCAGTTCTGTAAACCATTGGTGGTAGTTCAGGACAGCCATTAACTTCCTTCTTACAGGCAAGGAATGTGGGCCATAGAGAAATGAATACCAACCCAGAGTTTCGGAGCTGGTCAGCAAGAGATCATAACCCAATTCCAGTTCTGATTTAAAAACGAATGGATGAATGTGCTAAAAGTCAGGCATATGACCTATAGATTTGAGTCTTGGTGGGCGGGTTTGCTCTGTAGTAGACTGACAATGGAAGTGACCTTCAGATCTGATATTTGGTTGTCCAGACCATGGACAGCAACATGGTGAGTTAATGAGTTATGATGTGAAGATCAGACCTGTCAAGAAAGCTTCCATGTATTATTTTGATAATTAGAGTCTGTATTTGTCCTCAGAAAGCCACTTAAATCACTTAAATCACATTCAGGGAAATGTTACCCCTTGAGTTGTACACTACATGACCTATGCAACTACATTTGGCAGCTATGACTCCTGGTTAATTTGTTTCTAACCTTGCTTACCTTATTGTTTCTCTATCACCTGAGATAAAATTGAAGAATATTTGCTAGTACCATTAGGCTTGTATTTATCCTGTGATTTTTTTGACATTTAAATTTTATTCATTACTGATTTTGTTGTTTCATTTTCTATTGATTAAGCTGTTCTTTGACAAACATGAATCTAGTATGTTTTTATATAGTATATCAGTTACTTTCATCCCTTAACCTGTCTTATTTCACACTGATCCATTAATTCTCTTCCTTACAAATCAATTTCCTATTATTACTATTATTATTATTGTTGTTATTATTATTATTATTGTGAGTATAAACCGTGTATGAATACCCATGCACATGTATCACATCTTGTTTATGGAGTTCACAGGGCAACTTTGTGCAGTTCACTTTTTGCATCCACCTTATGTGAATTCTAGGAATTAAACATGTAGGTTGGGACTTCTACTAGCTCAAGCCATCTCACCAGCCTATTGTCCTATGATTTTTATTCCTTAGAATTTTATGCAAGCAGACAATGAGATTATATATATGTATTATATATATATACCTTTAGACTATATGTGTATGTATATGCACATATATGTATATATCTCAATTTCCCTTGCTGATTTCTTTCATACTTGCCTTAAATTGTTCTCCCTCCAGACTATCTCTTTCTCTTTTTAATACTTTATGTTATCAAAAACCTGTTATGTATTTTACACACACACACACACACACACACACACACACACACCTCCTACTACATCCAGTTTGCAGCTGGTGGTAAATGTAGGCCATCACTGAACTATAGGAATATAATTATTGGCTCCTTCCTCTAAAACTAGTAATCTTTTCCTCTCCAGAAACTGTCAACTGACAACAGTTCCTCAATAGGGATGAGTCCTAGCCCATCTACCCAATATGCGCTAGCAACCCCAGCTGCTGTGAGACTATAGCTTTCAGAGCCATGCCCTCTTCAGAAGACAGTGTTTTACAGCATTCTTCTCCTTTTGTGGACTCATACATTTTCTTCCACTTCCTTTTCCTTCCATGGTGTTCCCAGTTTGGAGTTGGACATTGGGATGTTAAGCGTCTGTCTGACATTTTAAAGGATGAAGAATAGTATAATATATGTAAAATAAAAATAGTGAAGTGGAATGCTAGGGTCAAAATGGATTAGGCATTGGGAAGTATGGGGATATGAGGGGACCAAGAGATGGAGACGACTAACACAAAGGAAGGATGTATGAAAGAGTAGGAAGGAAGGCTACCATGTCCCAACCCAATTAAAATCAAAAATTGCCGAAAGAGTAGATTATATGTGAAATGAAAGATAAGGGAGACTTATCGGGATAAAATTGTTACAAGAGGATGGAAACAAGTGGCAGATGGGAGGAGGGTGGTTGTAGTTAGGTAAAACAAATTTAAGGATTATAATAAAAAAAGCCTTATGGAAGTCCACTAGTTTATAAGCTAACTTCAATTTATTTATTTATATTTATATTTATTTAAAAATTTATATAATTATATATTATATATTATATAATATATTATATAATTATATATTATAATTATATAATATATATAATATATTATGTATAATATATTATATATAATATTATAATATATTATATATTATTTTTAAATATATATTACAATATATATTTAAAAATAATATATTTATATTTATTTAAAAAATAAAAAGATTTTGAACAAAATTGTCCTCATGGGTAGACTGCATTTCAAGAGTTATGAAAGGAAATCACACTGCAATATATGGGATCCCTTCTTATGAATGATTTGTCAGGGAAGCCCTAGAGATCTCTAAAACCACATGGGTTTCTGTCATTGTCAGTTGCCCTCCTAAGCATATGCTGAGACTCCATTGTTGAAGAATCCATGTGATTTTATTTAGAGCATAGATAAATCAACCTCAAATCAATCTGGACACCTCTTCTCTTCTCTGAGAACTAGGCTTCATAGTTCTGCAAAGTTTTATTCCGGCTACTGTGGAACAAAAAACATCAACAGTCTTACAAAATTCTGGACCCTTCATGCTTTGATACTGGCTGCCAGGCAAGATGTGTCTACTCTCCCTATAGTGCCCTGACTGTGATGGGGTAACTAACTGTTCTCTAATTGCATTTGAGGACTGCACAGCAGGACAGAACTTCAAGTTTGATATTGGAATCTTGGTCAAAATGCCATGATTGGGGAAGTCATAGTTCCTAGGGGAGAACTTGCTATTTTTCTTCTGTTAAAGAAGAAAATGTCTTTTAAATATTTACATTTTTATCCATAGTCCTAGGATAATTTCAGTCCTTGTTAGGGAAGGTGCCTTTTGCATTGGATAGCAGTAAATGGAGATGCATAATTCATATTCATCAAAGTGTGTCTCTCTTTGTCTCTCTGTATTTCTCTGTGGCTCTCTGTCTCTGTCTCTGTCTCTCTAGTCTCTCTCTGTCTCTCCATCCCTCCATCTCTCTCTCTCTCTCTCTCTCTCTCTCTCTCTCTCTCTCTCTCCTCTCTCTCATTTTCTCTCTCCTCCCTTTCTTGTTTGTATGTCTATGCACTAATGAATGCACATGTCCCATTGCCCTAGTGGAGCTCAGAGGACAAATCTCTTTCTTTACTTTCTGGGTCCCAGGGACTGAACTCAGATAATCAGACTTGGTCAAAATTGCCTTTCCCCACTGAGTGATCTTGCAGGTCTCATGCCCTGATTTTTAATGACAGAACATGCTTTCCATAGCATCCTTTATTTTTGTTTCTCTTGCCTTAGCAATGCACATTAAGAAGCACCACAATGTGTATTGCCCCTAAGCTCCTTGCCTTAGTAGCATTCCTTTGACTTGCTGTCAGGGTTAAGTATTTGACATTACTACTACAGTCATACTTAATTCCACTAATCACTGTAGAGAGTAGTCATAAAAAGAGTCATTCAAATGTCTGTTATTGCTTAAACATGTTGTCACATGACAAAATGCTACATAGCAATATAACCTCTAAACTAAAATACATTATGAGTGCATTGAATATTATGAATGACTTTAATGGCAGCAAGCTTCCTGAATGGCAATATTCAGTGTGGGGCTGTAACATAGAAGTTATCTAGACATTATATATTTTATTGCACCCATTTTGTTTGCCAACCTCAAGAAACATAGCTGTACTTAACTTTCAATTCAACTTTTTAAAAAAAATTAATTAGGCATCCTGGCATCATGGGAACTACACTTCAGTGCCAATATAAAAATATTCGTCTTTATTTACATTTAGTACTTGCTAATGCTATTCATTTGTGGATTTTAATTAAGAATTTTAAGATGGTTGATGATGTCCTTAAATTGAGACATAAAAGAATGGAACATATTCAGCAAATACCCAACAGGTTTGTAATTGAGAAAATTGAAGTTCTTGCTGAAAGTGTCTCATTTAAAGAAGTTTTCCTGAGAGTATATCAAAAATGAAATCGATAACTGGAAACGAAGCTATGCCAAATGTTATACTTAAATGTTCTAGTTACAGTAAGGGTGAGAAGCACTGAGGGAAATAGTATTTGCTCAAAGCTAGACTATTAGTATTTTTGGATATAATAAAATTCCAAAAAAGTCCTGATCTAAAAGTTTGTGATAACTTTCATTGCCTGCTTTCAGACAGCTGAGAGTAATGAGAGGGCATGTGGTGGGATGTTGTTGTTTTTGTTGTTGTTGTTGCTGTTGCTGTTGTTGCTGTTGTTGTTGTTGTTTATGGTGGTGGTGGTGTGTGTGGGGGGTGTTTTTGTGTTTATGTGCATATGTGTGTGTGCACATGTGCACCTGCTTGTTCGTGCATTTTCAAGGTCATGCTATCATATGACGAATAGATTTTTGTATCTATCAGGGTAGATATTACATGTCAACAGGACATCTCCAGCTAAGGCTTCTGAAACCTGCTGTGAAAACTGCTTGAGTCTTCGATATCTAATCCCTCCTCTTCCCAAGATGTAACATTTTCACTTGTATATAGTTTTGTACTTTAACAATTTAAACGAAGAACCCTTCTCTAGAGTGCTGTAAGTGCCAAAGTAGGGGATTCTGTAAGACTAATGGGTCCCTGTGTCTGTTAGTATTCTGTGTAGTTCAGTGCTGATGTACAAAGATAAACACTTATCTTCATTATTCCTGGATCTTAGCTAAACCCATAGAGAAAGCAAGAAGTATAAGTCGTGCTCATTTGCTAACCCAGAGAAACATAAGCAACTGCATATTCAGAGCTATATCGACTGGATTGTTTCCATGGCAACAAGCAGGGCATCAAAATATTTATATTAATCTTTTATGTTTTAATTTGTTTTAAGGAATTGTGTTAAAATGACAAAATATATGACTTTGTTTTCTTAAATAAATTCATATTAGTTTGTCATTTTATTCCTCATGTTAAATGATTTTAAAGGTTTGCTTTACGCAATGTAACAAGATGTCATATAAAATGTCATTTTAATTACTCCCAATAAATTGTGGCTTGCATAGCTTTCACTGCTTGCCATGTTTTTAAATTGAGATGCATGACATAGTAACTCTGACCAAGAATTAGAAATCCTCTCTGAAGATGAGTATTGTCAGCAATCAACAGTTCAATATACCAATCCAAGCTATTGATGATGTCACACACTATACATAATTATCTGTTTCCTATAAGGTACTGGCTTTTTTTTTCTGGTAAATTGTTTGCTCAGCAAGTATTAAGAGCAGTGTTTGATTCCCACAGCCACAGCCAATAAAACTTTCTGGTTATGGTGATATGTATTTTTATTCCCAGTACTGGGAGGGTACAGAAGAGTTTGAGGTTCCTTTGACCTACTTGTCAAGGTCCAGGTCGCAGACACAGAAATTTAAGTAGGGATTTGAGAGTTAGCTCAACCTGTACAATGGTTACAGTGCATTCCTGAGATCTGAGTTTGAATTCCCAGAAACTTTGCCAAAGCCATGAGCAATAGTGTGTATCTGCATAGTTGCAGCATTCTACAATAAGATTAGAGGGAAAACAAGGAGCAGCGCTGGGACCAATCACCCAGCTAGCCTGATTTATAAGCCTGCTGCAAATTAAAACAGAGAGAGGGGGTTGGGGAGACAGAGAGACCTTGTCTTGAAGTGGAAGGTGAGAAGTGACACATAAATTCATTAGGAATTCTTAAAAAAACAACTCTACAATACTTCTATTTTGGCAGTAACCAACAGCTGTCTAATTAGACTTAAGGTTTGCTCAGCGGGAGGAAATTTATACTTAGTATTGTAAAATTAGATAATTACCCGTGTCTGGAAGGGGCACAAATGCTGGAAGAGAACCACTTATTGTCATTTTCCTTAACATATATAATTTTTAACTATAATCTAAATATATCCCCTATATTTCAAGATAAGTGTAGATCTCATACATCATCAAATAAGCATCTTTTTGCAGCACATAGAGACTGTTGCAGAGATCCATCACTGTTCACAATGCACAGAGTAAGTATTCCTGGCTGCTTAACCTCAACTGACACATCTGCAACTCAACTTCTACATCCAAGGCTCAGGAGTGAGAGCAGGAAGATTATAAGCCAGAGAACAAGGATGCCTGCTGCTAGATAGTGTCCACTAGAAGTTGCAGGTAAAATGCACTTACTAAACACTATGTTTACCCGAATAGGACTATATAATGACAACATCAGTTAACAGGCCAATGTGTGTGGAAGAAATCCCACAGTCCTACACAGAGCTACAGTTGATGAATAGCATGTGAGAGAGGGAGAATGAGTTTTGTTCTGGAAGGCCTTCACAGATAGGTTGCTCAATGAGCTCCTATGAAGATTGTCCAATCCCAAATAGTCAATCCTGAACACTATATATGTAAGCAATGCTAAATGTACTCATTAGGTTGTATATTCATATACAAATAGATACACATACACACAAGTAAACGAACACCCATGTATATATGATATAATGAACATGGAAGAAGTAAGGTCATGAATTTGGGAAGGAAGGAATAGTAGAGATTGCACTTTGGAAGATGGGTTGGGAATGATGTAGACGCAGGGTTCATGTATTAAGTTATATAAATAAAACAGTAGCAAATTAAAATACTAAGTCGCCATTTCTCTTGAATTGGAAGGGTATTTCTTTTCAGATTGTTCATAAAAAAATCTTTAATGGCCCTCTCCTATTACAATGAAATTGTTGGTATAAATAGATCATTTAATTAAAGAAAAAGTTAATTCCCATTAATTTTGTATGCTAACTAATGAACGCTTAGGGCAGAAAAAAGTAAACTCAATTAGGCCCTCACCAGGGTGCTTGCCCTCTGCCAGCCCACGTGGTCTCTTGCCACATGACAGCTATGCTATGCTCTTCTTCCAGGGTGTGGGCTAATGAACATTAAAGATAAACTGACTCTTAAGTAAGGTCTGGGTTAGGTTTCTTTGTCTGATAGTTCTGCCTGGGTGTGGGATATAGAGTTGGGAGCATTACTGCAATATGCTAATTGATTTTGGCTTCTATTATTTCTTGATGAACAGAAGTGAGTTTTTACTATAACATCTCATATCTAATATTAAAATTGTGTTGAGGGGCTGGGGATTTAGCTCAGTGGTAGAGCGCTTACCTAGGAAGCGCAAGGCCCTGGGTTCGGTCCCCAGCTCCAAAAAAAAAGAAAAAAATTGTGTTGATAGACAGCAGCAATGGAGAGCTTTGAGACTCAACGGGTTAAGTGTGGAATTCAACAAATATTATTTAGCAACTATTCAACAAAGTACAAGGCAGAAGAGGATAAACTATTTTCGTCTTAGAAAAGGGGGCGTGTAATAAAAAATAGAGGCAATTGGTTGAATTCTTCAAGAGACATAAAACTCAGCTTGGTGGGAATCACAAATAAGTCTGGCTAGACTGTGGTTAGCCTGAGACATACGCTTCTCCTTGCCTGGAGAGGAGAAGCTGCTAGCTACCATTTATTGATCCCCTAAAGTGTTCCAAGAATTTTGTGTTTATTTTCTCACACACAATGATCTCAGCAGGCCTCTAACACAGGTGAAAATATCTGCATATTTCAGACAAGCCTGACATCAGAGTTTGAGATTTCCGTATTAAGGGCTAGGGCTAATTTTCATGGTGGATATTCCTAGTAAAGCAGGACTTTTGATGTTTGTAAAGAACCCATTGAGCCTTTTGTTTTGTTTTGTTCTGTTTTGTTTTGTTTTGTTTTGTTGGTTATATTTCTTTACACTTCAAATTAACCTCATCTAGTAAGTTTTTCAAATGTTTGAGAATATAATTAAGATGAATGTGTTGGTGTAGTGTTACCATTTTCAGAATAATGTCATCTTGTAAGATCACTTTATTTTCATATTACTGAGTAGCTGCTACTCAATGTAAGGGACAAGGACACCCTTATGTAAATGACTGTGGAAATTTGTCTGGGTAGCATAAAGTGCCACAGTAGATTTCAAAAAGGGCATTCTACAGTAGTCTTTAAAATACACCTTCCCACTCTTAATCTCTGTATTTTCTTTAGACAGGAACCATTCAATTCAAAAGTTCTCCCCCATCTACTCCCACACCTAATCTTGCTCCTCTTTTATCCTCCCTCTTCTCTCACCCTGCCATATACCCCCTCCCTCTACGTCCCATAATTATTTTGTTCCCCCTTCTAAGTAGAATTGAAGCATCACTTTGGTCTTCCTTCTTCTTGAGCTTCATATGGTCTGTGAGTTGTATCGTAGATATTTTGAGCTTTTGGGCTAATATCCACTTATAAGTGAGTACATACCATGTGTGTGGGGTTTTTTTTTTTTTGTTTGTTTGTTTGTTTATTGGTTTTTTCTTGTGTGTGTGTGTGTGTGTGTGTGTGTGTGTGTGTGTGTGTGTGTGTGTCTGGGCTACCTCACTCAGGATGATTAAGAGTAGAACAGAGCCTGAAAGAAAGGTCATCCAGAGACTGCCCCACCTAGGGATTCATCCCATCTGCAGACACCAAACCCAGAGACTATTGCTGATGCCAAACAGTGCTTGCTGACAGGAGCCTGGTATAGCTGTCTCCTGAGAGGCTCTGTCAGAGCCTGATCAATTAAGATGCAGATGCTCATGGCTACCCATCAGATTGAGCTAGGGGATCCCTAGGGATGAGTTGGGGAAGGACTGAAAGAGTTGAAGAGCCTATAGGAAGAACAACAATATCAACTAACCTGACCCCCAGAGCTCTCAAGGATGAAACCACCAAAGAATACTCATGGAGAGACCCATGGCTCTAGCTACATATGTAGCATAGGATGGCCTTATCTGGCATCAATGAGGTGAGGCTCTTCTTCCTGTGGAGGCTTCATGCCCCAGCCTAGGGGATTGTTAGCACAGCCAGGTGGGAGTGGGTTGGTGGGTGGGGGAAGCACCCTCATAGAGGGAGGAGAGGGAGGATGGGATAGGAGGTTTGCAGAGGCAAAACCTGGAAGTGGGACAACATTTGAATTGTAAACAAATAAACTAACCAGTAATAAAAAAAATCTTTTAAAAAAATCTTAAAATATAAAATACAACTTTCAATGTTAATGTGATCTGTAAAGGTAACACTCTATTTTTCTAGTAATCTATAAAAGTCAAATTGGTGTTTTGCGCCATTCTGTTTCACTTTTGAGACAGAGTCTTGCCTCAAACTTTTGGTTCTTTCTGCCCAAGGCTCCCGAGTACTGATACTGCAAGCATGGACCATCGCACTCAGCTGACTTTTACAGTGTGGTCACCACTGTTGTTGCTTTGAAGCTATTTTCAATCTCATCTATACTGTGAGATGGTTATTTCCAAGACAAGGGAAATAATTCTTCAAAAAAAATGATTGCACATTTTGTTGAGAAAACTAGAATTTTATATGTATAGAATTTATATGTATAGATAGGCAAAATAATAGAAGCTCTTAAAAATAAAAAAGTCACTTGTTTACATTAGCTACATTTAAAATTTTAGTGCTATAAACATAATTGTTATATTAACCAAGTTGTGTGTGTGCTTGTACATATGTATCTTGATTGGATGAATGATAAGAGAACTACCAAAGGAAGGTTATAAAGTATTTATAATTTACTGATTTCTACCAACAAAAGGGAGTTTATTACTTGAAAGGGTCAGAACCATCAGACTGTTATTAGAACATATTCTTTTTAAAAATAGTCTTTTTGGTGGATTGTTCGGTATTTTCTTATAACTGAGTGCTACTCACTCAGTGAACATCGTTAAGGAACTGCTTGAACTAAAGGCTGCAGATGAGAGAGCAAAAAAGGGGCTAATAGATGGAAACGTTTACCTTTGCTGAGGGTTGCAATGTTTATTCAAAATGATGAAGGGCTCGTGGTAAGGTATACCTCTTTCCTTAGCAGGCACAATAGGAGCTGTGTAGCAACAATATAAAGAAAGAGAGGAGATTCCTGCCTGGACCTCTAGTCTTTTTGAGCAGAGCACCCTAACATACTAACATACAATTACAATAAATATCTCCAGTACTCTGCAAATATCTCCTTCATATACATTTTTAAACTGGTTCTTGAAGAGAAATATGCTTAATGTAAGTTGATAGAAAGAGGTTAGAATGTAATAAGCAAAGTTTTACACTTTGAATTACTCAGAGTTGGAGACCATACTATCCTGTGTTAGGACCCTGAACACAGTCATACGTGTATGTATGGGTGTGCAGTTACATCTGCTAAAGCAATGGATAAGGACAAAAAATGTGAATGTTAACATTAAGGTACTAAGGATTAAATTCTAATATTTTTGGACATTTAAAATCGAGCATCTGTTGAATAAAGAACAGGAAAATCAATGTTATGGTAGAGGATGGATCGATTAAGAAATGAGATTCTTGGGATGGGGTACTAGAGGGGAAACCAGGAAAGGGGATAGCATTTGAAATGTAAATAAGAATATATCCAATAAAAGAAAAAAGATACTACAGGAGGGAGAAAAGATAAAGCTTAGATGTAATCATTATGCAGTATATAGATAAAAGGAACAGAACTTCTTATCCGTGGAAGTGCATATAGGTCTTGGTTCCTTTACCTTCCTGGTATTTTGACACGTGTGTAATAGGGCTTTTATAGACCTCAAAGGAGGTGAATTTCAGAAAATGTCTGTCGAAATGCTCCACAAATCCATCCATTAATTCTATCATATGCTAATTTTTATAACTGCTGAAAAACTGTGTACTTATGAGGCTGGTGATGTAGAATGTGACAAAAAATGCTGTACACATGCACACATGCACACAAACATCACATCATATATACACCCATAGGTGTATAATGTGTATAACATGAATTTAAAGAGATTTAACAAAAAAAAGTATACGCTTAGTAAAATTTTTGGAATGAAAGGGTGAGGCAAGGAACATGAATATGGTTATATTATGAGAAAACAAGCAAAAGATAAAAATGGTCATAGGAGTCTGTGCAGGTACTGTAACAAAATTATGTTAGAAGAGGACCTGAACTGCAGAAGCACTATAGAAGAAGAAGATACAATGTCAAGTAAAAGAGAGCATGTAGTTTTCTCCCAAGTATCTGCAGGACATGCAGAAAATGCAAGTTGAGTTAAAAATTCAGTGGAGACATTACCAGTACAGACATAGAAGGAGAAACTTGATGCTGGCAAACTTTCAGGGAGAATGTAAAAAAAACAGAATACTGGCATTACTTACTGAATACTTATATATGAGGAATTGTTTGATATAATTTGCATAAGACATGGTATTCTTTATGGAAAACACTTGCTGATATTATATTCATTTTGTAGATGAGATTCCATGTATCCACAAGTAAGCAGTGAGAAAGCTTGTGAACGCTAGTAAATACTTGTATTTAGGTGTGTGTAACATCAGAGTACACAGACTTGAGTTCAAACTCAGTTACATAGTAAAAGAACACAAAAGGATGATATTGGAGAGGGTTTAAGGATTTAGGTTTGAGACTAGAAAACACTAGAAAGGTCGTTTTACTCATTCTTTTAATTTTTAACTTTATAATTTTGTTTATTAATATATGTTATCCTTTGGCAATATATGTATGTAATGATTCGGGTCATATTCTTCCCCCTGCCCTCATCTACTCTATTCTTCTTCTACCGTCAACCTCAATGTCTGACCAAGCTACTTCCAAGTCTTTGTAATGCCACAGTCCTACCTACATAGCTAGCTCTTGTTAAAACCGATAGATCCCAAAGCAGAAGCAAAGCTTGCTTCATTTTTAAAATATGAAACTTATGCATGTATAGAAGCTACGAGATGGGATTGGTCGTGGGGCAATGTGTCTAATCTCAGCTACTTAGGACTGTGAGGCTCAAGGACCTCATGAGTCCTATGCGTTCAAGGCAAGACTGATCAACCAAGCTCAACTCTTATTAAAACGAATAAGCAACTCAACAGGCAAATGTGGGGAGAGAAGAAAGGATAGAAGTGTAATTTTGAAACTAAGAACTCAAAGGAAATCATCTAGTCTCTTATGTGAGGCCCACTTTCAAACATACAGTTACATAACAGTGTATAAATCTTGCATAAATCTTCCATACCTGTCATACCAAATATCCTCTCTCAAAACTTGTGTGAAGTTCACAGATTAGGGGTTTTCCCACTGCAAGATGCAAAGCATATGGGTAAAGGTGATGTGGGTCTAGTCAAAAAGATCTGAACTTTGGCAGGTCTGGTCCAAGACTCCCACATTCTTATTGTCCCGTTTTGTTGTTGCTGTTGTTGTTGTTATGTTGTTAGGTTGTTAATGTTGTTGTTTTAACTGAGTTCCATTACTAGAATTGTAGGAGATCTTCGAAGTTGGCACGTGGGACTTAATTTTGGCCTGGAGCCTTGTGACTAAGAGCCCAAGGGAAATATGGTGGTAAATACAAAGTCCATTTATTTCAAGGATCCATAGGTGATCTGTATAATGTCAATAGATAATGACAATGAAGAAAATTAAAATTAGTGTTAAATATTATATGACCATAAACTTGGTGGAGTCCATAGAAGGGAAAATATAAAAGTATAGAAATGACAAAATGGATAGAATGAGTATAATTTCTTTGACTTTAAGAAAGATCTGGCTGAAGCTAGGTTTGAGGATGAATATAAGTTGTTAATACTATAGCAGCATGTGTGCAGTGTGCACTAGTGTTATATGTTTGGAGAAGTCCTGGGAGTTTGCTACTGTCTAATGTTCTATAGCTGGGAACTTGATTTGCTAGAGCAGCACTGCATTGGGTTTCAGTCCATGTGGGCTAAAGTGTTCTTATCTTTCTAAGTCTACATAATGTAAAAGTGTATGTAATAATTGAGTAAAATAAAAGAATGGTATGGAAAATAGAAAAGGGTAATAAAATATATTCAGTAAAAAGAGAAACAGATAGTAGCCAAGAAAAGAATGTTAGAAAGATAGAAATTAGCTAGAGATTTTAGAGATAAAAGTAAAATTAAGCAAAATCCAGTAAATGTGGGGGGAAAGGAAGAAAATCTCTTGGTTTCCTCTTTAAAATGAAATAAAAATAACAGAGTTTAGTAAAAGGTCAATAGTTAAATGCAAAGGACAAAGGTTGAAAACATAGTATTGTAAAAGCCAAAAAACCAACCCAGTTTCCTCCTAAGTGTTTGACTGATGGGGCCTGAATGTTAGGGAAGTGTAGTCAACTGAACCTGGAAATGCTTCCTCCTACTCAGCTGGTATTGAGCTGTGAGGGGTTGAGAGCCAAAGACTAATGCAGAGCTCTGCTTATTTCAAGGGCTACTGTGCTTTGCATCCCGGTGGACACATTTAGCTTTGCTGCCTAGGGGCAGAAAGAGTCTCACTCAGCCTCCAAGTTAATACACTTTGGCATGACTAGTGTCAAAGTCAAGACAGGCACTTTATGGTGAAGGCAAATGGAAGGCCAAGAATTGCTACTCACGACCCTTCTCAGCAAGTCATGTCACTGCTGGGTATTGTTTCATGTCCCCAGGATGTCCCAAGTCTGGCATTTTCCAATTAAATAACTTTGCATTTCATTCAAAAGTAAGTTTTTGATTTGGATATTGTGTTGGTTGGCATTGGGTATCGTTCTCTGGAGAAGCAGAATTGGAAGGATGCATATATGTTAAGAGGAAAGTTGTCAGATTGACTTGCAAAGAGGGACTGAGTAGTCCAGCAATTGAGTGCCCAGGAACTCAGTAGTGCTGGATGTCACAGCACTCTAATCATCCTGGTGCAGGAGATGGGAAAGATTCCTACAGAAGCTGCTGATTCTCATTCTTCATTAGAAATGCAAAGAAGCTGACTCCAGTGTTAAGAGGCAAGACTGATGACAATGGGATGGTCCCTCACTAGCTAAGGATGAAGTCAAACATAATGCTGTATTTCCCTCAGATCTCTTTCTATCTGGGCTGCCAGAGGTACTGCTCACCCATGGACATATGCAACAATTCATTAATGAATTGGTCCCAGACACATTCAATGCTACAACCAAGGTTAACCATCACAGGGATTTGTTTTTCTCGCATGTCTTCTGGTGTCTCAACAAAAGAATTTAAAACCTTCTGTTCCTTGTCCCATGTTATGTCTCAAGGCTGGGGCAAGATGCCTACTAACACGTCAAAGCTGACACTTGTAGCAAGTTTTCCCAGCATACCCCAACGACTACCTGCTACAGTATTCCTGGCTGGCATACTCCACTGCCTATCCTAAATTTCACTGAGTACTATTTCCTGTATAACCACAGCCATTTTAGCTACTGCCCCTTTTGGCCTTTTAGCATCTTGATCTTTTGGCTGCCACTCCAGGTTTCTCTTGCTTCCTTTCCCCTCTCCACTTCCCCTTCTCCTCACATGAGTCAACTCAGTTGGCCAGTCATGTTCAATTCGAAGTCTTCCTGGTATGTTCTTCATTATATCTGTAATAATTTTCCTCTGACATACCTAGGATCAGTCCTGTCTGAATTTTCTTTGTTTCTTAGTTTCTTTCTTTGTTTCTTTCTTTTTTCTTTCTTTCTTCCTCTCTCTCTCTCTCTCTCTCTCTCTCTCTCTCTCTCTCTCTTCATTTTTTAAAATTAATTCTTGACATTCATGTTTCCATGCATTCATACTTTTGGTCAATTTGAAAAAAATTATGTACAAACCATATCTTTACAAAAGAAAATATGTCTAGAACACCTCTCCGAATGCAGCAGTAGTAAAGAACCATATGCAGTCAGAAAATAGATATCAACTGATACTTCACTAGAGATAATCTATGGATGGAACATAAGCACATGAAGAGAATCTAATCATTAGCCTTTAAGGTGATACAAATTAAAACCAGTATGAATTATTACTACACACCTGTCAGCATTTACCCCCCTGTGCCCACCCAGCTGTGCTCTGCTCTCTGATGCATCTGACACACATTTGTTTAACTGTCCATACATAAACACCCACGGTGTTCAGTGAATTCTTGACACATTTGAAAAAATAGTTATTTTATTGTTTATGAGTATGGATGCTTTCCCTGTGTATATTTATGGGCACCATGTACATGCAGGGCTGACAGAAGTAAGAATAGAGTTCAGATGCCTTGGAACTTGAGTTAAAAAGCGTTATACTATGCCATGTGGGTGCTGGGCACTGAACCTAATGTCCTCTTGACCTCTGAACTATCTCCAACACCTTCTAGTCACATACATTATATCACAGGCACTCTCATAAAAATTTTGATAAGACTTTAGAATAATCTTGAGATATGTAACTTGGATTGGATATTATTCATGTTCATTGGAAACCACAAAGTTATACTTGGTATATTAGAGGTTCTGACAGTGAAATTATTAGGCATATTAATTTGGTATGTTGAAGTGATTGTTAAATACTTACATATTAAAATCCAAATCACTTGTAGTAGTGATAGGTGGGAACTTAAGATATGTTGAAGATATGCTGCCTTATGGGAAACATCTACAGTCACAACAGTTTGTTGTCACTGATGTTCTGGTGCATTGGAGTGGCTTTATCTATTATTCTGTGCTGGGACTGATTCTAATGCTCCATGAACTCGCCACATCATGCATCAAAGGCAATGCTCCCTTACTTTCCTTACGAAAGTACATCGATATATTCTAGGACAATCTGGAACAAACAGAATTTGAATATTAAGAAAAAGACATTTTTACCTGTGAAGAGAAAGTGTCTTCTTTCTTCCTCCATGTCATCTCATTTATTCATTCTTCTGTGCTTGCTTGATGGCTAAAATAAGTGACTAGAAAGCTCCTCAACGGGGCAGGGTCATTTGATAAAGTCACTCGCTTTGCAAGCCAGAGTATCTGCATTAGGTCTCCCAGGAAAAGGATATTTGGTTTGAACTCAATCCCAAGGTAAACAGAACAAACCAAACAGAAAAGTAGTCCCCTGACATCCACATGACTACCTAGACATAATTACAGCTCCATATTCATACTACTAATAAATAAATTAAAATGTTCAAAATCTCCAAATTGTAAAATTATGTAGAAAATTATAAAGGAAAGCAAGGAATGTGTGGTAAAGGAACAATAATGATACTACTTAGCTTCCTAAAGAAATGTCTTTGAAAATTACTTTTCTATAAGTGGATTTCATTCTTACTTAACATTTAAATATTTAAATGGCTCAGCATTCCAGTTGCCACTTGATTACACTACAGGAGTTTTAATGTTTTGAGAATCTTTTTTTTTTATTTGCTGCAGCTTTAAGAAGTGAAATGTCATGGTGTAGTAGTGTATACTACATACTGCATTTTTAGTAGACCTAAATAAAATGTCATACATCTCTGTAAAGCAGTTTCTAGTCAAAATGAGTCCTCACAGTCCCATCTTTTCTGGTTGTGCCTGTGCGCTGTGGCAAAATCCTCCACTCTAACATAAATACTACTTCTCAATAACAAATAAAAATCTTAAATATAAAAATCCAATCGCCTGCTGTCCAGATTTATGGTGCTCCAAATATTTCTAAATTTCTACAGATTAAGGTTTTTAATCAACTTGAAAATAAGTTCTTTTCTCTTTATGGGTTCCAAAGAAAAGTTTCTGATTTTTATTTAAAAGATATGCTTTATTACAAGTTATATTACAACACAGACATTTTGTCACAATGTTTAAAGGTTAAAAAGTAAGAACTTCAGTCCTTCTTAGAAGAGGGAGCAAAATACTCACAGGAGGAAATACAGAGACAAAGTGTGTAGCAGAGACTGAAGGAAAGACCATCCAGAGATTGTTACACCTGGGGATCCAGCCCATGTACAGCCACCAAACCCAGGCAATATTGCAGATGCCAAGAAGTATGTGCTGGCAGGAGACTGATATAGCTGTCTCCTGAGAGGCTTTGCCAGAACCTAATATAAAGAGGCAAATGCTCAAAGCCAACCACTGGACTGATAACAGGTTCCCCAATGGAGGGCTTAGAAAAAGGATTGAAGGAGCTTAACGGGTTTGAAACCCCATAGGAAGAACAACAATATCAACCAACCAACTCCCACTCCGAGCTCCCAGGGATGAAACCTCCAACCAAAGAGTACACATGGAGTAACCCATGGCTCCAGCTGCATATGAGGCAGAGGATGGCCTTGTTGGGCATCAATGGGAGGAGAGGCGCTTGGTCTTGTGAAGGCTTGATGCCCCAGTGTAGGAGAATGCAATAGTAGGGAGGCGGGTGGGAATGAGGGGGTTGGTGGGGAGCACTCTCATAGATGTAGGGGGAGGGGGATGGGATAGGGGGTTTCTGGAGGGGAAGCGTGGAAAGGGGATAACATTTGAAATGTCAATAAAAAATATATCCAGTAAAATAAAAGAAGAAAATAAAGGCTAAAAAGTGTGTGTGTGTGTGTGTGTGTGTGTGTGTGTGTGTGTGTGTGTGTGTGTGTGTGTAATATGTATGCGTGATGGTGTGTCTGAGTGGGTATGTGATATATAATCTTTCGTATGTTGATGGTAAACTGTTAATCCCAAAATATGTTTGTTTCATTTTAAAGAGCCAGGTCTTTATTCTATTTTGCTCATGGACCCAATCTTTGTATTTTAAGTGGCACAATAAGTGTGTTGGGATATTTGCTTGGAACATGGATAAGGAGTTATAATTTTTAGACTTCAGCTATTTGAAAAAACAAGTCGATAGTATTTTCCCTCTGTGGTCAGTCAAGCTAGGAAGTCTAAATCTATATGTGTTATCTCGAGTGTTATTAGAAGAAATTATGCTTTTCCTAAAAATCACTGCTAATAATAAAAATAGCATTTGCCCTTGATTGAGTTTCTGGATTATTGAACGTTTGTAAATCATCCTTTCTGCAATTATAATAACTAGTGGTTTTTTTGCAGATATAAGTGAAAAACTCGTTTAATTTATTGTTGTCCTGGAAGTTTTACTTACTTTTTTCCTCACTGATGTGTACCTTCCACACAGTCCCTCACTACATGAGTCAGGCTTTTACCTACAAATTCTGTATTTTCAAATAGTTCCTTAAATAAAAATAATCACAGGTAGAGAATAAAGTTTGCACTGACCGCTTATGATTGGTGTTTTAGAGTAGGAGTTTGAGAGTGAGTGGTCAGGCAGTGGGATTCACTTTGGTTGGGATGTGGTGAGTTATTGGGTTGGAGGTGAGGCTCATATTTATCTGTGTTTAACAGATTTTTTCATTGAATTCTATTACGTTGTTATTTTATTCTTGCATATACTTTGCCACTTTGGATGACCCATACAATTGTAATCCTGTCACAGCAACATGGGTTCCAAGTGTATTTATTTATTTATTTGTATGTATACAGCTGATTTCCTGGGATGCTTAGTAAAGAAATCAAATCTGGCTTTCTTCCTGAATGCAAACATTCCCTTGAGCTTCCTTGGAAGAGATTTGAACATTGTGCTCTAAATAAAGAGAACATGCTGTTTTCCTTCTAAAATGTTCTTCTTCTTTTCTTTTTTAAATTAGATCTTGAAAATTTTAAGAGCAGAATGAGAAGCAGAGTGTCAGTTCGTGAAGGCCAGGGAGTGGTACTTCTCTGTGGACCCCCACCACACTCCGGGGGTGAGTACTTTGGTGTATTCTGCTTATCATATTTGTGACGTTCCAACACAACACCTTCACTCCACACTCCATGGTTCTTTCTGAGATTTGCGCTGAGAACCTGGACGACCTTGGCTGAACTGGAGCACAAGAGACAACTGTTGGCTAGGCTCTGTGCTTCTACCTCTGGCCATCTTGATTCATTTCAGCCATGGAAGGTCTCATACAGTCCTCTCTTTGGTAGTAAAGCACCCAGATGAAGTAACCGTGTAAGTCTGGTAAGACTGTAGATGAAGAAGAAATGAAATCTCTTAGAATAAGACACATTAACTTTAAAGATATGCAGAGTGTTAGTAAATGAGTAAGGTAAACAGAATTGTGTCTTGGTCAGGGTTTTATCATGCATGGGGATGGCCAGAAGCAGGTCAAGTTTACAAGGAAAGAATGTGCATCTTAGTGATCCCGATTTCCTTAATGCTAAGATATAATTCATATCCACTATCCTCAGACCTGGGTATATATTTTATTGGTGTATAGACCAAAGACAGCATTTATGTTGTATACAGTGGTTAGTACCAGCTGCTTTAGGGATATTGTATAAGGGAGCAAAGGATCAATTTAACACATGAACATATTCTACAGTTGAATTTTTTCTAGATTTAAAAAAATTTAAATGCTTTTTTAAAAAAAATTCTACCACTGTATTCTCCAAGGTATAGTATTTAATGATTGCCCTAAATACCAGTCAGGCAAGAGAGGTACTTAGAGATTTTCTAGGAGCTCTTTCTACATTCTCTGGTCTCGAACCTGTTTCATCTGCATTGTGATGACTGAGGGACATCAGTTCTGTAGTGAGTGTGGGGAGAGGTCTCAGAGCTACTGATGGTTTTAGTAGTTAGAAGCATTTCAGAGTGCTCATGGCCCTTGCTAGAACCAATGAGGTTTTCTTCACTGAAATCCTGAAAATCTTCTCAGGACAGAATTATTCTCTTTCTTGACTCCTTTGTATTGTCTTTGCTCATTTTAGATTACTTCATTTCTTCTTATTTTTTCCCTGTGGTTAAAATACTTACAAGCATTAGTTTTCGTGACTGAAGAACCTATCATTTATTTAATATTAATAATTTTATTGAATATTTTACTTACATTTCTTTTTTTTATTATTATTAACTTGAGTATTTCTTATATACATTTCAAGTGTTATTCCCTTTCCCGGTTTCCGGGCAAACATCCCCCTCCCCCCTCCCCTTCCTTATGGGTGTCCCCCTCCCAACCCTCCCCCCATTGCCGCCCTCCCCCCATAGTCTAGTTCACTGGGGGTTCAGTCTTAGCAGGACCCAGGGCTTCCCTTTCCACTGGTGCTCTTACTAGGATATTCATTGCTACCTATGGGGTCAGAGTCCAGGGTCAGTCCATGTATAGTATTTAGGTAGTGGCTTAGTCCCTGGAAGCTCTGGTTGCTTGGCATTGTTGTACTTTTGGGGTCTTGAGCCCCTTCAAGCTCTTCCAGTTCTTTCTCTGATTCCTTCAACAGGGGACCTATTCTCAGTTCAGTGGTTTGCTGCTGGCATTCGCCTCTGTATTTGCTGTATTCTGGCTGTGTCTCTCAGGAGCGATCTACATCCGGCTCCTGTCAGTCTGCACTTCTTTGCTTCATCCATCTTGACCAATTGGGTGGCTGTATATGTATGGGCCACCTGTGGGGCAGGCTCTGAATGGGTGTTCCTTCAGTGTCTGTTTGAATCTTTGCGTCTCCCTTCCCAGCCAAGGGTATTCTTTTTCCTCATTTAAAGAAGGAGTGAAGCATTCACATTTTGATCATCCGTCTTGAGTTTCGTTTGTTCTAGGGATCTAGGGTAATTCAAGCATTTGGGCTAATAGCCACTTATCAATGAGTGCATACCATGTATGTCTTTCTGTGATTGGGTTAGCTCACTCAGGATGATATTTTCCAGTTCCAACCATTTGCCTACGAATTTCATAAACTCGTTGTTTTTGATAGCTGAGTAATATTCCATTGTGTAGATGTACCACATTTTCTGTATCCATTCCTCTGTTGAAGGGCATCTGGGTTCTTTCCATTTTCTGGCTATTATAAATAAGGCTGCGATGAACATAGGGGAGCACGTGTCTCTTTTATATGTTGAGGCATCTTTTGGGTATATGCCCAAGAGAGGTATAGCTGGATCCTCAGGCAGTTCAATGTCCAATTTTCTGAGGAACCTCCAGACTGATTTCCAGAATGGTTTTACCAGTCTGCAATCCCACCAACAATGGAGGAGTGTTCCTCTTTCTCCACATCCTCGCCAGCATCTGCTGTCACCTGAGTTTTTTATCTTAGCCATTCTCACTGGTGTGAGGTGAAATCTCAGGGTTGTTTTTATTTGAATTTCCCTTATGACTAAAGATGTTGACCATTTCTTTAGGTGTTTCTCAGCCATTCGGCATTCCTCAGCTGTGAATTCTTTGTTTAGCTCTGAACCCCATTTTTTAATAGGGTTATTTGTTTCCCTGCGGTCTAACTTCTTGAGTTCTTTGTATATTTTGGATATAAGGCCTCTATCTGTTGTCGGATTGGTAAAGATCTTTTCCCAATCTGTTGGTTGCCGTTTTGTCCTAACCACAGTGTCCTTTGCCTTACAGAAGCTTTGCAGTTTTATGAGATCCCATTTGTCGATTCTTGATCTTAGAGCATAAGCCATTGGTGTTTTGTTCAGGAATTTTTTTCCAGTGCCCATGTGTTCCAGATGCTTCCCTAGTTTTTCTTCTATTAGTTTGAGTGTGTCTGGTTTGATGTGGAGGTCCTTGATCCACTTGGACTTAAGCTTTGTACAGGGTGATAAGCATGGGTCGATCTGCATTCTTCTACATGTTGCCCTCCAGTTGAACCAGCACCATTTGCTGAAAATGCTATCTTTTTTCCATTGGATGGTTTTGGCACCTTTGTCAAAAATCAAGTGACCATAGGTGTGTGGGTTCATTTCTGGGTCTTCAATTCTATTCCATTGGTCTATCTGTCTGTCTCTGTACTAATACCATGCAGTTTTTATCACTATTGCTCTGTAATACTGCTTGAGTTCAGGTATAGTGATTCCCCCTGAAGTCCTTTTATTGTTGAGGATAGCTTTAGCTATCCTGAGTTTTTTGTTATTCCAGATGAATTTGCAAATTGTTCTGTCTAACTCTTTGAAGAATTGGATTGGTATTTTGATGGGGATTGCATTGAATCTGTAGATTGCTTTTGGTAAAATGGCCATTTTTACTAAATTAATCCTTCCAATCCATGAGCATGGGAGATCTTTCCATCTTCTGATGTCTTCTTCAATTTCTTTCCTCAGTGTCTTGAAGTTCTTATTGTACAGATCTTTTACTTGCTTGGTTAAAGTCACACCGAGGTACTTTATATTATTTGGGTCTATTATGAAGGGTGTCGTTTCCCTAATTTCTTTCTCGGCTTGTTTCTCTTTTGTATAGAGGAAGGCAACTGATTTATTTGAGTTAATTTTATACCCAGCCACTTTGCTGAAGTTGTTTATCAGCTTTAGTAGTTCTCTGGTGGAACTTTTGGGATCACTTAAATATACTATCATGTCGTCTGCAAATAGTGATATTTTGACCTCTTCTTTTCCGATCTGTATCCCCTTGACCTCCTTTTGTTGTCTGATTGCTCTGGCTAGAACTTCAAGAACTATATTGAATAAGTAGGGAGAGAGTGGGCAGCCTTGTCTAGTCCCTGATTTTAGTGGGATTGCTTCAAGTTTCTCTCCATTTAGTTTAATGTTAGCAACTGGTTTTCTGTATATGGCTTTTACTATGTTTAGGTATGGGCCTTGAATTCCTATTCTTTCCAGGACTTTTATCATGAAGGGGTGTTGAATTTTGTCAAATGCTTTCTCACCATCTAATGAAATGATCATGTGGTTCTGTTCTTTCAGTTTGTTTATATAATGGATCACGTTGATGGTTTTCCGTGTATTAAACCATCCCTGCATGCCTGGGATGAAGCCTACTTGATCATGGTGGATGATTGTTTTGATGTGCTCTTGAATTCGGTTTGCCAGAATTTTATTGAGTATTTTTGCATCGATATTCATAAGGGCCATTGATGTTGAGAGATATTAAGGAATAGTGATTATTGCTTTCCGTTATATTCATATTTGGATGTGAGGTTATGTTTGTGTGCTTTCATTCTCTTTGTTTTGTTGCCAAGACGATTAGTTTCTTGCTTCTTCTAGGGCATAGCTTGCCTCCTTATGTTGGGCTTTACCATTTATTATCCTTTGTAGTGCTGGATTTGTGGAAAGATATTGTGTAAATTTGGTTTTTTCATGGAATATCTTTGTTTCTCCATCAATGTTAATTGAGAGTTTTGCTGGATACAGTAACCTGGGCTGGCATTTGTGTTCTCTTAGGGTCTGTATAACATCAGTCCAGGATCTTCTGGCCTTCATAGTTTCTGGTGAGAAGTCTGGTGTGATTCTGATAGGTCTCCCTTTATATGTTACTTGACCTTTTTCCCTTACTGCTTTTAATATTCTTTCTTTATTTTGTGCGTTTGGTGTTTTGATAATTATGTGACGGGAGGTGTTTCTTTTCTGGTCCAATCTATTTGGAGTTCTGTAGGCTTCTTGTATGTCTATGGGTATGTCTTTTTTTAGGTTAGGGAAGTTTTCTTCTATGATTTTGTTGAAGATATTTACTGGTCCTTTGAGCTGGGAGTCTTCACTCTCTTCTATACCTATTATCCTTAGGTTTGATCTTCTCATTGAGTCCTGGATTTCCTGTATGTTTTGGACCAGTAGCTTTTTCCGCTTTACATTATCTTTGACAGTTGAGTCAATGATTTCTATGGAATCTTCTGCTCCTGAGATTCTCTCTTCCATCTCTTGTATTCTGTTGGTGAAGCTTGTATCTACAGCTCCTTGTCACTTCTTTTGGTTTTCTATATCCAGGGTTGTTTCCATGTGTTCTTTCTTGATTGCTTCTATTTCCATTTTTAATTCCTTCAACTGTTTGATTGTGTTTTCCTGGAATTCTTTCAGGGATTTTTGTGTCTCCTCTCTATGGGCTTCTACTTGTTTATTTATGTTTTCCTGGAATTCTTTCAGGGATTTTTGTGTCTCCTCTCTATGGGCTTCTACTTGTTTATTTATGTTTTCCTGGAATTCTTTCAGGGATTTTTGCGATTCTTTCAGGCATTTTTGCGATTCCTCTCTGTAGGCTTCTACTTGTTCTCTAAGGGAGTTCTTCACGTCTTTCTTGAAGTCCTCCAGCATCATGATCAAAAATGATTTTGGAATTAGATCTTGCTTTTCTGGTGTGTTTGGATATTCCATGTTTGTTTTGATGGGAGAATTGGGTTCCGATGGTGCCATGTAGTCTTGGTTTCTGTTGCTTGGGTTCCTGCGCTTGCCTCTCGCCATCAGATTATCTCTAGTGTTACTTTGTTCTGCTATTTCTGACAGTGGCTAGACTGTCCTATAAGCCTGTGTGTCAGGAGTGCTGTAGACCTGTTTTCCTCTCTTTCAGTCAGTTATGGGGACAGAGTGTTTTGCTTTCCGGTGTGTGGTTTTTCCTCTCTACAGGTATTCAGCTGTTCCTGTGGGCCTGTGTCTTGAGTTCACCAGGCAGCTTTCTTGCAGCAGAAAATTTGGTCTTACCTGTGGTCCCGAGGCTCAAGTTCGCTCGTGGGGTGCTACCCACGGGCTCTCTGCAGCGGCAGCAACCAGGAAGACCTGTGCCGCCGTTTCCGGGAGCTTCAGTGCACCAGGGTTCCAGATGGTCTTTGGCTTTTTCCTCTGTCGTCCGAGATGTGTGTGCAGGGAGCAGTCTCTTCTGGTTTCCCAGGCTTGTCTGCCTCTCTGAAGGTTCAGCTCTCCCTCCCACGGGATTTGGGTGCAGAGAACTGTTTATCCGGTCTGTTTCCTTCTGGTTCTGGTGGTGTCTCAGGCAGGGGTCCTGCCGCTCCTGATCCCTCCCCCACGGGAGCCCAGAGGCCTTATACAGTTTCCTCTTGGGCCAGGGATGTGGGCAGGGGTGAGCAGTGTTGGTGGTCTCTTCCGCTCTGCAGCCTCAGCAGTGCCCACCTGACCAGGTGGTTGGGTCTCTCTCTCACCGGGTCTGGGAGCAGAGAGCTGCTGCGGGCCGGGATCCGTGGGTGTGGGACTTCTGGTAAACACAGAATGTGCCCGGTTCTACAGGAATTCTGCTTCCGTGTTTCCCAAGCTCACCGGGCAGCTTTCTTGCAGCAGAAAAGTTGGTCTTACCTGTGGTCCCGGGGCTCAAGTTCGCTCGTGGGGTGCTGCCCACGGGCTCTCTGCAGCGGCAGCAACCAGGAAGACCTGTGCCGCCCCTTCCGGGAGCTTCAGTGCACCAGGGTTCCAGATGGTCTTTGGCTTTTTCCTCTGTCGTCCGAGATGTGTGTGCAGAGAGCAGTCTCTTCTGGTTTCCCAGGCTTGTCTGCCTCTCTGAAGGTTCAGCTCTCCCTCCCACGGGATTTGGGTGCAGAGAACTGTTTATCCGGTCTGTTTCCTTCTGGTTCTGGTGGTGTCTCAGGCACAGGGGTCCTGCCGCTCCTGGGCCCTCCCCCAGGGGAGCCCAGAGGTCTTATACAGTTTCCTCTTGGGCCAGGGATGTGGGCAGGGGTGAGCAGTGTTGGTGGTCTCTTCTGCTCTGCAGCCTCAGGAGTGTCCACCTGACCAGGCGGTTGGGTCTCTCTCTCACAGGGTCTGCTTACTTACATTTCTAATGTTATCCCCTATCCCGGTTTCCCATCCATAAACCCCCTATCCCATCCCATCTCCTCCTGCTTCTATGAGGGTGTTCCTGTACCCATCCACCCACCCATCCCTTCCAATTTCCCTGCACTGACATTCCCCTACACTGGGGCATCAAACCTTGGCTGGAACAAGGAATTCTTCTCCCATTGATGCCTCAAAAGGCCATCCTCTGCTACATATGCAGCTGGAGCCATGTTTCCATATAGATTCAATCTCATGGAACAGGCTTTGACTCCAATTTAAAAGAATAGTTGGTTACTCCCTTAACATTGGGACCACTATTGTATTAGTGGTCATAGCTTGCAGATACGTAGTTATAGTTCACAGATGGGTGAGACCAGGCAAAACTGCTTGATGAGTACCAGCTATATTTCTTTACATATAGTGTCATAAGTATGCAATCTCTTCAGCAATATGCTCTTATCTGCAAGTTGTGGAGGGTAACCGCTAACATTGGTATTAGCTTGTCATTTATGGAAGTTAGGTGATTAGGTGGATCCTATATGTGAATAGTCTAACTGA
The DNA here is from genome assembly GCF_021556685.1 of Rattus norvegicus. NCBI lineage: Eukaryota > Metazoa > Chordata > Mammalia > Rodentia > Muridae > Rattus > Rattus norvegicus. The sequence goes on along the minus strand of NC_141537.1, from coordinate 136,226,943 downwards.
CTGTTGGTACTGGGTTTTTTATTTGGTAGCATTGATGTCTTGTTTGGCTGTACTATCTCCCATTATATGTCAATTTAAATCTCTCTCTGTTCCTCTCTGTTCCTCTCTGCCCCCCCCACACACAAAATCATGATTCTCCTAAAGCAGTAAGTTTTACTTGAATTTCAAAGTGTTAATTATCATTTCCATGTTCTCTCCTCTACTTTGCATTCCCACATCAACCCTTTTAATCCTCGGCTTCTGATCTTCCCCTTCATCCTTTCAAAATAGGGAAAAAAAAGAGTTCATGGGTTTTTTTTAATTTGTATGCCCATTCTTTGCAGAATTAGATAGAGAGCAAACTAAGTAATGTTGCATGAACAGTCAACCTCCCTGCGTTGACTCAAGGCTGTACTCAGACATGCTGTAGCCCATTGCATCTAAGACGGACCCTTTAGTTGTGAATTAATTAACCTGAGTCTTGAAATAATGCAGGTTCCGATTTAGTGAATCAGAATGTTGTGTTTTACAAAGGTTTTCTGATCATATGCCACTACTAGTCCATAGGCGATTCAGCAGCGGGGTCTTATCTGTTCCATTTAGCAAAATTCTTGTGCTTTACCTGTTTATCTTATTCTGCCCTTCAGGCTTCTTCCTTGCCTAGCTCCTTTGCTCCTTTACTTGGCCTTCACTACAGTGAATTTAGCTCATCCAGGCAAAATATTATGTGTCCACTGAGAGATCACCCTCCCATCCACCTCACATTTGAGCCTGAAGCAATGTCTTCAAGGTACTATTCACCCTGATTTATCTCATTGTTTTGTGGCCTTCCAGGTCTCTAACCGATTTGTATATTTTTATTGTCTCATAAAACTCTTGTACAAGTCCTAAGGCTGAAGTGATATAGCTGGCCTTTTAATGATGATCACAAACTCCAAGAAATAAAAGGGACTGTGATTTTAATACATGACTCCTAATTCCCCAAGTGTGATATGAAAGCAAACATGGGGTCTAACATAGGGTTGGTTTATGTCTATTAATCAGTAAAACTGTATGAAGAGTTAAACTCTTTAATACCAATGGGTGTGGTGCCAAATAATTAGCTTAATGTTTCACTCTACCAAATTTATGAATGCTTCAAGTCTCGATGAACACATTCTCTTCAGTGTATCTCAATGAGGTAGGAATGAAAGGCATGAAGAATCACTGGATTGTATGCACCATGCATCCTTTGCTCATAGATGGATACCAAATACCCAAAAGAACACTCACAGTGCTGTCTCTAATTTTTTTCAGAGAATCCTTGAGAAGACAGAAAGTTCATAACTTTACAAATATTGTTCATTTTGTAACTTTTGGGTTATGGCATCGGACCTAATACTAAAGGATTTGGTTTGTTTGTTAGCAATTGCTTTTGGCTTAGATCTTTCTAAAGTCAGAATTATGATCAGTAATATATCTGCTATTTAGTTATAGTTAATAATTATTCTTTATTTTTATTATAGTTATTTCCTTGGTTCTATTTCTCTGTATATTATTGGCTACATACAGATTCTATTGGAATCTGTTGTTTGGGTACAGGTCAGGAGTAGACTGAATTCTACCATGAATCCTGAGAGGTTCTACCAGCACCTGACGAATACAGATGCAGATACTCAACAGCCAATCACTGGACTGAGCATGAGGACCCCAATAGAGGAGTTAGGGGAAGGACTGAAGGAGCTGAAGGGGATTGCAACCCCTTAACAAGAACAATATCAACTACTAGTTGATAGGCTAGAACCTAGAACTCCCAGGGACTAAACCACTAATTAAAGAGTATAATGGAATGAAGCAGGACTCCAGATACATATGTGACAGAGGATAGCCTTATCTGACATCAACGGGAGGGGAAGGAGGCTTGATGCTCTGTGGAAGGGTAGCCTGGAAGGGGCTATCATTTGAAATGTAAATGAATAAAATGTTTTTTTTTAAAGAATATCCTAATACTACCAGAACTCTTCTCATTTGCATGAAATAAAATTCTAACTTTTTTGTTTATTTGAATATATCAAATGTTATATCAAAATATATTGGGGAGATGAACAAAATAGTTGAAGTTAAGAAAACAATGACTTTTCCGTACTGGAACCTGAGTCGCTTTGATTTGGGACATTCATCCATTTATCTGATGCCATTAATGGAATTTTCAGCCATGGCTGGAGAGAATTGCAAATTTATCATGGATCTCCATGCATCTATTAATCAGAGGAATTGTTATCATACAAGAAATGTCTTAATCTTTCCTTTATTCTATCATGCCTTCTGTCATTTATAGTCCACTGACTTTCTTGCAGAACAATTCAGGATCTTTCTGAAGAAAGAGGAAGAAGCAGTGTCTTAAGTTACAAGAACAGCAAGATGATAAACTAGAAATAAGACACTCAACATAGATTTCTTGTACAGTAATTATGAATCTAGTTTCCAATAATTTGAAATACTGAGATAAGTGCAATTTCAATGCAGATGCTAGCTATTATAAAATCATTAGTAAATCAAAATCATGAGAAAAAAATCACTCTGCTATGAATAAGGCCACAGGACTAGTGTCCAAACATCTTATGATGAAATATTAATTAAATATAAACGCACAGGTTAATCACATTATTCCATACACATAAAGAGCTGGTTTTGCCCAATGACTGGTGGCAACACTTAATGCACATGGATAAAAGACTCAAAGTCTGCCCAGGTGTTTTCTCAGCAAATTAGTCTCTGCTGCACCTTGCCATGTCTGTGCTACGTGCAGACATTTGAACACTCAGTTCTGTACAGCGCCATCCACTTCCAACAACATAGCCTTTGGGATGTGAAAGAGAGGGTGTGAGTGTCAAGCAGCAGGTAGTAGAGGTTGAAGCAACTTTGTGCTAAAAATTGCTGTGTAAAGTGTTGGTGTGACCAAGGCGAGAACAGAAGCTCCTCAGCCAGATGGTGTGGGATTTACACCCTGTGGAGCTACAACATTTCCATTTTTTTTTCTCCCAAGACGAATGGGCCAAAATGTAAAAGTCATCTCAGGTAGCTTACATGGCACCAACTGGAAAATTCCATCTCTCTATGAACCTGTCAAGTGAACCTGTCAAGGCATAAAAACCCAGTTCCTAGTGTGGAGAGTTGTAGGATTCTAAACCATTTCCCAAAATACTTTCATTTGAAATCATAGCTTCCCCTTGTGTTAGGAATTCAGTTTTCCTAAACTACAATTCAGTGCTCATAACTCTGCCACACCTGAAACTGGAGCTCTTTTCAATTATTAGTGTCAAAAACATTTTTGAAAATTATCACAGTTTCTCCGAAGCAGGATGCAGACTGGATTTACCTCAAACCTTGTGTTTTCTATTTCCTACAAAGCAGAAACCAAAGCACAATGCCCAGTAAATGCATTGTAGTGTAACTGGCCTCATCAAAACTGAAACAATGGGTTATTAAGGATCTGTCATTTCAGGCTAAGAGTGTTATTTCTAAGCTATTTCTTCTGGCTAAGTGGTAGATAAACATTAAGGCAAAATATAGAGATTCGATCTATAGACTGATTGGATAACTTATCAGATCTATATAAATTTTTTTCTTAATTTCTGTCAAAACTGAAGGACTATTAACATACTGAATGTGAAAAATCCTAACTGACCCATATCCGCATTCATACAAGTATATTCTGAATGAGTTGACATATAAATCTAAGGTGGAAACATGGATGAGTACAAAGCTTTTCATCTCTACAGAGAAATTGTTGGTAGTCCCATTATTGCACATTAATTGTAGAGTTGGGTAGGAAATCCCATGTCTCTAAATCTCTTAACTGTAAAGCTGTGGGTAAGCCAGCTTTCCTCTTGTCTGCCCTTCTATCCTTTCATCTCTCTACTACTCTGTCTGCTGACCCATTGTATTTTCATTAATTTACAGATATATCCAACAAAGAACTGAGTATATGAATCTTGAGATATATATATATGTATATATATATGTACACGTATATGTATATGTATATATCAAGACATTTTACTTTCGCACATGAAAATGCTTGATAGTAAGCAGAGGAAAAGCTATCCTGGCCAAAAATCTTGATTGTGATATGTTTGACCTACTTGTTCCTGAGCCACATTCAGAACCAATCCCCAGTTGTAAGCTAGTGGGCTCATTTTTCAGGAAATTGAAAGACCACCAGGACTTCCCATATTCTCAGGATGTTGAGTTCCTCTGAGTGGCAGTATGCTTCAGTTTGTAACTACATAGACCTGAAATGACAGTAAGAGTGCTAATATTCAAGATGATATTAAGGCTATTTTAAAAATTAAGTAGTGCTATCTTTTAACATTAGGAAACTGAGGCTTAGGGTAGTTATGGAATTTAAACAAAGCCACACAGCAGGACTTCAGCCTCACTTACAAAGTGATATATTTTAAAGTTTAAATATAGGAATTTTATTATGCATATATAAATTACAAACTTTGAGTTTGTTGTAGATATTGTTTATTTCAAATTGTACTTTTTTGACATTGTACAAACACACACACACACACACACACACACACACACACACACACACGGTACATAGAAGCCATATACTAGCCTGGACTTAGAGTAATATATTGAACTAAGTCTCAAATTTATAGTGTATTCTAATGTTTCAACTCTGGAATTTGGAGCAGGTTGCCTAACTTCTGTATTTTTTTTTGGTTCTTTTTTTCGGAGCTGGGGACCGAACCCAGGGCCTTGCGCTTCCTAGGCAAGCGCTCTACCACTGAGCTAAATCCCCAACCCCCTAACTTCTGTATTTTTTGTCTTCTTATAAATATGTAAGTCACAGTATATCTTTAGACAATCATTACGAAGGTTTAAGGAGTCACATATAAAAAGTTCATGTCCATCTCATTTACAAATATAGAAATATAGCACAAACCCAATATGTTGATCATAAGGCAAAAACATGAAATTAAAGTGTTTCATGTGAATCGTTGAAGAAGTTTGATTATATTGTATTCTACTACTCCATGAAGTTTTCTTGATTGAAAATTCTGTGGCCATCTTATACAACATTTTGCTATACAGTCATATTCCCTCTCCTCTTTGAGCTACTGCTTTTTGTTTGTTTGTTTGTTTGTTTGTTTGTTCATTTACTTTTAAGGCAGGATCTTATTATGTATCCCACAATGAATACTTTTTTTTTGTTCTTAGGCTATCATACCCTAGGATTTACAGACAAGAACTATCAGATCCTATGTAGACTTGTTTTTTAGAATAAGAACTACGTCTAGAGATACAGGAATGAGGATAGTTTGAGATGTACACCCTGTGCCAATATCAGTGTTGAGCCAGGATTTCCCCCATGGACTCTCTTTTCTCCTTAAGTAGAGCCCACAACTGGTGCTTTCTCCTGACTTTAAGTGAAGCAGTACCTGTATTACAAGCTGAGCAGATCAGATGCCTTTTCCTAGGGAGTGTAGTATTTGTCTTGAAAGCATACAGTTTTAACCTTGGGAACATAGAGTGGTTCCTTTACATCCTGTACATTAGGCATCATGGACTGCTGATGCCCAACAGTGAGACCTATAACTCCCTATGACAGATAAAGACATCATAAAAATGTAAGGATTGAAGTGTGCCAGACCTGATAACTTTCCTCCTCCTTAGTAACTACTAGCATAACTAGGATATTGTGCAACAGCCCTACACCTACACATTACATATCTACCCTTCATTTTGGTTTGAGTGTATGTGCATTTGAATGCACGTTTTTGATAGCCAAATGGATAGAAGGAGAATAGGAAATTTAATACAAGAAATGTAACAATATTAGCTCCACATTTTTACAGTCCCTTCACACTATTTATTCACTACTGTTATGAGACATTTCAGACAAATATAAAGGTTGTGAGAGGCAATTTGACAAAACTGTAGATGTATTCATTGCTATTACTGTCTCAATCTCTGTCTATATAAGAATCTACCTCAAGTAGAGCAAGATTACAGATTTCCCCATACAGTTCAGTATCAGGTCCCCTAAATGTCTGGTAAAGGATGAGAAAATCTCTCTCTCTCTCTCTCTCTCTCTCTCTCTCTCTCTCTCTCTCTGTGTGTGTGTGTGTGTGTGTGTGTGTGTGTGTGTGTGTGTGTGTAAGAGACATGGAGATGAAAAGAGAAAGAGAAAGAGAGGGAGGGGGAAGGAGATGAGACAACTTTTGGGAGTTGATTCTTTCTATTATGTGTGTCTTAGAGATTGAACTCCCCTTGATAATTGAACTCAGCAGACTTGGTGCCTGGCCCCGTTACCCACTGAGTCTTTTTGTTGGCTTGATCTTCCTGTTCTAATCAAGTCTAGAGGACCTGGATGAATAAGGAAACCTGAAAATGCATTATCTTTAATTGAATTGTACATGTGGCTCAGATCCATTCACATATAGTGTCTCTGACCTTGGTCTCCCTTCTTTTGTTTACATCCTTTCACCTGGATGGATTGCTTCAAGAAGGGGAAACAGGGAAAATGGGAAGTGAGACTTTTAAATAGGCCTTGTTTGAACTTCACCTATGCACAGCATTATCAATATAGCTCCCTAACGAGGAGCTAAGGAGTTGAGGATATCGAGTACATTTGCTGATGTGCTCCTCTTCTGAGGAAGTAGAGCTGAATTGCAAGTACAGAGATCCAGCTACTGCTGCCTTTTAAGTAGACAGTCCTTACGTGAATAAGTGCTCTGGGAGTTTGTGCATACACAGTTCCTGTCCAGTGTGTTGAGCACAATGTTCTGTGAATTTCAGCCACTGAGTCCTAAAGTCATATGGAAGACACGCTCAAAGCAAGTGTTCTCTGCAGGCACAGACTCCAGGTCAGACCCAAGAGTGTAGTATCCTAGAAATCTGCATTATTGACTTGTGACTGGGGGATTTTGAACTAGTTACTGTTTAAGCCACACTAGCCATACTTCGTTTCTATCTCACATGATTTTAATGCTTTTGGAGACATACAGGAGTAGAAATGTTTCAATGAGTGAGGTTTTTTTTTTTTTTTTCCGGAGCTGGGGACCGAACCCAGGGCCTTGCACTTGCTAGGCAAGCGCTCTACCACTGAGCTAAATCCCCAATCCATGAGTGAGTTTTAGTAGACATTTTGAACTTAGATTTAAAAAAAAGTGGACTACTTTGCAAAGAGCACTGATACTAATTGGTTTGTAAGCTAGGCAGTTCTTAGCTCAGCAGAATATTTTCTTCATTAACCTCAGCTGCACTGGAGAGCCAAGTTGCTTGTATACTGGCTGAGATTTTCCCAGCATACCTCCACGTGCCAGCAGAGGACTAGAAGATAGGCATCCAGTCATGAGTTACATCTGTGTATGCTCACAAAACCTTAGATCATTTGTCAGTTAAGTAAACTCTCATTGTGGTAGGTACCAGTTAAGTAAACTCTCATTGTCATAGGCACCAAATTAGCACTTGCTCGTGAATAGCTTGGAATTGTGCCTGGTTGTATCTGTGTTCCGTGCATTTAAAAAGATAGGGTCTACCTAAAATAAAAACTGGAGGACTCTTTTAGGGGTGGAGTTTCAAAACTGATCTCTATCTGTTTTTACTTTAAAGGGCCTTTTTGTCATTAAAATTTGAAATGATAATGAGTTTTAAAAATAAGAAAGCAGGGGCTGAAGAGATGGCTCAGAGGTTAAGAGCACTGACTGCTCTTCCAGAGGTCCTGAGTTCAACTCCCAGTAACCATGTGGTGGCTCACAACCATCTGTAATGGGATCTGATGCCCTCTTTTGGTGTGTCTGAAGATAGCTACACAAATAAAAAATAAACAAACGAACCAATAAGCAAAAAAAAAAAAAAAGGAAAAAGAAAAAGGAAATCATAAAGTGAATCATGGATGCAATTTTAATCAAGATTTGTTTACCTTGTGTCTATGCCTGTTCATATGAAATAAATAATAACCACCATCCTTATTTTGGGGTCTACAAGGTTCAGCTAAGGAACTCAAATGAAAGACATTATTTACATTATAATTAATTAGTTATTTCCTGTTAAAAATAACAAAGATAGAGTTTTAGGAATATTAGCTTGGCCTTAAACTTGGTATGTATCTGAGAACTATTTAAGAGAATATTTTTCCCACAATATAGTCTGATTATCAATGACTTTCCACTTCTCAGTACCCTACTACCAGTTTCAGAGTCCTTGGGTTTTAATTGTACACGGTCATACTAGGCTTCTGCCATAGGGAGTATTAAACCTTGGAGTTTTTGAATGTTAGGCAAGCCCTCTGCCAACTGAACCACATTGCCAAACTTAATTGCATTTATTAAACATAGAAAATGTAGTTATTTTCTGTCCATTAGTGGCCCTTTAATGAACTGAAAATAGCTACACTTTGAGTATGCATCTCCAGCTGAATATTGCCTTGAAGAAAGTATATCCTAGAGCTAGAAATATGCCGCAGAGATTAAGAATGCTGCTGTTTTCCGCAGAAGGCCCAAGTTCAGTCCCTGTGTAACAACTCACACCCCACTGAAAACCCAGTTTTAGCCATGGTGATACCGTCTTTTGATTTTCATAAGAATCACCCATACATTCATGCAACTAAGATAAATGAATAAAGTAAACTGTATTCTTAAGGATTGTAAAATACTATATGTTGATCAGTTGGTCAATACTGTTTTCAAAAATTTGGATCAAACAAAGCATGGTTTGAAGTCCTCTCTAGCCCGTACACTGCTCTTAAAAGTCTCTTTTTTAAGGGTATTTAATTAATTCCTACTTTTATAAAAGGTATAAGCCTCTTTCACTAAATGTTATTAAGGAGCACAGACTCCGAGACATCTAAGTTTATGATTTGTGGTCTTGAAAATATTATTTTATTAAGTTTGAAAGAACATAAAATAATTCCCAACAAGGCTAATTAAAGTAGCTCATTACAGGGTCCTGGAGGCCTGAACTATCAGACAGGAGCATCTCAAGCCTTCTGGAGTTTTCCGTATTTGCTTTACATACTTCTCAGAACTAATTAAGCATCTCCCCTTCTAGCATAATTTACATCATTACTTTATCTTAGCAAATGTTTTATGTCCCCATAGTGAGGCTAAATCAGTCAGCTAAATACAACAAAGTTGTGAGATCATAAAGACAGGGGATTTATTAGGCATAAACACTGGTACTGTGGTGTTTGCTGTTGATTTTATCAAGTGAAAGATGAGTTAAAAAGTTAAATGACATATTAAAGGCAAAGAATAAATAAATACATTATCTATTATACATTATTTAGATATTTAGATATTATTTATAAAATATGCACTTATATGTACTGAATATACTGTATATATTGTTTGTAAAAGTATATATTGTCTTATTTATGTATATATTACAAACAATAATCAAGCAGAAATTCATCGATTACAGCAGTGAGCAAATGGCTTGTTTTGCCTTATGTAAAATTTTCTGTAAGTCTAGAAACTTGTGAGTTTTCCCACCATTCAGACTTGTCATCAGCTTCTTGGCAGGCTGAATCAAGATGACTGTGAGTTGAAATATAGCCCAGGACACACAGGGAAATTCACGATCAGCCTGGTGATCTTCGTTACCCACTTCATTAAACTGAAAAATTGAATAGAAGTCTGAGAATGTAGGTCTCTGGTAGAGTAATCACCTACCATTCTAGGAGCTTTAGGCTCAGTCCTCAATACTGAAAGATTTTCCCACACAGGAGAGATTGAGAGATAGAGTTAGAGAGGGGTGGGGGGAGAGACAGAGACAGAGACACAGAGAAAGAGAAATAGAGACACAGAGAGACAGACACAGAGACAGACAGACTGTCAGAAACAGAGACACAAAATGTGCTTTTTGATTTCTAACACACTCAGTGTCTCTAGTACCATTGCGATGCTTGCAGATATTGTCCATTGTGAGGTCCACCATGTGACTTTATAAAATTCTCTTAAAATTTCTTTTTTTTCCAAGCTTTCCATGTGTCCTTTACAGTAGCAGTCCCCTGTCATTTTCCACACATTTATCACCTTGTTCTGCCCACCGTTTGCAGCAGGACTCTGACCAGCAGGTTGATGCACTAAATATAGGCAGTAAAGGAACCAAGTCTGTGCTCTGCAGCTCTGTTTCCTTTAGTACTTTCATTATTTCATCATCCTGTGCTATCCAAAGAGACCACTTGGTCCCAGTTAGCAGCAATTTTCACAGTGTGTACTTGTTAGTAGTGAGAGGTTTAATAAAAAAAAAAAAACTATGAACACTTTTTTTTCTAAAAATCTGTTCTAAAAATGCTGGAGAAAAACACCTTTAATTTCCTTGAGCTTTTACTTGGACAAGAACATACCCCAAGAGAGAAATATAGATACGGCTGTTCTTCAAAGAGAAGACGGCCTTTGTTCACAAATTGTTCCAGTCCATACTTAGAAGTTGTTTAGGAAATGGTGACCTAGCTGGAAGACAGACGGCAGAATTCATTTTCAAAATGCTGTGCCTTTAAAAGTAATTAGTGTTACAACGTTGTGTAGCATCTTCTAAGTTTTATAACTTCCTCTTAAAATATTCTAAATATTGTTCTTCCACTTGAGTCTTATTTAAAACATTAATTCTTCCTGAGACACTACAAATGACAATAAAAGCAAAACCTTCAAGGCAAAATTTGTCCTGCTACAAGAAGTGTAGGGACAAACCTGGAGCAGAGCGTGAGGGGATGGCTAAACAATGGCAGACCAACTTAAGATCCATCCCATGGGCAAGAAGCAGTTTCTGAAACTATTAATGCTACTCTGCTCTGTTTGCAGAAAGGAACCTAGCATAACTGTCCTCTGACATAGAGAACTTCAGCCAAACACTAAGGGGGCTCGGTAATTGTGCGGAAGAGCTGAGGGAAGGACTGAGGGACCAGGAAGGGGATAGGAATTCCACAGGAAACCAACAGAGACAATTAACATGGACTGTTGTGGGCTCCCAGAGACTGAACCACCAACCAAAGAGTATACATGGACTGGATGTAGGCCACCACGCAGATATGTAGTAGATTTGTAGCATGCAGTTTCCACCACAACTCAAGCAGAGGCTGTCTCTGACTCTGTTGCATCCCTGTTCATCCTGTTCCCCTATCTGGGCTGCTTTCTTTGGACTCAGTGGGAGAGCATGTGCCCATAACCTGCAGTGACTGATGCACCAGTTCAGGATGGTACTGAGGAGGGAGATCTCCACCTAAGGTGGAGAAGAGGAGGGAAGAAAAAAGGAAAAGCTTTGTGATGGGTGAGGGAGAGACTGTAATCAGAATATAAAGTGATTAAACAAACAAATTCATGGAAAAAAGAAAATTAAAGTATAAAAGAATATAAAGCAGGGAGGGAAGAAAGGAAAGAGGGGAAGAGATGGCAATAAGGCGCTTCTTAATTCATCTGAGCGTGAGAGAAATTGATTCACTTGCCAGAATTTGTTCAGAATGAGCTTGGCTATAGATGTCTTAATATGTTTGTGGGTCGCTTCTTCATTACATCAGTACAAAATCTGAGGGAGAAAATTAAAAGGTTGTTTTGACTAGTTAATATACTTCTGGCATTTCGTAAATTCAATTAATTATGTGTGGATCACATTTGCATCTGTTCTAGTAATAACAACAGGCTGGTGTTTGCTGCTCGGCAAAGCAGTCCATCAATCATCCATAATCATTGATCTTCAGGAGAGGGGACCCACCCTGGCAGGCTTTCAGTAACCATGGCGTGTTTTTAACTCTAGTGCAAGCATATTGCATTCCACAAAGCTATTAAGAAAGCCTGTTCTGTTTCCACTCGATGTGAATTGACATGTGAAGTGGCGATAGATACAGACTTAAAGCAACTCTTTTCCGTCATTATGATCTCGAAGCGCTGCTGACATCCCTCTGGATGCTTTGACCTTTTCTCTCAGTATTCTACTTTTTGACAGCTCGGTGAAAAGCAGTGTACCTGACATCTGGCATAAACATGAAATGTTAATTCTTAGCACAATTTTAAATCTGCCATCTTCTTACAGATGCTCATGTGATACCTTTTTCCCAAGGCTGTGACAGAGGCTGTGAGTTCTCTTAACCCTCTCCTAGTAGACATGAAAGTTATCTTTGGTTTCCAAAGCCGGTTTGGAGTCTGGGGTTCATTTCCTTATGTCAGAAAGAGATGGAGGATGAAGAACCCTGACCTATCCAGAGAAGATTCTGTTCTTTGTTATAATTAGTGAGAATTTATGAACTGTTATTACAAAACATAGATACTTGAGGGAGATTCAGATATCCAGGAGAGGTTGCAAATCAGGTAATTGCAATCTTTTGTGAGTGGAATATGGAAGCAAAATTCCTCATTTCTCAGAGGCACTGCCTCACACAACACATCCAAATGGACATTACAGATCCATAGCTTGTTTCTAATATTTGATGTCATTGTGCAGACACATAGTAAAGCTGTGAAGTATCTAAAAAAAATGCTCAATTAAATAGGAAGGAAGTCTAGTGTGCTAATACCAATGTGCCATGAATAGCATCATAATGGCAGCAAGGAATTGCTGAGATAAAGATCAGCAGTGTCAAGCTGGACGGCCATGTGCAAGGCCCTGCCTTGGCTTGGGCTCCAGGTGCAAAAAATGATAATAAAGAAGTAAATGCAAAAACAGTCTTCCAGAAAGTAAAACATATTGATAAAATTCAAAACTACAATATCAATCAAACAATCTAATTGCAAGAAGTTGAAAACAAGATAGGGATTCAGTGTTTAGCTAAAACAAATGATCTTAAAGCAATTATTTGGAAATGTCAGTTGGAAATCTTGTGGTTAGAAGAGGATAAAAGTTGGAATGAATGTAAGTGTTTTGCCTGGTGAATAGGACCTACCTGTTTATCATTTCTGTGAGCTTCCAGCTTTCATGCACTCAAAAACAGATTTCTGGGAAGAATTATAATAGAAGTTTTAAGAACCTGTACGAGGAATATAGGAGCAGTTTACAGAAAACAATTAGACAAAGTGCACCTGAGAAAGCTTATTTGAGCAGGGAGGAATGCACAAATGCATTGCATTCAAACCTGGAAGAAGTACAGGTTGCTCTACCACACGCACTGTGAAAAATCAGCTTTTCCATGTTAACCCTGAACCTGAATTTGAAATGTCACCTGACCAGTAACTGTTCTATGTTGCTCTTATTTTGCTATCATTAGATGAAGAATTTCCATCGTGTGACCAGGATCCAATGAGAAATTTTTAGTTACATGTTCAGTCAGCTAAAGTTTAATCTTCTGCTTACTTTGATTAGTTTTTAGCCAGTTATGAGAAATGTTTCCAAGTGAAGTTCCAGCTTGTATACATAGGACCCTGATTACAGAGCTGCCTCAGGTTAATGGCTTCCCTTATCTATGTTCCTGGGACTGAGATGAATTCCCCTAATGAAAGTTACAGCACACATCCCTTGTATATAAGCAATCTTCTTGTATATATTTTCCTCATGGAAGACTTGACAAGGCTTCGTTTGAGCTTGATACGGTGTGTTAGCAGAATATGTAGAGGATCTTTGGGGGTATGATACAAACATACCTATGAATATGAATATTTGATAGTCAGAGGTCCTCCTCAAGTACCTTCTGCCTTGTTTTTAAGACAAAAATATCTCATTGAGACCCAAAGCTTACCCATGAAGCTCAACTGGCTAGCCAGTGAGCCTCAGGGATCCAGCTGCCTCTGACTCCAGAGCAATGAAATAAAACTCGCATGCTACCACACCCAACTTTATTACATGGATCCTGGGAATCTCCAGGGACTGAGTTCAGGTTGTCATGTTTGCAGGGCAAATATTTTACTGATATCTATCTTGACAGCCCAAACCAGCCGACCTTTAAAATGTAAATTTAATAAGTATAACAGAATTGAGAATTAAGCGGGCAATTATACCCTCCTAGAAGATGACTAATGAGACTAGGAGAAAGAAACTCTAAATTGGTGAGATTGGATTTATATACAGAATGAGGGACGGCTATAGGGACATATTTTAGAATCAGGACTTTCAAGTGTACATAACTGCAGGAAAATAGTCTTAATGAATTACAAAATGTCCCTTACAGAGCTAATATACATATTCATCTACAAACTCTAGGGCGTGTGCTAGAAGAAGCTAAATATAATTTCAGAAGATCAATGCAGAGTCTGCTGCGCATTGTGAGAATGAGTGCACCATATTTATAGTTAAGAGTGATCCAAAAACCTTGCCTATTTTAGAAATGAATCTTTTGTTGAAAGCCCCCTCCACCCACACAAGAAAATCCTACCACCCAACCCTGATGCATAAATGCCCATATACACATACAGAAGAACAACAACAACGAAAATCAAGTAAACAACAACAACAAGCATTTTTAGGTCTCAGTCATAGATTCCTAAGCACAGGGACACCTTCTAAATCCCCCGCCTTTGAGAGAGTTTGAAGTAAACTGCCTCCTGGGCATTCTCCATTCCTTATTATTTCTCTGATATCTTTAAAGAAACAACCCCTGCCGCTTTACCCAGGAGATAGGGCAGGGGTAAGACTTACCCAATACATACCTTTTATTAAAAGCCTATGAACACATATTCTAGAGAATTCTTTTTTTCCTTTTTTAAACACCATCACAGCAGATTGCCAAAAGCACATCAGAAACATCGCTGGTCTCTAGATTCACTTCTAGAGATTAATGTAAACCAAAATTGCAAAGAGTGGTTGGAGAGTGATTTCCTTCGAAGCACATTAACTTGACATTTGCTCTGTCTCCTCTCAGTCAGAATTTATTAAAGCCTTGTTGATGATCTATCACTTAAGGTCTTACCTACATGAGTTATAAGCTGACTATGGGCAGCCAGTTATTGTTCAGAGAATCCTTCCTAAGCTGGAAAATAACAGAGAAAGGAGAATCTAGTCAAAGATCCAACATACTGCAAACCATCATCAACACTCACAGCAGAGGCCATTGTACTATGTTCTCAGCGATGCCCTTCCTAGTAGGGAAAACACAGTTTTGTGTTAAATGGAAATAGATTATTACCATTCATTAAAATGAAACTTCCCAGAGCCAGTCCAATACAGTTTTATGGTTTATTTTTAAGTATCCATCTACACTTTTCAAATGTATTATTTGAAGTGATCTTTGCAGGAGCAAATGTTATGGGTTTTGTGCTAAGACTGTTTGACATACATGGAATTTACATTGACCTTCATTGACCCTCAGCTGTAATTCTTCTGTTGCCTAGAGGCAAAATGTTCATACTTCCCATTGTTTCTCTGCAGCTCTTTATTATTTCTTTATCAGTGTTAAATGGATAAATAGGAAAATATTTGTTTTCAGACTGGAATTAAAGACTAGGCCTTCAAATCGGAGGGAGAATGAAGTGTTCCAGTTTATCACTATTTAGAATCACAGATTTGGAAAGTAACTGAATATATGCTCCTGTATAATCCTCAACCCTCAGTGTATCAAAGTACAGTTGCCATTTCAATTCCTAAAAGAATCAATCAACCCATGTTCTTTGCTATAATTCTTCTCATATCTTTTCATTATTGCTTCTTCCTCTAGCAGAAACAAGATAATTATATGCAAGGAGAGGTAATGCTGTTGGTCTTTTTATGCTAGCTGTTTCCATTGCATAAGTGTACACACATACATTTATGTGTAGCTTTTTTCCCTTTGGGGGAAATTATAGATTTTTTATAAAAGAGGATACCATTTGAAGTTAAAGGAAATAGTTTACAGGATGAAAAGAATTCCCCCACATGTACAGCTAAAGTGAGGAAGACAGATAAAGTAAGACTTCAAAGTGAACCTTCACCTTTCCCACGGGGATATTTAAAAATCAAAGGTCAGCATGCACAGGTCTGCTTCAGCATAGTGTTCTATGGGATCCCTCAGATGGCAGGTCTCTGATGCTTGTACCTTCTCTTGGGCTTTTTTTCCTCCTGTTTGTTGTTTAGTCCAACTCTAATGTGTGTTTGTTTTATCTTATGATATGATATTCGTCCCTTAAAATAAGATAGACAGGTTATGGCCATTCTTTTAGATGATTTAATTACTTATAGTTATTATAAAACACATAAAATTAATCTCCTAAACAACAAAGATAAAATCATTTGTATTACCACATACCAAAATAAACATTTGGACTACTTATTTTCTCTTTAAATTTGCTTACTTTTGTATTAACTTTACATTAGCGTATTCAAGAACGGCTTCACTAGACTGCTGTCACGCTTACATGGCAGTATACTTTGTGCTCTTTCCATAACGAGCACTACATAATTCAAATAAATTTACACACTTTTTTGTCTTGTAAAGGGAATTTACACTATAATTAAAGTCCTTTCCAACTATTCCTTGTCTTTTGTGATGGTGCATGTTTTATATCTCATATTGGTGCATTTTCCCATTTCCCAGCTTTAAACAGTTCATATACTCCATTTTGCTCATTTACCCATTTTGCTTCTGGAGTTTTAAATTCTTACATCATTATGTCTCTGAAATTAATACTTTCTGTCTGTGGTTTTGTGGTTGTAATCGTTTCTCAATATTTCAGGGCCTGTATACAAATGGGTTTTGCTTTTTATTATTATCGCTTTGTTTTTATTTATTTATTTACTCACTTTCCATCTCGATATGAGCCATCCCTCTTCTCTCAGTACTTAAGCACTCAATTAAACATTATTTTAGTGTTTTATCGATAACTTGTTAAATTGACTCATTTAAGGCCGTTCTAGGGAAATATAAGGGAAAGAGAAAGAATGAATGAGTACACGAGCAGAGAACACACAAGCCCTACTAGATGTTTTGCATAGTAGTCTGATAAAATGAATTTTTGTTGTGGTAAGAGCAGCTGGAAAAAATGAATGTGAAAAGTCAAGGTTAAGGAAAAGCTCACCTTATGAGTGATTTCTATTGGAGAATAAATACAAGGGATAAAGACATGTTGCATTAAAATGCCCTTTGAAATTCTGTGTGTGTGTGTGTGTGTGTGTGTGTGTGTGTGTGTGTGTCTGTTTCTGTGACAGATGAGGTGTAAGGGTTGTGGATGGGGTGTGTGCCTGTGCCTGTCCATGCCTGCAAGTACACAGGGGAGGTACAAATGGATGTATATTGTTATGTGTTTAGGGGCCAGAGTTCAATATTGGTTGTTCCTCTGAGATCTTTGAAACAGGATCTCTCATTGGCCTGGGGCATCTTGATTAGGCTAGTTGGCTAGTTGTCAAGACCCGTGAGCCCATGTGTTTTCATTTTCCCAGGGCTGGGCTTACATGGTTGCCCACTGTGCCCGCCTCCTTTTCTACCCAGGTTTTAAGGATGAAAGGGAGGTCTTAATGCTTCCATGGCAAGCATGCTACCAGCTGATGTATCATTCTAACCCTCTTTGGACACTTTTATTAATTGCTGAATTTCTGTCACAGTGAACAGTCATCCAAGCCTAATCAGTTTCTGCTATGGGGTCACACATTTATCATTCTTAATCAAGTGTTAGCACCTTCAGCACTGTGATGAATATGAAGGGGATATGATTAAGCTGAAATCCATGATAAAGAATTTCTTCCTTTCATCTCAGTTCATCTTGTGCTACTTTTACCATTGTGGTAAAAATGACCAGAAACACCTTAGAAAGGAAGGATTTGCTTGGGCTCACTTTTAAAGTACAGTCTCTCATGGTGAGGTGACATGGCCCCAGGAGGCAGCTGGCCACAAGGCATCAATAGTCAGAAATCAGAGCTGGAAGCAGGTACTCAGCTTGCTTTCTTCTGTTTTTCTCTTTATTAGGGCTGATATCCTATACCTGCTATAACTGCCGTCCGCATTCAGAATAGGCTTTCCTTTCTTGCTTAAACCCTGTAAAGAACTTCACAGGTTTGTTTCCCAAGTAATTCTAAATCTGGTCAAGATGACAGAAGATTATCCACTGATTAGTAAGCACTGCTCCTCGATGTAAACAACCATAGATATTAGGCTACAATAGTTCTTTAGTTTGAGAAACCATGCTCAAAGTGTCTTATTTACTGCAGCATTGCTGAAATGCTCGCATATACCCATATACCCCAAAGTCATTACCAACACTGATTTATAAGACTTCCATTCATCCTTGTAAAGGTCACCTGGTATTAAAAGTATAGCAGCCTTAATCCATAAATAGTCCTCTAATTCCTTAAAAGTAAACAGCTAGAAATATCTTGTTGCCATAGTTACGGGGAATTGTTGATCACAATTACTCTTTTAAGCCTAAAATGGCGCAATGATTTTCATAATGACATGCAATTACAAGTCCACATAAAACTTTCCGAAATAAGTCTTGCTCAAATGGAAATTTCCTACTCTGGAGCCTACAAAGGATGCTTACTTTGCAGGCTCAAGCAAATGTGTTAATGACTAGGAAGCAGATTATAATTGAAAGAGTAATGGAAGATGCCAGACTTCTCTATGACCCCGACTGGGAGAGTGCTCTTCCTTGAGAAAGCAATTGAACAGCAGGTCTAAACTTCAGTGTTCCCATCTGTTAAATGGCGATGGTGAGGGAGGACTTCTATGTTTGAAGATAAACAAAGGGAAGTTAAAAGGAAAAGTAATGGGATCTTTGAAGAAGAAGAAAGAGCCTTGTGTTGATTTGGAAAATCTTCTCTGTGCCAAGTTTACTGACAATTTTTAATTAGACACATCATTCGGAAATTTATTTTTGATGATTTCAAGGAGCACTTATAACTCTCCATGCAACACTGTCTAGCCATTTCATGTGTATTTAAAAAAAAAAGAGCCAGGCATATGCAGACTTATCATGACTTTTTAATTTTAATTCCTTTGATGTAACACGTTCATTTTATTTGCCTTTTCTAGACACTGTGTGGTAGGCATGAAGGCTACCACAGTTCATGAGCTATGGTTTTGGGTTTCATACTGCTTGCCATCTAGTGGGAACAAGAAGTGTAGCTGGGACCCTTAAGCTCCTTGCTAACTGAGCAATCAAAGCTGTGCAAGTTATAATGAGAGTGAACAACTGGGAAAAGAAGATCGGTTAAGCGAGATGGCTATCATTCGCCCAAGCTCATCGATGTCTTTCATACATTTTGACAATGAAACTTCTTCACAACTTGCTAAATGATGCTAAAAATGAACTGTTAAATAAAGTTTGAGTCATACATTTCAGTGACCTTGTTAAAAAAACGTTAAAAATTTGACAAAATAGGAAAAAAAGTAAGTTCAAAAGAGAGTTATCGCATTGATTTGTTTTGGGTGGGGAGAGAGAGAGAGAGAGAGAGAGAGAGAGAGAGAGAGAGAGAGAGAGAGAGAGAGAGAGTCTGTGTGTGTGTCTGTGTGTGGACAGTTTTGGAGAATTAGTTGCCTCCTTCCACCTTATGTGTCTTAGACACGGAACTCAGGTCATAAAGCTTGGTAGAAATTGTCTTTACCCAGTGAGCCGTCTCAACAGTCCCGTTTTGATTAAAATCTACATGCGAAGTAATTTTCTGATCATTTTCAAAACTGTCTCTGGAAACATCTTTGTGAAGTATAGTACACGATACCGTTTTTCTCCAGAAGGAGTTTCCAAGGATTAAAATAACTCAAAGGAGCTTGACTGTTCCATAGTTGGCTCACATTAAATACAAGTTTTCAAGGCTCTAATGAAATCTTTAGTAAGTGTTAGGACAACCATAAGTACAGAGTCATTGGAAATTCCGCGGTCTGGAATGCCTTCCTGTTTTGCTATAGACTTGGGGTGTATTTTATCTGAGAGAGGGTGTTCTGGTCACTAAGTGGGTAACAGGCAGTGTGAATAATTTGATATATTAATGATTACTTATTACCTGAATCAAGTCAATTTTGATTATATTCTCCAGCATCCATGTATCACCCGTAACTGAAGTTGACCCTAGTGACTATGTTACACAAATTCTTCCATTCCTGGGCTTTTAAGTCCCCTTACACTCTGGAGACAGGGTGATAACGATGTTCCAGTCCTGTAATCCACGAATTGACTCACAGACATAGAAAAAGCTTACTGAGAACAAAAGAAATACTGTGGGCATGTATGAAATCAAGACTTCTCAGGGCATTAAGTTAATTAAACAATTTAAAACTCATATCAGTCTGTATGATTTGCATTTTATCTTATCAGAGTATTCATTTATATTTTCCTTTTACATTAACATTTTTCATACATTCCTGTGATATAATGAGTGTCCTATATTCACACAGACTTCCATGACTTCAAAGCATCTCTACGCATATCCCATTATTTATCAGCACAGCAGAGTGCCACAGACTGATGAAAATCTTAGCTTCTTCCATAATTAAAAAATAAAAACACAAAGAGTTGAAAGAAACCACTGGTCTTCTTGTCTGCAGTAGTTGTTTCAACATTTATCACAAAGACTCAGAAAGAAGACTTTCCCCAGCTTTGTACATTCTGTACCATCTTTAATAAAATGAATTTGCGAACTGTGATCCATTTCCTTTAAAGTGTCACTTTTTACTATATTTGTAGCTAGATACAAGGATAGTTTGCCATGCACTTTACATAAAAAATTTAGATGCCTCATTATTTTCATCAACGTTGTCTTCATCATCACCACCACCATCCTCACCATCACCACCACCATCATCATCACCATCATCATCACCATCATCATCATCACCATCATCATCATGCCTATGATATTGTTTACCCAAAGAAACCAAAGTTTTTCTTTGAGATTGCAATATGTATTAATAAAATATAGATTCTTCTTATCACTTGAAGGACATCTTTATCAGTTATTTCTACACTGGAGGAAAATATTAAACCATCTATATCTGTATTTTAATAGCTTTATTATATAATACATCATTGGGTGTATTTTTCATGTTTTATGCTTAAGTAACATTCAGCAAACACAGCATATCTGCTCCACAGATACAATTTCTTTATAATAATTCGACTTACTACTCTCTGAATTTTTGAGGTACTAATCTAGAAATTTTTCATGAACTTAAAAGTATTAAAATCCCATTATGTTGTAGAGACTGAGTGTTATAGTCTTTGGAGAAGAACATCTCTCCAGACAGTCTGATTAGGTAAGTTTATAAACACTATTCTTATTTTATTTTCCTATAAGGAATAAGTAAGTATTCTCATCTGTCTAAGTCAGTTGCTTATTATCTCCGTTATCTATTATCAAATATTTTGCATTTTTGCTTTTGAGGGTTTTTTTTATATATTCTAGTTTAAATTCCTCAAATACAACAATTGAATTACAATTAATAAAATTTCTACTATTAACCTCTTAGAAGTATACAAGGTACTCTTATGGCCATCTCTCTTTTAACTGATAATAAGTAATCAGTTTAAACAATAAAGTATGCAAATCAGACAAAGAACCTTGTGACGTCTGCTTGATCTGTGCTCTCAGATTTCTTCCCTGACCATATCTACTCTTTGAGCCTCATGGTCACCTCTTGCCTCAGACTGAATTCGGCCCCACTAGCTCTCTTGTCTCATCTTCCTAGCTGGCATCCTCAGTCTACTGAAGGCCTTTGTCCTAAATGTTCACTGGAACTCAGTGATCTTTCTCCTCTGCGATAAAAAGGGGTCAACTTTCTCCTTCATGTTGCTTCCTTCAGAACACTGCCCTTTATATTACCATAAAAGGCAGAACACTGAGTTTTCCCAAAAATGCCTGGGAAGGATCACCGTGTGTAAGAGGAGGAGGGAATCGAGTAGCTCTAGCGTTATGTGAACACGCAATTATGTCACGATGCAGCATACAATTTAACCCACAACAGTAAGATACATACACGTTTGATGAGTTCTCATTTGCAGTCTTGTCGTGGCTACTCAAAGTATGAAATTTACAGTCAGAAAGTGTCTTTCTGCTGTGAGTCCTTACTGAGCCAAATTTTTCTTAAATAATTCAGTATAGGTTAGTGTTTTAAAGTTTTCCATTTTGGTATTAATTGAATAGTTGTAATGTGAAATATATATATATATATATATATATATATATATTCTATTCCTAGGATTCAACATAAATAAAACATTGTGGGTATACATTATAAACTCGAGGAATCAGAAAATACAACTATAGTATAGCTATATCATAATGTAGAACATGTTAAATATATAAAGATATAATAAGAGATGTGTACCGCAAAAGCCTATATATACCATGGGAATACCTGGCTGGTTCCTTGAGATGGGTACTGTTGGTTCAAATATATATCTAGCAAAATGGTACACTTTGTTTTAAACATGATTCGTTCTATCGCTGAGAATTTTCTTATTCTTACCCAAGTAAGAACAGCTAAGATTTAAAAAAAAAATCCGAAAATGCTGTTTTGGGTGTGGAAAGCAGGTCACTCATTTGCTGATGGTAGGAGTATGCACATCAAAAGCTACTCATAAAGTCAAAATTGATACCACAAGATCTGGTATATTATTCTTGGGCATTCACCCAAAGAACTATGTCCTAGTCTAGTGATACATAGCATAGACGACCAGTAACAAAAGCTAATGAATGAATAATTAAAGCATGGCACATTTACACAGTGGAGGATTACAGAGCTGTTAATAAAGAGAAATTACTAAATTCTTAGGTAAATACACAGAGCTTTGAGCAATCATTTTGTGTGACAAATGTCAGAAGTATTCTCTTATGTGTGAGTGTTGGCTTTGAATTTTCAGATATATGTGTCTTGTTTTGAATACCAATACGAGTCATGATATTGATAGGGGCCATTTGGAACAGGATATTTCAAGGGAGGAGAGACAGTGTAAAAACATTTAAGATCAATGAATAAAGAGTGAAGTTGAGGTAGAGGATAGAAAGGAAAGGTACTGAGAGAAATCGAAGACTAAAGCTCTCCACCAATAAGCTATTGACATCTGCCTGGAAAGAAAAAAATCAGTTTCTACAATGGAGTGTCACTGTATCTATTGACCATGCCCCAGGATAGACCCAGGAGTAATTGGCTAAAATAAACGTTGCCTCTGGTATTTGTATCAGCTGAGGTTTGCGAGCTGGAGTTCCTTCTGTGGTTCCAGGGTCTCCATTTCCTCCCTCTCAGTGCACACCAGGCTGGAAAAAAAGACAGAATCCTGAAATGTGTGGGGTCTACAAGATCCCGGACCTAGGAAGAAGTATGCGGGTAGAGGGTGGGGATCGGAGAGAGGTCTTCTTCAAGGATATTAATGAAACAGTTCTCTTAGATGATCTTAGCTTGTGTGCATACCCTTATTCTGGTGGGCTGGTATGTAGCTTGGGGTACAAAAGGGCTACGTATGAACTTTGGAAAGTGGGATGGATTTTTCAGTTTTCAAATCATTAACTGGAGTTTAAAGTACCGTTACTCCCTCGTTTGGATAGAGAGGTATTTCAGGATGGGAGAGGTAGGATTCAGGTGGGAGACTCATTTCAGGCACTTGCTGGGTGGGTTGTGACTTGGAAAGAGAAAGTTGAACTTGTACGTTTGCCAAGCTCTACATGACATTCCTGAGGTAGAAGATTGGGGGTCAGATTCACTGATCAGGCAGAGCAGAGGAAAGAGAAGAGGAAGCCCCACTAAGGTAAGGGAGGCCCTCATTTTGTGCTGAGCTCAGAGAAGCTAACAGACAACCTTAGTACTGAGGTGCAACAGGATTCCGTTTTTCCTGAGTGTTCCTTGGCTTGGTTTGGTTTTCGTACTTTTGGTCTTATTAGGTTTTAACTTTGTTTCCTTTTGAATTTTTTGGTGTTTTGTTTTGCTTTTGTTTTTTATTTCTTTTTCTTTTTCCTTTTTCTTGTATTTTTGCTTTTTTTTTTGAGAAAGATAGTGTGTGAGAGAGAAAATGCAATTAGGTGGGTAAAGAAGTGGGGAAGGTTTAGGAAGAGTTAGGGAGGGGAAATAATATGATCAAAATAGATTGTATGGAAATTTTCTCATGCAAATAAGTAATTTTAATCAAAGAACCCCAGTCTAGTAATACCAAAAACAGCATCAAAAATGATGAATGCTACTGCTACATAAGCTTCCTACACACAAAAATATAATTATATAAAATTATATAAATAATTAAATAATAAAACAACATATTTAAAAGCTTCTGTAGTAGTTTGTGTGCGCTTGTGTTTGTGTGTGTGTGTGTGTGCGTGTATGTGTTTTTGTGTGTGTGTGTGTGTGTGTGTGTTTAGGAAGCATATCTGTGTGTCTGAGAGAGACAGAGAGACAGAGACAGAGAGAGAGAGTTTAATTAGAATTGCCCTATAATAGGAGGGTCTAAAGGCTTTTCAAATAAAAATCCCAGGGCCAGGAATGATTCACCCCTTTTAGAATTGCTAGTCAGTAGGTTCACATGAGCTTCCAAACTTCACAGTCATTTGACACTGTCCTTTGTTTCCCTTCAGATCTTTTTGGTAATATTGTTGAAGTCCTCATATGCATGAGTAGCTGAGCATGGAGAAATCAAACTCGGACTCGCGTGGAAGCTTCATTCCTAATGGAAAGCTTCCCTACTGAAAGGTGCTATGCAAACACTCAAGTAGAAAGTAATTACCAAAATTACTACCGGTGATGTCTGATGGCCACATTAACTATGATTCCCAGATACAGTAGTGATACGGTTGTCATAGGAAGAACCAGCCACTTTCTTATTGGGTTAAGGCTTTCTTTCCTCAGAAGATGAGATGCATTCCTAGTAGCATTTTAGGGCAAAGAACAATCTGACTTTTCAGCTTATGGGCATTAGTGCAGTTAGCTGTTAAAGGCATTGTGTTGGATCCACTTCTAATTACTTATCATTATACCAATAGAGTAGTGATTCACTCAGTTCTCATCACTGAACTTTCTTCCTTCAGTAGATGATAATGAACACAGGGCCTCCAACTTGTCAAGGTGCAGAGAACGGTAGACTATGGAGTATTCATCCCTAGAAGGGACATCTGTGTCAGATCAAATCCCCTCCTCTCAAAAATCAAAGATAATTGTAGAAGATGTGGTAAAAAAAAATTGTGAGAGCCAGAGGCGATGGATACAGGAGACAGAGGCAGTATAAATTCACCGAGATTGTAACATCCTGCACACAACCTGCATAAGTTCAAGGTAGAACCCAAACCTAACATGGAGAGGATGTGAGCACAAAACCCACCCATAACCAAGGAGATAATGACAGTGGATACGTAATGGGAGAGAGACAGACAGTCTCACTGGTAGAGCTCACTCGTAGAGCTACCAAACTCCACTGGAAATCTATGCATCCAAGAAGACATGGGCATTACAAATTGTACTTGATTGGTTTTTAAAAATAGTAGCTACACAGTTGAGTGTGCAGGCAAGGACACTAGAGCTTTGAGGAATAGGAGAAAACTGTAAATCTGATCAAAACATATTAAACAAAGTCATCAAGGAAGTAGTGAAAATGGAACCCTCTATTTTTTGAATGACAAGCCTCTATTGGAAATGGTTACAAACTGATTCCAGCCTCATCAACCTTTCCAAATTGTCCTTAAAACTTTACTCATAATTTGATACATTGAATACATATTTATTTATTTGCCCACTAATGGGCTGGCTCTGACTTCTAGAATACAGTATGCTGAAGTGGAGGAATTCCTTTATCTCTTCTTCTATTTGCTCATGCCAAGCTAGCTCTCATTTTCTCTGTCTTGATATGAAGCACAGTGTTCTGAATACCTCATATCTAATCATTTCCTTTTTTGTAACTGCACTTTTCTTTTCAACGTAGCCTTTTTAGGATTCTGTGGAAGAAGGCTTATTTACTACTGAAATTCTTTTTGTTGAATTTCGTTGTCATTTCCAACTTCTCTTCCCTGGTGATCCACCTTTGGCCTCATCTTGTCCAGCTCCATTAAAGGAGTGCTTCCAAGTTCTCTCAACTAAATGCTTGATGTTTAAGGGCCACTTTTGCACTCCAGTGTCTGTATTTTCTCCACACTCTCCATCCCTTCACTCTCCCTTCTGTCTGATCCTGTTTCCTTTCCTTTTATCCTTCTTGTAACTTCCTTTATTTACATGATCTTTCCTTATATTCATGAGTTAAAGCATACAGGAATCACAGTATCTGATTTAGAATAAATATGTGAGCATGGGACATAATTATAAAACACAGAACCATCTATTGAGAGGTTAGTATGTGCCCAAATGTACATCCATGGCACCCTGAACACACCTGATTTTATTTTATGTGATACAAGTATTTACTCCCCTGAATATTTCTTCATCACGCCGTGAGCATTAGGATGGTTACCTTTCATCATAAGTTTGACAGGGTCTAGAACCACTTGGGAGATCGTCCTCTGGGATAGTTTGTCAGGGGGTGACCTTATTTTCATTTTCTGAAGTGAGAAGACCTGTCTACCATGAGTGGCCCCATTCCCTTGGCTGGGATCCTGAACTAGAAAGGAAACTGAGCAGCAGCTTATGTGTATGGTTTTCTACCTGCTAACTCCGATGCCTATTGCCTGAACATTCCAATAATGGTGGGTGCGAACTGAAATAAAAACCTCTTCCCTTAAGTTTCTTTTGTCAGAGTATTTTTAGCACAACTTCAGAAGAGGAATTTTATTTTTATCGTCTTACAGTTGAGCTGCAAACTTGGAGCTAGTAACTTTCCCTAAATTAAATACTGAGTGAACCAGATAAGATTCCATATTCTCCAGTGTTGATCACATAATAGCGAACACTTGACATAGTATCCACATAATTACTATATTGTGTCTGTATGTAACACATCCTCTAGAAGTGTATGGGGTTAGACAAAATACAGGTTACTTGGGGGAAAACTTTTTCTGCCAGTCAAGCCTCCTGACTTCCAGGTAAATCTCTGGTTGACAATGAATATTTACTGAGCTGCCAAACCTAAAGTTATTAAAGCCCATTCGTTTGTATTATAAATTGTTCTATGTTTAATTATTCTGGTAAGATTAATCTCTCATATTCATGACTACGAATGGGATCTTATTATAATATGATAAATAGATAAATGTCACAGAAACTAATAAATGGAAAAAATACTTTCAGGGTATGTCTTTTAATTCATTCTTTTCACCCAAATTAACCTTTGTGTCATGATTCTGATTGCTAAGTTACATTGACTCATCTGTCTGAATACTGCTGAATGCAATGTTTATTGTTATTTAATTGCTATGCTTAGTGTTAATTAATCGATTTATGACGAGCATTGGGAAAAATATCTGCTGAGTGTTATATAGATCTGTGATGAACATATGGGTTGTGGATACCACTGGCTAGGACTGACCTGATTGTTAGGGTTGACCTGATTTACCTGCCAGCCTGTGCCCATTTTCAAAGATGAGGTCAATGCCCATTCCTCTGGGAAATGAACACTTTTTGGTGTGTGCTCCAGCTTGCTATATTCAGTGCCCATCTTTCAAATTGTGTTGTGAAGCTTCCAAATGGGTTATATCTATTTCTTGTTTTTTTTTTCTTTTCATTTCTTCTTCAATCTAGTTCAAAGATTTTTGAGGCCTAGACCTTATCGAAATGATACAGAGCACCTTGAAATGATAGCCAATTATTCTGTCATAAAGTACGTTTTCTTGAAAAAATAAGACTTTCAACAAAATATAGCATGGTATGCTGCTAGAATTGTTTAATATTTCCTCTCTGTATATATAGGCAAACCTCATAACAAAAACTGATATTCTCTGTCTTAGTTCCACCCAAGTCAAAACTCTGAGTTTTGAATATTCTAGAACTATTGAAATTGAGAGTAAGCTAATAGAGTCAGGCTCTATCAAATTGACTAACAAATGATGGGTTTCTCTCTTCCCTCTTCTGAAAGTGCATTTTGAAACCCATTTACTATAGTCTTCATAACACTTGACCACAGAGAGATGCAAGAGGGAAATATGAACAGGGATCTGTTTAAAGGAAGAGATCTGAAGAAAGCTAGAAGTTTAGTCTTGACTCCTACAAATGGTCAGTGTACTTCTCGAGAATCTGAATTGTGTCTTTCAGGAGCTCATTACCGATATCAGAGAGAATAATGAACTTTTGATCTCTGGTCCCGTCTTTCATCTTTGCCTTGCAGATGAGGGGGAAGGTGATAGTCCAGGTGGGAATGAAGGAGCACCGAACTTGCTCAGATTTTAAGAGCTGCAACTTAGGTTTAAAGCTCGGCTCAATGTGCGCTCTCTCCACGCACGTTTATTAGGTCTTGCTTGGCCTCTGTGGAGCTAATTGGTACAATCTATACAATAGACTCTGTGCTCCCTGCATCATGTGATGGTGAGTGGATGAACAGATGTGAGTGGTACTAATGCCATAACTGCAAAAGTTAAGTATCTTAAAATACTAGTTATGGCAACTACAGCAACTATTATTATTACTAGTCATGGTTTCTACTAATACCATTAAGTAACCCCACTATGTCTGACTGTTTTCAAATGATACTATATACAGAACATAAGGTACAGAGGGAGAGAGGATACTCAACACTCACTTCATGAGCAAATGGAGGTGTGTGTTTTCTCCCACAGTACCAGAAAACACATTTTATCTGTGTACCAAAATAGCTTTGACAGTTAGTCTGACTTGTTAGTTTGGTGACAGTATCATTATGATTTAGCCTCGGAATCATTTCTACAAGTCTAAAAGCCGATGTTATTCCGTGAAGTTTGCCTATAAATGCCTCCCGACGCATGTAGTGTCTGAGCGAAAAAGGTCAGTGATTTCTAATAATTAAATTTCATTTTAAGTATTCACTTCAATTTCTTCCCTCAGTAATTTGGACTCAAAGTCAGTGGAAGCTATTGCCAGTGTGAATCCACACTGAAAAATTAATCAGTCATGTAGGACACATGCCAAGAGCAGATATATTGATCTCTAATACAGAGAGCAGCAGGGATGAGCGTCAATAATTAACTTAAAATGTGGTGACTAACAGGAAAGATGGAAAAAAGAAAACCCAGTCAACGAGCTGTCTCAAATCTGCATCGAACCCCAGTTCTCTGATTTGATCCAGGCTTCCCTGCTGTGAGGAATACTGGTGATTCCTTTGTTGAGGGTTTAAAGGGCTAGTAGATTTTTTCTCTTGCCTGTATGTCTGTAGGCACCTGTATGGCGTCCTCTATGAATCTATAAAGCAAAAGAGGGTTGGATATATTGTGGATTCAAATATTATTTTGTCTAACCCTTAGAATACAATTTTTCAAGAATGATTGTCAAAAAAAAAACAAATGTGTTTAGTAGAATTCCTGTTGTTCAATACTTTGTAAATGAATATTTATTATTGGATCTGAACTGTTCTTTTTATAATATCTATCTTTTCCTTTTAATAATTATAAAAACCTTTATGTATTTGTGTGATAAGAATTCTTTTTCATTTAGTTTTAGACTTATTTAAAACTACAACACTTGAATTCCAACATTAGTGATTTGACAGCTGTGCAATTAGTTTGTGCCATCAAAACATTAAGTGATTGATATATCTCGAATGTTTTAAATGCACAACAAAGTCTAACATTAGGGTCTCAGTGAGTACTTGTAGTATATACTTTGATGTGAATGTATTCCACTTTTAAAGTCATCAAAGTGAATCATTTTTGAACCAACTGTTAAGTGCCCACCTTCTGAGAAAAAATAAGAAAAAAATTTCCCAATAAAATTTTTATTCAATTTACATCCTGATCACACCCTTCTCCCTCTTTTCTTCCCCATCCTACCCTTACAAATTTCTCACTTGACTGCCCCCTCCCCTTCTCCTCAGAAAAGGGAAGAACCCCACCCCACCCTTGTGTACCATCTCATTGTGGGACATCTAGTTCCAGCAAGACTAGGTACATTCTCTCCCACTGAGGCAAAACCAAGCAGTCCATGTAGGAGGAAGGAGATCTAATGGCAGAGAACAGAGACAGAGATAACCTCTGTTCCATTTGTTAGGGGACTCACATGAAGACCAAGCTGCATGAATGTTACATATATGTAGGGGTCTATGTCCAGTTCATGCATGCTCGCTGGTTTGCCGCCTAGACTCTGTATATCCACATGGTCCCAGGATAGTTGGCTCTGTAGGCCACTTGTGTTGTCCTTGACCATTGCAACATGTTCACTTTTATACCCTACTCTTCTATAAGACTTCTGAATGCTGCCTGGTGTTTGACTGTGGGTCTCTGCATCTGCCTGCATCCGCTGTTGGATGCAGCCTCCCAGGAAATAGTTAAGCTAGTTTTCTGTCTGCAAACATAGCAGAGTATCATTACTAGTGTCAGGGGTTGGCTCTCACAGTGGATGGGTCTCATTGATTGGCTGTTCCCTCAGAGTCTGCTCCCTCTTTAGAGTGGACTGGGAGTAAGAATGGAAATGGGTGAAGGGAAGCATATCTGGGACTCCTGGAGTCCTGCGAAAAGAGGTAGTGGTAGGATAAAGCAAGTCTATGGGGGTGACCCTAGGTGAGATTCCTTCCAGAGGGGGATTAGAAACTCAAATGGCCACCTCCTATAGCCAAGCAGGACTTCCAGAGGAGGGAGAGGGACATCCACCTACCATCAAAACCTTCAACCCCAAATAAGACAATCTTAATGAATGAAAACTGTGTGTGCACATACAAACTGGTGAGTACATAGGAATGGATATAAATGCATGAACTCACAATGCATGTGTGTGTATTCATGAAGGTATGTGCAACTGTGTCTGACCATTTGAAGCCAAAGCTGGACATTCAGTGGAGTCCCATACTACTCTCCACCTTATTTTTGGAAACACATTCTCTCTGAAGCCCACCCTTTTGCCTGTAGTAGCTCTCTAGCAAGACCTGCCTGCCTCCCCTCAGGGGGATTACATACACAGACCAGTCACACATATCTTTCATGTGAATGCTGCGGACTTTAACTCATGTCATCCTGCTTTCATAGCAAGTGTTCTTTTCCACTGAATCATATCACCAGCCCAATGAAACTGCTTTCATCAGTAGCCCACTAGCACTGATATGATGTGAGCTGCTTGGCTGTGAAGAGACCTCTATCTTCAACCAGAATGGTTATTGATAAAGAACAGATAATACATTTATTAACATTTTTTAGTTTAAAACATTTATTTTTGAAAATTCCATACATATATACTGTACTTATGTCTTTTTCAACCCACACTCTATCCCTGAACCCTTCTCCTAGTATTTCTCTCGGTCACTCAACTTCATAACCTGACCTATTCTTCTTTAGTAATTATTGGTGTGTGTGTGTGTGTGTGTGTGTGTGTGTGTGTGTGTGTGTTTGGGTGTGTGTAAAAACAACATAACATGGTGGCTTCATATAATGTTGCATACACACACACACACACACACAAGCCGTGGTGTGTGTGTATGAGCCATGGTGTGTGTGTGTGTGTGTGTGTGTGTGTGTGTGTGTGTGTGTGTGTGTGTTTTAATCCTCACCACTGGAAACTGGATAATCTATTAGGACCTGGTCCTGGAGATGACATATTCTCTCTTCCTTTGTAGCCATTGATTGCCTGTAGTTTCTTCAACTCCAGGATGAGAATTCATCAAACTGAAGGAAAGAGAAGGCCATTTTAAATTACCTAGGTCTCATTTTCTATGTGTGACATTAGAATGTCAAACACAAATTAAATTTCATTTTCCTACCCTGCTTCATATGTCATTATCACAGTTCTAAAGTTAAGTGGGGTTGGGCCTTTTTACTCATTTTCACTTGTTATCTGAATCCCACTCAAAGACAATAGTGTGGAGGCGAACATTTATTTCTAGAACAGCTGTTCTGGTTTGAAAGGCAAAGCAGTCTTCCCCTGTCTTCAGAGGGGTGTGATGTATTTCTCTGAAGATTAGAGACAGCCATCTGACACTCACACACAGTTATTCCCATTTGGAAACATTTCCAAAAGCAAGATAGAAATAGAACCCTGGATCATCGCTTGCTTTCAGTACAACACAGACAGCCACAGCCAGACTCCCCAGCTCTCTTCTGCCACCTGTCCAGTGAACCTCTGCCTTTCTGGTGCTTGTCACGCTGTCCTGTTAATTTAATAGCCACAGGCAGAGTTCAGCTTTGTTCACTTTCTATTGTGAGAAGACAAAGTAATTTTTTTCTAGTAAATTTTTATATAGGCTTACATGATTTCATGAATATGGTTTTTATTTTATGCCTTTCTTTTTACAGTTATATTGTTATTTTATTTATTTTTCCATATGGCATCTGTTTTTATTAAATTATTTTATTTATTTACATTCCAAATTTTGCTACCTCCTGCTCCCCCTCCCCCAAGTTTCTCACCCCATCCTCTTTCACTTTCACTTCTCAGTGGGTTCTCTTTCACCCACCCACCCACCCCAACCTCACTCCCACCAGCATCCCCCTTCCCTACAGCAAAAAATTCTACAGGATTTGGCATATCCTCTCCCACTGAGGCCAGACAGGGCCATCCTCTGATATATATGTCCTATGGGTCACAGACCAGCCCATGTATGCTCTTTGGTAGGTGGCTTAGTCCCTGGGAGCTCTGAGGATTAGGGTTTCTTGATACTGTTGTTCTTCCTATGGTGTTGCAATGCCCTTCAGCTCTTCAGTCCTTTTCGCAAACTCTTTCATAGGGGTCTCCATTCTCAGTTCAATGGTTGGCTAAATATTTACATTTGTCTCAGTCAGCTCTTGGTGGAGCTTCTCAGAGCTCTGCAAGTACAACATAACATCAATAATATGTCGGGGTTTGGTGACTGTGCATGGGATGGATCCCAGGTTGGGCATGTAATTAATTGATAGCCTCTCCCTCAGTCTTTGCTCCATTTTTTCCCCTGCATTCCCCTTACACAGGGACAATTCTGGGTCAAAAACTTTGAAGATGGATGGGTGGCCCCATGCCTCAACTGTGAGCCATGTCTATCTACTACAGGTGGTCTCTTCAGGTTCTATCTCCCACTGTTGGTCATTTCAGCTAAGGTCATCCCCATTGAGTCCTGGTAGCCTCTCACATCCCATGTCTCTGGGACTTTCAAGAGGTTCCCCTAACCCTCTACCTTCCTTCTCCTACTCCACACAGCTTCATTTTCCACTCATTTCCCTGGCCCTCTTAGCTTTTCTCCTGTCTCCCCCAATCCATAAATACTTGTTTGTTTTAATGCTAATTTACTCTTCCTGTGATTTCTTAGAACTCCTTCATGTATAAAAAGAACTACATACCTGTTAGTGTTTATCATGTTGTATCTTCCAGAAATTTCCTGGGAAATAGCTCCTATTGTTCAACTTGGTTGACCACAGGTCTCAGGCACCATATAATCTTGCTGGTTTCTGGCTGTCAGCTAGGCCGAGAATACTTGTTGACTACCATCATCAGAAGCTTGTTGGCTTTATTCCCTGGCTTGTTTGCCCTTTTAGTCTTTGGCTCAGAGAAAGATGGGATGCTCTGGTTTGGGTTATTTAGCCCAGCACTGAGCTTTTCACATAAAAAAAATCTATATTTTTGAATGTTTGACTTCCTTGTAAGATATCCACCAAGGACAGTTAAACAAGATGGTAACAAACAGAAGACAATAACCCTAACTACATTTATTGAATGTACATTCTATCATGCTGACTTGTATGGACTTTCTCTGAAACATCAGATCCCTGCATCCAAGGGCTCATATACATTGATTGAACCCACCAAAGTAACATAAATATTCTAAAAGATATGTGTCTACATTGGCCATGTACAGCCAGGTTATTTTTATTTTGCCAGTACCTCTCTCATCAGACTTTTCAACTGCCATAGCTTGTTTGCAAGCTACATACTCAGTAAAATCTAGACCTCGAGTTTTGATGTTTGTCCTTATTCTTGACTATCCATGTGCTGAACCATTGGACAGCCCTCACTTTCTCAATGCTGGGCAGTGGGAGCCAACCACAACTCTTATCCAGCCACTCAATCATGAGAGAAACAGCAAAGATGGCAGTGTCCCGTGTTACTAATTAATGGTATCTGGAAGGCTAACTACAATAAATGCATATGCAGTAAATGACATCTCCAGTTTGCAATGGATTCATGAAGACATAGTCTCATCTCAAGTCAAGGACTACCTATACAAGACAGTAACCATTTACAGGATATTTGCATGGTATTTTACGTATTTTATGTAATTTAACGGTCATTTAAAGTACATAGGAGGGCCTGCATGGGTTGCAAGTATATCATATTGTCTGCAAATATTGGTATCCATAGGGATCCTGGAAGCATCCCCCTGTGCTTCGCCACAGACATATTCATAGAAAAAGCTTGTGCTCCAAAGTATTACAATTGTCTTCATTTTCCAAACAAGGAAAGAGGCATAGCCTGGAGAAAACTTTCCATGGCTTGTAGCTTAATTGTGGTAGCATCTGGGACTAAATCCTACACATGGAATTTTACTTTTTCTTCTTCTTTTGTTTGGGTTTTATCTGTCTACTACCTGTATTTTTGCCACCCCCTAGATTATTTTTAATAAAAGATGAAACTCCTTT
This sequence comes from Rattus norvegicus, assembly GCF_021556685.1. NCBI lineage: Eukaryota > Metazoa > Chordata > Mammalia > Rodentia > Muridae > Rattus > Rattus norvegicus. The sequence goes on along the minus strand of NC_141537.1, from coordinate 136,192,524 downwards.
GAAAGTTTGCAAAGATATGACATCCTAAACACTAGCTTTTCCTGATCCTGTTGAATACATGAATTGATTTTAGATGTCACTCTTTTACAGTACAACAAATTTAAGCTTATTCCCAACTAGTTTACAAATAAATGAGACTCAGACTATGGTTATTTTATTTGGCCTTGACAATTACTAAGGCTCACCCCTAATCCACTCTTCTAAGTGCTGGCCTGGCTACCTCCCCAATGGTGAACCTCAGATACCTGCTGTTTTTCCAGGCTATGTGCTCATGGCTCCTCTCCCCTTTTAGCAGCTTCCTTTCTCTCTCCAGTTCTTCCTCTCATCTTCTCTTTCCCCCAACCAGGTCACTCAATACCTACCTCTAATTCCTCCAGTAATTGGCTGTAGCCAATTTTGTATAACCAACAGTTTTAAATCAAGAGCAAGATTTGCACAACAAAAGCATGTAACCATGAGAATTCACTTCTATGCTCAGACAGAATTAGCATTACATACATTGCCCTACCACTGAGCTTCACCCTTAGTCCTACACATTTTTTGTTTTTGTTTTGGGAGAAAACAAATTACATGATTTCCCCAGGGTTTGACTTTGTTTTCTTTTTTAGTGGAATGCATGTGCGAGCTATTTTTAACATGGTTAACACCTTGAAAATAGCAAAACCTCACATGTTCTATATGAGCCAATTTAAATAGTCTACCAGCTACAAAAGGCATCTAGATACTCCAGTACTCAAGGTATATTAATACACACATCCTAAACAATCCATGTCCTGTGGGTGAGTAACCAAACCTGTGTAGTCTTTGTGTTTCTGAAGTAGGAATATAGGCTAAGGTCAGAGATAGTAACTAAACTCATGAAAGTTTCTGTCTAGAACACAAACTCACTCCTAACCAGGAAGTCCTCTAACTCTAAGCTGCAAGACTGTCTGCTTCATTCAAAGGTGCCATGGAAAGCATGCTTCGATTTGTTCTTACAATTTAAAAAGTAGCAAAGTAAAGCATTGATCTATACTTAACAGTATTTTGCACTTTTTGAACTTGAGTTACTCTACACTGGAATCTTTTCTCACATTAGGTGATATGAAAACACTGTTGCACATCATCTTTATGTATAAGGGATCAAAAATGAATTGAGAGTGATATTCCAGCTCTGTGGAAGCATGGAAGGATATCTAGACATGTGGGATTAGTGACCAGCTTGTAACTGCTAAGGCTCTTACCATTGTCTTGTCCTCTATTTCCTCAGAACAACTGGGGCCAGCAAAGATTCCTGAACTCAAATTTGAAATTGCTCTAGAGAGAAACAGTGAAATTTATTCCTGTCTGAGTTCAACGATGATAAGTGTCTATGCACAGCAAATACAAGAGACATTGAGGTCATTTGATGCAAAAGCCTGTGCTTCAAATATTCCATGACTCAATGCAAGTGGAAACCAGAAAGGCTTTTCATCACATGCCTACCATAAGTCAAATAATTGAATTAATAAAAAAGAGAATGAAAGATATAAACATGCTCATAAATTGCCCATCAGAAACACTGTTGAAATAAAATACACCCCAAAGCGAGTATGAGCACTTTAGTCATTCTCATAGTGTGACACAACATTTTGCTTGAAGAAAGGCAAAGAAAGGCTTATAGATTCATAGGACTGGGAGTTCACAAGGGAGCTGACACAGGTGCAGTTTTTATCGAGAACATACTCATACTGCCATGACACCACAAGGCAGGAGAGAGCTTATGTTAGCTGAGATGATATTAATGAAAACAATTAAAGTACGATGTGGTTTATTACCAGCACAAATAAGGAAATCAACAACTGGCTTCCTAGAAGATATTTGGGATATAAAAATACAATAGGGATAGGGAGAATAAATTAAAGATGACGTGTTGAGTTAGTCAGGCACTATAAAGTTCAGACTCCTTGCAGTTGAAAGAGAATCAATGAACACTTATGTCAAACAGATTAGAATTCCTAGGTAAGTTTATGCATGACTTTGATCAAGGAGGAATGTAATGCTTCTCCACTGCAAATCTACATATTTGCAACTGGAAGGGAAAATGTTTCATCTTGCTGGTCGAAAAATACTCACAGGACTGCTGCTTTCTTCGTTCCAAAGTCAGGCCCATTTCTTTTGTTAGAATCTCTTTATACAGAATGTCTGAAGGAGGAAGCAAGTGGTTCCATGGAATTTCTTTATTCTGTTTCAGGTAAATACATGTGAAACCAAAGCAGGGGTAAGAAAGAAAGAGAAGCTATGTATTTAGAACTTATATTTTAAGTGGCATCTTTTACAAAAGATGAAAAGAATTTTAATTGAGTTACCAAACTTAAATTTACTACGTTTTAAGAATAACTTAAAAGAATCTCATCCGTCTTGGATTATAATAAATAATTGGATGAATTTAAGGGCCATTCCCCTTTAGGCCATTTGAGTGCTGTGATGAGAGATTAGCAACAGTTCTACCTAAAATGAAAGATGCTCAACTAATGGTTTTAAGTGTAGTTAGACGTGCTCAATTAGACTGAATTCAACTTTAAGTTGAAAAAGACATTTTCCCCACATATGTGGCTCTACCAACCTCATTGGTTCTGATTCTACAGATTTGAAAATCCCAGTGAAGCCACAATGCACTGAATATTGTATATTAGAGCACTAGTCAAATTAGACGAGTTGTCCTCTTACGAATGAAAAAAAAACACTTTCATCTACATCTAAGTTACCATGCCTGCCTTAACCTGTAGGCACACAGACACAGGAGAAGTCATTGATTCTATCCTAGCACACAGCCCACTGTGGCAGGGGCTGAAAGCCCTCTTTTTGGGATCTGTCTTACAGAAACATCCAGCCTGTTCAGCAGGGTACATTTAGACAGGGTGCTCAGGGTCTTTATGACAGGAGCCTCCATGTTGGAAGATTAGGATTTAGTGGCAAGTTCATAGCATCTATTCACAGACAGGAGCCTAGCATAACTCTCCTCTGAGAAGCTTCACCAACCAGCTGACAGAAACAAATTCAGAAGCCTAAAGCCAACCATTAAGCCGAGTTCAGGAAGTCTTGTGGAGGAGTTGGGGGAAGGATAGAGGAACTTAGAGTGGGTAGTGATGTCATAAGAAGACCTTCAGAGTCAACTAACCTGGACCTTTAGGGGCTCTCAAACATCAAAGAGCATACAAGAGCTGAACCTAGACACCCCCTGCACATATGTAGCAGAAGTGAAGCTTGATCTTCATGCGGATCAACCTGACAGTTGAAGCAAGGGCTTAACCTGATTATGTTGCCTGCCTATGGATCCTGTTACCCTAACTGGTTTGCCTTGTCTGGCCTCAGGAAGAGGTTGTGCCTGTTCCTGAAATGACTTGAGGCAGTAGGATTAGTTGGTACCCTTCTCAGAGGTGAAGGAGGTGCGGGGGAGCAGGGCTTTATGAAGAGCGGGTTGAGAGGACAGAAGGCCTGCAATTGGGATATTAAATAAATAAATAAATAAATAAATAAATAGATAAATAAATAGAAAATGTGTTTACAAAACAAGAGGTTAAAAATGAAAAAGAAAATACAGAAAGACAGTAACCCAGAAAGGAGGTACAATGACAGATCAGGATAACACTGAGGTACTAGATTCATAGAATACATTAAGTAAAATGATACCTTGACATAGTTTACAGAAGGACGCTGTTATTTTGTCCTTACAATCAAACTTTATTGGCCAATACAACATACATTTATTACTGAAATCATGAGTTAGTAAATACTTAGGCTGAGTGATAAAATATGAGTATATTAATAATCATATGAGAATTTACGGCTCAGATGTTAAGACCCTATGCTTCGTAATCATGAGAACCAGGATTCAGATCTCAGCACCCATTTAAAAACTGGACATCTACAAATGTCTGTAATATCAACTCCAAAAAATCTAATGCTTTCTTAGGACTGTTCACTTACAGAAAAATATATATGTGTATATTCTTTTCTATCTATCTATCTATCTATCTATCTATCTATCTATCTATCTATCTATCTCTGTCTCTCCCTCCCTCCTACACAGAGATACAAATAAATAGTTACATAGATACATAGATATTTTAATTACACAGTCAATTAATGGTTTTAACAAAATAAAGAAATTCCACGGAATTAAATGCTTCCTTCTTCAGACATTTCTGAATAAAATTAATCTAATAAAAGAGAGGGAACAGACTGTGAAAACACACAAAAAAAACTATTTTAAGTCAATAAAACAGAGTGTTATAAACAGCCACCATTTGGGGAGAGTATAAAGGGCATCATATGGACAAAACGATTATTTTACTATAATTATTTTTGTTAGGTATCTGTTGATAGTCTGGCTATGCAATGGCATCCAGACTACAAAAGTGAAAGCCTGGGAAGCCAGAAGTCAGATACCAGTTACAGTTACAGTTTACAGCAGTAAAATGGAGAGGCACTGATCGTTTGGTGTGAAAGATTCAGGTAGAAAAAGGAATGGTCTTTTAAGGACTACTTCATAGCAATTATTTTTATAATTTAATATTAATGAGGGAGTATAGTTTTAAAGGCTTATCCACAATAATAAGTGTGAGCTAATGGATATTGGCTTGATCCATTAAAAGTGACAATTAAATGCAGATGCTAAAACTTACCCTTTATATGATGTAAAGTCTATAATTGATATTTGTCAATTAAAATATGAAAAATAAAGTCTCTATAAGAGTATAATCCGAAGAAAATAAGAATTTTAAGTGAAATTCAATTATGAGTAGGTTCGTTGTTGTTGTTCTTCATGCACTTCTAACCTCAGCAGAGCTTTCTTTTAGCTGAATTATTAAAATCATAGAAAAAAGCTATTGCATTTTTTTGCTTTAAAAGCCTTCTCTTCAGGGTAATGGAATGATAGATGTTTCATTTAGATTTCACATATCTGTTTTTCTAGAAAAATAGAAGGTTGGGAGATAGTGAAGCTGACTCTGTTTATTGGCATGACAAGAGAGAACTTGAGATATTGTTGGCCCAACTTTGTTTTCCTATCACTTTTCATAAAGCTTGTAAACTCATGTGTAAATATGAGTTGAGCAGGCAGCCCTTTTGAATTCCAAAGTGCCCTTTGTGACCATAAAAACTGGAATCCATTGAAAACACCACCTGATGAGAAGGGTGGGTGGAAATAACTTAATTATGGATATGTGAAGAAATTATTTTTGCCCCTACATTTATTTGACAATAAAGCACAATGTTTAATCAAATACTTATAATTAGGTGGCTTTATACCATATTCATTAATAATCTATAATGGAGCTGTTTCTTTTTTAGTTTATCCTATCATTCAATGGTAAAAGGTGTAATTGAAAGACTTGATGTGCTACTGATGTAAATAACAGCTGCTGGTCTGTGTGTGTGTGTGTGTGTGTGTGTGTGTGTGTGTGTGTGTGTGTGTGTGTTAGTTTTCCATTGCTGTGAAAAGACACCATGATCAAAGCAACTCTTATAAGGAACAACATTTAATTAGGGCTGGCTTACAGGTTTAGAATACCATTTCATTATCATCATAGCAGGAAGCATGGCAGCATCAGGCAGGCATGGTACTGGAGAAGGAATTGAGTTCTACATCATGTTTCAAAAGAAAACAGGAGAAAACTGGTGTCTTCCCCTCACCTAGAGGGAGGGTCTCAAAGCCCACCCCCACAGTGACATGCTTCCTACAAGGTCACACCTCCTAATACTGTCACTCCCTGAGTCAAGCATATTCAAACCACAGCAGTGTGTGTATGTGTGTGTGCATGTGTGTGCATGCTTGTGCGCATGTGCATGTGTGTGTGTGTGTGTGTGTGTGTGTGTAAGAAAGAGGCAGAGAGAAGGACACACACACACACAGAAAGAGAGGAATTACATTTCATGAATTTATCCAACTGCGTACAGAGTTACATACCATCACTAGTGCCAAGTCCCTTATAGGTCCAAGGACATGGCTCAGTTAGAAAACTCTCCATGCAAGTGCAGGGCCCAATTTCAGATGCACAGCATCCGTGCAAGTATCAGATGTGTATGACACACCTGTCTTTCTAGTGCTCTGCAGGCAAAGACAATGGATTCCCAGAATATGATAACTAGATATACTAATGGACTCTGGATTTGAGAGACCCTGTCTTGAAGAACAAAATGAAACCCAGTTCAGCCATGTACACACACACACACACACACACACACACACACACACACACACACACACACAAAGAGAGAGAAAACCCAAGAAGCTTATGGTACAGTAGAGTGGCTTCGTCTTCCTCTAATGATCTCATTTCTACTTGCCATTGAAAATGAACACTTTAATTTGATTTAAAAGCCCAGGCACATAGAAGAGAGCAATTATGCCCACATGACATTCTTTAAAAAGCGTGTTTAAACTTTCATAAATGAAAAATCAGACCTAATGAGAAATGGACTGCATTTTTGTGATGCTGTTCCTTGATTCCTTGGCCTTTAATTATTTCAGCTATTTCATTGCACCTTTTCATTGAGTCTAGGGCTCTTTTGTATCCTTTGCAGCCCTGCAAAGCCCCTCTCCAGAATTAGCCGCTTAGAGCTGATGTGGGAATTATAACCCAAAAGCACCACCTTCGAATTCATTAGAGGCAAGGCTTCCAGTAGTTAGTTTGTTCTGAAGAAAATTTCCATTTTGCAAGGGCAGTGTAAATTTTGCATATCATTTTAATAGCAAGGTAGGTCAATCAAAATATAATTGGCTCCAATTAGCACTCCCATGAGCTGTAAGGTTCTTTATATCTCCTAGACTGTACTTAAAAAGAAAATGCTATTTACCAACACTGAACCCTTAAGAATTGTCCACTAGTTACCATGAGTGACGAGGAAAGTGGGACTCCAGAGACGCTGGCAGATCCTTAAGGCCTGCATACCAACAAGCATGTGGTATCAAGCATTGACATGTGGAAATTTCCTATGACAAAGCACATTCTTTTAGCTGTATGGGGAGGCTTTGCTTATGAAATATCCAATCTCCTGCATTAGTTTGGAACTAATCTTAAAATTGCATTCTAACAGTTTTTCAGGGTCTTTGAACTGCTGCATGATAAAAATGAGGAGAGAGAAAAGAAAGCATTTACTGCTTTATATACTGTCATGGTTCCATATCAGCTAAATTGGTTTCTACAACATCTCTCTAGACATTATTGGAGACAGAAGACCTGCCATAACAGCGGGTGCTCTGTTGGACTGAGATCACAAAAGAGATAAAGGAAAAAGCCAGATGAAGTAAAGTGTTCCCCTGTCCCCGCTTTCTTACTGTCCCTCAGGATGTAACCTGCTGCCCTCCGACTCCCGTTCGCAGGGCTTCTTTGCCATGACAGTACTTAAGATGGTGAGCCAAAAGAAATCTTTCTCCCTTGAGTTATTTTAACCAAGTATTTCACAGTGATAAGAAAAGAAAAGGTTACAGATCTTTTAGCTGCTATTTTGGGGTTCTTTATTCCAGTCTCAATGATCAGACCTGGATGTCCCCTTCGTGTAAACTGGGGATTAAGGTCCTTGAAAATTACATCCATGACCTTAACAGCTTGTTGTATATGCATAAATTACAAAGCAATTTTCCATAGTTCTTTTAGCCCCCATTTCTCCCCTGTGGAAAAGTAAACTTACTACACTTGATCTTAGCCAAAAGGCCGAGAAGCGATGAAAAGTAAACTTAAATCTTGAGCAGTAGCCTGCTTTCAGCAGGCTTATGGGAGGAAGGATTGCAATAGTTTGCTCTTTCTCCTTGTGCACTAAAAGACATTGATGGACTGTCTGATTGCCCCTGAATATGGTTCCAACTGCTACCCTGTTGCCTTGATATCTCCTTGGATAAAAGAAGGAATGGCATGTTAATCCAGTGTAAACAGCCTTACAGGGTAGTCTATTAAAAAACTGGAAACCGGGAAAGGGAATAACACTCGAAATGTAAATAAGAAATACTCATGTTAATGAAAAAAATACCATAAGAAAAGGAAGATGTATCACAAAAACAATACACAGTGACCTTTACATGTTTCCTCAAAGTCTATACAGAGGACATACAGAACAAACAGAGAAAGGAACTTCTTGATCATGTCAATGGTAATAGCCACTGTACCAGAGAAAAGATGTGGTAGCTGATTTAAAAGGAGGAGGAGGAGAGGGGAAGAGGGGAAGGGAAAGAAGAGGAAGAGGAGGGCTGTGAATAACAACAATAACAGAAGCAGCAGCAACAAAAACACTTGGTTGTGTTTGGTCTCGTGTGTGTTGAAAATGAATAAGTAATAATGGACTGTGTGAAGTGAGAGAATGGAGGAAGATATTGGTCACCTTAGAAGCCACTACAGTGCCTCAAAGTGGCTGGAGGAAACTGTGATGGAGGTATTCTTAGAACAACAGGAACAACAACATTCTCTATCAGCACTGGCTACTCAGTGAAAAAGGCACACGTATGCTACTGAGCTGGCAAGTGAAACAATGTGGAGACAAGATATGTGCACGATTGAGTGTTTAAGGGGAAAAGCTTTGTGAAAACTCATTAGGGGGTTAGGACAAAATGATTACCTTACAAAGACAAAAATGTGAGCACATGGACCAGGGCAGTCAAGCACGTTCAAACTCTTAGAACTTGATCTTGATCTTTAGGAAACACTCAAAGGGATAGGTAAGTATATTTTACTATCACAGATACTTATCTCCTCTCTAATGGCCTAAATGGAGATTCTGACAAACGTGTGTGTGTGTGTGTGTGTGTGTGTGTGTGTGTGTGTGTGTGTGTGTGTGCGTGTGTGTGTGTGTGTGTGTGTGTGAGGAGTGGATGACGGGGAGGGGGAGAGAGAGAGATACAGAGACAGAGACAGAGCGACAGAGAGACAGAGAGGGAATGCTCCAAAGTGTTCCATTTCCAAGTATGCATAGTACCCTAACAGTCAACCTGGGTCTAGCCTGGGAACATCATAATTTTAGGCCTTAACACAGTTCTCCTGGAATCCTCAGAAGTTAGTGGTCCAAGTCAGAAAGGATTCAGTCGATATTTATGACCAACCTGCTGTAGATGATCAAAACAGCTGTAGACAAAACAGCTTTTGGATGAAAACATCCTAAAATGTAAGGAGTACCTCAGATTCCTCATACCAGTTCCTAACATTGACCATTCTGTTTTTTACCTCGTTTTAAATCGTGAGGTGTGCACTGTATCCCAGACTGTCAACCAAGTACTTTCACTTGTAAGCCTCACAGGAGAATTCTCCTTTCAATTGTGTGAATCACTGATAAAATCTTGAATGACATCAAGTGAGCCTTCCTGCACTTTTAAATATGTCTCATCTTGAAAATAGGTCAAATTTCCCCAGTTGCCACCACAGAAAATGGCCCCAGTTCCTTTTATAATTTTGCCTAACTGCAGTTTGTTTGACAGAATTTCTTCTCCAAAATGCCTGGGCTTAGGATTAAATCTCCTCCGTAATAGAATTTCATAATAAACTACAAACAAACCCTCAAATACCAGTAGTATACACATTAATATTTCTGCAGGTAAACACCAGAGTGGTATATTTCATATTAAATTGACTGGTTGTACACTTCAGTAACCTGGGAAGGGATGTGACTGCCAAAGTGATGTCATCCATCCTGGAAAACTTTTCAGGAAGCAGAAATTCAGAACTTTATTCTCTTTATTTACTGCTTTGATTGTTAGACACCCTTAGCTCTCCAATTAAGAAAATATTTGCTATTATTAATAATGGTATTTTAGCATTGTTAATAGAAAGCCTAGTGCAAAAGTTGCTTTACTGTAGGGTGTTTATGATTTCCTTGAAATGCTCTGAATATTTTGAAAAATCCTAGCTTGCTGGAGTCTGGAATAGCATTTATATCATAGCTTCTTATTTATTGTTGTACATAAAAGGATGCACAAATTTTGCTTTGCTGTATCCAATTAACATTTATTGCAAATGAAGATTTTTATAAGTAAACACTCATGGGACTGTAGTAGATGCCATTTTGCTTTATCCAGAATGTAATAAATCATACAATTCTCAAATATTTTAATTATGCCTTATGACATACACATTTTAAGATAATAAATGGTAAAGCCCAACATAAGGAGGCAAGCTATACCCTAGAAGAAGCAAGAAACTAATCGTCTTGGCAACAAAACAAAGAGAATGAAAGCACACAAACATAAACTCACATCCAAATATGAATATAACGGGAAGCAATAATCACTATTCCTTAATATCTCTCAACATCAATGGCCTCAACTCCCCAATAAAAAGACATAGATTAACAAACTGGATACGCAATGAGGACCCGGCATTCTGCTGCCTACAGGAAACACACCTCAGAGACAAAGACAGACATTACCTCAGAGTGAAAGACTGGAAAACAATTTTCCAAGCAAATGGTCAGAAGAAGCAAGCTGGAGTAGCCATTCTAATATCAAATAAAATCACTTTTCAATTAAAAGTCATCAAAAAAGATAAGAAAGGACACTTCATATTCATAAAAGGAAAAATCCACCACGATGAACTCTCAATCCTAAATATCTATGCCCCAAATACAAGGGCACCTACATACATAAAAGAAACCTTACTAAAGCTCAAAACACACATTGCACCTCACACAATAATAGTGGGAGATTTCAACACCCCACTCTCATCAATGGACAGATCATGGAAACAGAAATTGAACAGAGATGTAGACAGACTAAGAGAAGTCATGAGCCAAATGGACTTAACGGATATTTATAGAACATTCTATCCTAAAGCAAAAGGATATACCTTCTTCTCAGCTCCTCATGGTACTTTCTCCAAAATTGACCATATAATTGGTCAAAAAACGGGCCTCAACAGGTACAGAAAGATAGAAATAATCCCATGCGTGCTATCGGACCACCACGGCCTAAAACTGGTCTTCAATAACAATCAAGGAAGAATGCCCACATATACTTGGAAATTGAACAATGCTCTACTCAATGATAACCTGGTCAAGGAAGAAATAAAGAAAGAAATTAAAAACTTTTTAGAATTTAATGAAAATGAAGGTACAACATACCCAAACTTATGGGACACAATGAAAGTTGTGCTAAGAGGAAAACTCATAGCGCTGAGTGCCTGCAGAAAGAAACAGGAAAGAGCATATGTCAGCAGCTTGACAGCACACCTAAAAGCTCTAGAACAAAAAGAAGCACATACACCCAGGAGGAGTAGAAGGCAGGAAATAATCAAACTCAGAGCGGAAATCAACCAAGTAGAAACAAAAAGGACCATAGAAAGAATCAACAGAACCAAAAGTTGGTTCTTTGAGAAAATCAACAAGATAGATAAACCCTTAGCCAGACTAACGAGAGGACACAGAGAGTGCGTCCAAATTAACAAAATCAGAAATGAAAAGGGAGACATAACTACAGATTCAGAGGAAATTCAAAAAATCATCAGATCTTACTATAAAAACCTATATTCAACAAAACTTGAAAATCTTCAGGAAATGGATAATTTCCTAGACAGATACCAGGTACCGAAGTTAAATCAGGAACAGATAAACCAGTTAAACAACCCCATAACTCCCAAGGAAATAGAAGCAGTCATTAAAGGTCTCCCAACCAAAAAGAGCCCAGGTCCAGACGGGTTTAGTGCAGAATTCTACCTAACCTTCATAGAAGACCTCATACCAATATTATCCAAACTATTCCACAAAATTGAAACAGATGGATCACTACCGAATACCTTCTACGAAGCCACAATTACTCTTATACCTAAACCACACAAAGACACAACAAAGAAAGAGAACGTCAGACCAATTTCCCTTATGAATATCGATGCAAAAATACTCAACAAAATTCTGGCAAACCGAATCCAAGAGCACATCAAAACAATCATCCAACATGACCAAGTAGGCTTCATCCCAGGCATGCAGGGATGGTTTAATATACGGAAAACCATCAACGTGATCCATTATATAAACAAACTGAAAGAACAAAACCACATGATCATTTCATTAGACGCTGAGAAAGCATTTGACAAAATTCAACACCCCTTCATGTAAAAGTCCTGGAGAGAATAGGAATTCAAGGCCCATACCTGAACATAGTAAAAGCCATATACAGCAAACCAGTTGCTAACATTAAACTAAATGGAGAGAAACTCAAAGCAATCCCACTAAAATCAGGGACTAGACAAGGCTGCCCACTCTCTCCCTACTTATTCAATATAGTTCTTGAAGTTCTAGCCAGAGCAATCAGACAACAAAAGGAGGTCAAGGGGATACAGATCAGAAAAGAAGAAGTCAAAATATCACTGTTTGCAGATGATATGATAGTGTATTTAAGTGATCCCAAAAGTTCCACCAGAGAACTACTAAAGCTGATAAACAACTTCAGCAAAGTGGCTGGGTATAAAATTAACTCAAATAAATCAGTAGCCTTCCTCTACACAAAAGAGAAACAAGCTGAGAAAGAAATTAGGGAAACGACACCCTTCATAATAGACCCAAATAATATAAAGTACCTCGGTGTGACTTTAACCAAGCAAGTAAAAGATCTGTACAATAAGAACTACAAGACACTGAAGAAGGAAATTGAAGAAGACCTCAGAAGATGGAAAGATCTCCCATGCTCATGGATTGGCAGGATTAATATAGTAAAAATGGCCATTTTACCAAAAGCAATCTACAGATTCAATGCAATCCCCATCAAAATACCAATCCAATTCTTCAAAGAGTTAGACAGAACAATTTGCAAATTCATCTGGAATAACAAAAAACCCAGGATAGCTAAAGCTATCCTCAACAATAAAAGGACTTCAGGGGGAATCACTATCCCTGAACTCAAGCAGTATTACAGAGCAATAGTGATAAAAACTGCATGGTATTGGTACAGAGACAGACAGATAGACCAATGGAATAGAATTGAAGACCCAGAAATGAACCCACACACCTATGGTCACTTGATTTTTGACAAAGGAGCCAAAACCATCCAATGGAAAAAAGATAGCATTTTCAGCAAATGGTGCTGGTTCAACTGGAGGTCAACATGGAGAAGAATGCAGATCGATCCATGCTTATCACCCTGTACAAAGCTTAAGTCCAAGTGGATCAAGGACCTCCACTTCAAACCAGACACACTCAAACTAATAGAAGAAAAACTAGGGAAGCATCTGGAACACATGGGCACTGGGAAAAATTTCCTAAACAAAACACCAATGGCTTACGCTCTAAGATCAAGAATCGACAAATGGGATCTCATAAAACTGCAAAGCTTCTGTAAGGCAAAGGACACTGTGGTTAGGACAAAACGGCAACCAACAGATTGGGAAAAGATCTTTACCAATCCTACAACAGATAGAGGCCTTATATCCAAAATATACAAAGAACTCAAGAAGTTAGACCGCAGGGAAACAAATAACCCTATTAAAAAATGGGGTTCAGAGTTAAACAAAGAATTCACAGCTGAGGAATGCCGTATGGCTGAGAAACACCTAAAGAAATGTTCAACATCTTTAGTCATAAAGGAAATGCAAATCAAAACAACCCTGAGATTTCACCTCACACCAGTGAGAATGGCTAAGATCAAAAACTCAGGGGACAACAGATGCTGGTGAGGATGTGGAGGAAGAGGTATACTCCTCCATTGTTGGTGGGATTGCAAACTGGTACAACCATTCTGGAAATCAGTCTGGAGAATCCTCAGAAAATTGGACATTGAACTGCCTGAGGATCCAGCTATACCTCTCTTGGGCATATACCCAAAAGATGCCCCAACATATAAAAAAGACACGTGCTCCACTATGTTCATTGCAGCCTTATTTATAATAGCCAGAAGCTGGAAAGAACCCAGATGCCCTTCAACAGAGGAATGGATACAGAAAATGTGGTACATCTACACAATGGAATATTACTCAGCTATCAAAAACAACGGCTTTATGAAATTCGTAGGCAAATGGTTGGAACTGGAAAACATCATCCTGAGTGAGCTAACCCAATCACAGAAAGACATACATGGTATGCACTCATTGATAAGTGGCTATTAGCCCAAATGCTTGAATTACCCTAGATGCCTAGAGCAAATGAAACTCAAGACGGATGATCAAAATGTGAATGCTTCACTCCTTCTTTAAAAGGGGAACAGGAATACCCTTGGCAGGGAAGAGAGAGGCAAAGATTAAAACAGAGACTGAAGGAACACCCATTCAGAGTCTGCCCCACATGTGGCCCATACATATACAGCCACCCAATTAGACAAGATGGATGAAGCAAAGAAGTGCAGACCGACAGGAGCCGGATGTAGATCGCTCCTAAGAGACACAGCCAGAATACAGCAAATATAGAGGCGAATGCCAGCAGCAAACCACTGAATTGAGAATAGGACCCCCGTTGAAGGAATCAGAGAAAGAACTGGAAGAGCTTGAAGGGGCTCGAGACCCCATATGTACAACAATGCCAAGCAACCAGAGCTTCCAGGGACTAAGCCACTACCTAAAGACTATACATGGACTGACCCTGGACTCTGACCTCATAGGTAGCAATGAATATCCTAGTAAGAGCACCAGTGGAAGGGGAAGCCCTGGGTCCTGCTAAGACTGAACCCCCAGTGAACTAGACTGGTGGGGGGAGGGCGGCAATGGGGGGAGGGTTGGGAGGGGAACACCCATAAGGAAGGGGAGGGGGGCGGGGGATGTTTGCCTGGATACCGGGAAAGGGAATAACACTTGAAATGTATATAAGAAATACTCAAGTTAATACAAAAAATATAGAAAATAAAAGATACACATGCAGATGCATACAAAACCTGGTGCAGAACTTTCCTCTAAGAAAAGGGTGGTACAGATTTCTACTTCTTGCTTGTGACATTGTGAACCGCATCACATGTAGATATGCATCCTCTCTCTAAATCTTTAAAAGCCTGGATGGTTGTACAATGTATTCACTTGTCAACTTTGAGAATTGTAGTTGCTTTGCTAGTTAGGAATATTTCAGGTCTTTCCTCTTATATATGGATCTTCTAAATTGTATTACTTGAAACATGAGAAGCCCCTTTGGCTCTCTAACTCCACTTTCATATAATCTCACTTCATTTTTATTATTTGGGGTGTTTTATTGGAAATACCTAGCATTATATGATGGTTACTTTTAATTGGTAGTTTGACATAATCAAGAGACACTCAGGAAGAGAGTCTATTAAGATGCTTTCTAGAGAGTTTGGCCCCTGAACATTTCGGTAGGAATTCTTTTTGTTACTTTAACTGAGTTGGGGGTTCTGCCCATTGTGGCAGCACTGCTCCATTGGTTTTGGGTTCTAGACTTTACATGTAGAAGGAGACTGCCCTGGTGAGCTTGCGTGTGTTCTCTCAGCTCTTCACTGGCTATGATCAGCTGCCTCTTGAAGATCCTTCCTTGACTTCCACAGTGACGGACTGTACACTGGAATTATATGCTAAAAAAAAAAAAAAAGACAAAACAAAACAAAAAAACCCTTGCTTATATTTTTGGTCAAGATATTTTATGTCAGCTACAGAAGTAAATCCAGGAAACATTGTAAATATTTATTTCTTCTTGACTATTATCATTTATGTTGATTTCCTACTGTAGCTGTTACTCACCTAAAACACAGTGCTTTTAAAATAAAGGCATTTAATGTATAACATTAGAGTCAAACAGAAATTTTCTGAGATTGACAGCTGGGTACTGAAAGTTGCCTATGCTGAATTCTTTCCCAGAACCTTGTCCAAGCCATCATTGCCCTTGCTTTTGGCAGCTGCCAGTGGCTGCCTACATTCCTTGGTTCTTAGTTTCCAGGAAGGACTCATTTCCCTCAGACTTCTGTCATTAGTCAACCTACTCTCTCTGTTCTTCCTGAGTGTCTGTCCTTAGAAGGTTCCTG